>NC_088221.1:1897500-2530000 GCF_036934945.1 Oncorhynchus masou masou | reverse complement strand
AGTATGTGTGAGTATGTGGGTAGAGTCCGGTGTGTGTCTGTGTGTGTGTGTGTGTGTGTGTGTGTGTGTGTGTGTGTGTGTGTGTGTGTGTGTGTCAGTGTCAGTGTCAGTATGTGTGAGTATGTGGGTAGAGTCCGGTGTGTGTGTGTGTGTGTGTGTGTGTGTGTGTGTGTGTGTGTGTGTGTGTGTGTGTGGCTGAATGGAAGAATAGTGGAAAGCCTTCCCAGAAGAGTGGAGGCTGTTATGGTAGTAAAGGGGGGACCAACTCCATATTAATGTCCATGATTTTGGAATGAGATTTTCAATGAACAGGTGTTCACATACCTTCGGTCTGTGTTATTCACTGTGTATTTATTTATCTTGTCACTAGTCTACACCTGTTTTTTACAAAGCATGTGACAAATAAAATGTCCTTTCATTTGATTTGAATTTATAGACACATTATTAACAGTTTCAGGTCACAGTGACAGACCTTATTGCGTGAAACTTAGCCAACACTGTGACACTCAACAGGTGAACAACATCTCCCAATCTAGCCCGAGGATTGTACCAGGACCCCTCACTACGTACCTAGAGACCTTTTCTCTCTACCCACCACCCCCTTCTGATTATTGGATCAATGCTGTGATTGATTAGTGGGAAAGAAGAGGTAGGAAATACAAACACAGGTCAAATGTCAACAATGTCCCCCACACTTCACAAAAGGTGACAGACATAACATTTTCAAGTTAATAGCCTCCAGCCAGACCCCATTACTCGACCCCCAAAGACATAAAGACCCAAGGCCTAGGTCTATTCTGCAAGCCAGTCAGCTTAAGCCCTCCTTTTTGGACAGCTAAGGTGACAGGAACTATTATGGAAGCTGCTTGAGCGATCACCTTCGTAAAACCGTATTGTAGTCAGGCAATAACAAACATATAGGGGGCCTATATGGCTTGCAGTATCCCCTAGCCACACAGGATCAAAGCACAGGAAGAGGAGGAGTTTGGTGTAAGGTTGGTTCTCGTAGGAGTTTGTTGTTGTCCGAGTGGCCCTCTGCTTGACCCCGGTTGACCTGCTACTCTACAGCCAACCAAATCAGGAATGGATTGGGTATCACTGACAGATACCGTATTCATGGAAGAATTCTGAACTGACTTAATTTCTGAATCTAATGGAGTTGATTAATGCTCTGTGACAAATGGGATAAATACCCTACTGTAGTTAGGCTAACATCAGTCACTCATCAAATAATCATGAATGCATTGTTTCTACTACCCACAATATTGAAATATGTCGTATGGTACTCAACAATATCATCAGTCGAGTTCTGTCCAATCCATCTATTCAACAGTTAACAAAGAATAAAGAAGAGGACGAGGAAAAGGAGGGCAGATGGAGCCTGCATCTGGGACAGTAAAACCTTTGGCCTTAGGTAGCAGGGCCTGACGTGGTGAGAGAGTCATTTATTTCATGCTAATAGATTTTGGGCTGTTTCCACAGGTTGACAGGTGGGCTGTGAGGTGGTCAATACCTCAGGTTGTGTTCTCTCCCCCTGTCTCTGTTTCTCACAGTCAGGAGAGGGGAAGTGTGTGGGTACAGTAAAAGCTTCCTGGACTGTGCTCTCTGGTCATTGTGTGATGCTATTCTTCCAGCACTATTTGTATGGAACCTTCAGTAGAAATTATTATTATTATATATATTATATATTATATATATTATTATCGGCTACATGAAGTTAAATATCGACATAATATCATCCCAAAATAATATTGCGAACGGTTTAGATTTCCCCACCCTTCACTGCTAAATAGATACAGTAATTAAAATATGTTCTTAGCACATACTGTAACGGTTTTTAGGCCGTTACACATTTTTGAGGAGATACCCCAAAACTCATCTTATCCAACTACAAAAATACAAAAAGACAAAAAGTGACAGTACAATTTATAATATGTATATCACATTTTTTTGTAGACATAGCTAATATTTTATTCATCTTATACCCTGATGAGTCCCATTGGGATGCTAGTCTTCTTTTTATTTTGTCTCTATAGTATACATCAGCAGACACTAATCAGTGTGATCATTGTTGTGTTAACGCCGTCTTCCATCAACATTAGTGTGCTAACCAGAGGGAGGAGGCTTAGTTGACTCCTGTACCCCATTCATAATCTCGCACTGGGTCTCTGTGGGGAGAAGAGGAGGAGGAGTAGGGTTCTCTCTCACTCTCTCTGAGGAAAACAGTGATCTCTCAGCTTTGTTGTATAGGTGCACAGTTACAGTAGATGGATCGAAGGAGACGAAACCAAAAAGACAACATGATATCACATGGACATAAACGCACATACATAAATAAATATATACAAACTATATTCTGGATACATGCATTTGGAAAATCGCGCACAAATTATACATTCTAATTAATCAAGCTCATTTGATTAATCGCCCACCCTTGCAATAAAAACTTTCGAATTGAGGATTGAGAGAGAAAGAGAGAGAGAGAGAGAGAGAGAGAGAGAGAGAGAGAGAAAATAGAGAGAGAGGGAGAGAGAAAAATATTGAGAGATTGATTCGTTTGTTTTTAAGGAGCTTATTTGTCAATGGGAAGGCAGAGAGACCAGCATGCACTGGAATAGCCAGCCCCTCAACACTCTGCTGTCAGCTCCGTTATCCGCACCCCCCACACACACACGTACGGACACACACTGAGGCACATAGGTAACACACATGTATGGACACACACATACACATGCACCAATACGCGCATGGACACACACACACAAACTGAGACAGACACATACTGTACAAACACACACCGAGAGACTCAGCAGCACATGTACAGTATATGCTCACACAGATACATTAACACGCACACATACTATGAGCAAACACTGACAGACTCAACTCATACAAGCACACACTGAGACTCTTCGACTGATAGGACAGTCGCCTGTCAGTCACAAAGCTAGCGATGACAGGGAAACACTCCTTGTCAGTGTGCTGTGGTTGGCTACGGTCTAATTTATTTTCACGGAAGAGGGAGAGCATGATGCTTCTTCATCGTCTCCTGTGAGTGAATTCACTTAAACATCCCAATGTAAGTGGCAACGATTAGTTGAAATCCACTTAATTATTGTTTTGTGGCGCGTTCATTTACTTATCATAGGCCTTTAGCCAGCCATGGAGTTGGGGGGCATAGGCTATTTGCTGTTCTTTGATTGACGACCAAACAGCTTGTGTTGACTAATTTATTAAAAAGGTGTCGAACTGACTGAATAAAGGCAATCTCCTACATCGATTTTCTATTCATAAATCACACAATGTGGTTATATGTCCATGGTATGGCAATGAGACAAGTAAGCCAAAGATCTTGTTTTCCTCGGATTCAAAGCCCATATCGCTCTTGCCAGTGACCACTAATGTTTCTTGTCAGTGTAGCCTAGTGATGGTGTGGGTTGTTCGCCAACAAACAGATATTTTTTAACGGATCTTTTAGGTGAACGGAACCGAATCGCATTGGTGAGGTGAGAGAGCCATTCATTTGGCTCCCAACTTTGCATACTGGTAGGCTACTACTGCTTTTTGGCAATTATCTGCAGATAAATTACAAAAACATGATGAATATGATGAATCCTCAGTACAATAGGTAATCAACAATAGGTAATGGAAATAGACTCATTCTGGTTCAAAACAAAAAACAGATAAGAGGTTATGAAAGGTAATGTGATGAAACTTATATGGTATTGATATAGGCCTACTGATTCCACTTAAGTGTCAACAATGGAGTAGTCAACTACTGCTTTCTGTTTCGCAAAGCTAATCTTAGACACTTGCTTCATTCTTCAATCATTACTGGAGGTCTATTTATGGGTGCCTGACTTGGTTTAAGATTGGGGGTGCACAATCTGACGGGGGGGTCTGGGGGTCCTCCCCCTGGACAATTTTGCGTTTTTAAAACCATTTTCCTACAATTATACTGTATATTATTTCTCAATAGGGAATCCATGTTTACCTGACATAACACAACGTTTATTCTTAGGTTTTTGCCATAATAGACTACATTGAAAGAGTAGACTAGCTTCAGTTTTTGCCACAACATAAATTACATTAAAAGGCTAGACTAGACTACTTTTTCGGACTAGATTACTGTAACGGTCTTCTTCCTCCTCTGACGAGGAGTAGTAGGAAGGATCGGAGGACCAATGCGCAGCGTGTTAAGTGTCCATATTTTTAATAAAGAAATTGAACACTGAACAAAAACAACAAAGTGAACGAACGAAACCCAAACAGTTCTGTCTGGTGCAGAATACAAACACTCAACAGAAAATAATCACCCACCCCACACAGGTGGGAAAAGGCTACCTAAGTATGATTCTCAATCAGAGACAACTAACGAGACCTGCCTCTGATTGAGAACCGTACCATGCCAAACACAAAAACAACACATAGAAAAAAGGAACATAGACAACCCACCCAACTCACGCCCTGACCATACTAAAACAAAGACATAAAAAAAGAACTAAGGTCAGAACGTGACAATTACTAATCTTCTGCCTTCCCTTAAAGTCACACAAACATTGATTGATTGACAGGTCGGAAGCCCTACCAACTCTGGGACTCACAAACATCCTGACCCCTCCCCTGACAATCTCAGCCACAGTAATTGATTGACAGGCCAAACTGTTAAAGGGATAGTTCACCAAAATTACAAAATTACACATAAGAAACCAAAGTGTCCAGAGCAGCACATCCAATAAACTACATAATTTGACGAACAAACATTGTGGCAGTACATATCAAACTGTAGAGATGGATTGCATCTCAAGAGAAGACAGGTTTAATGTTATAAAAAGTGTAGCTTACTTAGAAAACATTCCTGATCATATGAGTCTAGACAATAAAAGCAACTAACACAATGAATTCATTTCGGATATAATAAATGCATTAGAATGTACCAGAGGCCACCACAATACAGCTCATTCTACAAAACAAAATCCCGGGAGGTATGCACCTGCTGGCTAGTTTTTCTATTTGTCTGGCTACTCCATATACTTATGGAAAACACTACACGCACGCACGCACGCACGCGCGCGCACGCACGCACGCACGCACGCACACACACACACACACACACACACACACACACACACACACACACACACACACACACACACTCTCTCTCCCCTTCCTCACCCACACATGACTGAAAGTGGTATCCTTCGGGAGGCCCCAGGTCAGTAGTGAGCCAGGCCTGTCTAAGAGGCAGCAGAATGCAGGCCATCTGACACCATGTTCACCTGCAGGTATTAAGACTGGCAAGGTAGGATCTTGCTCTCTCGCTCACTGACACACAGAGTTCACACTGAGTGCACTTACGTAACCTGTCATGAATACATAAAACTATGAATACATTATCAACACGCTGGCTCTTCAGGTGAGAGGACTTTTGACTGTTCAAACATTACATTATGCCATTAACGTGGAGCAAAAAATGTAAAGTGCTGTGAAAAAGTATTTGCCCCCTTTCTGATTTTCTCATTTTTGCATATTGTTGACACTGAATGGTATCAGATACTCAACCAAAACCTAATATTAAATAAAGTGAACCAATAACGCAAAATGTGGAAACATTATATTTAATTAACACAGTTATGCAACACCCAATGCCCATGTGTGAAAAAGGAATTGCCCCCTTACACTCAATAACTGGTTGTGCCACTTTTAGCTGCAATGTTGATCAGTCCACCTTTTAGCTACAATGACTCCAACCAAACAGTTCCTGTAGTTGTTGATCAGTCCACCTTTTAGCTGCAATGACTCCAACCAAACAGTTCCTGTAGTTGTTGATCAGTCTCTCACATTGCAATGGAGGAATTTTGGCCCACTCTTTCATGCCAAACTGCTTTAACACAACAACATATGTAGGTTTTTGAAGGTGAGGTTGATTCTCGCTAGTAGCCTAGTTAAGAATGTTGGGCCAGTAACTGAAAGGTTGTAGGTTGTTGGTTCGAATCCATGAACAAATACAATTAAACAAGGTTTTCATCACTTCATGTTTATTGCTTTAAACTGAACAAATTGGAAGGAACCATTTTACATACAGTATTTTATGTAAACGATAAATGAGTCTCATTGAACACAAATTAAGGTCGGTCTACACACAACATGATGGACAGAGTTTTCCTGTATGTGTGTTGCAAATGTACTCTTGCACTTGAGGCATGTGTACTGTGTCTTCCTGTCCTTCTTGGGCCACACACATTGCAGCGCTTCTTCTGGTTGCTACCGGCTGCAATCTGGAATGATGAAAACACTTAGTTCAGGAATTTTACTACCAACTCACTCACCTACAGAATATACTTACAGCAGGCCAAGGTAGGAGAGTCAGACACACACACATGCAACAACATCACTCACACTTACGTCCGATATTGGAGTTGTTGGTTCTGTGGATCGGGCATATGGGGAACCAGCATCATCCTCTTGAATCCTCCTCATGATGGCTGTAGAAGCTGGGATCCTTGGGATATGTTGTCTCCTCTGGATTTGAGGTCTTACCAATGCCTTTCCCAGCTCCTCGAGAAAGAGCCGTTTCCTCTGGAGCTTCACTCTGTTCCAATCTGGGTTCAATGCCATCCAGATGACAAACACGTTGTACTCTGAGACGTCCAAGATGTTGAAGAATATCACAAGTGGCCAGCATAGGGTTCTTCTTTTGCAGCTGTAGCCAGTAACCAGCTTGTCCTAATTGTACACCCCTCCTTATGTGGCATTGTAATCCATCACAATTTCTGTTTTTTGATGTTCCTGGCCACAGATTCTACCACTCTATGCAGTGTACACATGAGTACCACATTTTTGCCTTTCTTTGGCATGTAGGGCACGAGGGACGTGTCGGCCGTGAACACAAAGGTAGAGGAATTGATATGCCTTTTCCACGTATTCAACAGATGAGGTAGGAGCTTGTGCGAAGTAAAAAAGTTATCACATGTGATGTTGTGGCCACAGAGTCCCTGTGTCACGTCCAGGACAACCCGCATCCCTTGGTTCTTCTCAGCTCCATCTGTCTTCCCTTATACACTTGCAAGTTCCACGCATATGATGTCACCGCATTATCTACCAAGATAATTCCCTTCGATTATTATCACAGCTGTATATATCCCCCCCCAAGCAGACACATCGATGGCCCTGAACAAACTTTTTTTGACTATGCAAACTGGAAACCACATATCCTGAGGCTGCATTCATTATAGCTGGGGATTTTAACAAGGCAAATCTGAAAACAAGACTCCCTAAATTCTATCAGCATTTTGGATTGTATCAATTTTGGATTGATTTTGCAACCAGGGCTGGTAAAACCCTGGATCATTGTTATTCTAACTTCCGCAATGCATATAAGGCCCTCCCCCGCCCTCCTTTCGGAAAAGCTGACCAAGTCTCCATGTTATTGCTTCCAGCCTACAGACAGAAACTAAAACAGGAAGCTTCCGCGCTCAGGTCTGTTCTACGCTGGTCCGACCAATCTGATTCCACGCTTCAAGACTGCTTTGATCACATGGATTGGGATATGTTCCGCATTGCGTCCAACAACAACATTGACGGATACGCTGATTCGGTGAGCGAGTTCATTAGAAAGTACATCGGCGATGTCGTACCCACAGCAACTATTAAAACATTCGCAAACCAGAAACCGTGGATTGATGGCAGCATTCGCGCGAAACTGAAAGCACGAACCACTGCTTTTAACCAGGGCAAGGTGACTGGAAACATGACCGAATACAAACAGTGAAGCTATTCCCTCCGCACGGCAATTAAACAAGCTAAGCGTCAGTATAGAGACAAAGTAGAGTTGCAATTCAACAGCTCAGACACAAGAGCTATGTGGCAGGGTCTACAGTCAATCACGGATTACAAAAAGAAAACCAGCCACGTCGCGGACCAGGATGTACGGCTCCAAGACAGACTAAATAACATCTTTGCCTGCTGTGAGGACAATACAGTGCCACTGACACGGCCCACTACCAAAACCTGGGGACTCTACTATACTGCAACCGACATGAGAAAAACATTTAAACGTGTTAACCCTCGCAAGGCTGCAGGCCCAGACGGCATCCCCAGCCACGTCCTCAGAGCATGTGCAGACCAGCTGGCTGGTGTGTTTACGGACATATTCAATCAATCCTTATCCCAGTCTGCTGTCCCCACATGCTTCAAGAGGGCCACCATTGTTCCTGTTCCCAAGAAAGCTAAGGTGACTGAGCTAAACGATTACAGCCCCGTAGCACTCACTTCTGTCATCATTAATTAAAACCTGTTAAGGCTCGGGACAATACTGCCCCATTTGGATGAATTGCGTGCCCATAGTAAACTGGACAGAAATGTGTCCAAAACTGCTAATATATGCATATAATAATTATTATTGGATAGAAAACACTCTAAAGGTTCTAAAACCGTTTGAATTATGTCTCTAAGTATAGCAGAACTCACAGGGCAGCCAATCTCCCAAACTAGTTTTGGAAACATGAAAGTTGGGCCAACTTTGACGTCATCGCCCCCACCCTTCCCAACCAGCTATGGATCTGGAAGCACTTTCTATGTCTTTCACTAGATGTCCTCATTCAGTAGAGCGTTTAATTGTGCAAATCCCGCGAGCCATGACCCTTTGGGAGGCAAAAGAGTGGGTGTCGCGAGAAAATACATGTGCGTTAGGGCGCGAATTGTACACAGTCATTCCTCTGTTCCAGATTGTCTGAAAAGAATTGCTTTTGTCCGGTTGAATCGCCAATTGTTTTGTACGTTTATAACATCCTAAAGCTTTATTCTGCACTTAGTTTGACCAGTTTAGTCAACATATAATATGTAATTTTGAAGTTTTGATGCGCAAATGTTCGGGACCAGAAGTCATTTTGGATGCATTTCAGCTGAAAGTGGTAGCATATGCTAATACAAAGACACACGACTTGAAACAAAACGATGTATTGGGTAAGTATGACTCCTTCCACTACATTCTGATCGAAGACCATCCAAGGTAAGGGAATATTTATGTTGTAATTTTGTATTTCTGTTGACTCCAACATAGCGGAGAAATATTGCTTACGTCTGAGCGCCGCCTCAGATTATTGCAAAGTGAGCGATTTCTTTAACGTTAAAAATAAATGTGACAAAGCGGTTGCATTAAGAAGCAGTGTATCTTTCTAACTATATGTAGAACATGTATATTTAGTCAAAGTTTATGATGTGTATTTCTGTTATCTGGCGGAGCTATCTATAATTTCTCTGGACATTTTTGAGGATTTTCTGAACATGGCGTCAATGGCGTCAATGGAGATTATGGATATAAATGGCATATTATTGAAAAAAACATAAATGTACTGTGTAATGTGTCCTATTACTGTCATCTGATGGAGATTTTCAAAAGGTTAGTGAATTATTTTTCTTTTAATCCTGCGTTTGTGACCGTGAACACGTTAAGTGCTTTGAGAGACTAGTCAAGGACCATATCACCTCCACCCTACCTGACACCCTAGACCCACTCCAATTTGCTTTCCGCCCCAATAGGTCCACAGACGACGCAATTGCATCTATACTGCACACTGCCCTAACCCATCTGGACAAGAGGAATACCTATGTGAGAATGCTGTTCATCGACTACAGCTCAGCATTTAACACCATAGTACCCTCCAAACTCGTCATCAAGCTCGAGAACCTGGGTCTCGACCCCGCCCTGTGCAACTGGGTACTGGACTTCCAGACGGGCCGCCCTAGGTGGTGAGGGTAGGTAACAACATCTCCACCCCGCTGATCCTCAACACTGGGGCCCCACAAGTGTGCGTTCTGCGCCCTCTCCTGTACTCCCTTGTCACCCATGACTGTGTGGCCACACCTCCAACTCCATCATCAAGTTAGCAGACGACACTACAGTCGTAGGCATGATTACAACAACGACGAGACTGCCTAGGAGGAGGTGAGGGCCCTCGGAGTTTTGTGTCAGGAAAATAACCTCACACTCAACGTCAACAAAACAAAGGAGATGATCGTGGACTTCAGAAAACAGCAGAGGGAGCACCCCCCTATCCACATCGACGGGACAGTAGTGGAGAGGGTAGCAACTTTTAACCTTTAAGCTCCTCGGTGTACACATCACGGACAAACTGAATTGGTCAACCCACACAGACAGGGATTGAAAGAAGGCGCAGCAGTGCCTCTTCAACCTCAGGAGGCTGAAAAAATTCAGCTTGTCACCAAAAGCCCTCACAAACTTTTACAGATGCACAATCAAGAGCATCCTGTAAGGCTGTATCACCGCCTGTTACAGCAACTGCTCCTCCCACAACCGTAAGGCTCTCCAGAGGGTAGTGAGGTCTGCACAACACAT
Source organism: Oncorhynchus masou masou (assembly GCF_036934945.1). Classification (NCBI taxonomy): domain Eukaryota; kingdom Metazoa; phylum Chordata; class Actinopteri; order Salmoniformes; family Salmonidae; genus Oncorhynchus; species Oncorhynchus masou. The sequence goes on along the minus strand of NC_088221.1, from coordinate 2,519,643 downwards.
CACCAGGGGCAAATTACCTGCCCTCCAGGACACCTACATCACCTTATGTCACAGGAAGGCCATAAAGATCATCAAGGACAACAACCACCCGAGCCACTGCCTATTCACCCCGCTATCATCCAGAAGGCAAAGTCAGTACAGCAGCATCAAAGCAGGGACCGAGACACTGAAAAACAGCTTATATCTCAAGGCCATCAGACTGTTAACTTCTCTAGGGTAGGGGGCAACATTTGGAATTTTGGATGAAAAACATGCCCAATTTAAACTGCCTTCTACACGGGCCCAGAAGATAGGATATGCAAATAATTAGTAGATTTGGATAGAAAACACTCTAAAGTTTCCAATTCAGGAAGTATGATCATTTTGTTGTTGTAGTTTTATATTGAATACCATTATAGTATCCATTGACTTAGGACTCAAATTGCAGTTCCTATGCCTTCCACTAGTCTTTAGAAATTGTTTCAGGATTGTGTTCTGAAAAATGAGGGAGTAAGAGCAGTCAATGAGTGGACCTTGCGGTTTCACAGAGCTTTTTCTTGCACGCGACCAGAGAGAGTGCCTTTCTTGTTTACCTTTTATATTGACAATGTTATTGTCCGGTTGAAGTATTACAGATAATTTAGGATATAAACAACCTGAGGATGGAATATAAACATCGTTTGACATGTTTATATGAACTTTACGGATACAATTTGGATTTTATGTCTGCCTGTGACTGCGTTTGAGCCTGTGGAGTACTGAAGAAAACGTGTGAACAAAACGGAGGTTTTCGGATATAAAGAGAGACTTTATCGAACAAAATGTATTGAATAAATGAATGTCTTCTGAGTGCAAACATATGAAGATCATCATAGGTAAGTGATTAATTTTATCTCTATTTCTGACTTGTGTAACTATTCTACTTGACTGGTTACTGTTTGTAATGATTTGTCTGCTGGGCTATGTTCTCAAATAATTGTAATTACGGCTTTAAAGCATTTTTTTTATCTGACACCGTGGTTGGATTCACAAGAAGTTAATCTTTAAACCTATGTTTGATAGTTGTATCTTTTCTGAATTTGTATAATGAGTATTCCTATATTACAATTTGGCGCTCTGCAATCTCACTGGATGTTGGCCAGGTGGAACGCTAGCGTCCCACATAACCTAGAGAGTTTAAACAGCCACCACTAACATTGAGTGGCTGCTGCCAACATACTGACAAAACTCCATTCACTTTAATAATGGAAATTGATGTAAAAAATGTATCACTAGCCACTTTAAACAACGCCACTTAATATAATGTTTACATACCCTACATTACTCATCTCATATGTATATACGGTACTCTATACCATCTACTGCATCTTGCCATCTTTATGTAATACATGTATCACTAGCCACTTTAAACTATGCCACTTTTATGTTTACATACCCTACATTACTCATCTCATATGTATATACTGTACTCGATACCATCTACTGCATTTTGCCTATGCCGTTCTGTAACATCACTCATTCATATATCTTTATGTACGTATTATTTATCCCTTTACACTTGTGTGTATAAGGTAGTAGTTGTGGAATTGTTAGGTTATATTACTCTTTGGTTATTACTGCATTGTCGGAACTAGAAGCATTTCGCAACACTAGCATTAACATCTACTAACCATGTGTATGTGATAAATACAATTTGATTTGATTTGATGAAGCAGCATCATAGGCTGCCCAGATCTTGATTCCATATTTTGCGAGTTTAGACCATATGTACTGCTGGAAGGGGTAACGGCCCCTAAATGGCATAAGCTGCTCATCAACAGTAACATTAGGCCCAGGGTTGTGAAACAGGGGAAGACAGTCCACCCACTCTGGTGTCTTGTTAATCAAGCGGATAATCCTGGAAATTATGTGGAAATTTTCCAGAGACATTGTTGCATGGAAAAGCTCTCTGCCAGTTTCTGCATCCCACAGGGATTCTGTGGATTCCCCATTGGACTTGAAAACACCAGCAAGAATAAGAACCCCAAAGTATGCAAGTCAATGAGTTTGGTCTCTATCCATCTCTCTCCAAAAACACATTTTACCTCCAAATTAGTGCAGTCCAGAATGATTTTCTGGACAGTGTCTGTGATGAAAAAAAACTATGTCCTTTATTTCCAAAAGAAGACTTTATGTTCTGCACGTGAGTAACCGCCATCCACGTCTGCCCAGGTTGCATCACATTGGCAGCCATGCAGGGTGGCTCATTCCTAGGGTAAGAAGACGATTCAATTTCACAATCCATTCACAAATCCATATTCCTCCTCCTGCAGGTTACTGATTGCTGACGGGCTGGTCCTGGGGCTGGCTGAAGGGTCAATCTCATCCTCTTCTTCCAACTCACTGCCAGACTCCGAATTGACAGAGACATGATTCCAAAGTGGAAGATGCTCCTTCCACACTAGCTTCTCTATCTGCAAAAAATATTACTCAGGTCCTCTGAACAGAGATTATTTTTGCCATACTGATTGATTGTGGAAAGGAGCCACATATGCAAAGCTATTTATTTGTTGTGACCTCCCCCAATGTGCACTGCATTTCTTTTGCAATGTATTGAAATAATGTATCAAAATAATGTGTTGTAATAACATTGTGCAGGTTCCAGCAAGACATTGTGAAGTTTCACACACTACAAAGGGTAAAGAGTGTGAGAAAAGCGGGAGACAGGCACACAGGCAGGGAGACAGACACAGGCTATTGGTGCTATGTTCTTACAGGAGGCCCAGCGAGGAGGAAGACAAGCACACATGCAGGGAGAGTGACACAGCAAACCTTTTTGTTTCATTTGTACTTTTTCTCACCTACACACACATTAATTAATAAAACAAAAGTCCACAACAATGCTTAAAACACATCAGTAAACCATTTTTGAGTTCTGGAAAAATCTACGATAAAAAAGGACGAGTGTAGTTACCCGTTACTACAAGTGTGCATACACCTAGCTCTGTTGTTTGGTTAGTGGTGAATTTGTTGTGCACATAATGTGATGGAATTACATTGTACATGCATCAGAAAAAGTTTTTAACATTTCCGTAAGTGAACTTCTAATTACAGTAACAGAAAACCATTATGTCATGGTAGTGAGAAAGGGGCATTCCGCTAATGAGAAGCACATAGCAAAATTAGCTAACAATGGCAGAAGTCATTACTGCCACAATTTATGCTCTTTCTAATCTAATATACTGTAAATATTCAATAGTTTTGCTCAAAGATTAAGGATTACACAGTTACGGTAATGATAATATAAAATGAGTAAATGGGGTGTATGAGGACAGTTAGCAAATTTAAATATAATTAAAGAGAAATAGCTTACCTTGTAGCCATCTTTGATCTTCTCTTCTTCGTGATGGAATTAAACGCTGTACTTAGTACAACAATTTGAAGACATGCTACGGTAATGAGAAACACGTGCTCGGACACGGCTTTAATCTCAAATATGACTTGTTTTTAATGTGAATGAAATGATTAAGGTGTTTGAAAATGTACCACTTTAAACAGTATGTCAGTGGTTTTAATTAGAATAACTAAAATTACTTAGTTAGTTTTTATCAATTAAATGCATTTAAAGTCCTACAAAATCTACCTGGATGCATTACGATAATGAGATTTTAACTAAACATTTTATTTAAAAAATGTACTTATTTGATTTAAGCTGAAAACTACTTAAAGAGCCATAAACCAAGCATAATGTGCTTTAATATGGTAGCAAACTATTTATGTTTTTTTTTTAGAGGCTATATAACTTCATTCATCACAGATTTTGTTTCACGGCACCCATGTTGTCCAAAAAGTAGTCTCAAGTCTTCCAAAAAGTACCTGGAAGAAAGTAAAAGGTGGATTTTTTCTGATGACATGCATTCTACAGTAAGTACCTCATACTAACGGTCAAGCATGGTGGTGGTAGTGTGATGGTTTGGGGATGCTTTGCTCCCTCAGAACTAAGATGACTTGCCATCATTGAAGGAACCATGATTTTGGCTCTGTCACGGAATTCTAAAGGAGAATGTCAGGCCATCCGTCCATGAGCTGAAGCTGAAGCACAGCTGGGTCATGCAGCAAGACAATGATCCAAAAACACACAAGCAAGTCTACATAAGAATGGCTGAAATGCAACAAATTTGAAGTTTTGGAATGGTCAAAGGCCAGACCTAAACCCGATTGAGATGTTGTAGCAGGACCTGAAGTTAGATGTTCATGTCTGAAAACCCACATATTTCACTAAGTTAAATGTTCTACATGGAAGAGTGAGACAAAATTCCTCCACAGTGATGTGAGAGACTGATCAACAACTCCAGTCATTGCAGCTAAAAGGTGGACTGATCAACAACCACAGGAAGTGGTTGGTTGGAGTCATTGCAGCTAAAAGTGGCACAACCAGTTGTTGAGTGTAAGGGGTCAAGTACTTTGTCACTCACGGGCATTAGGTGTTGCATAACTTTGTTAATAAAATAAATTAAATGATTGTCAAATTTTGTGTTATTTGTTTACTCAGATTCAGTTTGTCTAATATTAGGTTTTGGTTTTAACGATGTAAAAACATTGTGTCAAAAATAAGCAAAAATAGAGAAAATCTGAAAAGAGGCAAATACTTTTTCACAGCACTGCATGCTCCTAACCAAAGCTTGTCACAGTCTGAGTCAATGGATGCAGTAAATTGTCAAGGACACAAAATAACAATGTACAATCTAATGAATGTCAATATCTTTAAAAATAATATGCTAGCAGCTAACCAGAGAGATTATAGTGTCTTTACTTTATTTGATGGTGTACAGTAAGTCACAGACACATAGCCTATAACATTAGCACAGCCTAGGTAACACAGAGTTCCAGTGTTACTCCTGACATCATGGGGTGGCATGGATGTTGCTTTGCGGGCATTTTTGCCTTGCCTGGAAAAACATTGCGGCGAAACACTGCTCTGTGTAGATCTCTTAGTCCTTCCTGCTACAGCTGATTGGTGGAAACATGTGCTCTGCAGGTGGCTGGGGTCCTTGGATGGGAAGAAAGAGATGATTATGTAAAGAGATAGGGATGAGGGAGAGAGAGGTGTTGGGAGACCCTGGATGGGTACATCCTACAGTAGAATGTCAGAGTCAAGAAAGAGATGAGAGAGGGATGAGGGAGGAGGAACAATACAACATTAGCAAACACATTCAGGGTAAGGGGGAGAAAATAAAAAGGTAAATTTTGCTCTAACCAACAACCCGACCCAAATCAATGCCCCCCATCCGGGCACACAGCACCCTGTATGGAGTATGGATGACAGGGGCATGGCCTTGGATCTCTACCCAGGGTAGGGGGCTAGGCTCTGGGCCAGAGAAGCCTGGGGACACTGGCGAGGTGGAGCAATAGGAGGTAGGTTGTTGTGACAAGGCCGGAGGCAAAGAGAGGGAGAGGTAGAGAGAATGAAGGCAAAACAGGGATATCTAGCTAGAACCGGTACAGTGTGAAAGGCAATAGGCGTGTCGATAAGGCCGAGAGGGGACAGAATATTTTTTGGGGACCAAATTCCATTTAATAAAAAAAGATATGTTGCTTTCTTGGTCTCTTTCTTTGTCTCTTTGTCAAAGTTCTTCTGCCCCTGAACAGGCAGTTAACCCACTGTTCCTAGGCCGTCATTGAAAATAAGAATTTGTTCTTAAAACTGACTTTCCTAGTTAAATAAAGGTCACAAAAAATAAATAATAATAATAATAAATAAATAAAATAATAATATCCTCAAGCTGACATCCAGGACAGTTATTTTAGCCATCTGTGTTCCAATAAATAGCAGTACCATTAAGTATTTGGATTTGTGAACTGTTCTTAGAAAGTAGCTTACACTATTAAGGGGTGGATATAAGAGTTGTGTGTGTATAATGTCATTTAAAAAAAGTCAAAAGTCGTCTCACCTGAAGAGCCAGTGTGTTGATAATGTATTCATAGTTTAATTTATTCATGACAAGTGCACTCAGAGTGAACTGTATGTGTGTGTGAGCGAGAGAGCGAGATCCTACCTTGCCAGTCTTAATATCTGCAGGTGAACATTGTGTCAGATGGTCTGCATTCTGCTGCTTCTTAGACAGGCCTGGCTCACTACTGCCCTGGTGCCTCCCGAAGGACAACACTTTCAGTCATGTGTGGGTGAGGAAGGGATGTGTGTGTGTGTGTGTGTGTGTGTGTGTGTGTGTGTGTGTGTGTGTGTGTGTGTGTGTGTGTGTGTGTGTGTGTGTGTGTGTGTGTGTGTGTGTGTGTGTGTGTGTGTGTGTGTGTGTGTGTGTGTGCGTATGCATGCCAGTGTGTGTGTGTACTCAAGTGTGCATGTGTGAGAGAGAAATGGTGTGAGAGAGAGAGTGATACTATTGATGCATGTTTTCAGTAGCTAAAATAGCCTCACTCTGATCTCCGGCTTGCTTGGCTAAACACTGAGTGGCCAACGGAAGAGCTATGCCTCTCTCAGAGGCATGAGGGGATCACTACTCTCCTGGCATCACTGTAAACATCAGGATCCGACAACAAAATCATGTCAATAACAACATACTCACCATGTTCATAACCCATTTGACCTTACCAGAGAGATGACTAGCAATCAGCATATTGCTGATATCCACCCAGCTAACAACAAACATTCCCACATCAAACGTTCCAACAACTTTAGAGAATGTTCCCGTAAGGGCCTCATTAATTCATTAATAAGTAATGTTTTCAAAGGAATGTTCCCGTGAATGTTTCCACAAGCATTTCATTACACTCGCATTAACATCTGCTAACCATGTGTTTGTGACAAAAACAATTGATTTGATTTGATGTGCAAGCAATGCTTCCGTGATGTGCAAGCAAGAGCCATTCCCTTAATGTCAAATACAACTTACCCCAAACATGGTTACCATGTATTCAGAACACAATACATTCATGTTCTAGACATGTTTCATGGGAACGTTGCAAGAACTAGTTTGTCTAGTTGCATATGTCTAGTTTTCTGTGGGTTAAAACTTGTTAAGGATAGGGGGCAGTATTTCCCCTTTGGATGAATTGCGTGCCCAAGAACCAGTGTATCTTCTTAATTATATGTAGAACATGTATCTTTAGTCAAAGTTTATGATGAGTATTTCTGTCATCTGGCGTAGCTTTCTATAATTCCTCCGTACATTTTGGAGAATTTTCTGAACATGGCGTCAATATAAACCGAGATTTATGGATATAAAATGCATATTATCGAACAAGACATAAATGTACTGTGTAACATGTCATATGACTGTCATCTGATGAAGATTTTCAAGAGGTTAGTGAATTATTATTTTTTTAATCCACCTTTTGTCATTTTAGCTTTTGTGGTACAAAATGGCTATGTTTTCTCTTTGTTTTGGTGGTGGTCCAACATAAATATATGCTGTGTTTTCGCCGTAAAACATTTTAAAAATCTGACACGCTGGGTAGATGAACAAGGTTTATCTTTCATTTGAGGTATTGGAGGTTAAATATTTCTAAGAATATTTTTGCATTCCCTGCGCCACCGTTTCAGCTGAACAGGGGGGTGTAGTTCCTGTAGGGGAACCCATAGGCTTAACAAGTTGTAATTAACTTCTTGGATATAGGGGGCGCTATTTTAATTTTTGGATGAAAAACGTTCCCGTTTTAAGGGAGCTCCCAAATTAAGTAAGGCCTGGCCATTTTGTTTGTTTTTACCCTACGATTTTTACCATATATATGCCAGCACCAAAACACAATATAACTGTTAATGAATATGTGTTAGTTGAGTATCTTACATGTGTGATTTAATGAAAGTTAGATTTTTATATAAATGTATTTGAATTTGCCCCTTTGCATTTTCCCTGGTTTTTGGTCAAGTGTGATCACACTTGAGCAAAAACCAGGGAAAATGCAAAGGGGCAAATTCAAATACATTTATATAAAAATCTAACTTTCATTAAATCACACATGTAAGATACTCAATTAAAGCTACACTCATTGTGAATCCAGCCAACATGTCAGATTTTAAAAAGGCTTTTCGGCGAAAGCATAAGAAGCTATTATCTGATGATAGCACAACAGTAAACAAAGAGGGTAGCATATTTCAACCCTGCAGGCGCTGCACAAAACGCAGAAATAAAAAATAAAACATGACTTACTTTTGACAAGCTTCTTTTGTTGGCACTCCAAAATGTCCCATAAACATCACAAGTGGTCCTTTTGTTCGATTAATTCCGTCCATATATATCCAAAATGTCAATTTATTTGGTGCATTTGATCCAGAAAAAAACAGCTTCCAAAATGCGCAACGTCACTACAAAATATTTCAAAAGTTGCCTATAAACTTTGCCAAAATATTTCAAACTACTTTTGTAATACAACTTTAGGTATTTTTAAACGTTAATAATCGATCAAATTGAAGATGGGTCTATCCGTGTTCAATACAGGAAGACAACAAATCAAGCTTCTTTTCAAGTCTTGCGCAACTCTCAACATTGTTACGCAGTTCCTAGATGGCCGTAATTCTTCATTGCACAAAGGAATAACCTCATCCAAATTCCAAAGACTGGTGACATCCAGTGGAAGCGGTAGGAAATGAAAACAAGTTCCTAAGAAATATCGTTTCCCAATGAGAAACCACTGAACAGACAGAGACCTCAAAAAAATAAATCTGAAAGGTTAGTCCTTTGGCTTTTTCCTGCTACATAAGTTCTGTTATACTCACAGACATGATTCAAACAGTTTTAGAAACTTCCGAGTGTTTTCTATCCAAATCTACTAATACTATGCATATCTTATATACTTTGCATGAGTAGCAGGAAGTTGAAATCGGGCACACTTTTTATCCAAAAGTGACAATGCTGCCCCCTATACTTTAAGAAGTTAATACTCTGTTTGATTTATTGTGTATGTTCTCTTTATTTTGGTTTTTGGATGCTGTACACAAATTAAATGTTTAGGTTTCTTTGTCAGTTTTGGATGCACCCAAAACTCTTGATTAGAAGACATTTCCTGATGCACAAAATGTTTGACATATCTTTAAATAATGTCTGAGGTACAGGAAAATAAACACTCACTTAATAGGGCTGACTGACCTTTGACCTCTGTTCTGACTTGCTGGTGAGGCCTGATCACCCTCACTAGAAAGACTGGAGACATTGGGTCAAATTTAAATGTGCTAATATTTAGAATAAGTTTATAATTTTTCAATTGTACCAGGTGTGATTTGAACCACGAGAAGGTCAGAGAGAGTGTGCTGCCCCTGAATGAAGGACACCTGTATCTAGTCTATTTTACCATTACCTTATGGAATACAATTATTTTGTCATGGAGTTATCAAGAGTTGTAATTCTAATTTGATTTGTTATTCTGATTTGTTTATTTTTAATTTAACAGGCAGTGGTGTTGTTTTGTTGGGCCACATGAATAACGATATGATTAATGTCTCCAAAGGGGGAATTACCATTCCACTGGGGCCCATTGATAAATATGCACATTTATTTTCTTCACATTCCTGCTTGCAAAAAGAGCAAAGATATGTTGGTATTGCTTGACACTTAGTCCAAATGGATTTAAGTTTTCCCCACACCAAGTGTTATATGTGTATTGCTCTTGTTGTTTTCTTTTCTTTGTTTATGTCTTGCTACAATATCAAATCTCAACAGATTGGGTCTGCTGGATGGTCGGAAGTTCTCCCTAAGAATTAATTATATTTCCCTAAACTGTAACTCTGCAGTGAGAGCGCCAAGATGATAGGGGAGTATAACAAATTTGGAGAGAAAAAAATTTGATTAAAGTGTGTGTTGTTATTCTCTTTGATATTTATTTTTTGAAATCTGTATTATTAATATTGGTAATAATTTGTCATACAGAAAAGGATTTGTCTGGAATGTGAGAGAGGGTGATACCCCTAGCCTGTCTCAACCCACAGCCACCAGCAACAAAGACAAATTCCCAAATCACTGTCCAGTTAAAACCTCTTAGGAATCCATTAACGCTCAAATCCCACTAGCGGGATAGATTTGACAACATCCGGTGAAATTGCAGGGCGCCTAATTCAAACTAGAGAAATACAAATATTTAACATTCATCACAACAACATTCATAATACATCAAAATAAAGCTTAACTTCGTGTTAATCCAGCCACTGTGTCAGATTTTAAAAAGGCTTTGCGGCAAAAGCACACCATGTGATTTTCTGAGGACAGCGCCTCGCATACAAAAACATGAAAACCATTTTTCATCCATGCAGGTGCGACACAAAAGTCAGAAATAGCGATATAATAAATGCCTTTCCTTTGAAGATCTTCATCTTTTTGCAATCCCAAATGTCTGAGTGACACAATGAATGGTCGTTTTGTTCGATAAATTACTTCTTTGTATCCCCAAAATGTCAATTTATTTGGCGCTTTTGAATTAGAAACACACCGGTTCCAAACCGCTCAACATGACTACAAAGTATTGTCGTGTCTTTGGCTATGCCGGATTAAGTGATATGACGTGCTTTTCTATAAAATAATTTCTCCGTAATTAATATTACCTGATTGATCTAATCATGTAAATGTAATTAACTAGAGAGTCGGGGCACCACGAAAGAGTATTTATAGAGCTGTTATCCTCCGAATAAAATCTTAAAGACCTAGTAATATTTTACATCAATAGCAGTCAATATTAATCGTCATCTTAATTCAGTCTCATCTGAAAGTTGTACATTCCTGGTTATCTGCATGAACCCTGGATAACAAATTGAATCAGCAATGCAACATTGGTTTAAATTATGTATTTACTAAATACCTAACTAATCACACAGAATTACACATAAACATAATTAAATCATAACTTGATTACAAATTACGTCATAAAGGAAAACGTCCCTAGCGGACGGAACAGATGACAGCTGGTTACACAAAAGAAAAGGGCTGGGTTTGAGTGAAAGAGCGGGAAGACTGAGGAACAAAGGGCGAAGCTGTGCTATCGTAAATACAGAATCTTATGCATTCTAAATTACCGCTCATTTGGAAAAGAAAAATGCAATGAAGATTTACTGAGCTGCGCTTTGGTAGGTTGGTGGTAGATGGAAGGCCGTGTTGCCTAACCGAGTCCTTTGTCCTTTGAAGAATGTCTCTGCTGGTCAACTGGTTACGTTGTAGTAACGTTGTTATGTGGTAGACGGGATACTCTGTCTGTTCATTCCTAACCTGCATTTGCAGCTGCTGTTGCTAACTCAACGGCTAGGAAGTATCACTTCTGTAGTGAATAAGAGTTCAAAGTTCATACCATTCACAACCAAAGATCACGCTGATGTAGGCTTCGTTCTGTAGTTATTATCTGAACCATTCTGACATCGGACCGTCGTCCTCACATCCTCGGAACAGGAGGTTATATTGTCGTCAAGGCTTTATATAGGAAGGGAGAGGAGGGCGTGTTTGAAAAGTTTCATAGCCCATGTCCCTTCACAGGGGCGGGCCACTGATTGAGCAGAGCCCTAAACTTATGAAAACCCAAATCTCATATTTTAGAAGCTTAAATCACATTTCATCCCATCACAAATCATTTCATATTCAAACATTTAAATTGAACAACAATTCCATGTGAATCCGATAACTCTGATGTGTAGACTTTCCACTGTAGAGTTTGTCATCTTATCATTGATGAGAATGTCGCAGATGACAACCGAACTGACATCATATTCATTAAAAGTACCACCGTATATTTTCAATTGGTCGGATTACCAGAATACAGCTCATTTCCCCCCACCTTCTGATGTTCCCAGAATCTCTATGTTAACCATGGGTTTTGCAAATGTAACATCAGTAGGGTAGAGAGAGGAAAAAGGGGGGAAAAGGAATTCATGACTGTCATAAACCTACCCCCAGGCCAAAGTCCTGACAATATCTAATAAATTACCTGTAAACTTGGTCCAAACATTTCAAACAACGTTTCTAATCCAACCTCAGGTAACCTAATATGTAAATAATTGATCAAATTTACATTTAACATTTACATTTAACTCATTTAGCAGACGCTCTTATACAGAGCGACTTACAAATTGGTGAATTCACCTTCTGACATCCAGTGGAACAGCCACTTTACAATAGTGTATCTAAATCATTTAAGGGGGGGGGGGGTGAGAAGGATTACTTTATCCTATCCTAGGTATTCCTTGAAGAGGTGGGGTTTCAGGTGTCTCCGGAAGGTGGTGATTGACTCCGCTGTCCTGGCGTCGTGAGGGAGTTTGTTCCACCATTGGGGGGCCAGAGCAGCGAACAGTTTTGACTGGGCTGAGCGGGAACTGTACTTCCTCAGTGGTAGGGAGGCGAGCAGGCCAGAGGTGGATGAATGCAGTGCCCTTGTTTGGGTGTAGGGCCTGATCAGAGCCTGGAGGTACTGGGGTGCCGTTCCCCTCACAGCTCCGTAGGCAAGCACCATGGTCTTGTAGCGGATGCGAGCTTCAACTGGAAGCCAATGGAGAGAGCGGAGGAGCGGGGTGACGTGAGAGAACTTGGGAAGGTTGAACACCAGACGGGCTGCGGCGTTCTGGATGAGTTGTAGGGGTTTAATGGCACAGGCAGGGAGCCCAGCCAACAGCGAGTTGCAGTAATCCAGACGGGAGATGACAAGTGCCTGGATTAGGACCTGCGCCGCTTCCTGTGTGAGGCAGGGTCGTACTCTGCGGATGTTGTAGAGCATGAACCTACAGGAACGGGCCACCGCCTTGATGTTAGTTTGAATACGACAGGGTGTTGTCCAGGATCACGCCAAGGTTCTTAGCGCTCTGTGAGGAGGACACAATGGAGTTGTCAACCGTGATGGCGAGATCATGGAACGGGCAGTCCTTCCCCGGGAGGAGGAGCAGCTCCGTCTTGTCGAGGTTCAGCTTGAGGTGGTGATCCGTCATCCACACTGATATGTCTGCCAGACATGCAGAGATGCGATTCGCCACCTGGTCATCAGAAGGGGGAAAGGAGAAGATTAATTGTGTGTCGTCTGCATAGCAATGATAGGAGAGACCATGTGAGGTGATGACATAGCCAAGTGACTTGGTGAATAGCGAGAATAGGAGAGGGCCTAGAACAGAGCACTGGGGGACCCCAGTGGTGAGAGCGCGTGGCGAGGAGACAGATTCTCGCCACGCCACCTGGTAGGAGCGACCTGTCAGGTAGGACGCAATCCAAGCGTGGGCCACGCCGGAGATGCCCAACTCGGAGAGGGTGGAGAGGAGGATCTGATGGTTCACAGTATCGAAGGCAGCCGACAGGTCTAGAAGGATGAGAGCAGAGGAGAGAGAGTTAGCTTTAGCAGTGCGGAGCGCCTCCGTGATACAGAGAAGAGCAGTCTCAGTTGAATGACTAGTCTTGAAACCTGACTGATTTGGATCAAGAAGGTCATTCTGAGAGAGATAGCGGGAGAGCTGGCCAAGGACGGCACGTTCAAGAGTTTTGGAGAGAAAAGAAAGAAGGGATACTGGTCTGTAGTTGTTGACATCGGAGGGATCGAGTGTAGGTTTTTTCAGAAGGGGTGCAACTCTCGCTCTCTTGAAGACGGAAGGGACGTAGCCAGCGGTCAGGGATGAGTTGATGAGCGAGGTGAGGTAAGGGAGAAGGTCTCCGGAAATGGTCTGGAGAAGAGAGGAGGGGATAGGGTCAAGCAGGCAGGTTGTTGGGCGGCCGGCCGTCACAAGAAGCGAGATTTCATCTGGAGAGAGAGGGGAGAAAGAGGTCAGAGCACAGGGTAGGGCAGTGTGAGCAGAACCAGCGGTGTCGTTTGACTTAGCAAATGAGGATCGGATGTCGTCGACCTTCTTTTCAAATTGGTTGACGAAGTCATCTGCAGAGAGGGAGGAGGGGGGGAGGGGGAGGAAGATTCAGGAGGGAGGAGAAGGTGGCAAAGAGCTTCCTAGGGTTAGAGGCAGATGCTTGGAATTTAGAGTGGTAGAAAGTGGCTTTAGCAGCAGAGACAGAGGAGGAAAATGTAGAGAGGAGGGAGTGAAAGGATGCCAGGTCCGCAGGGAGGCGAGTTTTCCTCCATTTCCGCTCGGCTGCCCGGAGCACTGTTCTGTGAGCTCGCAATGAGTCGTCGAGCCACGGAGCGGGAGGGGAGGACCGAGCCGGCCTGGAGGATAGGGGGCATAGAGAGTCAAAGGATGCAGAAAGGGAAGAGAGGAGGGTTGAGGAGGGTTCCAGAGGCTACCGGAGACCTGGAACTCCACGTGGGTCGTGCGCGCTGGGACCACCAGATTAGGGTGGCCGCGGCCACGCGGTGTGGAGCGTTTGTATGGTCTGTGCAGAGAGGAGAGAACAGGGATAGATAGACACATAGTTGACAGGCTACAGAAGAGGCTACGCTAATGCAAAGGAGATTGGAATGACAAGTGGACTACACGTCTCGAATGTTCAGAAAGTTAAGCTTACGTAGCTTAAGACGGAATAAATTTAAGACGGAATAACCTGTTTTCAATACTGTAGAAAAACGAGCGTGCTCCTGTTCTGGAACACCACAAGGCTCGAGTCCATCTGAGTGAGACATGGAAAGAATAGGTCTACTTCTTCATTTCTCAAAAGAAAAACATTGAACAATTTCTACAGACTGTTGACATCTAGTGGAAACCATATGAACTGCAATCGGGTCCCAAATAAATCAGTTTTCCTATAGAAAATTTTGGAAAACACAATGACCTCAATTTTTATTTCCCTTGATGGTTTGTCCTTGGGGTTTCGCATGCCAAATCAGTTCTGTTATACTCACAGACATTATTTTAACAGTTTTAGAAACGTTAGATTGTTTTCTATCCAATACTACCATGCCTATGCATATCCTAATATCTGGGCCTGAGTAACAGGCAGTATACTTTTGACACGCTTTTCATCCGGACATGAAAATACTGCCCCCTAGCCCAAAGAGGTTTTAATTAAGGGATATCTCTAGAACATCTGCTTATTGGGCCAGTATAGTTAGGCCCTGTCCTGTCCAGAATAAACTCTACACCCACCTCAGGTTTGCCTGTGCTTAGCTCAATTCCGTTGCTTTTTTTATCCAGGAAAATGTAAATATTACAAGCAATACCCATAACATGATGCAGCCACCACCGGGCTTGAAAATATGGAGAGTGGTACTCAGTAATGTGTTGTGTTGGATCTGGTCCAAACATTACATACAGTAACAATTTGTATTCAGAACAAAACTGTAATTGCTTTGCAATATTACTTTAGTGTCTTGTTGCAAACAGGATGCATGTTTTGGAATTTTTTTCATTCCGTACAGGCTTTCTTATTTTCACTCTGTCAATTGGGTTAGTGTTGTGGAGTAACTACAATGTTGTTGATCCATTACCCAGTGTTCTTCTAAAACAGTCATTAAACTGTTTTAAAATCACCATTGGCCTCTTTGTCTACTGAGTATATTCATACACCATCCAAAGTGTAATTCATAACTTCACCATGCTCAAAGGGACATTCGTTGTCTGCTTTTTCTTCTTCATTTTTACCCATCTACCAATAGGTGCCCTTCTTTGCAAGGCATTGAAAAAGCTCCCTATTCTTTGTGGTTGAATCTGTGTTTTGAAATTCACTGCTTGACTTTGGGACCTTAGAGATAATGGTATGTGTGGGATCCAGAGATGAAGTAGTCATTAATAACTTTTAAAAACAAGGAGGAATGGGAAAAAATTTCAGTCTCTCGATGTGCAAAACTCATAGAGACATACCCCAAGCGACTTTCAGCTGTAATCGCAGCAAAAGGTGGCGCTACAAAGTCTTAACTTAAGGGGGCTGAATAATTTTGCACGCCCAATTTTTCAGTTTTTGATTTGTTAAAAAAGTTTGAAATATCCAATAAATGTCGTTCCACTTCATGATTGTGTCCCACTTGTTGTTGATTCTTCACAAAAAAATACAGTTTTATATCTTTATGTTTGAAGCCTGAAATGTGGCAAAAGGTCGCAAAGTTCAAGGGGGCCGAATACTTTCGCAAGGCACTGTATTTAGGCTTGACATAACAAAGGGGTTGAGTAGTTATTGCCTCAAGACATTTCAGCTTTACACTTTTAATGAATTTGTAAAAAATGTAGGCCAAAGACAAAACAATCTCAATTTCATCAATTTTCAATTCAGGTTGAAGCACAGCAAAATGTGGAAAAGTCAAGGGGTGTGAATACTTTCTGAAGGCACTGTAGGACAAATACCTCAGTTCTTTTTTTAGCCGTTTTGCTGTGGACTCCAGCCCAACCACTGTCTTTAATTAATATTGGCTTAGGCCCCATTGCTCCTGTCACACCAGGGAGTTTCCTGAAGGCCCGGCCCATCAAATCCCCCACAACACTGGTGAAAAATCCATTGGCAGCTCCCCCATCCTCATGGTCCCACCATCCCCCTCTTCCTCTCTCCAGCTCTCCTACAATCCTTCTTTCATCTCTTCTCCCTCTACTATACTGTCCCCTCTATACCTCTCTTCCTCCTCCTTTCTTCCCCTACTCCTCCTCTCTCCCCTACCTCTTTTCCTCTCCTCCTTCCTCCACCCAGACCAAAATAAAATTGTGTGGGGACAGTTATTAAAAGCCAACCATTCCCAGGTTTGTGCTATGCAAGTAACTTGTATAATATGTGTTGCCCTTATTTGTGAAAGTACAGCAGTCTTTAAGAACATGACTTTAAAAATGGTTAAATCCCCTTGAATTGATGAGGAATTGAAAAATCGTATGCTTGAGAGGGATGAGGAAAAAGGTATGGCAAAAGACTACGCTATGAAACAAAGATCAATTATATAAAGAATGATAGTAAAAAGCTTTGGGGCACACTTAAATTAATTTTGGGGGAAAAAAGCCAACTCGGCTCCTTCATTCATTGAATCAGATGGCTCATTCATCACAAAGCCCACTGATATTGCAAACTACTTTAATAATTTTTTCATTGGCAAGATAAGAAAAACTTAGGGATGACATACCAGCAACAAAAATGCTGACACTACACATCCAAGTAAATCGGAACAAATTATGAAAGACAATAAATGTACTTTTTAATTCTGTAAAGTCAGTGTGGAAGAGGTGAAATAATTATTGCTCTCTATCAACAATGACAAGCCACCGGGGTCTGACAATCTGGATGGAAAATTACTGAGGATAATAGCAGATGATATTGCCACTCCTATTTGCCACATCTTCAATTTTAGCATATTAGAGAGCTTATTCCCTCAGGCCTGAAGGGAAGCTATAGTAATTCCGTTACCAAAGAATAGTAAAGCCACTTTTACTGGCTCAAATGGCCGCCAATCAGCCTATTACCAACCCTTAGTAAACTTATGGAAAAAATTGTGTTTGACCAGATACAATGCTATTTCACAGTAAACAAATTGACCACAGAATTTCAGCATGCTTATGGGGAAGGACACTAAACAAGCACAGCACTTACACAGATTACTGATGGTTAGCTGAGAGAAACTGATGATAAAATGATTGTGGGGGCTATCTTGTTAGACTTCAGTGGAGCTTTGACATTATTGACCATATTCTGGGGCTGTAAAAACATATGTGTTATGGCTTTACACACCCTGCTATAATGTGGATAAAGAGTTACTTGTCTAACAGAACACAGAGGGTGTTCTTTCAGGGAAGCCTATCAATTATAATCCAGTTAGAATCAGGAATTCCCCAGGGTAGCTGTTTAGGCCCCTTGCTTTTTCCATTTTTACTAACGACATGCGACTGACTTTGAGTAAAGCCAGAGTTTCTATGCATGCGCATGACTCAACACTATACACTTCAGCTACTAGAGTAACAGAAATGACTGCAACACTCAACCAAGAGCTGCAGTTAGTTTCAGAGTGGGTGTCAAGGAATAAGTTAGCCCTAAGTATTTCTAAAACTAAAAGCATTGAATTTGGGAACAAACTTGTAATAAACTATATGGAAATTGAGCAAGTTGACATGACTAAACTACTGGGAGTGGCACTAGATTGTAAACTGTCATGGTCAAAACATATTGATGCAGTAGTAGCTAAGATGGGGAGAACTCTGTCTATAATAAAGTGATGCTCTGCCTTCCTAACAACACTATCATCAAGGCAGGTCCTACAGGCCCTAGTTTTGTCTCACCTTGACTACTGTTCAGTTACGTTGTCAGGTGCTACAAAAAAAGGACACGACCCAGGAAGAGAATGGGGATCCATAATAATTACAAATACACTGCTGCTCTCTCATTTAGCCATTTGCACCTTACGGATTGTGGTTGTTGTGGGTGGCTGTTCACAAATCTATGTGTATTTGACCCAATAATGATTGAATTTAAGAAGTTTAAACTGCCTTTCAATCAGTCTTTTTGCGATCAGGGGTGTATTCATTACGGAAACCGTTTACCATTTAAGAACCAAATGGCGGGACCTACCTTTCTATCAGAGATAGGTTGGTCCCTTCCCGTTTTGTTTCACTTAAGGTAGGTCCCTTCCCGTTTTGCTTCCATTTAAGAAACGTTTTGAACAGTGGACAGCCAGTGAAAAAATGTGCTCTTACAACAGCTACATAGTGCGGATCCCAGCCTATGGAATAAATGTTTGAGTTCTTCTCTTCCTGATGGCACAGCCCACCAAATCCCCCCCAAAACACTGGTACAAAATCCATTGGCAACGTCCCCACCCCCATGGTCCCTCCTTCCCCCTGTTCCTCTCACCATCCCTCCTACAATCCTCATTTCATCTCTTCTCCCTCTACTATACTGTCCACTCTATACCTCTCTTCCTCCAACTTCTCCCCCTTTCTTCCCTACTCCTCCTCTCTCCCCCTCCTCTTTTCCTCTCCTCTCTCCTCCACCCAGAACAAAACACTGTGTGGGGACATTGATTAAAAGCCAACCTTTCCCAAGTTTGTAGTATGCAAGTAACTTGTATCATGGACAGTGGGCAACCAGTGAAAAATGTGCTCTTGCAACAGCTGCATTGTGCGGATCCCAGCCTATGGAATAAATGTTTGAGTTCTTCCCTTCCTGAATGCAGTTTTTGAGTTCCTCCCTTCTAAACTCCTCCGTGGTATTGTGCTCGATATTGTCAAAAACAAGTTTAATTTAAGAAGACCACAGGTTGGGCTTTTATTCCTCAATCTAATTTGTGCTGATTCCCCCCCAAAATCCGTAGGCCTAAAGGACACATACTCAAACTCGTACACTTTTGATAGTTTTCAACAGCTGCAACTTATCGAGATATCAAAGTGTCAACAAACAATAGGCCTATGGCAAATGCAGCACATGGAAAACATTTTTCACATGCAAATAGCACTTTTTGTTAGTACTCAAAGCATGCCATTCCAAGAGCAGCATTTATTTTTCAACATTACGCAACGTGCCCAATCAGTCATCCGTTGGCTAATTAGTCCTTCATTTTTGGGTTATGCTGAGGTAAAACAATTTGGCTAATCTATATGTCCATATTTCAAAGTCCTATTCTTGAAGGTCAAAGGGGTATTCAATTAATTGGAAAGACTAAAAATCTGACAGACTGTTATTTTTACATATTAGTTTTTATTTTGTTATTTTTTTACCCCTTTTTCTCCCCAATTTCATGGTATCCAATCGTGTCTGGTGTGGATGGACAAAATCAACATGGGTGCAATGGCACACATGGACACATGCGCGTGCATGCTGTAGTAAGCATAGTTTTTTATGCATGTGATATCAGAATGCACCTAATTTTCCAAAATGTGATTGTAAACCTGTGCTGCCCTCAAGACACACTGCCTGCTAATTATCTTTTGGCTATGTTTCAACTTTCAATTACAAATGATTTTCTATTAAGTTTAATTTTCTTACCACAGTTTGTATTGAGGTGTAAATAGCCCATTTCACTGTTGTGGACAATTTATGTTTGTGGCTTTACTGAGCTGGACAAACTTCTCTCTCAATGAGAGCCCAAGCACCTCCAGTGATCAAGTATGCAGACTTCTACCCTCTGCCACATATTCTGGCTGGCACTCGCATTGCCATCATTGTTGTTTTCCTAACAAATAATATCTTTGGACATGTGTCTGTTCCTACTCGTTTGTCATTCCCTAGGCTGCCACTCCTGCTTGCTGGTCTTGCAATTATTTTTCTCGCTGTCTCAACTCCTCTTCCGGCTCAAATAAATAGGGCTGTAAAAGAACATCAAATAATGTTTAGTCATCCATCTTATCTTGCAGAAGCAGCCATTGTAGCTAGTTATTCAGCAATCTCGGATAGACAGTGCATGGTAACATTCTCTAGTGAACCTGTAAACTAGCATTTACCCCATTTTGAAAAGCCTGCCTTCAAGGGTGAGAACAAGGAAGTATGGCTCCTGCCAGGCTGTATTCTTTACAACGTTAGGGAAAATGAGGCAACCTAGATATCCTGCAATGCCTCTGTTGAACAAGGACAACTATATCTACTCACTGCTAGCATGATCGTGCAATCGGCGAAACACAAAGGCCACAACAATTGCTACAAAACATGATCCCACTCATTCTTAGATCAGACAGCAAGCTCAATCAACCAACTACGTCATTGATTGAACTCTCCCGGCTTGAAAAAAAAATACAGCTGTAGTGCATAAATATGTGAACACCCTCTCATCACTCAGAATTATGTCGGGAGACTGGATAAACACCCCAAATAGCATCTAGAGGTGAAGTTTCCCTTTAAGGGAAAAGTAATCTAAAAGTAGCAGAAAGTAATCAGATTATGTTACTGATTACAATTTTGGACAGATAACTGTAATGGATTACATTTAGAAAGTAACCTACCCAACCCTGCCAATATAGCATCCAGCTCAGAGTTAAAACATCCTGCACAGCATCCAGCTCAGGGAAAAATCCAGCATCCGGCTCAGAGTTACATCCAGCATCCGGCCCAGAGTTACATCAAGCATCAGGCGCTGAGTTATATCCTGCATCCAGATTACAGTTTCATCCAGCGTCCAGCTCAGAGATACATCCAGCATCAGGCTCTGATTAACATCCAGCATCCAGCTCAGAGTTTCTTACAGCATCAACCTCAGAGTTACATCCAGGATGCTGGATGCAACACACTTCAAAATATGAGTCCCTTGCTTTGTCATGCCAAAATAAATCCTGCCTTTCCAATTTCAAAATAAGAGTCTCAATTCTTGCCATGTATGTTTTTTATGTAGATTTGATTTCAATAGTAATATAGCATCCAGCTTCCGCTTCCTATTTCAACATTAGGATGTTTGAGTGCCCGCTTGGCGAGAACATCCACCTCCTCATTCCCCTCTACTCCCACATGAGCTGGTACCCAGAGGAACATCACAAATACCACCATCTGTCTCACCCTATACAGGCAGGGGCAAAATCTGAATCAATACATTTGTCTGCTCTGAGACACAAATTAATTTAAGCTCTTCAGTGCTGTACAGGAGTCAAAGCAGATAACTACTTTGTCTTTTGTCACCTCTTCCACACTCTGCAGCCAAGAGTATGGCCAGCAACTCCATTGGTGTAAACAGATACATTATCCATTTGCTCTTTTTGTCAGTGCCCCCTTAAAAGCAGGAACTCTACAAACTGCAACTGTCATCCCTGTTTTAGGATCCTTAGATCCATTTGTGAATATATTCAAGAAAGCAGAGTACTGTGTTCTTAAATGTTCACTTTCCAGTATATACTGGACCTACTCATTCTGAACCAGCTCTCACCATCTGCAACGGCTTTATGAGTTGACTGGATTGCTGGAGTAGCTGCGCCCTCTACTGGACACTTGGTGAACCTAGCCAGATCAGTCAATTTAGACTTTGTTACATCTGATCAACAAACCATACAAACATAGCTAATAGCCTTCAATAGGCTATAGATAATAATGAATACTTAAAGCCCTGTAGATCATTAAAGTCCCGTAGATCAATTAATTGCTCCCCTTTTGTTTAGAAAGCCCTACTACACAAACTTCCAACATGCCTAACTTTGTTGCTAACGTACAAAGGAATGAGGTACCCACACTGCTCCCCGGGATTGGATAACTGTTGAGGTCACTCTGGTCTTGACCAATGTAGGTAAAGCCTCCTTAAGTTTTAGTGCCCCACATTAATGGAATAGCCTACAAAGTTCCTTGGTTCCCTGGTGCCTCTGGGGCAGGTTCGGACTCTGGTGTTGAATGAATTCATCAAATCAAATAATATGTTATTTGTCACATGCGCCGAATACAACAGGAGTAGAGCTTACAGTGAAATGCTTACTTACAAGCCCTTAACCAACAATTCAGTTTTAAGAAAAATACCTAAATGCTAGAGCAGCAGTAAAATAACAATAGCGAGGCTATGTACAGGGGGTACCGACACAGAGTCAACCGGTTAGTCGAGGTAATATGTACATGTAGGTAGAGTTATTAAAGTGAGAATGCATAGATAATATCAGAGAGTAGCAGCAGCGTAAAAGATGGGGGTGGGGCAATGCAAATAGTCTGGGTAGCCATTTGATTAGATGGTCAAGAGTCTTATGTCTTGGGGGTAGAAGCTGTTTGGAAGTTTCTTGGGACCTATACTTGGCACTCCGATACCGCTTGCTGTGTGGTAGCAGAGAGAACAGTCTGACTAGGGTGGCTGGAGTCTTTGACAATTTTCAGGGCCTTCCTCTGACACCGCCTGGTATAGAGGTCCTGGATGGCAGAAAGCTTGGCCCCAGTGATGAACTGGGCCGTACACAGTACCCTCTGTAGTTTCTTGCGGTCGGAGGCAGAGCAGTTGCCAATCCAAGCAGAGATGCAACACATCAGGATGCTCTTGATGGTGCAGCTGCAGAACCTTTTGAGGATCCGAGGACCAATGCCAGTTTGTTGGTGATTTGGACATCAAGGAACTTGAAGCTATCAACCTGTTCCACTACAGCCTCATCGATGAGAATGGGGCGTGCTCGGCCCTCTTTTTCCTGTAGTTCACAATCATCTCCTTTGTCTTGATCATGTTGAGGGAGAGGTTGTTGTCTTGGCACCACATGGCCAGGCCTCTGACCTCCTCGCTATAGGCTGTCTCGTCATTGAAGATGATCAGGCCTACCACTGTTGTGTCACCAGCAAATTTAATGATGGTGTTGGAGTCGTTTCTGGCCGTGCAGTCATGAGTGAACAGGGAGTACAGAAGGGAACTGATCCCCGTATTGAGGATCAGCGTGTTTTTACTGACCCTTACCCTTACCCCCTGGGGGCAGCCCGTCAGGAAGTCCAGGATCCAGTTATAGATGGAGGTGTTTAGTCCCAGGGTCCTTAACTTAGTGATGAGCTTTGAGGGCACTATTGTATTGAACGCTCAGCTGTAGTCAACAAATAGCATTCTCACATAGGTGTTCCTTTTGTCCAGATGGAAAAAGGCAGTGTGGAGAGCAATAAAGATCGCATCACCTGTGGATCTGTTGGGGCGGTATGCAAATTGGAGTGGGTCTAGGGTGTCTGGGATAATGTTGTTGATGTGAGCCATGACCAGCCTTTCGAAGCACTTCACCGCTACAGATGTGGGTGCTACGGTCGGTAGTAATTTAGGCAGGTTACCTTAGTGTTCTTGGGCACAGGGACTATGGTGGTCTGCTTGAAACATGTTGGTATTACAGACTCAGACAGGGAGAGGTTGAAACTGACACTTGCCAGTTGGTCAGCGCATGCTCGGAGTACACGTCCTGGTAATCCGTATGGCCCTGCGTCCTTGTGAATGTTGACCTGTTTAAAGGTCTTACTCACTTTGGCAGAACAGCTGAGAGCAGAACAGCTGATGCTCTCATGCATGTTTCGGTATTACTTGCCTCGAAGCGAGCATAGAAGTAATTTAGCTCGTCTGGTAGGCTCGTGTCACTGGGCAGCTCTCGTTTGTGCTTCCCTTCGTAGTCTGTAATAGTTTGCAGGCCCTGCCACATCCGACGCGCATCGGAGCCGTTGTAGTATGATTAGATTTTTGTCTTGTTTTTAGTCCTGTCCTGCTTTGCCTGTTAGATGGTTCGTCGGAGGGCATAGCAGGATTTCTTATAAGCTTCCGGGTTAGAGTCCCCCTCATTTAACTTCTTGGTGACAGGGCGGCAGTATTGAGTAGCTTGGATGAATAAGATGCACAGAGTAAACTGCCTGCAACTCTGTCCCAGATGCTAATATATGCATATTATTAGTAGTATTGGATAGAAAACACTCTGAAGTTTCAAAAACTGTTTGAATGATGTCTGGGTATAACAGAACTCATATGGCTGGCAAAAACCTGAGACAAATCCAACCAGGAAGTGGGAAATCTGAGGTTTGTAGTTTCATTTAAGTGATTGCATATCCAATATGCTGTGTCTATGGGGCCAGATTGCACTTCCCAAGACTTCCAGCAGATGTCAACAGTCTTTAGAATGTTGTTTGAGGCTTCTATTGTGGAAGGGTGTCGAATAAGAACTGTTTCAACAAGTGGACTAGGCTGTGGACAATCAGTTGTTTACTGCGCAGTCACGCGGGTGTGCCGTTCCTTCTTTTTCCTCTGTAATGAATACGCTATTGTTCGGTTGGAATATTATTGAAGATTTTTTATAAAAATACCCTAAGGATATATTGTAAACATCGTTTGACATGTTTTTACAAACTGTAATGGAACTCTTTTGACATTCCGTCTGGATTTTGCGCTCGCGCATTTTGTCTTTGGAATAGTGAACTAAACGCGCAAACAAAACTGAGGTATTCGGACATAAATATGGACATAATCGAACAAAACAAACATTTCTTGTGTCCTGGGAGTGCATTCTGATGAAGATCAGCAAAGGTAAGTGAAAATTTATAATGCTATTTATGACTTTTGTTGACTCCACAATTTGGCGGGTAACTGCATGGCTTTCTTTTGAGGCTGAATGCTGTTCTCAGATTATTGAATATTGTGCATTTGCTGTAAAGCTTTTTTGGAATCTGACACAGCGGTTGCATTAAGATCAAGTTTATCTTTAATTCTATGTAAAACATGTATCTTTCATCAAAGTTTAGGATGAGTATTTATGTTATTTGATGTGGCTCTCTGCAAATTCTCTGGATGTTTTGGAGACATTTCTGAACATGGCGCCAATGTAAACTGAGGTTTTTGGATATAAATATGAACTTGATCGAACAAAACATACATGTATTGTGTAACATTGAGTCCTGGGAGTGTCATCTGATGAAGATCGTCAAAGGTTAGTGATTAATTTGATCTATATTTCTGCCTTTGTGGCACCTCTCTTTGGTTGGAAAATGGCTGAATGCTTTCTGTGACGAGTTGCTGACCTAACATAATGATATGTTCTGCTTTTGTCGAAAAGCCTTTTTGAAATCGGACACCATGGTTGCATTAACGAGAAGTGTATCTTTAAAATGGTGTACAATACCTGTATGGTTGAGGAATTATAATTGGGAGATTTTTGTTTTGAATTTGGCACCCTGCAATTTCACTGGCTGTTGGCGAGGTGGTACGCTAGCGTCCCGAACGATCCCAGAGAGGTTAAGAGCGGCAGTTATACCATTTAGCTAAATGAGGATGTTGCCTGTAATCCATGGATTCTGGTTAGGGTATGTACACTACCGTTCAAACGTTTGGGGTCACTTGTAAATGTCCTTGTTTTTGAAAGAAAATTACATTTGTTTTGTCAAATAATAACATCAAATTGATCAGAAGTACAGAAGTGTAGGAATTGTTAATGTTGTAAATGACTATTGTAGCTGGAAACTGAAGATTTTTAATAGAATATCTACACAGGTGTACAGAGGCCCATTATCAGCAACCATCACTCCTGTGTTCCATTGGCACGATGTGTTAGAAGAAGTAAGACCCATGGCCTTGCAGAGTTTTAGTTAGATGTTAAATTCCCAAAAGACGCTTCTAGTTTTAGGAGGCCATACTTAGATGTAGACTAAACAAAAATATAAATGCAACATGAAAAATGTTGATCCCATGTTTCATGAGCTGAAATAAAAGATCCCAGAAATGTTCCATACGCACAACAAGCTTATTTCTCTTAAATTTGTAACATCCATGTTAGTGAGCATTTCTCCTTTGCCAAGCTAATCCTTCCACCTGACAGGTGTGGCATACCAAGTAGCCGATTAAAAAGCATGATCATTACACAGGTGCATCTTGTGTGCAATTGGCATTAATGTCCACCAGAGCTGTTGCCAGATAATTTAATGTTAATTTATCTACCATATGCCACCTCCAACGTAGTTTTTAGAGAATTTGGCAGTACGTCCAACGGTCCTCACAACCTGAGACCATGTGTAAGCATACCAGCCCATGAACTCCACTTCTGGCTTCTTCACTTGCGGGATCGTCTAAGACGAGCCACCCGGATAGATGATGAAACCGTGGGATTGCACAACCAAATAATTTCTACACAAACTGTCAGAAACCATCTCAGGGATGTTCATCTGTGTGCTCATCATCCTACCCAGGGTCTTGACCTGACTGCAGTTCTGCGTTGTAACCAACTGCAGTGGGCAAATGCCCACCTTTGATGGCCACTGACACACTGTGCTCTTCAAGGATGAATCCTGGTTTCAACTGAGGGGGACAGTGCGGCCCCGTCCAACGCCAACCAGGCAGGATATAACCCCACCCACCTTGCCATAGCACAGCCCCCACACCACTAGAGGGATAACGTACTACCCTGAGACAAGGCTGAGTATAGCCCACAAAGATCTCATCAGTGACTCAACCCACTCACGTCGAGTATAACGTAAAAAGCCTGGGACGACGTGACGGACCCCTCCTAGGGTCGGCATGTAAGAGCACTAGTAAGCCAGTGACACAGCCCCCATAATAGGTTCAGAGGAGAATCCCAGTGGAGAGAGGGGAGTCGGCCCAGTGCCTTGCCATTAACCCCTGGGTCAGATCACACTCAATCAAAGAACCTACTGAAGCGATGAGTCTTCAAAAAAGACTTAAAGGTTGAGACAGAGTCTGCACCTCTCACATGGATAGGTAGACCATTCCATAAAAATGGAGCTATATATGTAGGAGAAAGCCCTGCCACTAGTTGTTTGCTTAGAAATTCCAAGGACAATAAGGAGGCCTATGTCTTGTGAGCATAACATATGTGTAGGTATGTATGGCGAGACCAAATCTGAGAGATAGGTAGGAGCAATTCCATGTAATGCTTTGTAGGTTAGCAGTAAAATCTTGAAATCAACAAGCACTAGCCTTAACCAGTTGGATTTAGGGGGTGCTATTTTAATTTTTGGATGAAAAACGTTCCCGTTTTAAACAAGATATTTTGTCACAAAAACATGCTCGACTATGCATGTAATTGACAGCTTTGGAAAGAAGAAACTCTGACGTTTCCAAACCTACAAAGATATCGTCTGTGAGTGCCACAGAACTGATGTTACAGGCGAAACCCAGATAAAAATCCAACCAGGAAGTGCCACATTTTTTGAAACCGCCTCATGCCAATGACTCCTTATATGGCTGTGAATGAGCTTATGTTTTCCACATTTTCCCCAAGGTGTGTACAGCACTGTGACATCTTTTTAGGCATTTCCCTTGAAGAATGGCTTTATGGGACCATATATGG
Organism: Oncorhynchus masou masou; assembly: GCF_036934945.1. Lineage (NCBI taxonomy): Eukaryota > Metazoa > Chordata > Actinopteri > Salmoniformes > Salmonidae > Oncorhynchus > Oncorhynchus masou. The sequence goes on along the minus strand of NC_088221.1, from coordinate 2,492,183 downwards.
CATGTGGTCACATGGTGTCTCCCGCAGAAAACCTTGCGTAAAATACTGAGGTAGCCATTTTTCCAATCGCTTCTTATGAGAAACCAACTGCCTCGACGGATATATTATCGAATATATTTGTTAAAAACACCTTGAGGATGGATCCTAAACAACGTTTGCCGTGTTTCTGTCGATATTATGAAAAAAAGTTTGGCGTCTTTGCACTTTTGAAAAAGGTTTGGCGTTATAGTTAAAGCATTTTTCGGTCGATTTCTCAGCCAAGCATGGTGAAGAAACGGGAGCTTTTTCGCCTACAAAAATAATATTTTTGGAAACATTTGCTATCTAACTGGGAGTCTCCTGAGTGAAAGCATCCGAAGTTCTTCAAAGGTAAATTATTTAATTTGGTTGCTTTTCTTATTTTTGTGAAAATGTTGCCTGCTGCCAGCAGAGACTAGCAGAACATAATGCCATGATAAACTTACTCAAATGCTTGTCAAGCATTTATTTTTTATTTTACTAGGCAAGTCAGTTAACTTCTTGAAACTCCCCATCCCGGATCCGGGTTTGTGACTAAAGCCTCAGGCTCATTAGCATAACGCAACGTTAACGATTTCTGAAAATCGCAAATAAAATGAAAATAATGCGTCTGCTCTCAAGCTTAGCCTTTTCTTAACAACACTGTCATCTCAGATTTTCAAAATATGCTTTTGAACCATAGAAATTGACTAATTTGTGTAAGAGTATGCAAAGCTAGCATAGCATTTTGAGTAGCATTTAGCACGCAACATTTTCACAAAAACCAGATAACCAAATAAATAAAATCATTTACCTTTGAAGAGCTTCTGATGTTTTCAATGAGGAGACTCTCAGTTACATACCAAATGCGCAGTTTTTCCTGAAAGCGTCTGTGTGTAGGAGAAATCGTTCCGTTTTCTACATTGCGTCTGGCTACCGAAACGAACCGAAAATTCAGTCACCTACAACGTAAAACTTTTTCCGGATTAACTACATAATAACGACCGAAACATGGCAAACGTTGTTTGGAATCAATCCTCAAGGTGTTTTTTCACATATCTCTTCATTGATATGCAGTTCGTGGAAGCTTGTTTTCCTCTCTGTATCCCATGGAAAAATACTGGCAGGTGACTTTTGCGCACCAATTTCGGCGCAGGACACCGGGCGGACACCTGGTAAATGTGGTCTCTTATGGTCAATCTTCCAATGATCTGCCTACAAATACGTCACAATGCTGCAGACACCTTGGGGAAACGACAGAAAGGGCAGGCTCATTCCTCTCGCATTCACAGCCATATAAGGAGACAATGGAAAACAGAGCCTCAAAAATCCTTGTCATTTCCTGGATGCCATCTCATCTTGGTTTTGCCTGAAGCTCACGTTCTAGGGCACGCAGAGAGAATATCTTGGTATTTCTGGACACGTCAGAGTGTTTTCTTTCGAATGCTATCAATTATATGCATAGTCGAGCATCTTTTTGTGACAAAATATCTTGTTTAAAACGGGAACGTTTTTCATCCAAAAATGAAATAGCGTTATGCTAATGAGCCTGAGGCTTTAGTCACGATCCCGGATCCGGGATGGGGAGATTCAAGAGGTTAACCTCTTGTTAATCCAACCGCTGTGTCAGATTTCAAAAGGCTTTACGGCGAAAGCACACCATGTGATTATCTGAGGAAAGCACCCCACATACAAAAGAATGAAAAACATTTTTCAACCAGGCAGGTGCACCACAAAAGTCAGAAATAGCAATATAATAAATGCCTTACCTTTGAAGATCTTCTTCTGTTGGCACTCAAAGGTCCCAGCTACATCACAAATGGTCCTTTTGTTCGATAAAATCCTTCTTTATATCCCAAAATCAGTTTAGCTGGCGCACTTCATTCAATAATCCACCGTTTCCCTCTTTCACAATGAATCCCAAACGTTACCAATAAACTTCTCCAAACAAGTCAAACAATATAATCAAACCTCAGGTACCCTAAAAGGTAATTTACCACCTTGCCGATTGCAGTCTCAGTACTATGATGGGGTCGAAAACCAGACTGAAGGATTTCGTATACATTATTTGTCTTCAGGTATGCAGTGAGTTGCTGCGCAACAGTTTTTCAATTTTTTTTTAAAGGAACGGGAGATTTGATATAGGCCGATAGTCTAACATTTTCTGGGTAAAGGTCTGGCTTTTCAGGAGGCTATATTCATGAGTGTGGTACACTTCCGGATGATAGGGAGCCATTTATGTTCAACATGGGAGGGCCAAGCACAGGAGTAGCTCAGCATTTTAGTTGGAATGGGGTCTGAAAGGTTTAAAGGCCATGACTATTTCAAGAGAAACATGATTAAAAGCTAGTGTGTCTACATGGATTTTAGGTCCTGGTAGTTCTTTGCAGACTCAGGACAACTGAGTTGTCGAGAAATGGGCAGATTCAAAGAGGAGTCCATAATTTGCTTTCTACTGATCATGATCTTTTTGTTAAAGAAGCTCATGTATTCATCACTGCTAATGTGAATGCCATCTTCTCTTGGAATGTTGCATTTTAGTTATCTTTGCGACTGTATCAAACAAGCAATTTGGTATTGTTTTTATTCTCCTCAATCGGCTTTGAAATGTAGGCTGACCGAGCAGCAGTGAGGGCTCTTCGAAATTGCACGGTACAGTCTTTACAAGCAAGTCAGAAGACTTCCGGTTTGGTGGTGGCCATTTGCGTTCCATTTTTCTGGAAGCTTACTTCAGTGCTTGTGAATTTTCTGTACACCAGGGAGCTAACTTCTTGTGAGAATTTTTTTTAGAGGTGCCACCACATCTAAGGCATTACACAAGGTTAAATTTAGATCCTTAGGTTGTTAACTTGTTATGGCTGCAATCCCAATATCGGGATAATTGACAACAACAACCGCTGAATAGCATAGCTACATTAAAAAAATATTACTAAAATATTTATATTCATGAAATCACAAGTGCAATATAGGAAAACACAGCTTAGCCTTTTGTTAATCCAGCTGCCATGTCAGATTTTGAAATTATACTTCAGCGAAAGCAATCCAAGCGTTTGTGTAAGTTTATCGATCGCACTACAAAACATTAAGTACACTTAGCATCAGGAAGCTTGGTCACAAATCAGAAGAGCAATCAAATTAATATTTTACCTTTGATCTTCGGATGTTTTCACTCACGAGACTCCCGTTTGTTCCATAAAGATGATTTTTATATTCAAAACACGACAAACAAACGGAGGTATTATGTTCAGAAATCCACAGGAGGAGCGGTCACGACAACGCAGACGAAAATTCCAAATAGTTTCCATAATCTCCACAGAAACATGTCAAACGTTTTTTATAATCAATCCTCAGGTTGTTTTTAAAATATATAATCGATAATATATATATATATATATATAACCGGAAATGTCTTTCACAGCAGGAGAGGGAAAAACAATAACTGTTCAAATTCTGTTGCGCGAGCAAAGCTCATGTGACCACTTGATACAATGTTATCGTTCTGGCTCATTTTTCAAAATAAAATCCTGAAGCTATGTCTGAAGACTGTTGACACCTTGAGGAAGCGATAGGAAAAGGAATCTGGTTCATATCCCTTTAAATCCAGCAATGGAGGCTATGGAACAGAAGCCACTTCCTGTTTTGTTTTTCTTCTGGGTTTCGCCTGCAATATCAGTTCTGTTATACTCACAGACAATATTTTGACAGTTTTGGAAACTTTACAGTTTTCTATCCAATACTAATAATACTATGCATATATTAGCAACTGAGACTGAGGAGCTGGCCGTTTACAATGGGAACGTTTTCATCCAAGCTACTCAATACTGCCCCTGCAGCCATAACAAGATAACCAGGAGGAGAGGCCTCATTTAACACAGTAAATTCATCACGCTTGAGCCATGCTTCAGTCAGGCCAATCACATCAAGCTTATGATCAGTGATTAGTTAATTGACTCAGTTAGTCAATTGACTAAGTGAGGGATCTAACATTAAGTAGTCCTATTTTGAGTTGAGGTATTATCACAGACTCTTATTCCAGTGAGATTGCTAAAGCAAATAGCACCATGTTTAGATTTTCCTGACCTAGATCGAGGCACAGACACGGTCTCAATGTGGAAAACTAAGCTGACTACTACACTGACTGTGCTAGCAGCAGACTCCACTAAGCTGGCTGGCTAACAGCCTGTACCCTATCTCATTGTGGAGCTAGAGGAAGAGCCCTGTCTACTTTGATAGATAAGATTAAAGCACCCCTACAGCTAGGATTTGTATTTATTCAGGATCCCGCTCTTCCTGGGGTCCTGCAACATTAAGACAGTTGTATACAATTTAAAATATTACACAACATTACATTTCAGAACACTTATGCAAAAAAACACTTAGTGTGTTTCCTCAGGCCTCTACTCCACTAACACATATTTCCATGTGTACACGTGTATCGAGTGCATGTCTTATCATGTGTATATCTCTGTATGCCTGTGTGTGTCTCTTCACCCTCTTCCATAAGGTGTATTTTTATCAGTTTTTTAATCTGATTCTACTGCTTGCATCAGTTATCTGATGTGGAATAGAGTTCCATGTAGACATGGCTCTATATAGTACTGTGTGCCTTCCATAGTCCGTTCTTGACTTGGGGATTGTGAAAAGACCTTTGGTGGCATGTATTGTGGGGTATGCATGGGTGTCTGTGCTGTGTACTAGTACTTTAAACAGACACCTCGGTGCATTCACAATGATCGCACTTCTTACAAAAACAAGTAATGATGGAGTCAACGTTTAGCCATGAGAAATGTACGTGCATATTATTAATGTTAGCTCTCCGTGTACATTTAAGGGCCAGTGGTGCTGTTCTGAGCCAATTGTAATTTTCAGAAGTCTGCCTTTGTAGCACCTGACAACACGACTGAACAGTAGTCCAGGTGCGACAAAACTAGAGCCTGTAGGACCTGCCTTGTTGATAGTTTTGTTAAAAAGGCAGAGTAGCGCTTTCGTATGGACAGACTTCTCCCTATCTTAGCTACTGTTGTATCGACATGTTTTGACCATGATAGTTTACATTCCAGGGTTACTCCAAGCAGTTTAGTCACTTCAACTTGTTCAATTTCCATGTAATTAATTAGAAGTTTTAGATAATGTTTTTGGTTTAGTGAATGATTTGTCCCAATTCTTTTAGTTTAGAAATATTTAGGACACATGTATTCCTTCCCAACCATAACTCTATGTTAAGTGTTGCAGTGATTTCAGTCGCTGTAGTAGCTGACATGTAATCCGATGACTGAACACGATACATTGACACACTGGCTTTACTCATGGCCAGTGGTATGTCATTAGTAAAGGGGCCTAGACAGCTGCCCTGGGGAACTCCTGATTCTACCTGGATTATGTTGGAGAGGCTTCCATTAAAGAACACCTTCTAATCTGTTACACAAGTAACTCTTTAGCCACAATATAGCAGGGGGTGTAAAGCCATAACACTTATGTTTTTTCATCAACAGACTATGATCGATAATGTCAAAAAACCACACTGAAGTCTAACAAAACAGCTCCCACAATGTTTTTATCAATTTCGCTCAGCCAAAAATAATTTATGTAAGTGGCATGCTTGTTGACTATCCTTCCCTACAAGCTTGCTGAAATTCTGTTGTCAATTTGTTTAGAGTAAAATAGCATAGTGTGTGGTCAAATAAAAAATAAAAGAAAGTTTACTACGGGTTGGTGATAGGCTGATTGGTCATCTATTTTATTGATTTCATGATCCTTGTCCTAACATATGCTGTCACACCTCATCAGACAAGACTTGGTCCTGTTTGTGGCTGACTTCCAGAAAGTTGGTCAATGATCTACAAATTCTATCTTTTGGGAGGGGCAGAAAACCGTAGCGATTGAGTTGTGAGCCTGCTGTAGAGCTCATCAGTCCCCTTAACTGGGAGGCCAGACACAATTACTTGATGCCAGCACACTTTTCTAATTTATATTCACACTGAAGCTATGCTGCGCTAGGTGACCTCTGATTGTTATATCCTAACATTGTTGCTGCCGACGTGGATAACAATATCCCTACACTCGCCAGGTTTAGCCATAGTCAGCACCATCTTCAGATTAGCCATTACGTCGGTAGCCCTGCACCCTGGTAAACAGTTTACAATTGCTGGATTATTCTTTTTACATCAAATCTTGCAGGTAATGGAGTCGCCAATGACTAATGTTTTCAATTTGTCAGAGCAAATGGTAGGAGGCTTCGGCGGCTCACATCCCATAATGGGTAAAGGAGAGACCTGATGAGTTTTTTTTATGTTGTATTTGACCTTTTATTTAAATAGACAAGTCAGTCAAGAACAAAGTCTTATTTACAATGACAGCCTACCGGGGAACAGTGGGTTAACTGCCTTGTTAATGGGCAGAATGACAGATTTCAGGGGTAGAATGACTCTGGGATTCGATCCAGCAAACTGTCGGTAACCACTCGCCTACCTGCCGCCCAAACAAGGCACGTCCTCTGATTCCGACTCATTGCTTAACTTCTTATGGCAGCAATCTCATTATCGGGCGGCAGCGTAGCCTAGTGGTTAGAGCATTGGACTAGTAACCAAAAGGTTGCAAGTTCAAATCCCTGAGCTGACAAGGTACAAAATCTGTCGTTCTGCCCTTGAACAGGCAGTTAACCCACTGTTCCTAGGCCGTCATTGAAAATAAGAATTTGTTCTTAACTGACTTGCCTAGTAAAATAAAGGTTAAAAAAAATGGGAGCAATTTGACAACAGCCAGTCAAAGTGTAGGGTGCCATTTTCAAAACATTAAAAATCTCATAATTAACATTCCTCAAACATACATGTCTCATACCATTTTAAAGCTATTATTAATCGTTGTTCATCCTACCACAGTGTCCGATTACAAATATGCTTTTCAGCAAAAGAGCTACAAGCGATTATGCTAGGTCTCCACCAAACCACAATAAGCACAGCCATTTTCAAGCAAAATATAGCATTTACAAAAAGCAGAAATAGAGAAATTAATCACTAACCTTGAATTATCTTCATCAGATGACACTCATAGGACTTCATGTTACACAATACATGCATGTTTTGTTTGATAAAGTTCATATTTATATCAAAGAATCTGAGTTTCCATTGGCGTAATAGATTCACTAGTTCCAAAAACATCAAGTGATTTTGCATAGCCACATCGTTTCAACAGAAATACAGAAATATCACAAATGTAGATGATAATACAAGTTATACACATGGAATTATAGATATACCTCTCCTTAATGCAACCGCTGTGTCAGATTCTTTTTTAAGTTTACGGGAAAAGCAACCCATGCAATAATTTGAGACGGAGCTCAGAACAGTAGCCAAATTAGCCCCCATGTTGGAGTCAACAGAAACCAGAAAATACATGATATGTTTCCTTACCTTTGATGAACTTCATCAGAATGCAGTCCTAGTAATCCCAGGTCCACAATAAATGCTTGATTTGTTCGAAAATGTCCGTTATTTATGTCCACTTAATTACATTGGTTGGCGCGTTTGGTAAACAATTCCAAAGTCACAAAGCGTGTCCACTATAACGTGACAAAATGTCCAAAAGTTCCGTAACAGTCAGTAGAAACATGTCAAACGATGTACTGAATCAATCTTTAGAATGTTGTTTACATATATCTTGAATAACGTTCCAACCGGAGAATTAGAATGCAGGTCCTTCCCCTGTGAACACGCATGGTGAATGCATGGTCAACTTGTGGCAGTGGTGACTATTTCCTGTCTCATTCGACCCCCCCCCCCTTCACATTAGAGTCATCAAAGTTCTATTGACTATTGACATCTAGTGGAAGGAGTAGGAAGTGAAAACTCATCCATATCTTGCGGTAATTTCAATGAGAGTTTGGTTGAAAATCTGCCACCGCCAGAAAAAATACAAACAGGAAGTGGAATTTCTCAGGTTTTTGCCTGCAATGTGAGTTCTGATATACTCACAGACATAATTCAAACAGTTTTAGAAACTTCAGAGTGGTTTCTATCCAATACTATTATTAATATGCATACAGTGCCTTGCGAAAGTATTCGGCCCCCTTGAACTTTGCGACCTTTTGCCACATTTCAGGCTTCAAACATCACGATATAAAACTGTATGTTTTTGTGAAGAATCAACAACAAGTGGGACACAATCATGAAGTGGAACGACATTTATTGGATATTTCAAACTTTTTTAACAAATCAAAAACTGAAAAATTGGGCGTGCAAAATTATTCAGCCCCCTTAAGTTAATACTTTGTAGCGTCACATTTTGCTGTGATTACAGCTGTAAGTCGCTTGTGGTATGTCTCTATCAGTTTTGCATATCGAGAGACTGAAATTTTTTCCCATTCCTCCTTGCAAAACAGCTCGAGCTCAGTGAGGTTGGATGGAGAGCATTTGTGAACAGCAGTTTTCAGTTCTTTCCACAGATTCTCGATTGGATTCAGGTCTGGACTTTGACTTGGCAATTCTAACACCTGGATATGTTTATTTTTGAACCATTCCATTGTAGATTTTGCTTTATGTTTTGGATCATTGTCTTGTTGGAAGATAAATCTCCGTCCCAGTCTCAGGTCTTTTGCAGACTCCATCAGGTTTTCTTCCAGAATGGTCCTGTATTTGGCTCCATCCATCTTCAAATCCATTTTAACCATCTTCCCTGTCCCTGCTGAAGAAAAGCAGGCCCAAGCCATGATGCTGCCACCACCATGTTTGACAGTGGGTATGGTGTGGTCAGGGTGATGAGCTGTGTTGCTTTTACGCCAAGCATAACGTTTTGCATTGTTGCCAAAAAGTTCAATTTTGGTTTCATCTGACCAGAGCACCTTCTTCCACATGTTTGGTGTGTCTCCCAGGTGGCTTGTGGCAAACTTTAAACGACACTTTTTATGGATATCTTTAAGAAATGGCTTTCTTGCCACTCTTCCATAAAGGCCAGATTTGTGCAATATACGACTGATTGTTGTCCTATGGACAGAGTCTCCCACCTCAGCTGTAGATCTCTGCAGTTCATCCAGAGTGATCATGGGCCTCTTGGCTGCATCTCTGATCAGTCTTCTCCTTGTATGAGCTGAAAGTTTAGAGGGACGGCCAGGTCTTGGTAGATTTGCAGTGGCCTGATACTCCTTCCATTTCAATATTATCGCTTGCACAGTGCTCCTTGGGATGTTTAAAGCTTGGGAAATCTTTTTGTATCCAAATTCGGCTTTAAACTTCTTCACAACAGTATCTCGGACCTGCCTGGTGTGTTCCTTGTTCTTCATGATGCTCTCTGCGCTTTTAACGGACCTCTGAGACTATCACAGTGCAGGTGCATTTATACGGAGACTTGATTACACACAGGTGGATTGTATTTATCATCATTAGTCATTTAGGTCAACATTGGATCATTCAGAGATCCTCACTGAACTTCTGGAGAGAGTTTGCTGCACTGAAAGTAAAGGGGCTGAATAATTTTAGACGCCCAATTTTCCAGGTTTTGATTAGTTAAAAAAGTTTGAAATATCCAATAAATGTCGTTCCACTTCATAATTGTGTCACACTTGGTGTTGATTCTTCACAAAAAAATACAGTTTTATATCTTTATGTTTGAAGCCTGAAATGTGGCAAAAGGTCGCAAAGTTCAAGGGGGCCGAATACTTTCGCAAGGCACTGTATATTAGCAACTGAGACTGAGGAGCTGGCCGTTTACAATGGGCACCTTTTCATCCAAGCTACTCAATACTGCCCCTGCAGCTATAAAAAGGTGAAGGGGAGAATCCGTTGACAGTTTGTCGGCTGAATGAGCGGCAATGGCTGGTTGAGCATGCCGACAGCATTTCTTTCTAGAAGCCTTGAGACTGTGCAGGTGGATTTATTTTTCTATCTGTACTTACTGCTGGCACAGACACTGTTTCATTATTTCCTACACTTAAATTGCCCTTGCCTATTGCTTGCATCTGAAGCTGGGCTTGCAACTCAGCTATCTTCACCATAAGGAGATAGTTCTCCTGAATATTATGAGTACAGCTACAGAAATGACATGGCATATCGTTAATGTTAACGCTTTATTGGCTGGTGGAGGTCCTGTAGAACCATGTTAATGAAACTAGCAATACCGGATCCGGGATCGTAATCATAGCCTCAAACGAATTAGCATAACGCAGTGGACATAAATACAGCTAGAAACTTTTCCTATTCATGAAAATCACAAATGAAATGAATTAAATATATTCAAACACAAGCTTAGCCTTTTGTTAACAACACTGTCATCTCAGATTTTCAAAATATGCGTTACAGCCAACGCTAGACAAGCATTTGTGTAAGTTTATCATGGCATAATGCTATGCTAGGCTCTGCTGGCAGCAGACAACATTTTCACAAAAATAAGAAAAGCAACCAAATTAAATCATTTACCTTTGACGAACTTCAGGTGCTTTTACTCAGGAGACTCCCAGTTAGATAGCAAATGTTCCTTTTTTCCAAAAAGATTCATTTTTGTAGGCGAAACAGCTCCCGTTTGTTCATCACGCTTGGCTGAGAAATAAACCAGAAAATGCTACCACTACAACGCCAAACATTTTTCAAAATTAGCTCCATAATATCGACAGAAACACGGCAAACATTGTTCAGGATCCATCTTCAAGGTGTTTTTAACATATATATAGTCAATAATATAGCCGTTGAGGCAATTGGTTTCTCATAAGAAGCGATTGAAAAAATGGCTACCTCAGTATTTTACGCATGATTTTCTGCGGGAGACACCATGGGACCACTTGCTATATGTGGTCCCTTACGGCTATTCTTCAATGAAAATGCGTAAAAAGACGTCACAATGCTGTAGACACCTTGGGGAATACATGGAAAACGTAAGCTCATTCGTAGCTCATTCGTAGCTCATTCACAGCCATATAAGGAATCATTGGCATGAGGCGGTATCAATTTTTTTTTATCTGGGTTTCACCCGTAACATCAGTTCTGTGGCACTCACAGACAATATCTTTGCAGTTTTTGAAACGTCAGAGTGTTTTCTATCCAAAGCTGTCAATTATATGCAGAGTCGAGCATCTTTTCGTGACAAAATATCTTGTTTAAACCGGGAACGTTTTCTTCCAAAAATTTTAATAGCACACCCTAATGCTTAACTGGATTTATAAAGCGTCCGGAGTGAGAAAGTTGACTGAAAAAGTTGAACAAGGACATCAGTAAAACTTGGTAGATTTGTTAAATGCAGAGTTTTGATCAAATGGTTATTAAAAGTAAAAAATGAAAAGTTTCAATTCCTGGAAGCTAACAATGTCCCAGTTCTTCCAAGGCCTGCATACTCACCCATTGAGCATGTTTGGGATGCTCTGGATCGACGTGTACGACATCGTGTTCCATCCAATATCCACCAACTTCGAGGAGGCCAGCCTGTATCCCAAGATCCTGGTGAACTTTTACTGCTGCACAGTCGAGAGCCTTCTGACTAACTGCCCCCCAATGTGATTTGGCGGATGCTCCGTGGCCGACTGGAAGGCCCTGCAACGGGTGGTCAAAACCGCCCAGCACATCACTGGTGCCCAGCTCCCTGCCATCGTAGACCTCCAATGCAAGCAATGTCTGTGTGACACAAACTGTTTGCCCTCCCTCCTTAGGCAGGCAGTACAGGTCTCTATGTTCCCGCACTAGCAGGCTCAAGAGGAGTTTCTTTCCAGCTACTGTAACTCTGCTGAACTCTGTGACACGGCACTAGCCATATCCACCGCTTAGTACTGCCTCTCAGGGACCTTGTTGCACTACTCTCTTTGGAATCTTCACGGTCCTACTGGACTCTGACATTGCTTTGCGAGGTCTGATTAAGGACATTCAGTTGTACATGTCTACCTCGGTGACCTCATTGCTGCTATCCCTAAATTTCCGTTGCATGCCTCCTTGCACTTTTAATGTGCCTCCTTGCACATTTATACTTGTCATTTGTACTTGCCATTTATTTTCCTTCATTGCACATTTACACATCCCACTTAATAACATACATTGTACTTAATTGTTTTACACTTTTATTTGCACTTCTGGTCAGATGCTAACTGCATTTCATTATACTGTACTTGTTTTTGTTCAATGACAATAAAATGTAATATAATCTTATCTAATCCAATCAATGTGCTTCTTCAATAAATACAAATAGCACTTGTTGGATGCAAATTAGGCATCCAGCTGATGGGGACATTTTCAACAATCTTCAGCTGATTGAGAAAATAATTTTCTGAATCAGTCGAGTGATTTAAAGTGCTATTGTCTGCTTTATTTATAGCAGGTTATAGTAAGAAAGGTAACGAGTTCATGTTTTCATATTTTTCTGTGCTTTGGATTGGACACCTAATGTAGTCCACTGTGCACAATTGTGTATAGGCTATTGCACAACAGACAACAATATTTTCCCTTCCATTATTCTAGACATTTTGAATGACAACATGAATTGCCAAGTGGGAAAGGGAAAGGGGGATACCTAAAGGTCTACAGTAGCCTCAACAGCACTCTGTAGGGTAGCACCATGGTAGCCGGATGACAGCAAGCTTCCGTCCTCCTCTGAGTACATTGACTTCCATACAAAACCTAGGAGGCTCATGGTTCTCACCCCCTTCCATAGACTTACATGGTAATCATGACAACTTCCCGAGGACGTCCTCCAACCTGTCAGAGCTGTTGCAGCATAAACTGACATGTTGTCCACCCAAGCAAAGGATCAGAGCATGAATGTACTACTGAAAGCATAAGCTACAGCTAGCTTGCACTGCTGTGCGTAATATGTGTTGAGTAGTTCAATCAAAGAGAGAAATACAATAGTTCATTACAATAGAAATACAAATGAATTTATTCCAAAATTAAGGAGAAGCAAGATAAATGGAGTGTCATTTTTTTCACCTTCAGTTTCACTTACTCAGCTAGCAAATGCAGCTAGCTAATTTAGCCTACTGAAACACCCTGTTCAAACAGAGGGATGCTATGTTAGCTAGCTGGCTATGACTATCCAACACAACATTGAAACTCTTCTGAGTCAAGGTAAGCTTTTGGTTTCACAAATGTATTGCCACCTGGGTCCCCGGTGTAACTGCTTACTGACTGTACACTGTAATGGTACTGCATAATTGAAGTGGATTTACTAACGCATTAGTTCTATTAGCTATGCTAGCTAAGACGTTACTTTAGCTAATATGGTGACAACGACACGCTGTGTGTAGAGGTTTGGCTTGGAAAGTTGTTTTTGACTGGTCACATACAGCTGATGTGTTTTGCACTGAAGTCCACAAGTGAAGGGAAGAGTTGCAAGGAGGAGAGTGCATAGATCTTTAAACTTTCTTTAATTGTTAAGTCAGTTAATTAAGAACAAATTCTTATATACAGTGACGTCCTACCAAAAGGCAAAAGACCTGCGGGGACGGGGGGATGGGATTAAAAGTAAATAAAATATCAAGAAATAACATACAAATATAGGACATAACACACATCATGGCAAGAGAGACAACACAACACTACATAAAGAAAGACCTAAGACAACACAGCATGGTAGCAGCGCAACATGGTAGCAGCACAAAACACGGTACAAACATTATGAGATGGTAGAGACAACAATACATCACGCAAAGCAGCTACAACTGTCATTAAGAGTGTCCATGATTGAGTCTTTGAATGAAAAGATTGAGATAAAACTGTCAAGTTTGAGTGTTTGTTGCAGCTCGTTCCAGTCGCTAGCTGCACCGAACTGAAAAGACGAGCGGCCCAGGGATGTGTGTGCTTTGGGGACCTTCAATAACAGAATGTGACTGGCAGAGCGGGTGTTGCACGTGGAGGATGAGGGCTGCAGTAGATATCTTAGATAGCGGGAGTGAGGGGGAGTGAGGCTTAGGAGTGTTTTATAAATAAGCATCAACCAGTAGGTCTTGCGACAGGTATACAGAGATGACCAGTTTACAGAGGAGTATAGAGTGCAGGTATGTGTCCTATAAGGAGCATTGGTGGCAAATCTGATAGCCGAATGGTAAAGAACATCTAGCCGCTCGAGTGCACCCTTACCTGTTGATCTATAAAGTATGTCTCCGTAATCTAGCATGGGTAGGATGGTCATCTGAATCTGGGTTAGTTTGGCAGCTGGGGTGAAAGAGGAGCGATTATGATAGTCGAGATATAACTTTAACCTGCAGCTTTGAAATGTGCTGAGAGAAGAACAGTGTACCATCTAGCCATACTCCCAAGTACTTGTATGAGGTGACTACCTCAATCTCTAAACCCTCAGAGGTAGTAATCACACCTGTGGGGAGAGGGGAATTATTCTAACCAAACCAGATGACCTTTGTTTTGGAGGTGTTCAGTACAAGGTTAAGCGTAGAGAAAGCTTGTTGGACACTAAGAAAGCTATGTTGTAGAGCATTTAACACAAAACCCGGGGAGCGGCCAGCTGAGTATAAGACTATCATCTGCATATAAATGGATGAGAGAGCTTCCTACTGCCTGAGCTATGTTGTTGATGTAACTTGAGAAGAGCGTGGAGCCTAGGATTGAGCCTTGGGGTACTCCCTTGGTGACAGGAAGTGGCTGAGACGGCAGATTTTCTGACTTTATACACTGCACTCTTTGAGAGAGGTAGTTATCAAACCAGGCCAAGACTGCTCAGAGACACAAATATTCCTTTGCCGGCCCACAAGAATGGAATGGTCTACCCTATCAAAAGTTTCAGTCAAGTCAATAAAAATAGCGGCACAACATTGCTTAGAATCAAGGGTAGTGGTGACATCATTCAGGACCTTTAAGGTTGCGGCGACACATCGATAATTTAAGGGGAAACCATAGTGCATACCTGAGAGCACACCATAGACATCAAGAAAGCCAGTCAGTGAATTATTGACAAGTTTTTTCAACACTTTTGATAAAAACAGAGCAAAATATAAATAGGCCTATAACATTTGGATCAGCTTGATCTCCCCCTTTAAAGAAAGGACGAACCATGGCTGCCTTCCAGGCAATGGGAACCTCTCCAGAAAGGAGAGACAGGTTAAAATGGTCGAAGATAGGCTTGGCGATGATAGGGACAGCAACCCTAAAGAAGTAAGGGAACACCCCCCTGAAATATACAAAAATGAATGGAAAGTCATTGGCACTGTACAAACCATATACACAGTGTCCAATACCACTCAATTCAGCGTTGTTTCATTCAAAGTTGATTGCAAATGCCATATGGCAAATGTAACACTGCCAAAAAATCCAACAGATGGTGAGTGCACTCCACCGTGATTTTTCAAATTGCAAATGTAACAAGTCAAGACCCAAAAGTAAAATTTTGAAAAACTAAAAAAAAAACTAAAACGTTAAAATAGTGCTTTCTGGACCGTTTTTCGAAAATGTTAAATTTTTTTGGTCAATTACACATGTATAAGAACTGTATCAACATAATTTGGTCATATTTTATTATCATCTTTTTTATTTTTATTTTATTTTTTTAACTTGTGCATAAGGCACATGTTTTGTCCATTTGCAATATGATTTCATAGGAAGTCAAAAGTCAAAGTCAAAAGTCACTTTTTTTGGGGCCAAATGCCATAAGAAATGTCCAAATGCAATATGAATGATTTGAAGGTGCCAAATCAGGATTTTATGTCCATTTACCATGTACCATCAAGAATTTGACAGCCTCAAAAATACTGCAGAAATAGTAAATTGACTGGCCTAATGAACTCGGGATGGCCAGGAAGTGATAGTGGTTCCTCTCCATCGCTTGTTGTGTTGATTTAATCATGTCCATTTGGTGATGTTTTTCACTGTTGAATCATATTGCAAATGCACTGTGCATTTGCAAAATGTTTCAATGGGCATTTACCATCACGAATTTGTCATGCTCAAAATTACTACAGCAATGCGAAATTGACTGGCCCGATGAACTCGGGATGGCCGGGCAGTGTTTCTGGTTCCTCTCCATCGCTCGTTGGTGTTGATTTCAGACTGTCATTTTGGTCATGGTACCTCACTGTTTAAACATATTGCGAATGGTCAAAAGTCAGCCAGCAAGTCACCGTCCATCAGTCAATTAGATGTCATTCTGACACCACACCCACTTTTTCCAACTCGCTTAGAAGCCAACTATCACATATTTCAGAGCAGGCCAAAAATTCACAGCGCCTTCTGTTCAAACCCTAATAAAAATGAACCACACATAGTTACGTTCTAGCTGCGGGTCCAGTTCTGACATTATGTACAGGCCTAGCTGAGGCGATCCCTGAATCCCAAGTTTCGTCTCGATAGTTCATTCGGTGCCCGAGCAAGACCTTAATTGGTGCTGAAAATCCACTTTTTTCCATGCCTTGCTACAGGGACCTTGAATGGGCTATCTGACAGAAACGTTGGGTTCCGTCTCTATGGGCCGAGCCGGTTTCAATGCACCTAGTCTTGCGCCTCTGGGACATTTGTAAATTTCGTCATTTTCGTAATGGTCAAAAGGAATTGAAGTCATTACAAAAGTACGAGGCTGTTTCTCGGTCCGAGGACCTTCTAGAGCCACATAACTCACCAAGCACTATCGACCTGAGGCCTCGAACAGGTTTCTAAAGTTTCAGAACACTAGGTCTGACGCTTATTTTTTAGTTCGAACAAAGGTAACTACTGCAAGCACTGTCTGTCTCTACGCACCACACTGTGTCCCTCTGTCCTAGCTGTGTGTGTGTGTGTGTGTGTGTGTGATTTTTTTCTTGGAAATTGTTTGGGAGACATGACTGATTTACAGTTCATGGGGGTTGCCTAATCACACATATGATGTTTTGAAAATATCTGATCTTTTTAACCCTTCAAAACAGCCCCTATGACACCATTTAAGGCACTTCCGGTTGGCACAGGAAGCTATAAGTAAACACATATCCTGATTGGGGTATGCCTTTACAGAATCCTGAGTTGTAAGTGTTTACGTTAAGAACTAAGCGATTTACAGAGGTTTGAATGCACTATTTATCACAAACCGCTGGTTGGGTATGGAAAAACACTTTCAGGGTGATTTTAACCACTTCTGGTTGTTCCAGGAAGCTTATAATCATGGTTGTTCCAGGAAGCTTATAAGGACACCGGGTGGACACCTGGCAAATGTAGTCTCTTATGGTCAATCTTACAATGATATGCCTACAAATACGTCACAATGCTGCAGACACCTTGGGGAAACGGCAGAAATTGTGGGCTCATTCCTGTCGCATTCACAGCCATATAAGGAGACATTGGAAAACAGAGCTTCAAAAATTTTGCTCATTTCCTGTTTGAAGTTTTATCTTGGTTTCGCCTGTAGCATCAGTTCTGGGGCACTCACAGATAATATCTTTGCAGTTTTGGAAACGTCAGTGTTTTCCTTCCAAAGCTGTCAATTATATGCATAGTCAAGCATCTTTTTGTGACAAAATATTGCGCTTTAAACGGGCACGTTTTTTTTATCCAATAATGAAATAGCGCCCCTATAGATTCAAGAGGTTAAGTGACTGTTTCTCACACCGGAGACCCGGGTTCGTAACCGGGTCCTGACAGTAGACCCCCGAAGCACACTTTAAAAAGATTTGTATGAACACGTTGCAACTGGATCTGTAACTAAAAAAATATATATTTTTTGAACATCACCAATTTGACATTGTACGATTTCTCTTAAATGACGATAGATAAATGGCTGGTTCTTTTTTTGACACCGTAGGTTCATTTACTTTGACGTGAAGCGCAAACTTATTGCTCTATTTTCACCTTTAATCCCAGAAAAAAGTCCAGAACTCAAAAACCGTTGAGGCCTAGACGGCATCTTGTTCAGGGTTCAACTTCCCATTATGCCAAAACTATGCTCACCAAGTTTTGTCTTTGAAATCTTTTCCGTTTAGGAGATAAGGCCACGTCGTGATTGATGTTTTTGAACATTTGCAATATGATTCCATTCGCCCTCTTGTGGGATTTACCAGGAGAGTGGAAAAATGACCAAAATGTGAACATTTTGTAAAACGGAAACCGATGGCCGAGAGAGTTTGCTTGTTGACTTCCTGGAAGATCCTGCCCTGTCGCACGGCCCGACACCGTCCGCGAATTTTAGAAAGGTTGTCGGACGTCTAGCAAGGGACCGTACATTTGCAATGTCGACTTTCTCACTAACCATATGGCAAATTTCAAAATGTTCCCTTAAGGTATGAAAGGGTCTAAACCCACGTTTCAGGACCTCCTCTAGCAACTCAGACTCAGTGACTCCCTGCAGGGAGAAACTTTGTAGCGGGGCAGGGGAAAAAGAGGGAGAAGCATCGGGATTGTCTCATCAGAAGGGGTGGGAGATGAGGAAATGTTGGAACGGCAAGGAGGCATGGCTGAGTCAAATAAGAATCCTGAGTTAATGAAGTGGTGATTTAAAGAGCTCATGCTTCTTGTCAGTAATAACCACATCATCAACTTTAAGGGACATGGGCAGCTGTGAGGAGGAGGGTTAAGATGTGAGAAGGAATACAAAGCTGCTGTTGGACGAATGATTACACCCTATATCAGCTAGATGCAGGCAGTAGTGTGCAAGGCAGTGTTGAATGTCACTTTCAGTCCATGTATCACAACCTACTGTCACGGTCGTTGAAATGAGTGGACAAAATGCGCAGCGTACATAGAGTTCCACATATTTTAATAAATCGATACTCACCAAACAAAAACAAACATGCACAAACGAAATGTGACGTTCTGGGCTTCTCACAGGCAGCTACACAAAAACAAGATCCCACAAATAAAGTTGTGAAAAAGGGCTGACTAAGTATGATCCCCAATCAGAGACAACAATAAACAGCTGCCTCTGATTGGGAACCATACTAGGCCAGCAAAGAAATAGGAAAAATAGCCCACCCTGACCTAACAAAATAGAGAATAGGAAAGGCTCTCCAAGGTTAAGGAGTGACAGTACCCCCCCCCCCTCCAACTCATCTCTGTCCCGCACCGGGAGACTCCGGACCGTAGATCACTGTCTCCGGACTGGGGACAGTCGCTGCAGGCTCTGGACTGGGGACAGTCGCTGCAGGCTCTGGACTGCGGACCGTCGCTGCAGGCTTCGGACTGGGGACCGTCGCTGCAGGCTTCGGACTGGGGACCGTCACTGCAGGCTTCGTACTGGGGACCGTCGCTGCAGGCTTCGTACTGGGGACCGTCACTGGAAGCCGAGTGCGTGGAACTGGCACAGGACGCACCGGGCTTGAGAGACTGTTATGTCCACTCAAAGGAGGATGCGCTAATAGAGTCTGGCTTCAGAGGCTTATGCTAGTCTAGCACTAGCTCATTTGCGCTTTCAACTGAGCCTTGTAAAGAGAAGCGATCCCGGCCCACGCCTCTCGACCTCACTAGCCAATTCATACCCAGTAACTGAAGGAATGCTGTGCCAGGCTTTACAGTATGGAAAAGGGAACGGGGGATAACTAGTCAATTGTACAGCTGAATGCATTCAACTGAAATGTGTCTTCCACGTTTAAACCAACCAGTCTGAATCAGAGAGGTGTAGGGGGCTGCCTTAATAATCAAATCAAATGCTATTTGTCACATGCACCAAACACAACAGTGAAATGCTTCCTTACAAGCCCTTAACCAACAATGCCTTTTTAAGAAAATACTTTAAAAAAAGAAAGAGATAACAAATAAGAGCAGCAGTAAATAGCAGGGATATATACAGGGGGTACAGGTACAGAGTCAATGTGTGGGGGCACCGGTTAGTTGAGGTAATTGAGGTAATATGTACATGTAGATAGAGTTAAAGTGACTATGCATAGATAAGAGAGTAGCAGCAGCGTAAAGAGGGGAGTGGGGCAATGCAAACAGTCTGCATAGCCCTTTGATTAGCTGCTCAGGAGTCTAAAGGCTTGGAGGTAGAAGATGTTAAAACCTCTTGATGCTATGGGGGCGCTATTTCATTTTTGGATAAAAAGACGTGCCCGTTTTAAGCGCAATATTTTGTCACAAAAAGATGCTCGACTATGCATATAATTGATAGCTTTGGAAAGAAAACACTCTGACGTTTCCAGAACTGCAAAGATATTCTCTGTGGGTGCCCTAGAACGGGAGCTACAGGCAAAACCAAGATGAAACGGCATCCAGGAAACCAGCAGGATTTTTGAGGCTCCGTTTTCCATTGTCTCCTTATATGGCTGTGAATGCGAGAGAAATGAGCCTGCCCTTTCTGTCGTTTCCCCAAGGTGTCTGCAGCATTGTGACGTATTTGTAGGCATATCATTGGAAGATTGACCATAAGAGACTACATTTTCCAGGTGTCCGCCCGGTGTCCTCCGTCGAAATTGGTGCGTCTTTTTCAGCTGCTGGTATTTTTCCATGCGATTCTGAGGGAAAGCAGGCTTCCACAAACTGCATATCAATGAAGGGATATGTGAAAAAACACCTTGAGGATTGATTCCAAACGACGTTTGCCATGTTTCGGTCGATATTATGGAGTCAACCTCTTGAAACTCTGGGGGCGCTATTTCATTTTTGGATGAAAAACGTTCCCGTTTTAAACAAGATATTTTGTCACAAAAAGATGCTCGACTATGCATATAATTGATAGCTTTGGAAAGAAAACACTCTGACGTTTCCAGAACTGCAAAGATATTCTCTGTGCGTGCCCTAGAACGTGAGCTACAGGCAAAACCAAGATGAAACGGCATCCAGGAAATCAGCAGGATTTTTGAGGCTCCGTTTTCCATTGTCTCCTTATATGGCTGTGAATGCGAGAGGAATGAGCCTGCCCTTTCTGTCGTTTCCCCAAGGTGTCTGCAGCATTGTGACGTATTTGTAGGCATATCATTGGAAGATTGACCATAAGAGACCACATTTACCAGGTGTCCGCCCGGTGTCCTGCGCCGAAATTGGTGCGCAAACCTCAGCTGCAAGTATTTTTCCATGGAATTCAGAGAAGAAAGCAGGCTTCCACGAACGATATATCAATGAAGAGATATGTGAAAAAACACCTTGAGGATTGATTCCAAACAACGTTTGCCATGTTTCGGTCGATATTATGGAGTTAATTCGGAAAAAGTTTGACGTTGTTGGTGACTGAATTTTCGGTTCGTTTCGGTAGCCAAATGTGATGTACAAAACGGAGCGATTTCTCCTACACAAAGATTCTTTCAGGAAAAACTGAACATTTGCTATGTAACTGAGAGTCTCCTCATTGAAAACATCCGAAGCTCTTCAAAGGTAAATGATTTTATTTATTTGGTTATCTGGTTTTTGTGAAAATGGTGCGTGCTAAATGCTACTCAAAATGCTAAGCTAGCTTTGCATACTCTTACACAAATGAGTGAATTGCTATGGTTCAAAAGCATATTTTGAAAATCTGAGATGACAGTGTTGTTAAGAAAAGGCTAAGCTTGAGAGCAGGTGCATTACTTTCATTTTATTTGCGATTTTCAGAAATCGTTAATGTTGCGTTATGCTAATGAGCCTGAGGCTTTATCCACGATCCCGGATCCAGGGTGGGGAGTATCAAGAGGTTAAGAAGCCTTTAAGACGAAAAAGAAACGCACACCTGATGAAGACAGCTTGGCTGTCGAAACGTTGGTATTATATTTTTGCATCTGAGCTCCTAAAGTGTGCGGCTCTCTTTTATTTTCAAGAAGCCTTTCAGACCTAGACTTGGTGCTCCGGTACCGCTTGCTGTGCAGGAGCAGAGAGAACAGTCTGACTAGGGTGGCTGGAGTCTGACAATTTTTAGGGCCTTCTATACTGACTGGTATAGAGTTCCTGGATGACAGAAAGCTTTGCCCCAGTGATGTACTGGGCTGTACGCACTACCCTCTGTAGTGCCTTGCAGTCAGAGGCAGAACAGTTAACATACCAGGCAGTGATGCAACCAGTCAGGATGCTCTCGATTAGGCAGCTGTAGAACCTTTTAGGATCTGAGGACCCATCTCCTGAGCGTGAATAGGAATGGTCGTGCCCTCTTCACAGCTGTCTTAATGTGTTTGGACCATGATAGTTTATTGATGATGTAGACACCAAGCAACTTGAAGCTCTCAACCTGCTCTATTACAGCCCGGTCGATGAGAATGGGAGCGTGCTCGTTCCTCCTTTTCTTGTTTTCCACAATCATCTCTTTTGTTTTGATCACATTGAGGGAAAGGTTGTTGTCCTGGCACCACACGGCCAGGTCTCTCTGAGGACCCCGTGTTGAGGATCCGCATGGCGGATCTGTTATTACCTACCCTTACCACCTGGGAGCGGCCCGTCAGAAAGACTCAGTCAGGGAGAGGTTGAAAATGTCAGTGAAGACACTTGCCAGTTGGTCAGGGCATGCTCGGTGTACATGTCCCTGAAATCCATCTGGCTCTGTGGCCTTTTGTATGTTGACCTGTTTAATGGTCTTACTCACATCGACTACGTAGAGCGTGATCACACAGCCATCCGGAACCCCCCCACAATAGCCAGTGAAAGTGCCGGGCGACATATTCAAAACAACAAAAATCTCATGATTAAAATTCCTCAAGCATACAAGTATTTGACACCATTTTAAAGATAACATTCTCGTTAATCCAGCCATAGTGTCTGATTTCAAAAAGGATTTACAGCGAAAGCACCACAAACGATTATGTTAGGTCACCACCAAGCCACAGAAAAACACAGCCATTTTTTCCAGCCAAAGAGAGGAGTCACAAAAAGCAGAAATAGAGATAAAATTAATCACTAACCTTTGATGATATTCATCAGATGACACTTATAGGACTTTATGTTACACAATACATGTATGTTTTGTTTGATAGAGTTCATATTTATATAAAATAATCTGAGTTTACATATGCGCGTTACGTTCAGTAGTTCTAAAACTTGCGGTGATATTGCAGAGAGCCACATCAATTTACAGAAATACTCATAATAAACATTGATAAAGATACGACTATTATACATGGAACTTTAGATAAACCTCTCCTTAATGCAACCGCTGTGTCAGATTTCAATTTATTTTTTACGGAGAAAGCAAACCATGCAATAATCTGAGTACAGCCTTTAGACAACAAAGCAGCCAAAAAGATAGCCACCATATTGGGTAGTCAACATTACTCAGAAATAGCATTTTAAATATGCACTTACCTTTGATGATCTTCATCAGAATGCACTCCCAGGAATCCCAGTTACACCATTATCCAAATATCTTTTGTTAGGGCGTTTGGTAAAAAAATCCAAAAGCGCGTTTAGGTCGCGCCGAAGTTCCGTTACAGCCTGTAGATACATGCCAACCTCGGTGTGGAAACAATCTTTAGGATGTTGTTAACAGAAAACTTCATTAAAACCTCTTGATACTCCCCATCCCGGATCCGGGATCGTGAATAAAGCCTCAGGCTCATTAGCATAACGCGACGTTAACGATTTCTGAAAATCGCAAATAAAATGAAAATAATGCGCCTGCTCTCAAGCTTAGCCTTTTCTTAACAACACTGTCATCTCAGATTTTCAAAATATGCTTTTGAACCATAGCAAATCACTAATTTGTGTAAGAGTATGCTAAGCTAGCTTAGCATTTTGAGTAGCATTTAGCACGCAACATTTTCATAAAAACCAGATACTTGTATGCTTGAGGAATTTTAATTATGAGATTTTTGTTGTTTTGAATATGTCGCCCGGCACTTTCACTGGCTATTGTGGGGGGGTTCCGGATGGCTGTGTGATCACGCTCTACGTAGTCGATGTGAGTAAGACCATTAAACAGGTCAACATACAAAAGGCCACAGAGCCAGATGGATTTCAGGGACATGTACACCGAGCATGCCCTGACCAACTGGCAAGTGTCTTCACTGACATTTTCAACCTCTCCCTGACTGAGTCTTTCTGACGGGCCGCTCCCAGGTGGTAAGGGTAGGTAATAACAGATCCGCCATGCGGATCCTCAACACGGGGGTCCCTCAGAGAGACCTGGCCGTGTGGTGCCAGGACAACAACCTTTCCCTCAATGTGATCAAAACAAAAGAGATGATTGTGGAAAACAAGAAAAGGAGGAACGAGCACGCTCCCATTCTCATCGACCGGGCTGTAATAGAGCAGGTTGAGAGCTTCAAGTTGCTTGGTGTCTACATCATCAATAAACTATCATGGTCCAAACACATTAAGACAGCTGTGAAGAGGGCACGACCATTCCTATTCACGCTCAGGAGATGGGTCCTCAGATCCTAAAAAGGTTCTACAGCTGCCTAATCGAGAGCATCCTGACTGGTTGCATCACTGCCTGGTATGTTAACTGTTCTGCCTCTGACTGCAAGGCACTACAGAGGGTAGTGCGTACAGCCCAGTACATCACTGGGGCAAAGCTTTCTGTCATCCAGGAACTCTATACCAGTCAGTATAGAAGGCCCTAAAAATTGTCAGACTCCAGCCACCCTAGTCAGACTGTTCTCTCTGCTCCTGCACAGCAAGCGGTACCGGAGCACCAAGTCTAGGTCTGAAAGGCTTCTTGAAAATAAAAGAGAGCCGCACACTTTAGGAGCTCAGATGCAAAAATATAATACCAACGTTTCGACAGCCAAGCTGTCTTCATCAGGTTTGTGTTTCTTTTTCTTCTTAAAGGCTTCTTAACCTCTTGATACTCCCCACCCTGGATCCGGGATCGTGGATAAAGCCTCAGGCTCATTAGCATAACGCAACATTAACGATTTCTGAAAATTGCAAATAAAATGAAAGTAATGCACCTGCTCTCAAGCTTAGCCTTTTCTTAACAACACTGTCATCTCAGATTTTCAAAATATGCTTTTGAACCATAGCAATTCACTCATTTGTGTAAGAGTATGCAAAGCTAGCTTAGCATTTTGAGTAGCATTTAGCACGCACCATTTTCACAAAAACCAGATAACCAAATAAATAAAATCATTTACCTTTGAAGAGCTTCGGATGTTTTCAATGAGGAGACTCTCAGTTACATAGCAAATGTTCAGTTTTTCCTGAAAGAATCTTTGTGTAGGAGAAATCGCTCCGTTTTGTACATCACATTTGGCTACCGAAACGAACCGAAAATTCAGTCACCAACAACGTCAAACTTTTTCCGAATTAACTCCATAATATCGACCGAAACATGGCAAACGTTGTTTGGAATCAATCCTCAAGGTGTTTTTTCACATATCTCTTCATTGATATATCGTTCGTGGAAGCCTGCTTTCTTCTCTGAATTCCATGGAAAAATACTTGCAGCTGAGGTTTGCGCACCAATTTCGGCGCAGGACACCGGGCGGACACCTGGTAAATGTGGTCTCTTATGGTCAATCTTCCAATGATATGCCTACAAATACGTCACAATGCTGCAGACACCTTGGGGAAACGACAGAAAGGGCAGGCTCATTCCTCTCGCATTCACAGCCATATAAGGAGACAATGGAAAACGGAGCCTCAAAAATCCTGCTGATTTCCTGGATGCCGTTTCATCTTGGTTTTGCCTGTAGCTCACGTTCTAGGGCACGCACAGAGAATATCTTTGCAGTTCTGGAAACGTCAGAGTGTTTTCTTTCCAAAGCTATCAATTATATGCATAGTCGAGCATCTTTTTGTGACAAAATATCTTGTTTAAAACGGGAACGTTTTTCATCCAAAAATGAAATAGCGCCCCCAGAGTTTCAAGAGGTTGACTCCATAATAACGACCGAAACATGGCAAACGTCGTTTGGAATCAATCCTCAAGGTGTTTTTTCACATATCCCTTCATTGATATGCAGTTTGTGGAAGCCTGCTTTCCCCTCAGAATCGCATGGAAAAATACCAGCAGCTGAAAAAGACGCACCAATTTCGACGGAGGACACCGGGCGGACACCTGGAAAATGTAGTCTCTTATGGTCAATCTTCCAATGATATGCCTACAAATACGTCACAATGCTGCAGACACCTTGGGGAAACGACAGAAAGGGCAGGCTCATTTCTCTCGCATTCACAGCCATATAAGGAGACAATGGAAAACGGAGCCTCAAAAATCCTGCTGGTTTCCTGGATGCCGTTTCATCTTGGTTTTGCCTGTAGCTCCCGTTCTAGGGCACCCACAGAGAATATCTTTGCAGTTCTGGAAACGTCAGAGTGTTTTCTTTCCAAAGCTATCAATTATATGCATAGTCGAGCATCTTTTTGTGACAACATATCTTGTTTAAAACGGGAACGTTTTTCATCCAAAAATGAAATAGCACCCCCAGAGTTTCAAGAGGTTAATGTTCCAACCGGACAATTCCTTTGTCTGTTCAAATGAAGTGGAAGGTATCTACCCTTTCACGTGAGCGCGCCAGACCGAGGATGTGGCACTCTGCCAGACTCACTCAAAGAGCCCTTATGAGCCCCTTCTTTAGAGTAGAATCCTCTTAACAGGTTCTAAATACTGTTGACATCTAGTGGAAGCCTTGGGAAGTGAAACATAACGAATATCACCCTGTATCTTCAATGGGGGCTGAGTTGAAAAACTACAAACCTCAGATTTCTCACTTCCTGGTTGGATTTTTCTCAGGTTTTCACCTGCCATATGAGTTCTGTTATACACACAGACATCATACAAACAGTTTTAGAAACTTCAGAGTGTTTTCCATCCAATACTAATAATATGCATATATTAGCATCTGGGACAGAGTAGGAGGCAGTTCACACTGGGCACGCTATTCATCCAGAAAATGCTGCCCCCTATCCCAAAAATATTAACATGCTGGTAGAATTGAGGTAAAACTGATTTAAGTATCCTTGCATTAAAGTCCCCGGCCACTAGGAGTGCCGCTTCTGGAGGAGGGTTTTCCTGTTTGCTTATGGCCATTACAGCTCATCGAGTGCGGTCTTAATGCCAGCATTGGTTGGTGGTGTTAAATAGACAGTTACGAAGAATACAGAAGAAAACTCTCTCGGTAAATAGTGTGGTCTACAGCTTATCATGAGATACTCTACCTCGGGCGAGCAAAACCTTGAGACTTCCATAGATTTCGTGCACCAGCTGTTGTTTACAAATATGCATAGACCATCCCTTGTCTAACCAGGCCGCTATTCTATCCTGATGAAAAAAATGTAAAACCTGCCAGCTGTATGTTATTCATGTCGTCGCTCAGCCACGACTCAGTGAAACACAAGATATTACAGTTTTGAATGTCCTGTTGGTAGGATATACAGTGGGGAGAGCAAGTATTTGATACACTGCCGATTTTGCTTGTTTTCCTACTTACAAAGCATGTAGAGGTCTGCAATTTCTATCATAGGTACACTTCAACTGTGAGAGATGGTATCTAAAACAAAAATCCAGAAAATCACATCGTATGATTTTTAAATAATAAATGTGCATATCAAATACTTGTTCTCCCCACTGTACGTGATCGTAGTTTGTCTATTTTATTTTCCATTGATTAAAGGGAGTTTACCCACTCACCGTCAGATCCTTACAAGGCTCCCAGACCTTCATCCCCGATATCTCCATCTCTTTCTCATGCAAATGATGGTGATGAGGGCCTCTTTTCGGTCATAAGACATGGTGGCAAAAACATTACGTTCAAAATAGGTTAGAAATAATGCGAGAAAACACACAAAATAGCACAACTGGTTAAGGGACTGTAAAGCGGCAGCCATCTCCTCCGGCGCCATCCTACTACTCCAATCAACATCCTAGTCATTGGCGCCCGGAGAACAGTGGGTTGACTGCCTTGCTCAGGGGTAGAACGACAGGTGTGTACCTTGTACGCATTTTGATCTGATCTTTGTACTGCAGAGCTAAGCAAAGTATCAAGCCATTCTCAATAAGACATTGGCCTATTTGTAAAAGAGCTCTCTTTAAACCACCACTCCAATCTAAATTGTGAATTTCAGAGTCTACTCTACAAAGATCACAAATCCCCCGCCCCCCTCCCGTCTGTCTGTCCGTCCATCCGTCCTCTATCGGCTAACTCAGTGGAACGCGAAGGTCCCTCCTCCTGACTCCGGCTGCATCCTGTATTTTCCAATTATCACCTTTTAAAGGCCAGATGGGTGCATTCCAACTCAAAGTCATGCTCAAGTACTTTCATTACAACTAGGCTCGAAGGATGGCTAGTAAGGTAAACTCCTGCTAGGCTGTTAGAGGCTACTTGGACAGGCTTTCACTACTTCAAAAGCATGAGCAGGTCTTGTCTTTTTACACTCCAGACATTGGTTTTATCAGGAAAACGATGACTCAGAGCTTATCAGAGGCCGTCAGGAGGATATAGGCTCTCTGAACACAGAGAGGATTTGACAGGTGAACACAAGATACTGTATATTTCTATCCAGACCAAAGTGCTTGGCAAGGGAAATCGGACATTTTACAATACACTGGATGGACTATGGATAGAAGTTGCATCTACGTTGCTCCTATCAGTCTCTAGATGTGTTGCCCAAACATAAAATATCATGTAATAATGCTCCTGGTAAACTACAGTTCATACAATAGCCTTCAGATGCCTATTTTGACCAGCCTTTGGCCAAACTTTCTCATTCTGAGCTGATCAATGTTCCTTTTCCAGAGAGAGCTCAACTCTGCTTATAATTCCAACTCATTAAGTTTATTTTATGATTTTGCTTCATGAAAAATATTTTTTATCAGTTGCACAAAGAATATTTTACATATATTTTATATAGGTCAATTTCTTATGCCCATTGAAATTCACCCCGCAATCAAAGGCTTCTTTCCTCTCTATTCATAGCAGTGGTGGTATTATCATTTTTACTATTCCATTTCCTTAGCACATTAATGAAGGTAACTCGAAGTGCCTGTAGGGCTCCTTCTCTCTCCCCTTCTCTCGTTGTATGCTCACTAGTGTAAACCTGTGGTTGATTTCTCCTCTCCCCTCTGCGCTCTCCGACTGCATATAGCAGCATTTAGCTGTGAATTAATTTGCATGTTTGGATATACCCTGCTGGGGTGTGATGCTGCTGGTGCATAATAAAAAATCTGCAACACTACATATGTGCAGATTGGCCTTGTGGGTATTTTCGCAGCGCTGAGCTGTGCTGTAGTTGGGGTGAGGAGGAGCCGAGGGCAGGGGGAGGGCGAGCAGGGAAGTCAACAGGGGTACAAAGACGAGGACATGACAAGTTGAGGGGCAGCGTAATGACACATCAAACAGCAGAGAGAGCGGAAGTCAAACATGAGACAAAGGGGCACTATGCTTCAAAATGAAGTGGAATATCTAAATTACTGTTTATGGCCTGTGGATGGACAAAGAGAATACAGAGTGATGTGGTGGCTCTAAAATGGGAGACATAATGGTGCGTGTGCGTGTGTGTGTGGCTCTTTCACACTGATGTACCGTTGATCTTTCCAGACAGACCCAGGGGAGTTTGTGTGCGTGACAGAAAAGAGAAAGAGAGACAGACAAATAAGAGTGTGACCGTGTGTGTGTGTGTCTGTCTGTGTGTGTGTCTGTGTGTGTGTCTTGTCCCCCAGCACCAGGTCAGGACACGCACTCTCAGCCATAGCCCCCCATACCAGCAGCCCCTTAACACGGTGTGTCTAATGCTGCTATTAAGTGTTTGGGGGGTTAGCAGCGTGTGTCCGCAGGTTTTTGGTTGGGGAGCGTGAAGAGTCACCTATCCCGACAGCTGTGGCGCAAAAGGAGACAGAAGCCTAGAGAGGAAGTAGCGCATCGCTGCAGACGCCACTAAAAGGCATTGCGATTCACCCGTGTCCCGGGCTACGCTGCCTTCTGATTGGCTAGATCTGTCCCTGTGGTTAATGTGGGCAGACAGGACACAGGCGCCTGTGCTCAGACTCTAAAGGGCAAAGAGTGTTGTCTTTAGGATGGGACTGTGTTATAAAAAGTCTCCAAAACAGAGTTTGTGAAGCAACTGAACTAAATGACTATTGCCCGTAGCACTCACTTCTGTCACCAAGAAGTGCTTTGAGAGGATAGTTAAACTTCTTAGATCTAGGGTCTATTTTCCTGAATTTCCACCTGACTGATGTGCCCAAAGTAAATTGCTTGTTACTCAGGCCCAGAAGCCAGGATATACATATAATTGGTAGGATTGGATAGAAAACACTTTGAAGTTTGTGGAAATGTTAAAATAATGTATGAGACTACAGTTCGCCCACTGACAAATAAATGATCAGTCTATAATTGTAATGGTGAAAGACAGAATAACAACAAAAATCATTGCATTTTAATAAGGGAAATAAGTATTTGACCCCTCAGCAAAACGACTTAATACTTGTTGGCAAAACCCTTGTTGGCAATCACAGAGGTCAGATGTTTCTTGTAGTTGGCCACCAGGTTTGCACACATCTCAGGAGGGATTTTGTCCCACTCCTCTTTGCAGATCTTCTCCAAGCCATCAAGTTTTTGAAGCTGACGTTTGGCAACTCAAACCTTCTGCTCCCTCCACAGATTTTTTTATGGGATTAAGGACTGGAGACTGGCTAGGCCACTCCAGGACCTTAACCTTTTGCGTGTAGGTGGCAGTATTTTTGTTTTTGGCAAAAAATAAAACGTACCCATTTGAAACTGCCTATTGCTCAGCCCCAGAAACTAGAATATGCATTTAATTGTCAGATTAGGATAGAAAACACTAAAGTTTCCCAAACTGTAAAAATATTGTCTGTGCGTACAACAGAACTGATATTGCAGGCAAAAACCTGAGGAAAATCCAATCAGGAAGTGCCTCTTATTTTGAAACCTCTCTGTTCCTATGCATGCCTATCCTCCATTTAAAGGGATATCAACCAGATTCATTTTCTATGGCTTCCCTAAGGTGTCAACAGTCTTTAGACATAGTTTCAGGCTTTTATTTTGAAAAATGAGCATGACAGTTCACATTGCGTAAGTGGATAGGTGGGGGCTCTTAGAGTGAGTTTTTGTGCTACAGAG
Source organism: Oncorhynchus masou masou (assembly GCF_036934945.1). Taxonomy (NCBI): domain Eukaryota; kingdom Metazoa; phylum Chordata; class Actinopteri; order Salmoniformes; family Salmonidae; genus Oncorhynchus; species Oncorhynchus masou. Next base: position 2,461,402 of record NC_088221.1, on the reverse strand, counting down.
TAAAGTGGCCATTGTTTCTCCCGGTGTTATTGAAAAAACCTACACACCCTGTTGATATGTCATCGAATATATATTTTAAAAACAACCTGAGGATTGATTATAAAAAACGCTTGACATGTTTCTGTGGAAATTATGGATATTATTTGGAATATAATACGTCTGCGTTGTCTTTCCTGTGGATTTCTGAACATAACAGAGGCATTTTGGGTATAAAAATAATCTTTATGGAACAAAAGGAACATTGTTGTGTAACTGGGAGTCTCGTGAGTGAAAACATCCGAAGTTCAAAGGTAAACGATTAATTTGATTTCGTTTCTGATTTTCGTGACCTAGCTACTTAATGCTTAGTGTACATAATGTTATGTTATGCTATCGATAAACTTACACAAACGCTTGGATTGCTTTCGCTGTAAAGCATAATTTCTAAATCTGAGACGATAGGTGGATTAACAAAAGGCTAAACTGTGTTTTGCAATATTGCACTTGTGATTTCATGAATATGAATATTTTTTAGTAATATTATTTGACTGTGGCGCTATGCTATTCAGCGGTTGCTGACGAAAATGATCCCGCTAAAGGGATGGGTAGCGTCAAGAAGTTCATGTGCTTCTTCTTGAGCAACTCCTTTGTTGCCTTGGCCGTGTGTTTGGGTCATTGTCATGCTGGAATACCCATCCACGACCCATTTTCAATGCCCTGGCTGAGGGAAGGAGGTTCTAACCCAAGATTTGACATTATATGGCCCGTCCATCGTCCCTTTGATGTGGTGAAGTTGTTCTCTCTCCTTAGCAGAAAAACACCCCAAAGCATAATGTTTCCACCTCCATGTTTGACGGTGGGGATGGTGTCCTTGGGGTAATAGGCAGCATTCCTCCTCCTCCAAACACGGCGAGGTGAGTTGATGCCAAAGAGCTCCATTTTGGTCTCATCTGACCGCAACACTTTCCCCCAGTTGTCCTCTGAATCATTCAGATGTTCATTGGCAAACTTCAGACGGGCATGTATATGTGCTTTCTTGAGCAGGGGGACCTTGCGGGCGCTGCAGGATTTCAGTCCTTCACAGCGTAGTGTGTTGCCAATTGTTTTCTTGGTGTCTATGGTCTCAGCTGCCTGAGATCCTCCCGTGTAGATCTCGGCTGATTCCTCACCGTTCTCATGATCATTGCAACTCCACGAGGTGAGATCTTGCATGGAGCCCCAGGGCGGGGGAGATTGACAGTTCTTTTGTGTTTCTTCCATTTGCAAATAATCGCACCAACTGTTGTCACCTTCTCACCAAGCTGCTTGGCGATGGTCTTGTAGCTGCGGACAGGTGTATTTTATACAGGTAACAAACTGAAATTAGGAGCACTCCCTTTAAGAGTGTGCTCCTAATCTCAGCTCATTACCTGTATAAAAGACACCTGGGAGACAGAAATCGTTCTGATTGAGAGGTGGTCAAATACATATTTCCCTCATTAAAATGCAAATCCATTTATAACATTTTTGACATGCGTTTTTCTGGATTTTTTTGTTGTTATTCTGTCATTCAAATAAACCTACTATTAAAATTATAGACTGATCATTTCTTTGTCAGTGGGCAAACGTACCAAATCAGCAGGGAATCAAATAGTTTTTCCCTCACTGTATAACACAATACAACCAACCAGAATTATAAAAACATTTAGCTCCCAGGCTATTACGATGGAAAGCTATGGGTCCTATGCAATTCTAGCTCCAAGATTGAAATTCCTATGGCTTCCACTGTATGTCAACAGTTTTTGATCAAGGTTTCAGGCTTGTTTCTTCCAAAACAAGGAAGAATTTGGAGTTTTGGTACAAAGAGTCACAGTGGAAAATCAGTCTGTCGACGAGCGACGAAGAGGACGGGATTGCAAATCAGAGGAAGATTTTCAAAAGTAAGTGATTTATTTAATAGCTATTTGTGATTTCATGAAGCCTGTGCTGGTTGAAAAATATGTTGATGTGGGGAGCCGTCCTGAAACAATTGCATGGTATGCTTTCGCTGTAAAGCCTATTGTAAATCGGACAATGTAGTTCAATTAACAAGAATTTAAGCTTTTAAAACTTCTTTGGGATAGGGGGCAGCATTTTCACTTTTGAATGAATAGCGTGCCCAGAGTAAATTGCCTCCTACTCAGTCCCAGATGCTAATATATACATAGTATTATTATTATTATTACACACCTTCTCTATTCATATATTGCCCATACATACGCACCAATAAATACAATGCCTTCAGAAAGTATTCACACACTGTGAATTTTCACACATTTTGTTGTGTTACAACCTGATTTTAAAATTATTAAATTTAGTTTGGTCATTGGCCTACACACAGTACCCCATAATGTCAAAGTGGAATTACATTTTCAAAAGTTTTACAATTACATTCAAAATGAAAAGTGGAAATGTCTTGAGTCAATAAGTATTCAACCCCTTTCTTATGGTAAGCCTAAATGTCAAGATCGTCGTAATAACATACAGACCAAAGCACAGCGTGATATGGGTTCCACATGTTTATTGAAGTAAACGCACAAAAACAATAAAGACCGAACAAAACGTGAAGTAAAGGAAGTGCTCCCAGGCAACTACACATAAACAAGATCCCAAAAAACACAATGGGGAAATGGCTGCCTAAATATGATCCCCAATCAGAGACAACGATAAACAGCTGCCTCTGATTGGGAACCATACCAGTCCAACATAGAAATGAACAACCTAGATATACCCCCCCTAGCCACACCCCGACCTAACCAAAATAGAGGATAAAAAGGATCTCTATGGTCAGGGCGTGACACAAAATACTTTCAGGAGTAACAATTTGCTTTAGAAGTCACAATAAGTTGGATGGACTCACTCTGGGTGCCACAATAGTGTTCAAAATACAATTATCTCTAAGGTCCCTCTGTCGAGCAGTGAATTTCAAAACACAGATTCAACCGAAAAGACCAGGGAGGTTTTCCAATGCCTCGCAAAGACGAGCACCTATTGGTAGATGGCTAAAAAAAAAATTAAAACGGACACGGAATATCTCTTTGAGCATGGTGAAGTTCTTATTAACACTTTGGATGGTGAATCAGTACACCCAGTAACTACATAGATGCAGACGTGCTTCCTAATTCAGTTGCCAGAGAGGAAGGAAACCGCTCATGGGGTTTGACCATGAGGCCAAAACAATTACAGAGTTAAATGGCTATGATGAGAACAAACGTAGTTACTCCACGATACTAACCTAATGGACAGAGTGAAAAGAAGGAAGCCTGTACAGAATAAAAATATTCCAAAACATGCAACCAGTTTGCAACAAGGCACTACAGTAATACTGCAAAAAATGTGGCAAAGCAACTCCCTTTTTGTCCTGAAAACAAAGTGTCATCTTTGGGACAAATACTATACAATACCTAACTGAGTAAGTACCACTCACCATATTTTCAAGTATAGTATTGGCTGCATCATGTTATGGGTATCCGGGGAGTTTTTCGAGATACAAAATAAACTAAATGGAGCTAAGCACAGGAAAAAATATTGAAGAAAACTTGGTTCAGTATGCTTTCCACCAGACATTGTGAGAGGAAATCCCCTTTCAGCAGGACAATAACCTAAAACTCAAGGCCACAAGGATATCCCTACCGGCCAAGCCCTCCCTAACCCGGACGACGTGGACTTCCCGGTCTCAGCCGGTTACGACAGAGCCTGGGTGCAAACCCAGGGTCTCTGGTGGCACAGCTGGCGCTGCAGTACAGCGCCCTTAACCACTGCGCCACCCGGGAGGCCCTATCTTCAAACTCAGTGCCTCTTTGATTGACATCATGAGAAAATCAAAAGAAATCAGCCAAGACCTCAGAAAAACATTGTAGACCTCCCCAAGTCTGGTTCATCCTTGGGAGCAATTTCCAAACGCCTGAAGGTACCACGTTTATCTTTACAAACAATAGTATGCAAGTTTAAACACCATGGGACCATGCAGCCATCATGCCACTCAGGAAGGAGGCGTGTTCTGTCTCCTAGAGATAAACGTACTTTGGTGCGACAAGTGCAAATCAATCCCAGAACAACAGCAAAGGACCTTGGGAAGATGCTTCAGGAAACAGGTACAAAAGTGTCTATATCCACAGTATCTCTTTTTAATACATTTGCTAAAATTTCAAAAAATCTGTTTTTGCTGTGTCATCATTGGATATTGTTTGTAGATGGATGTGGGGAAAAAACAATTGAATCCATTTTAGAATAAGGCTGTAACGTAACAAAATGTGGAAAGATACTTTCGAATGCACTGTATATCCATTATAATAAAAGCACTGAATGAATGGATCATCATTTGTTGTCAGAGAAAAAATACGCTTTTATAAACGCATTTCAGGCAATTCTACATGACTGAAGACTAGCAGAATATTTTTTAATACTACAACAGAGTATGACAATAAATGAGTAGCAGCACTAGAGATGTTTTGATTTCTATACAGGCTATTGTTAAAGAAGAGGATAAGTATAAGTTTGGAAGAGTGCTGAAGTTGTCTATGAACTAAAATGTAAGCACAGCATAACCCGTTACAACTGAGGTATCTGATCATCAATGAAGTTGAGAAAAAGTTATTTGTTGTTTAAAGGGGAATTTCACTCTTGCTCTGCTATATCATAGTCATTACTATATTAACCACATTATGTTTATATCGTAAACATCACAATTATCCAATCCACAAGCTAGAACTGATTTAACTGGTCAAATCGGGATGTTTCGACTCCCTGTTTATTTGTCTGCTCATAGTGAACCACAAAGTCTAGAATTCATAGCGAATACTGACACCACCCGCTAGGTAAAGGGGGCATGCCCAAAAACTTGAACAATGGCGTTGTTTACTTCGAACGACCAACACACAGTAATCACATAACTTTTGTAGGCAAGATTTTTTTGAAAACGTTTGTTTTTCACTAATGCTTGTCATCATGCCTGTGTGATGTTCTATGCCTGGCTGTGCTAATTACAAATAAATGCAAAAATGTGTGACCTTTCAACGTTCTACCTACCAGAGATTCCCCCCGATTCTGCTTGTGGCTATCAAGAATGATGCAGTGACCAAAGATTATCAGAGGGATTTTCAGGCTGAACTGATGGGGAATCCATTTCAAAGACAGCTGAGAAGTGATACCATTGATGTATTTCCTTCACTAGCCTAGCTTGCTAGCCTAGTTGGACTAGCTGGGTGAGTTAACTAGCTAATGTTACAGTTCTATATTGAACTCTGAAAGCCATCAGCATCAACCAATTTCACTTATGCCATGCTTGTCACTACTAAACTGGTAGCTACCTTCGGCAGAGTAAACATGTTTGTTTTTTCATTCGATCATTGACTGATGTTAGCTAACATAAACTAGCTAATATTACACTTATTCTGTATTAATTTGGTAGCCATCAATTCCACAGGGATGCAAACCAGTCACCTTTCGGCCAAATTGGGGGGGCTTTGGATCGCAACTGGCTTTATGCGAACAAGTGACGTGCGTTTGGAGCAATACTGTCTGTATCCAAGGCTCAGCCAATCGTTCACATAACAACAGAATGCAGCACACGACTGAAGAGAGAAGAGACAACCAATTTTACTAGTTACAGAATCAGAGCTCGCTGAAAGAGCAAAGAGTGGAATGGCAGTTTACCAACTACAGCAACACGTCCCCTGAAGATAACGAAGAGGTAGGCGAGAAGCCTGACCACAGAGACACGGGTGAGAAGGTGATGAAGCATACTTCATGAGCTGTAACCGAAAAACAACTGGCAGTTGGAAAGTTTGCAGTGAGGGAGAAAGGGTGGTGGAACAAGTATTGTTTGCATTGTTAAGTATCTTGCTACAATAGCTGGATTGAATTAGCTAGCCAGAGAAATGTTGAGCAACATTAGCCAACTTAACTGATCAAATAATTAAATTTATAGTGTGGAAATTAGTTGGCTAATAATGTCAGACAGCTAACGTTATGAGAGATAATGAGGTGAAATGAGACATTGCTTGCAAGTGAATTCAGGAATCAAGTGCAGCTGGAGCTGGGCCTGGCTTAAGCTGGAAGCCACTATAAAGTTGAAAGGAATACCACACCCTCTTTCTCATTTCTTCAATACAGTGGATTAAAAGGGGTATGCCAGGTGTACTCTCTGCCTGAAAGAGATCAATTGTGCCAACAAAGGGTATCAAGCTCTGCTGGCACGTTGTTGAACAGATGTCCACAGGCAGAAAGTGTATAATGTAATAATGTGCAGAGCAGCCGAAATATATTGTTTTAGTTGCTTTGACTATGACAGTAATACGTGTGTGAGTGAGGGGTGATTATTACATTTTTTACTCAGTAAATGTTATTTTTGCAGGCATGTAGCCTTGTGCACTTGTTCGACATCTACTATAGTGACCACTATAATAGAGCAAAAATAGAATGCCTGTTTCATTCTGTTTCTTCTTTAAGATGTTTTGTCCCCAAGTGCGATATCTAGTAGATGTGTGTGGTCACAAGCGTTCTATTATAAAGGCTGTCATGGCTAACTGCAATATCAGTGTTTTGTTTTTTTCTCAAGACTTGAGTGTCATTTGCAGTAAAGTCTAGGCAACAAATAACATTGGATTGCTTTCTTTACATTGTTTTTGCTGTGAGTTAGGTTCACATTAACCACGTTTTATTTTACACACAGAGATTCATCGTGTAGATCATATTCTTTGTTTAATTAGTTAAAACCTGCATTTCTCCATACAGGCATTTTTTGCATGTTTCAGTGCAATAAAAATTGTCATCTTTTTGGGCCCTCACCAGTTTGCATCCCTGATTCCACCCTTGGAAAACACTACTAAACAATAAAATAGAATTGTTGATATGCCTAACTCACTCTCTGTTTGTGTTGGCAGCAATGATGAATGTGTATAAATCATCTATGGTTGGTTAGTTGGTTCTCAGCCAGTCTCAGCTGCCTAGCAATCTTGCAGCCAGTTTTCTGATGCTACTTAGACAACAGCAAGCTGACAGTATTCAAATGCCCATGTTGGGTATGGTTAGCTAGCCAGTCTAATAGAGATCAATACAATGATTAAATTGTGTATTGTTTTGTATTTTGTTGTAGGTGGTACAGAATCTGATTCCACAAACATGTGGATCCAACCCCTAGCTCTGCACAAGGTGAAGGTAAATTGGCCAAAATATTAACAAAATGATGGCTAAGATAGCTCAATTTACACTTGGCATGGTATAAACATGAATTTTGTAGTGGTGGTATGGTTTCTGTTTTGGGGTTACAGTTGGTTAGAGGTAGCCTGAGGACCTTCCAGACCATGCAATCAATTTAGTCTACCCCTCTTCTATTTTTACCTTTTCTTTTTCTAAAACACAGATTATCTGGGGTCGTTCCACAGTCACCCGCTGAAAAATTTCCTAAAGTGGGAGCATTTTGGGTACACAAGCATGAGGGAAGAACACCTTGTGGTTATGGAACATAGCAAAATTGTGGGAAAGAAACCAGCGAGGGACACTGAAAGGTATAAATCAACACTACAACAGTAATGACACAACCACCTCATTCTTCTCTCTGCACATTTTCAAAACACAATACAAAGTCTACAAAATTTCCCTGAAAATGGCTACTATTGATAAGAATGATCTGGCAATGCGAAATGGTCTGGGAGAGGTAAACAGACATAACTTTGAGATAAGGAAAGGGTTTTTGTTTGTGCAGGGTTGTGGCTGTAAATGACAGTACAGGTATGGTTGTGTATAAGAGCGATTAAGGTGCCATTTCTCCTCAATCTCCCATACACAACAAGTCATACTGTGTAAAAACTGCTTTCCTAAGACTTTTCACCTCTTTAGCCTCCCCCTTCCCATTTGAATGATATTTCCTCTCAAAAGTGGCTCCCAATGTCCCCTCATTGTCGCAAAACAGTATGCTAGCCAGTCCCATTCGGTTGACAACTTTACCAACAAAGGCGTGTTGCCCAACGTCCCTTCTACAAACAGTTTAAAATGCCAACACCACAACCATGTCTTTCCAGGAGACGTGCAGTACCAGCAAATCTTCTGCAAGAGGACCAAACAGTTGGTGGTTAAGAAGTCATACACCCCTTTCGTCAAAGTCTTATCCAGCTGGCCATTCACCGCAGACAGGATAAGAATTTTCATCCTCAATTACAACATTTTCCGTAAAGACAGAACTGCTAAAGCGGTCGGAATTGCAATCTACTGTAGAGATAGCCAGAAAAGTTTTGTCATACTTTCCAGGTCTATGCCCAAACAGTTAGAGTTTCTACTTTTAAAGATCCATCTCTCCAGAAATAAGTCCCTAATTGTTAGACCCCCTCAGCTCCCAGCTGTGCCATGGACACCATATGTGAATAGATTGCCCCCCATCTATCATCAGACTTGGTACTGATAGATGACCTAATTTGGCTTAACACCCCGGCCGTCCGACAGTCCTAAGCTAGATGCCCTCAATCTCACACAAATGATCAAAGAACGTACCAGGTACAACCCCAAATCCGTAAACATGTGGACCCTCAAAATTATCATCCTGACCAACTTGCCCTCTAAATACACCTCTGCTGTTTTCATTTCATTTTTTAAAACCAGGATCTCTGCGATCACTGCCTCATTGCCTGCGTCCGTTATGGGTCCGCAGTCAAACGACCACCCATAATCACTGTCAAACTCTCCCTAAAACACTTCCGCGAGCAGGCCTTTCTAATCGACCTGGCCCGGGTATCCTGGAAGGAAATTAACCTCATCCCGTCAGTAAAGGATGCCTGGTTGTTCTTTAAAAGTAATTTCCTCACCATCTTAAATAAGAATACCCCTTTCAAAAAATGTAGAACTAAGAACAAATATAGCCTTTGGTTCAGTCCAGACTTGACTGCCCTTGACCAGCACAAAAACACCCTGTGGCATACTGCACTAGCATCAAATAGTCCCTGTGATATGCAACTTTTCAGTGAAGTCAGGAACCAATACACACAGTCAGTTAGGAAAGTAAATGCTAGCTTTTACAAACTGAAATTTGCATCCTGCAGCACTATTTCCAAAAAGTTTTGAGACACTGTAAAGTCCATGGAGAATAAGAGTACCTCCTACAAGCTGCCCACTACACTGAGACTTGGAAACACTGTCCCCACTGATAAATCCACGATAATCGAGAATTTCAATAAGCATTTCTCTACGGCTGGGCATGCTTTCCACCAGGCTACCCCAACTCCGGCCAACAGCTCTGCAACCCCCGTAGCAACTGGCCCAAGCCACCCCACTTCTCCATCACCCAAATCCAGACAGCTGATGTTCTGAAAGATCTGCAAAATCTAGATCCCTACAAATCAGCTGGGCTAGACAATTTGGACCAACTCTTCCTAAAATTATCCGCCGCCATTGTTGCAACCCCTAATACTAGTCTGTTCAACCTCTCTTTTCGATCTGAGATTGAGATCTGAGGTCTGAGATTCCTAAAGATTGAAAAGCGGCCGCGGACATCCCCCTCTTCAAAGAGGGAGAAACTCTAGACCCAAACTGTTACAGACCTATATCCATCCTGCCCTGCCTTTCTAAAGTCTTCAAAAGCCAAGTGAATAAACAAATCACCAACCATTTCGAATCCCACAGTAACCTCCCCTATGCAATCTGGATTCAGAGCTGGTCACATGTGCACCTCAGCCACGCTCAAGATCCGAAACGACATCATAACCGCCATCGATTAAAGACAGTACTGTGCAGCCGTCTTCATTGACCTCGCCTAGACTTTCGATTCTGTCAATCACCATATTCTTATCGGCAGACTCAACAGCTTTGGCTTCTCTAATGACTGCCTCGCCTGGTTAACTAACTTCCTCTCAGATATAGTTCCGTGTTTTAAATCGGAGGGCCTGTTGTCCAGATCCCTGGCAGTCTCTATGGGGTTGCCACAGGGTTCAATTATCGGGCAGACTGTTTTCTCTGTATATATCAATGATGTCGCTCTTTCTGCGGGTGATTCTTTGATCCAACTGGACGCAGACGACACCCTTCTGTATACTGGCCCTTCTTTGTACACTTTGTTAACACACCGCCAAGCGAGCTTCAATGCCATACAACACTCCTTCCATGGCCTCAACTGCTCTTAAATGCTAGTATAACAAAATGCATGCTCTTCAACCGATCGCTGCCCACACCCGCCCTCCCAACTAGCATCACTACTCTGGACGCTTATGACTTAGAATATGTGGACAACTATAAATATCCAGGTGTCTGGCTAGACTGTAAACTCTCCTTCCAGACTCACATTAAGCATCTCCAATCCCAAAATGAAATCTAGAATCGGCTTCCTAGTTTGCAACAAAGCCTCCTTCACTCATGCTGCCAAACTTACCCTCGTAAAACTGACTATACTACCGATCCTTGACTTCGATCCTTGACACTCTACTCAGCAAATTCGATGTAGTCTATCACAGTGCTATCCGTTTTGTCACCAAAGCCCCATATACTACCCACCACTGCGAAGTGTGTATTGTCTCGTTGGCTGGTCCTCGCTACATATTAGTCACCAAACCCAAACCCAAACCCACGGCTCCAGGTCATCTATAAGTCTTTGCTAGGTATAGCTCCACCTTATCTCAGCTCACTGGTCACCATAACAACACCCACCCATAGCATGTGCTCCAGCAGGTATATCTCACTGGTCATCCCCATAGCCAACACTTCCTTTGGCTGCCTTTCCTTCCAGTTCTCTGCTGCCAATGACTGGAACGAATTGCAAAAATCGCTGAAGTGATATACTGCATCCAATTTCCTGAGTAGAGTGTTGGAGGCTATTTTGTAAATGACATCGCCGAAGTCAAGGATCGGTAGGATTGTCAGTTTTACGAGGGTAATTTTGGCAGCATGAGTGAAGCAGGCTTTGTTCTGAAATAAGAAGCCGATTCTAGATTTAATTTTGGATTGGAGATTCTTTACATGAGTTTGGAAGGAGACGGCTGCACAGTACTGTCTTTTACCGATGGTGGTTATGATATCATTTAGTACATTGAGCGTGGCTGAGATGCACCCATGACCAGCTTGGAAACCGGATTGGCACGGTGGGATTCGAAATGGTCAGGGATCTGCTTGTTCACTTGGCTTTCTAAGACTTTAGAAAGGCAAGGCAGGATGGATATAGGTCTGTAACAGTTTGGGTCTAGAGTGTCACCCCCTTTTAAGAGGGGGATGACCGCGGCAGCTTTCCAATCCTTAGGAATCTCAGACGATACGAAAGAGAGTTTGAACAGACTAGTAGTAAGGGTTGCAACAATGACAGCGGATCATTTTAGAAAGAGAGGGTTAAGATTGTCTAGCCCAGCTTATTTGTACGGCTCAAGGTTTTACAGCTCTTTCAGAACATCTGCTATCTGGATTTGGGTGATGGAGTAGCTGGGGAGCCTTGAGAAAGTAGCTGCGGGAAGTGCGGAGCTCTTGACAGGGGTTGGGGTAGCCAGGAGGAAAGCATGGCCAGCCGTAGAGAATTGCTTGTTGAAATTCTCTATTATTGTGGATTTATCGGTGGTGACAGTGTTTACTAGCCTCAGTGCAGTGGGCAGCTGGGAGGAGATGCTCTTATTCTCCATGGACTTCACAGTGTCCCTAAACTTTTTGAAGTTTTGGGACTACAGGATGCAAATTTATGTTTGAAAAAAATAGCCTTTGCTTTCCTAACTGATTGTGTGTATTGGTTCCTGACTTCCTTGAAAAGTTGCATATCACGGGGACTGTTCGATGCTAGTGCAGTACGCCACAGGATGTTTTTGTGCTGATCGAAGGCAGTCAGGTATGGAGTGAACCAAGGGCTATATCTGTTCTTATTTCTACATTTTTTAAAATTGACATTCTTATTTAAGATGGTGAGGAAATTACTTTTAAAGACAACCAGGCATCCTCTACTGACGGAATGAGGTCAATATCCTTCCAGGATACCCGGGCCAGGTCGATTAGAAAGGCCTGCTCACAGAAATGTTTTAGGGAGCGTTTGACAATGATGAGGGGTGGTCATTTGTCCGCGGACCCATAGCGGATGCAGGAAATGAGGCAGTGACCGCTGAGATCCTGATTGAAAACAGCATAGATGTATTTGGAGTGCAAATTGGTCAGGATAATATCTATGAGGTCTCCCTTGTTTATGGATTTAGGGTTGTACCTGGTGGGTTCCTTGATAATTTATGTGAGATTGAGGGCATCTAGTTTAGCTTGTAGGACGGCCGGGGTGTTAAGCATATCCCAGTTTAGATCACCTAGACAGGACAAACTCTGAAGATAGATGGGGGCAATCATTTCACATATGGTGTCCAGGGCACAGCTGGGAGCTGGGGGGGGTCTATAACAGGCGACAACAGTGAGAGACTTATATCTGGAGAGAAACATTTTTAAAAGTAGAAGCTCGAACTGTTTGGGCTTAGACCTGGAAAGTATGACAGAACCTTTCAGGCTATCTCTGCAGAAGATTGCAACTCCTCTCCCTCTGGCAGTTCTATCTTGACGGAAAATGTTATAGCTAGGGATGGAAACCTCAGAATTTTTGGTGGCCTTTCTAAGCCAGGATTCAGACACTGCAAGGACATCAGGGTAGGCAGAGTGTGCTAAAGTAGTGAATAAAATAAAATTAGGGAGGATGCTTCTGATGTTAACATGCATGAAACCCAGGCTTTTACGCTTACAGAAGTCAACAAATGAGAGTGCCTTGGGACACGCAGGGCCTGGGTTAACCTCCACATCACCCAAGGAACAGTGGAGGAGTAGGATGAGGATACGGCTATAGGCTATCAAAACTGGTCATCTAGTGCGTTGGGGACAAAGAATAAAAGGAGCAGATTTCTGGGCGTGGTAGGATAGCTTCAGGGCATAATGTACAGACAGGGGTATGGTAGGGTGCAGTTACAGTGATGGTAAACCTCCACCATAAGCATTCAGTGACGATAAGAGAGGTTGCATCTCTGGACGCACTAGTTATGCTGGGTGAGTTCACCGCATGTGTGGGAGGTGGGACAAAAGAGGTAGCTGAGGCATGTTGTGTCACATTTTATCCTGCTACGCACTCTGGTGTTCATCCGGTGTCTTCTTGACCTGCAGTTACTCCCCCTGTACACTCTCTCTTCCTCTCTGTGTGGTTGGAGACAGGTGTGCTGGAGTCAGAACAGATCCCTACCAGCTGCAACTTGTTCCATAATCAAGACCTCTACAAATACTCAGTCCTGCCACTTCCACTCTGCCAGATCATAATCTCTGCTCAGTCAGTTCATGATTTCAGCCATTTATGATTATTCAAGATCCTGTTACTCTGCAGTGCCTGTTTCCCTGCCTTACACCGTTTATCCTCTCATTGCAGTTATCGTTCTGTCTCTGGATCCTGTCTCCTGTTCCACATCTCACCACCCAACTACCTTGCTCTGGATTTTACTCACCACCACTACCTTGGAATCCCCTCAGGACCTGTTTACCCTGTTCTACCAGCTATCTCCAACCCAGTCTCCACATCTGATTTTTCTGCAGCTCATCCAAGCTTCCCCGGATCTGCCCTCCATATCTCCCTTTACAATAAATATTTTGGTTCATTCATTCCTATTTCCTCATCTGAGTCTGCTCTTGGGGTCCCTTGTGTTGCTCCGCATAACATGTTGAGTGGGACTAGGGGTTCCACAGTGAACTAAAACAATGATAGCTATCTTAAACAACAGTATATAAGGCATATTGACATTAGAGAGAGACATAAAGCAATCATAGGTCTTGATTGGGAGAGCTAGCTAAGATATCACTTCCTAGCATTCTTCTTGCCAATGTCCAGTCTCTTGACAACAAGGTTGATGCAATCCGAGCAAGGGTAGCATTCCAGAGGGACATCAGAGACTGTAACGTTCTGTGCTTCACGGAAACATGGCTCACTGGAGAGACGCTATCCGAAGCGGTGCAGCCAACGGGTTTCTCCACGCATCGCGCCGACAGAAACAAACACCTTTCTGGTAAGAAGAGGGGTGGGGGTGTATGCCTTATGGCTAACGAGGCATGGTGCGATGAAAGAAACATACAGGAACTCAAATCCTTCTGTTAACCTGATTTAGAATTCCTCACAATCAAATGTAGACCGCATTATCTACCAAGAGAATTCTCTTCGATTATAATCACAGCCGTATATATCCCCCCCCAAGCAGACACATCGATGGCTCTGATCAAACTTTATTTAACTCTTTGCAAACTGGAAACCATTTATCCGGAGGCTGAATTCATTGTTGCTGGGGATTTTAACAAGGCTAATCTGAAAACAAGATTCCCTAAATTTTATCAGCATATCGATTGCGCAACCAGGGGTGGAAAAACCTTGGATCACTGTTACTCTAACTTCCGCGACGCATATAAGGCCCTGCCCCACCCCCCTTTCGGAAAAGCTGACCACGACTCCATTTTGCTGATACCTGCCTACAGACAAAAACTAAAAATAGAAGCTCCCACGCTGAGGTCTGTCCAACGCTGGTCCGACCAAGCTGACTCCACACTCCAAGACTGCTTCCATCACGTGGACTGGGACATGTTTCGTATTGCGTCAGATAACAACATTGACGAATACGCTGATTCGGTGTGCGAGTTCATTAGAACGTGCGTTGAAGATGTCGTTCCCATAGCAAACATTCCCTAACCAGAAACCGTGGATTGATGGCAGCATTCGCGTGAAACTGAAAGCGCTAACCACTGCTTTCAGTCAGGGCAAGGTGTCTGGTAACATGACTGAATACAAACAGTGCAGCTATTCCCCCCGTAAGGCTATCAAACAAGCTAAGCGTCAGTACAGAGACAAAGTAGAATCTCAATTCAACGGCTCAGACACCAGAGGCATGTGGCAGGGTCTACAGTCAATCATGGACTACAGGAAGAAATCCAGCCCAGTCACGGACCAGGATGTCTTGCTCCCAGGCAGACTAAATAACTTTTTTGCCCGCTTTGAAGACAATACAGTGCCACTGACACGGCCTGCAATGGAAACATGCGGTCTCTCCTTCACTGCAGCCGAGGTGAGTAAAACATTTAAACGTGTTAACCCTCGCAAGGCTGCAGGCCCAGACGGCATCCCCAGCCGCGCCCTCAAAACATGCGCAGACCAGCTGGCTGGTGTGTTTACGGACATATTCAATCAATCCCTATACCAGTCTGCTGTTCCCACATGCTTCAAGAGGGCCACCATTGTTCCTGTTCCCAAGAAAGCTAAGGTAACTGAGCTAAACGACTACCGCCCCGTAGCACTCACTTCCGTCATCATGAAGTGCTTTGAGAGACTAGTCAAGGACCATATCACCTCCACCCTACCTGACACCCTAGACCCACTCCAATTTGCTTACCGCCCAAATAGGTCCACAGACGATGCAATCTCAACCACACTGCCCTAACCCATCTGGACAAGAGGAATACCTATGTGAGAATGCTGTTCATCGACTACAGCTCGGCATTCAACACCATAGTACCCTCCAAGCTCGTCATCAAGCTCGAGACCCTGGGTCTCGACCCGCGCTGTGCAACTGGGTACTGGACTTCCTGACGGGCCGCCCCCAGGTGGTGAGGGTAGGTAACAACATCTCCTCCCCGCTGATCCTCAACACTGGGGCCCCACAAGGGTGCGTTCTGAGCCCTCTCCTGTACTCCCTGTTCACCCATGACTGCGTGGCCACGCACGCCTCCAACTCAATCATCAAGTTTGCGGACGACACAACAATGGTAGGCTTGATTACCAACAACGACGAGACGGCCTACAGGGAGGAGGTGAGGGCCCTCGGAGTGTGGTGTCAGGAAAATAACCTCACACTCAATGTCAACAAAACTAAGGAGATGATTGTGGACTTCAGGAAACAGCAGAGGGAACACCCCCCTATCCACATCGATGGAACAGTAGTGGAGAGAGTAGCAAGTTTTAAGTTCTTCGGCATACACATCACAGACAAACTGAATTGGTCCACTCACACAGACAGCATCATGAAGAAGGCGCAGCAGCGTCTCTTCAACCTCAGGAGGCTGAAGAAATTCGGCTTGTCACCAAAAGCACTCACAAATTTCTACAGATGCACAATCGAGAGCATCCTGGTGGGCTGTATCACCGCCTGGTACGGCAACTGCTCCGCCCACAACCGTAAGGCTCTCCAGAGGGTAGTGAGGTCTGCACAACGCATCACCGGGGGCAAACTACCTGCCCTCCAGGACACCTACACCACCCGAGGTTACAGGAAGGCCATAAAGATCATCAAGGACAACAACCACCCGAGCCACTGCCTGTTCACCCCGCTATCATCCAGAAGGCGAGGTCAGTACAGGTGCATCAAAGCTGGGACCGAGAGACTGAAAAACAGCTTCTATCTCAAGGCCATCAGACTGTTAAACAGCCACCACTAACATTGAGTGGCTGCTGCCTACACACTGACACTGACTCAACTCCAGCCACTTTAATAATGGGAATTGATGGGAAATGATGTAAATATATCACTAGCCACTTTAAACAATGCTACCTTATATAATGTTACTTACCCTACATTATTCTTCTCATATGCATACGTATATAAGGTACTCTATATCATCGACTGCATCCTTATGTAATACATGTATCACTAGCCACTTTAACTATGCCACTTTGTTTACATACTCATCTCATATGTATATACTGTACTCGATACCATCTACTGTATCTTGCCTATGCTGCTCTGTACCATCACTCATTCATATATCCTTATGTACATATTCTTTATCCCCTTACACTGTGTATAAGACAGTAGTTTAGGAATTGTTAGTTAGATTACTTGTTGGTTATTACTGCATTGTCGGAACTAGAAGCACAAGCATTTCGCTACACTCGCATTAACATCTGCTAACCATGTGTATGTAACAAATCAAATTTGATTTGATAAAATTTGATTTGATATCAACAGCTAAGACAATAACAGGTAAAATGGTGATGAATGGGCAGAGAGGGTCAGTTAACTACACATAGGGCCTGAGTTCGAGGCTGGGACCGACAGATAAACAAAATAAACAAAATGGAGTACAGTGATTAAATAATTCTTAGGGCTGCAATCTCGCTAACGGGATGATATGACAACAGCCAGTGAAAGTGTAGGGCGCCAAATTCAAAACAACAGAAATCTCATAATTACAATTTCTCAAACATACATGTATTTTATACCGTTTTAAAGGTAATCTTGTTGTTAATCCCACCACAGTGTCCGATTTCAAATAGGCTTTACAGCGAAAGCACCACAAACGATTAGGTTATGTTATGTTCTCTGCTGCCAGTGACTGGAATTAATTGAAAAAAATCGCTGAAGCTGGAGACTTTTATTTCCCTCACTAACTTTAAACATCAGCTATCCGAGCAGCTAACCGATCGCTGCAGCTGTACATAATCCATCTATAAATAGCCCACCCAATCTACCTACCTCATCTCCATGTTGTTTTTGTTCACTTTTCTGCTCTTTTGCACACCAGTATCTCCACTTGCACATCATCATCTGCTCATTCATCACTCCAGTGTTAATCTGCTAAATTGTAATTACTTCGCTACTATGGCCTATGTATTGCCTACCTCCTCACGCCATTTGCACACACTGTATATAGACTTTATTTTTTTCTATTGTGTTATTGACTGTACGCTTGTTTATTCCATGTGTAACCCTGTGTTGTTGTTTGTGTCGCACTGCTTTGCTTTATCTTGGTCAGGTCACAGTTGTAAATGAGAACTTGTTCTCCACTAGCTTACCTGGTGAAATAAAGGTGAAATAAAAACAAAACAAATCTCTGAATGTTACGTAAATTACAGAAACATGGCTTATTGTCAGGTCAACAAAACATATTGTTTATATTAAAAAACAAATATAGCAGTAGCAAGCTTACCTCCGGTCCTCGTTCTCATTCTCATCCTCGTGCTCTCCCTCCCAAACTGAACATCAGTAGACCTAGTCCACCCACACAGCTATAGCATTTTTTGCACATTGTGGAAGAAGCTTTTGACTCACCCCCTGAAGTGTCACTGTACAGAGTACAGTAATTGTTTAGGCAGCACAAAAGGGTTTACATCAGCTAGAGCGGGGTAGGTCGGGGCTCATGATTGGGAATGCCTATCCATTCCATTGTGTAATGCAGTGTATCCTAGTTTTCTATACACCATGCCAGCAGTGCAAAAACGAATTCGTAGACCCTGAGCAATATGACATGTAATTGATTTCAAACTATATGACCTTCCCCTAGACTAAACAATACTAAACCCTCACCTTGACTGAAATTGAAAAGGCATGACCATCCCATTTTCCTCAGGGTAACAATTGTGTACATATTGACCACAGATACTCCCCATCCCGGATCCGGGATCGTGAATAAAGCCTCAGGCTCATTAGCATAACGCAACGTTAACGATTTCTGAAAATCGCAAATAAAATGAAAATAATGCACCTGCTCTCAAGCTTAGCCTTTTCTTAACAACACTGTCATCTCAGATTTTCAAAATATGCTTTTGAACCATAGCAAATCACTAATTTGTGTAAGAGGATGCTAAGCTTGCTTAGCATTTTGAGTAGCATTTAACACGCAACATTTTCACAAAAACCAGATAACCAAATAAATAAAATCATTTACCTTTGAAGAGCTTCGGATGTTTTCAATGAGGAGACTCTCAGTTACATAGCAAATGTTCAGTTTTTCCTGAAAGAATCTTTGTGTAGGAGAAATCACTCCGTATTGTACATCACATTTGGCTACCGAAACGAACCGAAAATTCAATCACCAAAACGTCAAACTTTTTCCAAATTAACTCCATAATATCGACCGAAACATGCCAAACGTTGTTTAGAATCAATCCTCAAGGTGTTTTTTCACATATTTCTTCATTGATATGCAGTTCGTGGAAGCCTGCTTTCCCCTCAGAATTGCATGGAAAAATACCAGCAGCTGAAAAAGACGCACCAATTTCGACGGAGGACACCGGGTGGACACCTGGAAAATGTAGTCTCTTATGGTCAATCTTCCAATGATATGCCTACAAATACGTCACAATGCTCCAGACACCTTGGGGAAACGACAGAAAGGGCAGGCTCATTCCTCTCGCATTCACAGCCATATAAGGAGACAATGGAAAACGGAGCCTCAAAAATCCTGCTGGTTTCCTGGTTGCCGTTTCATCTTGGTTTTGCCTGTAGCTCCCGTTCTAGGGCACCCACAGACAATATCTTTCCAGTTCTGGAAAATTCAGAGTGTTTTCTTTCCAATGCTATCAATTATATGCACAGTCGAGCATCTTTTTGTGACAAAATATCTTGTTTAAAATGGGAACGTTTTTCATCCAAAAATGAAATTGCGCCCCTAGAGTTTACAGAGACAGGAGTACAAAGATAACATTTGCCTGGCTGATACTGCCTGGGCAGAGATGACATGATGACTTTTAAGGAATGAAAAATGATAATGTAATCAAATAAAAACCAATGTGTACCTGACAGAGACATCATAATATTTAAAATGTTTTGGTAATTTAATGTTCACTATTTCTGCCAATGGAATATCCATTAAAAAACTAAAAAATAAATGTATATGTAATGATTTCATAATGCATTTAATGTTTAAAATGTGTTTATCAAAACCGAAATCAAAAACAGTGTTTATTTTTTAAATAATCGAACTCAAACCAAACTAGAAAAGCCCTAATTGCTCAGCACTAGTTCTCATCAAAAAGGATGCGGTCTGAAAGTTCCCCTGTTCTGGTGTCGTGTGCAACGACCCTGCACAGACTGCACACACACATTTACTGATGGTGATGAACTTATATTGAAATAAAGATGCAGGCTACTTATTTCAAATTGGAGAATAGCACATGAACGCAGGCTAAAATCAGTGTAAAAGCCTCCTACCCATAGAGGGCACATTCAGGGATACAGAATTTGGACACAGACAGACAGGCAAATTGACAGACAACCAAAAGCACCGCCTGTGGTTTTTGTACATTGATCCTTGTTTTGTAATCCTATGATTGGGATAGATCAAAACCAGATGACCAGACTCGGCTATCTAACAAGAAAATGCCTAAGGCCTCCCAGTCCTAAGGCTTTGGGTTCCGGTGTTGATCCACACATTTAAACCAACAGGCCAGGATGATAGACAGACAGTGGAGTCAGGTGGACACATAGCCCTACCTTCTAATGCTGACTGAATACAAAATCTGTAGAGAAGAGGCGCTTTTCCCGGAAAAGCCAGGCAGTGCTTTCCGAAAGGCTATTTGTGCTACTGCTGATTTCTGGCCTTAGTTGGAGCTGTGACCGACTTGGAATAAGGCTAAACCATTTAAGAAATGTTTTGAGCCACACCAATACCCACTCTTTCAAACATTGTCAGCAATAAGGATGGATTAGGGGCAAATTCATAAAATGGCTTTGTAAAATTAACCACTCCAAAACATTCCTCTCAGGACAAAACAACAGTCAAGCACTTAATAGAAATGCTGAACATACAATTGTATGAAAATTAGCCAAATTAATTTATGAAATCACTTCTCGGCTGGGGCCTATTTTCTCTAAAAGACTATTCCATTAGTGTTTTTTGCAGGGGTACTAACATCATTCACCTTGTAAACTCACTGAAGCCAAATCGAGAGATAATAATTAGTCTAGTTTTGTTGGCACATCAGCTATTAGGTGATAATGAATGAGAATTTAGTCTTTAAAAAAAATAGTTCTCAACACTCGCGCACACACCGGCGTTCTATTGAACGTAACTCGGAAATTATTGATGTGTATTAGAGCACTTCAGGAAGAAGTAACAACCCCGATCGCAACATCTGGAATGGACATCAAACGTGACGCAACCACTCCATTGTCCCTTTTAATAGGGGAATAAGAGAGTTACGTATTTTTTGTTAATTTCATGTTTTCATTAGGATAGGCTGTGCTAGTGTTGTTTTCAATGGCATGAGTGGTTTACATAGGGCTCATTCAGACACATTGAAACAGTGGTGTGTCTAAACTCTAAAGTGAGAGCAAGCAAAAGAAAGGGTGGGAAGTCGGTTCTTGGCATCCATATCAATGTCGAGGCCGATTATGAAAAGGAGTTTCAACACAGCGGCAAAATAGGGTGCAACTTCCCGTATTACACCCTGGTGTCCGAAAGTGGGGACCATCAAGGGAATCAGATATATGTACTGGTTTTGATTAATTAATGAAACATACCCTCGCTGTCCAATATCCTGCCAGGGTTGGGTGTGTGTGTGTATGTCTTTATGCTCTTCTATTACTATTCTATTACTAAATCCACCAAAAGCCACACAAAGCTAGTAAAACTCCCCACTAGGGACATTTCCCAGGTCCCCACGAGGATAAAGGCTATTGTAAGGCTCAGGGGTTAGGTTTAGGGTTACAATTAGTGTCAGGGGTTAGGTTTAGGAGTCATGTATATATTTTGTTGACAATTAGTTTATTGTTTTTCTACAGCACCCCACACACAACACATAAACAAAACACCCACTGTACAACACATTCTCCAAGGTGAAAGGTTTTTATTTAATTGTAGAATATTCAAAATCCAACGGTATGTAGCTAGATAGTTCAGTTCTCCAGTTCGTTAATGAGGGTGAATATGAGGCTTTCCAATTAATGGCTATTGTCACGAACCGGCTCGAAGTTCGTAACAAAAATGGAGACAACGTGGAGAGAAGGAATAGCTAACTATATTTATTAACTAAAATAAACTAAATACAATTTACAATGGTGTGTGTAGTCAGTAATCAGTAGTGTAAGTGAGTGGTTGCATGCATAAATGTAATAATGAAGGGTGTTGAAAGGTAACAACGCAAACAAACCAAACAGCCACAACCAAAATCTATCAATGTGTCTGCATGGAGAGAATCTCCTCAATGAATGGGGAAGCAGTGTTGCCAACTCCTCAGTAAGGAAAGTAGCTATTGGCTTTCCTAAAAGTCGTTAGAAGTTGCTAAATGACGTCATCACCAAATTTACATAATTGGCCATGTGCATGTAATTGTGATGGACGCTGTAGGAGAGAGGAATAATGTCGTGGGAGAGAATAAAAAAAATGAAATATGTTTAGAACTACAAATTAACTTTCTTCTGACTATTCTTGTTTTTTTATGTCAAATTTCCCACCCTACTCCTTTATCCGGGCTTGGGACCGGCAAAAGTATCCCAAAAGAGACACCCTGGCTGAGTTACCTAGTTTTGTATTCTTTGTTTTATTTTTTATTTTTTTTTGTTTAATTTTCTTAACTTGGTTAAGAAAACATGAACATTTTTCACCATAACATTTTTTTGTGTACAATTTACATTAACAATCTAAATGGACCAAAAAGTGAAAATAGAAAAACTGTCAATGGCAATGTGAGAAAATGATGGTAACTTGCCCTAATTCAGCTTAATTTTTCAGCCAGCTACAGCTTCCCGCATGCACGATTCATTTGCAGTTTGGACACAGAGGATGAACATCTCCTGCTCTGACTGCAGCTGGAAGAGACTGCTGCGCGAGGACTGGGACGTCTATGAGTGCTTTGGGATGGGGGTGGGGCCCACGGCAGCTCCGCTGCTCGTTGAAAAGAGTAAGAACACTACGTGCTTTCACTTCAGTCTCCAAAAGTCTCCAATAACACCAGAAAAAGTCGCTAGTCACTTTTTTGAAAATGTGTCACTGGAAGGGTCTAAATACTTGCTAAATATAGCGACAAAGTCGCTAAGTTGGCAACACTGTGGGGAAGTGGTGCATTTATCCTGGGACACACCCGGGCCAAGGTGTGTCCCATGTCACTGATGACCCTCCCAGCTCCGCCCGCCGACATCCTAATAAGGAAAACAGGAGCAAAGAGAAAGAATACGGCAGACAGAGTGGGAGGGTTGTCACACTATACATTGTTTTGCAGCAATTAGACCTAGATTACAAAAACTTTCTCTGATCACCAATATTTACATTTCCCAAGACATAATCGTGGAGATACATGGATATAAATTCCTAGACACAATGCTTTTTGCATTACATGCATTCTGGTAGGAGTGTAGGAAGTCCTATGAATTATCTTACATTGCAATAAGTTTAGGTCTTATGTTGTAGGAGGAGGTATTGAACATTATCTGTAACCAATGGTTCTCCTCAATGTCTTCCTTGAGACTTGTTTCCCATGTTTTTCCTATAGGTTCTAAACTATCAGAGTTTCAATCAACCGTTGATATAAGTTGGAAATCACCTTTTTTGGCGTAGCAGCTTTCAGTATTTCTTCTAATGCCTTACATTCATCCAGATTCTCTTGGAGTGATTGAATAAGATTTTTGAGTTGTGAGAACTTAACAAAACTGGCCTTGGATAATCAGAATCTTTCTTGTAATTGATTGAATGACAGTAGAACTTAAAGGTGTTGTTATTAATAACTGGAGGTAAGGTGAGCTTATTCCTGGAGATATTGGTTCTTTCACCTTATGAATTGATGTACATTTTCCCAAATACGAATGCAATTGGGAATCATTGGATTGTCTGTTATTTTCTTCAGTGCCTTGGACCCGAAGTAGTGAATATATTTTAGATAAGGTATTACTTTTATGTCTTCGATACTACTCCATGCACAAGGATAGTCTGCTGTCCATTGTTTAAGTGAACGCAGTTGAGCAGCCCAGTAATACATCTTCATATCAGGTAGTCTATGACTTCCAGCTTCAACGGGTAAGTGTATAACAGTTCCTTTGAATCTTGAGGTTTGGGATGGGCAATATATCAAATTCAAACGATGAATTAGAATGTATGTTTTTGCGCCATATTCCGAATGCCTGTATCGCAACAATCAACTTTTTTAATGAGCATTTATGTCTGCTTGTTCTCATATTTTCTTTTTGGTCTCTTCTCCTTCACTCCTTCTGTTAAGGTTTTCTGTCGAAAGAGAGGAGGACCAAAATGCAGCGTGGTTACTTGTATACATCTTTAATAATGATGATACAATACAATAAACGTACCGTGAATAAACCTAAACAGCCCTATCTGGCGCAAACAAACACAGAGACAGGAACAATCACCCACGAAACAATCAAGGAATATGGCTGCCTAAATATGGTTCCCAATCAGAGACAACGATAAACACCTGCCTCTGATTGAGTACCACTCTAGGCAACCATAGACTTAACTAGACAACTCTACTATACCACAATCCCATAACCTACAAAAACCCCAAGACAAAACCCACCACATAAATAACCTATGTCACACCCTGGTCTGACCAAAATAATAAAGAATACACAAAATACTAAGACCAGGGCGTGACACATTCTGTTGTGACTGTGCACATTCACATTTACACACCCACACACACCAATCCCCTGCCATTCACAACAACAAAGATGAGAGATCACTTCTTCCTCTCTGACAAGCGGTTTCAACTAGCTATTTGCATTTCAGGTTTGGTCCAATAGAATCTGTCAAATGGAAACCGAAACAGCTTGAGACATAATTTTACTGTAATAGAGGAGAAGTTAACCTTTCTAACGATACTTTTTATGTCTCACTTTTTATCTCTTCTATATTCTCAAATTGCACGCAGAGCAGACAATACTAAAATGGGAGTATCAATGAATATGGAAAATGTATGCTCAGTTTGTCATGCGTGGCATTGCTGTACCACATACCTCTTGCAGCATTTTAGGCAAAGACTGTTACAGTAGCTGTCTAGTCTGTGTTTTATAAATGTGCAATTAGCATAAAACAGAAATATATAAGGAACTGGCAACTCATTCTCATTCTGAGAAATAAGGTAGGTTACTTGATTTCAACAATCTGAACTAAGTGGACAGGCAAGCATTGGGCTCAAACAGACTTACAGAAGGCTGTGTTCATAACAATTCAACTGTTCTGCTTTGTTAGCAAGCAAATAGATGTTGCCTAAACTTGAAATATAAAGATTAGTTATTTATTTTACTGCTGCTCTTTAATTAATTGTTACAATCATCTTATTCTTATTAAATCCATTTTTAACTGCATTGTTGGTTAGGGGCTCGTATAAGTAAGTATTTCACTGTTGTATTTGGCGCATATGAATACAATTTGATTTGACTTGAATTTGATTCTTGATCATTGTTCAACAGACATTTTCAAGTCTTGCCATAGATTTTCAAGCTGATTAAAGTCAAAACTGTACCTATGCCAATGAGGAACATTAAATTAATTCTTGGTAAGCAACTCCAGTATACATTTATTTGAATTTATGTTTTAGGCTTTACATCACATGCCATTATATGGTTGGAGAGTTAATTATCCATCAGATTTCAGAGACTATTCTTCAATGGACGCTTCTCTAACATCAGATATGTACAGTGTGGTATCCTGCGTTGCAGTTGCCTTGGGCCGTTACTCTTCTCTATTTTCACGAAGCTAAAGGCTATCTGCCATAAACAAAGTCAACTTCCCAGTCCTACTGAAAGATGAATCTGTCTCCCAGTGTCTGTTGGAAAGCAGACTGCGCCAGGTTTTCCTCTAGGATTTTTCCTGTGCTTAGCTCTATTACGTTTGAGCCTAAAAACTTCCTAGCAATTGCCGATGACAAGCATACCTATAATATGATGCAGACAACACCATACTTGAAAATATGACAAGTGGTACTCAGTGATGTGTTGGTTGGATTTGCTCAAAACAGAACGCTTTTCAATTCAGGACATAAAGTTAATGTCTTTCCCACATTTTTTGGAGTTTAACTTTAGTGTCATACAGGATGCATGTTTTGGAATATGCTTTATGCTGCACAGGCTTCCTTCTGTTCACTCTCTCAATTAGGTTAGTATTGTGGTGTAACTGCAATGTTGTTGGTTCATTCTCAGTTCCCTTCACAGCTATTAAACTCCGTAAACTGTTTTAACCTCACCATTGGCCTCATGTAGAAATCCCGGAGCGGTCTCCTTTCTTTCCAGCAACTGAGTTAGGAAGGATGCCTGTGTCTTTGTTGTGACTGGGTGTATTGATACTTTATACAAAGTGTAATTTCACCATGCTCAAAGGGAAATTCAATGTCTGTTATTTCTTATTTTTATCCATCTACCAGTTCTGCCCTACCAAGCAAAAAGCCCTACCACTGCTCATTTGGTCAAAAATGAGTTAATGTAATTTTTGCTACATTAAGTACAGTTGAAGTCAGAAGTTTACATACACTAGGTTAAAGTCATTAAATCTCGTTCTTCAACCACTCCATACATTTCTTGTTCACAAACTATAGTTTTGGTAAGTCGGGTAGGACATCTACTTTGTGCGTGACAGAAGTAATTCTTCCAACAATTGTTTACAGACAGATTTTTTTCACTTCTAATTCACTGTATCACAATTCCAGTGGGTCAGAAGTTTACATACACTAAGTTGACTGTGCCTTTAAACAGTTTGGAAAATTCCAGAAAATGATGTCATGGCTTTAGAAGCTTCTGTTCGGCTGTTTATCATAATTTGAGTCAATTGGAGGTGTACCTGTGGATGTATTTCAAGACCTCAGAAAATAAATTGTAGACCGAATTGAAGTCTGGTTCATACTGGGGGGACATTTCCAAATGCCTAAAGATACCACGTTCATCTGTGCAAGCAATAGTACACAAGTATAAACACCATGGGACCACGCAGAATGCTGCTCAGGAAGGCGACGCGTTCTGTCTCCTAGAGATGAACGCACTTTCTGCGAAAAGTGCAAATCAATCCCAGAACAACAGCAAAGGACCTTATGAAGATGCTGGAGGAAACTGGTACAAAATTATATATATCCACAGTAAAATGAGTCCTATATCGACATAACCTGAAAGGCCACTCAGCAAGGAAGAAACCACGGCTCCAAAAACCGCCATAAAAAAGCCAGACTGTGAATGTTTTTCAACTGCACATGGGGACAAAGATCGTATTTTTGGGAGGAATTGCCTCTGTTCGGATGAAATAAAAATAGAACTGTTTGGCCATAATGAACATTGTTATTTTGGGAGGAAAAGGGTGGAGGCTTGCAAGCCGAAGAATACCATCCCAACCATGAAGCACAGGGGTGGCAGCATAATGTTGTGGGGGTGTTTTGCTGCAGGAGGGACTGGTGCACTTCACAAAATAAATGGCATCATGAGGATGGACAATTGTGTGGACATAATGAAGCAACATCTCAAAACATCAGTCAGGAAGTTAAAGCTTGGTTGCAAATGGGTCTTCCAAATGGACAATGACCCCAAGAATACTTCCAAAGTTGTGGCAAAATGGTTTCATGACAACAAAGTCAAGGTATTGGAGTGGCGATCACAAAGCCCTGACCTCGATCCTCTAGACAATTTCTGGGCAGAACTGGAAAACCGTCTGCAAGCAAGGAGGCCTACAAACACCAGCTCTGTCAGGAGGATTGGGCCAAATTCACCTAACTTATAAATAAAAGCTATTTTTCTCAGTTTCACGCTATGAACAGTTCCTGCCTTTTTGCTTGGTAGGGCAGAATAAGTTTCCTTCTTTGCAAGGCATTGGAAAACCTCCCTGGTCTTGTTTTTTTTGTTTTTTTGAACACCACTGCTTGACTGAAGGACCTCACAGACAATTGATGTGTGAGATACAGAGATGAGGTAGTCATTCAAAAATCATGAAAGGGAATTGTTTTAGGAAGGTTATACTATGAATACTTTTAGTTATTTGATTTAGAATTTTGGGACCCCTTTAGGTATCCCCCAAAATATATATAAAACTTTTGGTCAAATATTGAATTTGACCTTTACTACAAAAGCCCCGATAAACACATTGAATAACACATTCATAAAAGTCAAAAAATAAAGTTAAAAAGACATATAAACCAAATCATAAGGAATATTTTGACACTTCACCTTGTTTTTATCATATATTTTATTGTAGTGAAGGTCATATATATATATAATTTTTTGCTACACTTGTTTTTCTTTGCACTAAACTACCTCTGTACTTCCATTCATTTTTATGGGTTACCTTCAGATATGTCCTGTAACAGTTGTGGAAGTCGTAGCAGGTCAAACTGTCCTTTTCATGAGAACATGATTTTGGGGATGTCTCCTGGTATGACAAACAGTGCTGTAGCGCTGCCACTTTCCACCGCAGATGCGGAAGGGCGAGAAAGGCAGATGTGGTAGACAGATGTATCCCATTCAAAAAAAACTGTCCTCTTGCTTAAACTGACTTTTTTTATTATGTTACTTAGATTGATGCACTGGTCCGTCAATAGACTCTAAGGGGTTTTAAACACAATTATTCCACACAGAGTGAGGCCATGTATTAATTCAGGCTGTAACACAACAAAATCTGGAAAAATTCTAGGGGTGTGAATACTTTGAAGGCACTGTATATATAGTATTCACCAGACTTAAATGCACTCTAATCAACCACAATGTCCTATTTTAATTAAGGTCCATGATAAAATAGAAAAATAATTTCAATAATAATAACAATACGACTGGTAAGTCCAACTAGGTCTAAATGAAACACTTTATTTTTTCTTAATAAAAAACACCATTTATTTAATTATGATTATTATTTTTGAGTCAGTATGAGTAATCTCCAACAGTAGATGGTTCTGGGATGCTGCGTGTTCCGCTCCTACAGTACACCCATTTTCAACCCCTGCAGAGTGAGTGTCAGCACTATGTGTCCATGCTATGTGCAGTCAGCTAGTATAATTAGTATTTGTGAATTAAATATAGTGAATTATTATTAAGGAGTCCTGTCTAGGGCTGGTTCTACCTTCTGAGATATACATGGGAGCTTTCTAAAGTATACATTAATAATTCATATACCAATTTCTCCATTATCATGCCTTAATTCAGGCAAATAAAAATAACTAACATGGAAGGGAGAGAAAAAGCAAAGGATAAAATAAAGTGGCTGTGTGCTTACAATTTCAGCATCTTAGGCTGTATGACATTTGATCTCTTCTAGTCTTTTTTCACATTTGGCCATTTAAATTCTTCCCACCCACTCAGGCCTTTATAGCCTGTCGACTGGGGAGAATTGAAACAGAATTGAAGAGATCATAGTAATCATCATGTTGTCTTGTTCACTTGTCAGATTGTTACTTAAACAAATAGATCATGGCCATAGCCTACCAATTAATGGGTTGTCCTTTAGGCTGCATAGCCATTAGTCATTACAGTGTTATTCGTTTAGACAGATTGGCTGGAGGGTGCTGTGATTGTCTATGTAATAGGCGTGTGAGTGAAGGCATTAACAACACATTTTTGTGTCTTTGATGTGGTGGGGGTGTAGTAGTCCCTCATCCACCTCATTTCAGTGGCAGTTCAATAGTCCAGTACACAATCTGTCGTACACAATCTGTTGAGAGGCTGTCCTGTAGTCCATATGTTTAATCCATTTCCACCATTCTCATTGTCCAAGTTATCCAGGAATCGGGTAGCTTATTTTCCTGATTTCAGTGTGATTTTTCTTTCCTTCCATTTGACCAGTAGTTGTGCGAGGTAAACCAAAGAAAACAAGATTCATTTTTCCCATAACTTTTTCTTTATGGGGTCAAATTCTCGGTGTTTCGTGTAGAGATCTCTGCTCATGTTGGCATTCATGTACATCCGATGGCCCTCATACATCAAAGGTCAGACACCCACTCTTGGATGGCCAGTCGTAGAACTGTATCTTTGTCCCTAGAGTTAAGGAACTTTGCGATGTTGCACCTTCATTTGCTGCTCGTGTACCCTCTTGGGCCGTCATATTCAGTGTGCTCATTCAATTGTGGGAGACCGTGTGACGTTCTCCTGGCCCAGTAATTGTGGTATTACCTTTTCCAGGAATTTCTACATTCCGGCTGTTCCACAGTTTTCAGGGAAATTCACAAAGCAAAGGGGCGGCAGGGTAGCCTAGTGGTTAGAGCGTTGGACTAGTAAGTGAAAGGTTGCAAGTTCAAATCCTCAAGCTGACAAGGTACAAATCTGTCATTCTGCCCCTGAACAGGCAGTTAACTCACTGTTCCTAGGCCATCATTGAAAATAAGAAATTGTTTTTAACTGACTTGCCTAGTAAGATAAAAAAAATTAAAAAAAATTGAACGGCTACTGAAGTCCTCCGTCCCATTTAATCTTTCAGTAGACACTGTTTGTTGTCATTTTGTCCATCCACACTTTTCTGGGGCTTTTCTCATGCAATTTTCTCTAGGATTAACCTGGTTTTGTCCTCCTCCACATGTTTGCCCAGTTCAGTCATATCCATTTAGATTTTTTTGGCATAATTTCTTCATCTGCTTGGACACTTTCTCATTGCCAGAGCAAATTTCTGTTAGTAGTATCTCTAAACTCAGCCAGCTACTTTTCCAAGAAATACTCTGGACTACTCCATATTTCTCTACTGAGTAAAGATAGATCAACGGTCATAGTATAGCCCAGCGGCAGGCAACCCTTTTCCTGGAGTACTGCAGATACTTCATGATTTTGTTCCACACCCGGCCATCTGCTTTCAATAAACAATGTAGTAGCTTGCAAACAGAAAAATAATAATTATTTCCGCTAACTCATTGAAATCATACCCAGACCCTTTGGGCATATCCTATCCACACACAAATACCAGGAGATACATTTGTGCTGATCAATATCACTGTTTCTCTGCTTCGTGGCAAATTCTCTTTGAGTTCTGCATAGAATCTTGTAGAAACGTCATACAAATGTATGTAGAGAGATAGCACAGTTATTTATCAAATGTCCTCATGTAGTATGATAAAGTATGATAAAAGAAGTAAAACCAATTATAAAGTTGGTGGTTCGAGCCCTGAATGCTGATTGGCTAACAGCTGTGGTATATCAGACCGTATTCCACGGGTATGACAAAACATGTATTTTTACTGCTCAAATTACGTTGATAACTAGTTTATAATAGCAATACGACACCTTGGGGGTTTGTGGTATATTGTCCATATACCATACCCCCTCGTGCCTTATTGCTTAAAAATACTACTGACTAGCTTGCCAGGTAATCTAGGGTTGCTGATGCACTAAATCATGATTTGTCCCCAAAAAAACTCTGAATTCTCTTTCCAGTAGGTCTATTTTAGATTCAGCTACCCAAAACACATATATTGTTATTAATGAACTGGGAGTTTGTTAGAATACTAAGAGAGTTAAGTTACAGCAGAATATGTCCAACGAGTTCTGAATCAGAATCCTAGTATGTCCTTGGGTGTCAATTGTGTCATTAATGGACATTCCACAAGGCATTAGCTACTCCTACACCTTAGCATTGAAAACCGTAAATACATTAGCAGTATGACACAAGGCGAGACCCAGATGCAGACACAGGAGGCAGATGGTTGGAGTTTAATATGTTTAATAAATCCAAAGGGAGTAGGACAGGCAAAAGGTCAAAACCAGTTCAGAGTTCAGGAGGTACCAAAGGGCAGGCAGGTTCGAGGTCAGTGCAGGCAGAATGGGCAGGCAGGTGGGCATGGAGTCCAGAAAACAAGCAAGGGTCAGACCTGGGAGTACTAGCAAAATGAGAAAAGGCAAAGCAGGAAAACGGGAAAACCGCTGGTAGGCTTGGACGTACAAGATGAATTGGCCCAGAGAGACAGGAAACACAGGGATAAATACACTAGGGAAAACAAGCAACACCTCGAGGGGGTGGAGACAATAACAAGGACAGGTGAAACAGATCAGGGTGTGACAGTACCCCCCGGGCGCCACCTGGTGTCCTACCTGGGTGCATACCTGGTTGACCGGGGTGTCGGCGTTGGAAGTAGGCGATGAGGGCTGGATCCAGGATGTCTCTCCTCGGGGCCGTAACCCGCCCAGTCAACCAGATACTGGAAACCCCTGCTCCGTGGTCGAACACCCAGGAGACGTCTCACTGTGTATGCCGGATAGCCATCAATAACAAAGGGAGGGGGAGTGGGCATAGGGACAGAAGACAAAGAACTGTGAGACACAGGTTTAATTCTCGACACATGGAGCGTAGGGTGAATATGGAGGGTACAGTGTAACAAGAGACGGACAGGAACTCAGGACTCTGGAGATGGGAAAAGGACCAATAAAATGGGAGGGGACAGCTTGCGGGACTCTACCTGAAGGGGCAGGTTCCGTGTGGACAGCCATCCCCTCTGCGATAGCGGGAAGCTGAGGTCCAGCGAAGGTCCGCTTGTTGACGATACCTGGAGTTGGTCTTGAGATTAGCTGCCCTGGCTCTTCTCCAGGTACGCCAACAGCGGTGGACAAACATCTGGGCCAAGGGAACGCTAACCTCCAGCTCTTGTTCAGGGAAGAGTGGAGGCTGATACCCCATGGAGCACTTGAAATGTGAGAGTTCCGTGGCAGAACTGGGAAGAATATTCCAGGCATAATCCATCCAGACCAGTTGACGGCTCCAGGTTGTGGGGTTGGTTGAGACCAGGCACCTTAAGGTGGTCTCCAGGTCTTGGTTGGCTCGGTCCGACTGACCGTTAGTTTGGGGATGGAACCCAGATGACAGGCTGGCCGACGATCCATTAAGGGTGCAGAATGCTTTCCAGAACTGAGACGAGAACGCCGATTAGAGACCATGTCTACCGGGAGTCCATGGATCCAGAAGACATTCTGCACCATAAGCAGGGCCATCTCCTTTGCAGAAGGTAGTTTGGGGAGAGGGATGAAATGGGGAGCCATCAGACGGAGAGAGCCCAGTGACAATGAGGAACCGGTAGTGGCTGCAGGAGGCCAGAAGGAGCTTGCCGCGGAGTCTTTTTTGAGTACACACAGTGCATGTGGTGATGAAGGCAGAGCCGTCCGGGACCATTGTGGGCCACCAGAAATGCTGTCGAAGGCAGGCTAGTGTACGACGGAACCCTGGAGGAATGAGCCCATTCCAGGACCCGGGACCGGACTTGATTAGGGACAAACAGCTGGTTGGCTGGGCCCCCTTCAGGTCCAGGCTGGGAGCACTGTGCCGCACGGACCAGGTTCTCAATACCCCAATCCACAGTAGCAGCAAGGCATGAGGTAGGGAGAATGGTTTCAGAGGTCGAGGGTGTGGCAGACGAAGTCTATAGGTGGGATAGGGCATCAGGCTTCACATTTATTGACCCTGGGCGGTAGGAGATGGTGAAGTTAATCAGGTGAACAGGAGGGCCCACCGGGCCTGCCTGGAGTTGAGGCGCTTAAATACGGAGATATTCCAGATTTTTATAGTCGGTCCAGAGCAGGAATGGCTATTCTTCTACTTCCAGATAGTTCCTCCACTCTTTCAACGGCATCTTCACCGCCAGTAGTACTCGGTTGCCAAAATATTCGTTCCCTTTTTAATTTTTTAATTTCATTTATTTCACCTTTATTTAACCAGGTAGGCAAGTTGAGAACAAGTTCTCATTTACAATTGCGACCTGGCCAAGATAAAGCAAATCAGTTCGACACATACAACAACACAGAGTTACACATGGAGTAAAACAAACATACAGTCAATAATACAGTAGAAAAATAAGTCTATATACGATGTGAGCAAATGAGGTGAGATAAGGGAGGCAAAGTTAAAAAAGGCCATGGTGGCTAAGTAACTAAAATATAACAAGTAAAATACTGGAATGGTTGATTTGCAGTTGAAGAATGTGCAAAGTAGAAATATAAATAATGGGGTGCAAAGGAGCAAAATAAATAAATACAGTAGGGGAAGAGGTAGTTGTTTAGGCTAAATTCTAGATGGTCTATGTACAGGTGCAGTAATCTGTGCGCTGGTGCTTAAAGCTAGTGAGGGAGATGT
This sequence comes from Oncorhynchus masou masou, assembly GCF_036934945.1. Classification (NCBI taxonomy): domain Eukaryota; kingdom Metazoa; phylum Chordata; class Actinopteri; order Salmoniformes; family Salmonidae; genus Oncorhynchus; species Oncorhynchus masou. The sequence goes on along the minus strand of NC_088221.1, from coordinate 2,427,733 downwards.
GTTTCCAGTTTCAGAGATTTTAGTAGTTCGTTCCAGTCATTGGCAGCCGAGAACTGGAAGGAAAGGACCAGAGAGCTATACCTGCTGGAGCACGTGCTACAGGTGGGTGCTGCTATGGTGACCAGTGAGCTGAGATAAGGGGGGACTTTACCTAGCAGGGTCTTGTAGATGACCTGGAGCCAGTGGGTTTGGTTACGAATATGAAGCGAGGGCCTGCCAACGAGAGTGTACAGGTTGCAGTGGTGGGTAGTATATGATAGACTGCATCCAATTTATTGAGCAGGGTATTGGAGGCTATTTTGTAATGACATCGCCAAAGTCGAGAATCGGTAGGAGGATCGTAGCATGAGTGCATGAGTGAAGGATGCTTTGTTGCGAAATAGGATGCCAATTCTAGATTTAACTTTGGATTGGAGATGTTTAATGTGAGTCTGGAAGGAGAGTTTACAGTCTAACCAGACACCTAGGTATTTGTAGTTGTCCACATAGTCTAAGTCCATCCAGAGTAGTGATGCTGGACGGGCGGGCAGGTGCAGGCAGCAATCGGTTGAAGAGCATGCATTTAGTTTTACTTGTATTTAAGAGCAGTTGGAGGCCATGGAAGGAGAGTTGTATGGCATTGAAGCTCGTCTGGAGGGTTGTTAACACAGTGTCCAAAGAAGGGCCAGAAGTATACAAAATGATGTCTTCTGCGTAGCAGTATTGGGACAATGGGACAGAAAGGCACAGGGATGAAGCTTCTGCTCCTGGGCAGATCGCTGGGACAGGAAGGCCCCCCTCCAACATCCAAAGCATCCACTTCCACCACAAATTGATGCAAGGGGTCTGGATGGAGGAGGGTGGATGCTGTTGTGAACCGATGCTTCAGGTCCACAAAGGCTTTGTTGACAGCTGGAGACCATTTGAATGGTACCTTGGGAGAAGTGAGTGCCGTGAGCGGGGCCACCAGGGTGCTGTAGTCCCGAATGAAACGGCGGTAGAAGTTTGTAAACCAAGAAACCGTTGCAACTGCTCCCTGGACATAGGTTGAGGCCCATCCACCACTGCTTTTACCTTTCCAGGATCCATCTGAACATTGCCCTCAAGAATGACATATCTCAGAAAGGAGATGGTAGAGCGGTGGAACTCACACTTCGCGGCTTTCACACACAGTTGGTTCTCCAGGGGGCGCTGAAGGACCTGTGTGACATGGAGTACATGTTCTTGTGCAGATTGGGAAAAAAACAGGATGTCATCAAGGTAGACGAACACAAACCGGTTTAGCATGTCCCGGAGCACATCATTGACCAAAGCCTGGAAAACAGCAGTACTCATAATGTCCACTGGCTGTGTTGAAGGCTGTCTTCCACTCATCCCCTTCGTATATCCAAACCAGGTGGTAGGCATTTAGAAGGTCCAACTTCTAAAATATGGTAGACCCCTGGAGAGGTTCAAAAGCTGAGAGGAGAGGTAGGGGGTAACGATTCTTGACAGTAATGTCATTAAGTCCCCGGTAGTCAATTCACGGATGCAGTGTCTTGTCCTTCTTCTCCACAAAGAAATATCCTGCGCCGGCAGGAGATGCAGATGGACGGACTGCCCCAGTGGCCAGAGACTCCTCTATGTACTCCTCCATGGCCTTGGTCTCTGGGCCAGACAGATGGTTTAATCAACCCTGAGGTGTTGTAGTGCCTGGGAGAAGATCAATAGCACACTCATAAGGACGGTGCGAGGGAAGGGAAGTCGCACGTGCCTTACTGAACACTTCCAGGAGGTCATGGCATTCTGTGGGGATAGCAGAGACATCCACTGTCTTGCTAACATCTTGAGGAAGATGACATGAGGAAGGCTGTGCTGCTTGAAGGCAGTGGGAATGGCAAAATGGGCTCCAATCCAGGATGGAGCTTGTGGTCCAATCAATCATCGGATTGTGCTTTTGAAGCCAGGAAAATTCCAAAACAACCGGAACATGGGGAGATGCAATGAGGAGAAACTGTATTGTCTCACTGTGGTTACCAGACACCCGTAATTGAATGTGCACATTACTATGGGTGACTTCCCATATAGAGCGGCCGTCCAGTGCCCTGGCATCCATGGGAACAGAGAGAGGCTGAGTGGGAATACCAAGCTCCGAAACTATTGTGGCATCCATAAGATTTCCATCAGCCCCAGAGTCAATGAGCACTCGGAGCAACTTAGATTGGTTTCCCCCACAGCACAAGAGCAATACGAGGTGTGCGGGTGATGGGAATTAGGTAACTCCCAGTCTGACTCACTATAGTGGGTACCAGTACAAGAGACAAGGGTTTCCTAATAGGGCAGGTAGCTATAAAATGTCCTCCCCCTCCACAGTACAGACAACAGTTATTATTCATCCTCTGTGAGCATTCTCAAACTGATAGCCTAGTTCATCACAACTTCATAGGCTCAGGAGTATCCAGCCCGTCATAGATTCATGAGAGAGCTCGGGTGGTTTCGATTCCTCTTGGAAGAGCTGCCTTCGGAACTTTCCGGATTCCATAGGAGGTGAATGCGCCATATCGGGTGCACGAGTGTGCCCGAGACCAGACCTCCTCTCACTCTTGCGTTCCCTTAGGTGTCCATCAATTTTAATGGTAAAGGCGATAAGGGAGTCGAGGTCCACCGGCTGTTCCCGAGCAACTAGCTCATCCTTAACCTCCTCAGATAATCCATGCAGAAAGGTATGGAAGAGAGACTCTGGATTCCAGGCACTCTCGGCAGCCAACTTGCGAAAGTCCACCGCGTAGTCTGCCACACTACGGGAGTTGACGTAAGTCAAGCAGTTTGCTGGCCGCCTTTCTCCTAGATACTGGAAACTAAAATACCTTTCTCACCTCTGCCATGAATTTCTCTAAATGACAGATTGTTGTTCAAAAACTGCCGTAGCTCAGGATAGCACGCTTCCCAACATTAGCGTAATTAAATACTCCCTCTTCGATCGGTCTGAAGAAAGCGAAGATGGATGTAGCTCAAAAAATTCTCCGAATATCGCTCTGGAGGAGGTAAGCGGGGTTCACGGGGAGTTGGGATAGGCTGTACCAACTCCCCACAGAGAGGGAAAAATCACTGGGTGTTTGGGGTTCTTCAGAGGTGGCAGACACCTCTTCACTCTTGACGTTGAGACTGGTGTTTTGCGGGTATAATTTCAAATAAATCCTCTTTGGGCTAGGGGTTCCGCAAGCGAGATCACATCCGGTGAAATTGTAGGGCACCAAATTCAAATAAATATAGGTAATATTAAACATTCAAGAACATACAAGTGTCTTACAGTGGCGAGAACAAGTATTTGAAACACTGACGATTTTGCAGGTTTTCCTACTTACAAAGCATGTAGAGGTCTGTAATTTTTATCATAGACTTCAACTGTGAGAGACGGAATCTAAAACAAAATTCCAGAAAATCACATTATAAGATTTTTAAGTAATTAATTTGCATTTTTTTGCATGACATAAGTAATTGATTACCTACCAAAAAAAACACCTGTCCACACACTCAATCAAACAGACTCCAACCTCTCCACAATGGCCAAGACCAGAGAGCTGTGTAAGGACATCAGTGCTAAAATTGTAGACCGGCACAAAGCTGGGATGGGCTACAGGACAATAGGCAAGCAGCTTGGTGAGAAGGCAACAACTCTTGGCGCAATTATTAGAAATTGAAGAAGTTCAAGATGACGGTCAGTCACCCTCAGTCTGGGTTTCCATGCAAGATCTCACCTCATGGGGCATCAATGATCATGAGGAAGGTGAGGAATCAGCCCAGCAGGACCTGGTCAATGACCTGAAGAGAGCTGGGACCACAGTCTCAAAGAAAACCATAAGTAACACACTACACCGCCATGGATTAAAATCCTGCAGTGCACGCAAGGTCCCCCTGCTCAAGCCAGCGCATGTCCAGGCCCATCTGAAGTTTGCCAATGACCATCTGGATAGATCCAGAGGAGGAATGGGAGAAACTCCCATTGGTCTAAACTCCACTCGCCGTGTTTGGAGGAAGAAGAAGGATGAATACAACCCCAAGGAGGTGGAGGTGGAAACATCATTCTTTGGGGATGCTTTTCTGCAAAGGGGACAGGACGTCTGCACCGTATTGAGGGGAGGATGGATGGGGCCATGTATCGTGAGATCTTGGCCAATAACCTCCTTCCCTCAGTAAGAGCATTGAAGATGGGTCGTGGCTGGGTCTTCCAGCATGACAACGACCCAAAACACACAGCCAGGGCAACTAAGGAGTGGCTCCATAAGAAGCATCTCAAGGTCCTGGAGTGGCCTAGCCAGTCTCCAGACCTGAACCCAATAGAACATCTTTGGAGGGAGCTGAAAGGCCGTATTGCCCAGCGACAGCCCCGAAACCTGAAGGATCTGGAGAAGGTCTGTATGGAGGAGTGGGCCAAAATCCCTGCTGCAGTGTGTGCAAACCTGGTCAAGAACTACAGGAAACGTATGATCTCTGTAATTGCAAACAAAGGTTTCTGTACCAAATATTAAGTTCTGCTTTTCTGATGTGTCAAATACGTATGTCATGCAATGAAATGCAAATTAATTACTTAAAAGTCATACAATGTGATTTTCTGGATTTTTGTTTTAGATTCCGTCTCTCACAGTTGAAGTGCACCTATGGTAAAATTGCTTTGTAAGTAGGAAAACCTGCAAAATTGGCAGTGTATCAAATACCCCCCACTGTATATAATTTAAAAGTTCTTGTTAACTTCTTGTTAATCTGACTGCATTGTCAGATTTCAAAAAGGCTTTACCATGAAAGCATACCATGCAATTACCTGAGGACAGCCCCCACTCAAACATATTTTTCAACCAGCACAGGCATCACAAAATCACAAATAATGATGAAATAAATCACCTACTTTTGAAAATCTACCTCTGTTTGCAATCACAAGGGTCCCAGCTACACAATGAATGTTCGATAAAGTTCTTCTTTATATCCCAAAAAGTCTGTTTAGTTGGCACCATTGATTTCAGTAATACACTCCTTCAATATTCACACAAAGGAATCCAAAAAGCTACCGGTAAACTTCGTCCAAACAAGTCAAACAATGTTTCTATTCAATCCTCAGGTACCCTAATATGTAAAGGATAATATTTAAGACAGGAAAAAACGTTGTTCAATAGGAATGGAAAATGACGAAGAGCACGCCCTCATTCACACGCGCCAAATGATTACTTTTCCTCTTGAGCTCCCTTTGGAAAGACTACTATTACTTGTTCGTTTTTCAAGAAACAAGCCTGAAACCATGTATAAAGACTGTTGACATCTAGTGGAAGCCATAGGAACTGCATTCTGGGAGGTATTTTATATATAGACCCATAGTCTTGCATTGGAATAGCCTGTGGCTTTTCCCAGGTTTTTGCCTGGCATATCAATTCAGATATGCCTATTCATACTCACAGACAGTATTTTAACAATTTTAGAAACTTCAAAGTGTTTTCTATCAAATTCTACCAATTATATGCAAATCCTATCTTCTGGGCCTGAGTAATAGGCAGTATACTCTGGGCACGTCAGTCAGGCGGAAATTCTGAATATTGCCAGGTGAGAACTTGTGAGCGTCTGTTTCTCAAACTAGACACTCTAAAGTACTTGTCCTCTTGTTGTTCTCAGTTGTGCACAAGGGCATTCCACTCCTCTTTCTATTCTGGTTAGCGCCAGTTTGCGCTGTTCTGTGAAGGAAGTAGTACACAGCGCTGTACGAGATCTTCATTTTCTTGTCAATTTCTCGCATGGAATTGCCTTCATTTCTCAGAAAAAGAATAGACTGCCAGGTTTCAGGAGAAACTTCTTTGTTTCTGGCCATTTTGAGCCTATAATCGAACCCACAAATACTGACGCTTCAGATACTCAACTAGTCTTAAGAAAGACAGTTGTATTGCTTCTTTAATCAGAACAATAGTTTTCAGCTGTGCTAACATAATTGCAAAAGGGTTTTCTAATGATCAATTAGCCTTTTAAAATGATCAACTTGGTTAACGTTACATGTATGATCTGTGTAGTAATATTATTTGGATCTCAGAAAGCCATTTATCTAACTAAGATTTAATAAACCTGTTGGTTAGCTTGAGCTAGTATGTGGACACCTGCTCGTCGAACATCTCATTCCAAAATCATAGACATTAATATGGAGTTGGTCCCCCTTTGCTCTTATAACAGCCTCTACCCTTCTGTGAAGGCTTTCCATTAGATTTTGGAACATTGCTGCAGGGATTTAAAGTCACGAGCATTAGTGCGGTCGGGCACTGATTTTGTGCAATTAGGCCTGACTCGCAGTCGGCGTTCCAAATCATCCCAAAGGTGTTCGATGGGGTTGAGTTTAGGGCCATATCTCTATGTACCTCACTTTATGCACGGTGGATATTTCATGCTGAAACAGTAAAGGGCTTTCCCCATACTGTTGCTACAATGTTGGAAGAACAGAATCATCTAGAATGTTATTGTATGCTGTAGCGTTAAGATTTCCCTTCACTTGAATAATGAAAAACAGCCCCAGACCATTACTCCTCCTCCACCAAACTTTACAGTTGGCACTATACAGTCAAGGAAGAGGCGTTCTCCTGGCCAAACCTAGATTTGTCCGTTGGACTGCCAGATGGTGAAGCGTGATGACCTACCACTTCGCGGCTGAGACGTTTTTGTCCTAGACGTTTCCACTTCACATTAAGAGCACTTACAGTTGACCAGGGCAGCTATAGCAGGGCAGAAATTTGACAAACTAACTTGTTGAAAAGGTGACATCCTACGATGGTGTCACATTGAAAGTCACTGAGCTCTTCAGTACGGGCCATGGAAATGTATGTCTATGGAGATCGCATGGTTGTGTGGCCGATTGTATACAGCTGTCAGCAACAGTTGTGGCTGAAATAGCCGAATCCACTAATTTGAAGGGGTGTCATCATACTTTTGGCCAGAAGGTTTAACAGAAGATTCATACTACATAATTTCATGCATGGTGGCTAGTTATGACATTCTGTTTGTACTGCATGGGTTGGGATTCTGGGTCATTATTTAGCTAGCTAGCTACTTGTCTAAACAAAAGACTACACTTTGCCAGTTCAGCCAGGTGTGTCTGGGGGTGATTACGGACATCTATTCATATTTCATGAATATGTGAACATGTCTAGACAATAGTGACACATCCACGTAGCTAGATGTGACTGGGGGGTGGTTATAGCCTTTTTTTCACATGATCCATCAATTTAGACAAATGTGTCTGGGTAAGCATCATCTAACAATTATAAAATATTTTGAACTGGAAACTTTCGATTTTTGATATTGCTACTATGCAAATATGCAAGTAACCATGTCACTGTACCAGCTTCTGTATCTTGTGCATGTGACAAATTAACTTAGATTTTTTTGATATAGTGTGTGTTTACCAGAGACGGAGAACATGACCTGCACCAAAGTCTGATTAGGCTATAGTACAAGGACGAGATAATGTGTATTTTATTGTAGGCTACTACTTTCACCACTTTCAGTCTTGACATTTTGGTTGTTTACTACACTACCTTCCTAACTCTGTTTAGCACATGGTCTCACATGTGAATCCTTAAAGAGATGGGTGGGGCTAATTCTTCAGAGTGTGTGAACGATGATGAATAGGTGTAAACAAAGAAGAGCTCTCCAGTAGGTGTACCAAAACATTCAAGGGCCATTTTCTCAAAAGTTGGATGAGAAGTTTTTCAATTTTCAAAGCAAAATTGTCCAGTGGTTTCTTTGCTAATGATCTCCGTGATCATTGTCCTGTTGCATGTATTAGATACCAAAAAAATTAACACTGATCCTCTTTTCTTTCCAAAATGGCGTAGCAGTCGGGCGTCTGTTTTGATTGTCTTGTCCTGTCCTGTGTATGTATCATTTTCTTAGAATATGTTTTTAATATTTTTAATTTCAATTTAATTTCAATTTCCATCTACAGACTGAACATACTCTCCTGCAACCCACCTACCCCAATGTGGTACGGATCTGCTATTTTTACATACTTTAGAACCGGAACCCCCTTCAGTAGCTAGCCAGCTATCTAGCTACTAGCTAGTAGTCATTAAGCCTCTGCTAGCGGTCATTAACGTTAACTCGGATATCAGCCGGCCTCAGCCTGGTCAATTCCTACCAGTCTGCACAGCGTGATATCAACCCAGAGCATATCAGACCGCTTTTTCTCTACCACGTCTTCAGCTTCCTACTGCTCTGAACCTTTACTCCAGATCATCGCAGCTAGCTAGCTGCTATCCGAGTGGCTATTCCTGGCTAACGTCTCTGTCCTGAAGCAAGCACCAGCTAGCCTGGAGATCAGACAATTCCTGGGTTTCAAAACCTCTTTTGCCTTTTGGCCTGGATCCATCACCACTAGTCCACCGACGTAACCGTCCCAGGGGGTTTCTACAGGCTCTTCCATTGTGACATCCCCCTGAGGTACATCTGCTAGCCTGCTAGCTCCGGCCTGCTAACTGTCTGCATCGCTGTGTCTCCAGCTCGCCAAGCTACTCACTGGACCCTATGATCACTCGGCCCTCTCCCTATTGTAAATATGCCTTGCTTATTGCTGTTTTGGTTTGTGATTTTTGTGATCTTATTTCACTGTAGAGCCTCCAGCCCTGCTCAATATGCCTTAGCTAGCCCTTTTGTTCCAACCCCCGCACATGTGGAGACCTCATCTGCTCCTTTTACTCTCTGTTCCGAATGCACTAGATGACCAGTTCTTATAGCCTTTAGCCGTACTCTTATCCAACTCCTCCTCTGTTACTCTGGTGATGTAGAGATTAATCCAGGCCCTATAGCCCACTTGTCCTCTAAATACACCTCTGCTGTCTTAAACAAGGATCTCAGTGATCACTGCCTCATTGCCTGCATCCGTAATGAGTCCGCAATCAAATGACCACCCCTCGTCACTGTCAAACGCTCCCTAAAACACTTCAGCGAGCAGGCCTTTCTAATCAACCTGGCCCGGGTATCCTGGAAGGATATTGACCTCATCCCGTCAGTAGAGGATGCCTGGTTGCTCTTCAAAAGTACTTCACTCACCATCTTAAATACGCATGCCCCATTCAAAAAACTGTAGAACTAAGAACAGATATAGCCCTTGGTTCACCCCAGACATGACTGCCCTTAACCAGCACAAAAACATCCTGTGGCGTACTGCATTAGCATCGAATAGCCCCTGGGATGAGCATCTTTTCAGGGAAGTCAGGAACCAATATACCCAGTCAGTTAGGAAAGCTAATGCTAGCTTTTTCAAACAGAAGTTTCCTTCCTGTAGCACTAATTCCAAAAGGTTTTGGGACACTGTAAAGTCCATGGAGAATAAAAGCACCTCCTCCCAGCTGCCCATTGCACTGAGGATAGGAAACACTGTCACCACCAATAAATCTACGATAATCAATAATTTCAACAAGCATTTTTCTACGGCTGGCCATGCTTTCCACCTGTCTACCCCTACCCCGGCCACCATCTCAACACCCCCTGCATCAACTTGCCCAAGCCCCCCCCCCCGCTTTTTTTTCAGCTGATAGTCTAAAAGACCCAACAAATCAGCTGGGCTAGACAATCTGGACCCACTCTTTTTTTAAACTATCCACCACAATTGTTGCAACCCCTACAACTAGCCTGTTCAACCTCTCTTTCATATCGTCTGAGATTCCCAAAGATTGGAAAGCTGCCGCGGTCATCCCCCTCTTCAAAGGGGGAGACACTCTAGACCCAAACTGTTATAGACTTATATCCATCCTGCCCTGCCTTTCTAAAATCTTCTAAAGCCAAGTTAACAAACAGATCACCAACATTTTCGAATCCCACCGTACCTTCTCCACTATGCAATCTGGTTTCCTCAGCCACGCACAAGGTCCTAAACGATATCATAACCGCCATCAATAATAGACAGTACTGTGTAGCCGTCTTCATAGACCTGGCCAAGGCTTTCAAATTTGTCAATCACCGCATTATTATCGGCAGACTCAATAGACTTGGCTTCTCAAATGACTGCTTCGCCTGGTTCGCCAACTACTTCTCAGATAGAGTTCGGTGTGTCAAATTGGAGGGCCTGTTGTCCCGACCCCTGGCATTTTTATGGGGGTGCCACAGGGTTCAATTCTCAGGTCACCTCTTTTCTCTATATATATCAATGATGTCGCTCAGGCTGCGGGTGATTCTTTGATCCAACTCTACGCAGACGACACCATTCAGTACACATCTGACCCTTCTTTGGACACAACACTCCTTCCGTGGCCTCCAATTGCTTTTAATTGCTAATAAAATGAAGTGCATGCTCTTCAACTGATTTCTGCTTACACCCTCCTGCCCGACTAGCATCCCTACTCTAGACGGTTCTGACCTAGAATATGTGGACAACTACAAGTGCCTAGATGTCTGGTTTAACCTCTTACACTTATGGTGGCGCTATTTCATTTTTGGAAGAAAAACGTTCCCGTTTTAAACAAGATATTTTGTCACAAAAAGATGCTCGACTATGCATATAATTGCTACTGTTCGAAAGAAAACACTCTGACGTGTCCAGAAATACAGATATCTTCTTTGTGCGTGCCCTTTAACGTGAGCTTCAGGCAAAACCAAGATGACTTGGCATCCAGGAAATGACAAGGATTTTTGAGGCTCTGTCTTTCATGATCTCCTTATATGGCTGTGAACGCAAGAGGAATGAGTCTGCCCTTTCTGTCGTTTCCCCAAGGTGTCTGCAGCATTGTGACGTATTTGTAGGCAGATCGTTGGAAGATTGACCATAAGAGACCACATTTACCACGTGTCCGCCCGGTGTCCTGCGCCGAAATTGGTGCGCAAAAGTCACCTGCCAGTATTTTTCCATGGGGCACAGAGAGAGAAGCAAGCTTCCACGAACTGCATGTCAATGAAGAGATATGTGAAAAAACACCTTGAGGATTGATTCCAAACAACGTTTGCCATGTTTCGGTCGATATTATGTAGTTAATCCGGAAAAAGTTTCACGTTGTAGGTGACTGCATTTTCGGTTCGTTTCGGTAGCCAGGCGCAATGTAGAAAACGGAACGATTTCTCCTACACACAGACGCTTTCAGGAAACACTGCGCATTTGGTATGTGGCTGGGAGTCTCCTCATTGAAAACATCAGAAGCTCTTCAAAGGTAAATGATTTTATTTATTTGGTTATCTGGCTTTTGTGAAAATGTTGCGTGCTACATGCTACACAAAATGCTATGCTAGCTTTGCATACTCTTACACAAATTAGTCAATTTCTATGGTTCAAAAGCATATTTTGAAAATCTGAGATGACAGTGTTGTTAAGAAAAGGCTAAGCTTGAGAGCAAACGCATTATTTTAATTTTATTTGCGATTTTCAGAAATCGTTAACGTTGCGTTATGCTAATGAGCCTGAGGCTTAGTCACAATCCCGGATCCGGGATGGGGAGTTTCAAGAGGTTAACTGTAAACTCTCCTTCCAGACTCACGTTAAGAATCTTCAATCCAAATATAAATCTAGAATTGGCTTCCTATTTCGCAACAAAGCCTCCTTCACACATGCTGTCAAACATACCCTCGTAAATATGACAATCCTACCAATCCTTGATTTCGGCGATGTCATTTACAAAATAGCCCCCAACACTCTACTCAGCAAACTGGATGTAGTCTATCACAGTACCATCAGTTTTGTCACCAAAGCCCCATATACTATCCACCACTGCAACCTGTATGCTCTCGTTGGCTGGCCCTCACAACATATTCGTCACCAAACCCACTGGCTCCAGGTCATCTATAAGTCTTTGCTAGGTAAAGCCCCACCTTGTCTCAGCTCACTAGTCACCATAGCAACACCCACGTTCTCCAGCAGGTATATTTCACTGGTCATCCCCAAAGCCAACACTTACTTTGGCCACCTTTCCTTCTAGTTCTCTGCTGCCAATGACTAGAACGAATTGCAAAAATCACTTAAGCTGTTGTCTTGAGCAGCTTACCGATCACTGTACCTGTACACAGCCAATCTGTAAATAGCACACTACCTCATCCCCATATTATTACTTACCCTCTTGCTCTTTTGCACCCCAGTATCTCTACTTGCACATCATCATCTGCACATCTATCACACCATTGTTAATGCTAAATTGTAATTATTTCGCCTCCTTGGCCTATTTCTTGCCTACCTCCCTACTCTTCTACATTTGCACACACTGTACATAGATTTTTCATTATATTTTCTATTGTGTTATTGACTGTAGGTTTGTTGATGTGTCACTCCATGTTGTTGTTTTTGTCACACTGCTTTGCTTTATCTTGGCCATGTCACAGTTGTAAATGAGAACTTGTCCTCAACTCTCCAACCTGGTTAAATAATGGTGAAATAAATAAAACATTTCATAAAAAAATATATATTATGAAGAGTAATTACAGTTGCAATATGGAGAAATCGCTCCACCATTTCCTGGTTGGTAAAATTCCAATAGTTCTAATAGCCTTATTTCAGTTTGTAACAAAACATGCAATTGTAGTGTAGAGAATAATTGTATATATCATCAATAACCAAACATTTTGTATTTTCAGACGTTTGAAGCTGGGGAACAAAACCAAAAGTAAAAAACAGAAAAATTAAAATTAAGAGGGAAGCATAGAAATAGCGCACATAGAAAATATCTACCACTTCTTTCATTTACATTGTTATGTGAGTTTGTGCCGGTCGTCCAAAAAGTTACATATTTCAGATGTTTTTAAAAAAATCTCCACAAGCTTTTCTTCATGATATTTATTACTCTGACTTTTCCTCTACCAGCTGAATGTATGACCTTGAATTAGCTCTCAAACTGTTTTAATCTATTTTTAATCTATTTTGCTGACAAACACACACCCTTTAAATGCCTTGGAAAAACTGCGTAGCGGATTGGCCACTTTTCAGGCATTTGAGAAATAGATGCAGATCCTCAACTCTGTCAATTTCTAGTGCTTCTTGTTAAATTACAGATATACGAGTCACCAGACCCGATCACAGGGATGGTTAACTCTGGAGATACTTTTGGTATCAACTGAGTTAGTTAGATCTGCATTTAGTTTGTTTGCAGCTTATTTGTGGAGTGATCACCAGAACTCTAAAGTTGAATGTTTTGGTGCCGCTAGCCGCAGTTCAGATAGCTGGTTGAAGACTTGTTTGTTTTTCATGATCATGTTTTGTAAGTTACTTTTCTTAAATTCCATGTTTTGTTGCATTGGAAATGTAAATGTTGTGATTGTGTGTGATTGTTTACAGTGCTCACTTGTAAAAAAAGCTTTGGTCCCTAATGGGATTTCCTTGTTTAAATCAATTTAAAGAAAATACAATTATGGTGTAAGCCGGTTGAGAGATGGTGGAGGCGCCTCTGCCACGGTTGGCCCTGGGTGAAATCACTAGTAGAAATGGGATTAGGGTGATTGGGGGCTCCCGAGTGGCGCAGCGGTCTAAGGCACTGCATTTCAGTGCTAGAGGTGTCACTGCCCTGGTTTGATTCCATGCTGTATCACAACTGGCTGTGATTGGGTGTCCCATAGGGTGGCACACAATTGGCCCAGCGTGGTCTGGGTTAGGGTTTGGCTAGGGTAGGCCGTCATTGTAAATTAACTGACTTGCCTAGTTAAATAAAGGTAAAATATTTTGGGGGGAATGCCAGTGGTAATCACTCATTCAGCCAAGGCAAGGCCCGGGAGAAACTGTCCTGTCAAGGTTGAGAGGGGGGGCTTTTTATGTAGCTGGGAGCTTTGACTAATGGTCTGGGTTGGTTGTAAAACCGCATCCTATGAGTAAATACAACCGCGGGTCCTCCAACATGTTTAACTTGGACAAAGAGCTACCCTCCTGGGTGCCTGTAAATAAATTACGTGGGACTTGACTAATGATGCCCAGACTAGATCAGATAGGTCCTTGGGAAAATATTGCCAGACTCATCAGTTGTCTACTTGTCCTGTCTTACGAACAAAAGTCTCAAATTAGTCTCACTCACTAGTTTGTTTTTAGTGTAGGCCTGTAATTGTAGTCAAATCTATTCCATCGCTTCGGAACCAGATGGAGATGTTCCTAGTACAGTGTCAGAAAGACTTTCCTCCTCTCCTCTCCCCTTAACAGACTCGTACTGACAGTTGTTTCCAGTTGCTGAGTCAAAGGGCCATCATAAAGCCCGGCTAGACAAAACAGGATAAGTGCTTGAGCCAAGGCAGTAAAAAGCTCTCTGGGAAACTTGAAAGCCACACAAAATAAGTATGCTGTCTACCATCTGGAAACAATGAACAAACAAAATCCAGCAGACAAACAAACACAGCCGCGAGAGAGAGTAGGAGTGAGAGAGAGAGAGAGAGAAAATGAAGGGAGGATGGAGAGAAGAGAGAGTGAATGTTTTAAAGACACGTAGGGCCCACTGCATGCATCACTAGAGGAGAGTGATGAGGAGACAGACACAGAGACACCACTGTCCTTTGACTAAAGGCTCCTTTGATAGTGTCTGATTTTGTGTGTGTGTGTCTTCTGCTACGACCAGCAATGTAAGGAGGGTTATTTCTCTCATACAATATTAACGGAAGAAAGCAAACACAAACATCACCCCACCGTTCCCACAGCCTGTATCATAGTTGTACAATAGACAGGATGTGACATACAAACACAGGGTGATGTGTAGAGGGAGGAGGCAGTTTCAGATTGGGTTATCTTCAACCTAGCCTAACCCTTGATCCTTCTTCAAATGCATCACTTTTTTTTTACCTTTATTTAACCAGGCAAGTCAGTTAAGAACAAATTCTTATTTTCAATGCCGGCCTAGGAACAGTGGGTTAACTAACTGCCTGTTCAGGGGCAGAATGACAGATTTGTACCTTGTCAGCTCGGGGGTTTGAACTTGCAACCTTCTGTTCACTAGTCCAACGCTCTAACCACTAGGCTACCCTGCCGCCCTGCGCCAAATGCAACAGGCGTAGACCTTACAGTAAAATGCTTACTTATGAGCAGCTAACTGACAGTGCAGTTTAAAAAATACGATAAGAATAAGGGATAAAAGTAACAAGTAATTAAAGGGGGGTGCCGGGAACAGAGTCAATGTGCAGGGGTACCAGTTAGTTAAGATAGTATGTACAAGTAGGTAGAGTAAATTAAAGTGACTATGTATAGATAGAGAGCGGCAGTGGTGTGGGGCATAGTCTGTGAATAGTCTGGGTAGCCATTGGGCTAGATGTTCAGGAGTCTTATGGCTTTGGGGTAGAAGCTATTTAGAACACTCTTGGATCTAGACTTGGAGCTCCGGTACGGTAGCAGAGAGAACAGTCTATGACAAGGGGGTCTGGAGTCTTTGACAATTTTCAGGGCCTTCCTCTGACACCGCCTAGTATAGAGGTCCTGGATGGCAGGAGTTTGGCCCCAGTGATTAACTGGGCCGTTCGCACTACCCTCTGTAATGCATTGTGGTCGGAGGCGGAGCAGTTGCCGTACCATGCAGTGATGCAACCAGTCAGGATGCTCTTGATGGTGCAGCTGTAGTACCTTTTGAGGATCTGAGGACCCATGCCAAAACTTTTCCGTCTCTTGAAGGGGAATAGGTTTGTCGTGCCCGCTTCACGACTGTCATGGTGTGCTTGTACCATGTAACTTTGTTGGTGATGTGGACCCCAAGGAACTTGAAGTCTCAACCTGCTCCACTGAAGCCCCGTCAATGAGAATGGGGACATGCTCGGTCCTCTTTTTCCTGTAGTCTACAATCATCTCCTTTGTGTTGATCACGTTGAGGGAGAGGTTGTTGTCCTGGCACCACATGGCCAGGTCTCTGACCTCATCCCTATAGACTGTCTCGTTGTTGTCGCTGATCAGGCCTACCACTGTTGTGTCATCTGCAAATTTAATGATGGTGTTGGAGTCGTGCCTGGCCGTGCAGTCATGAGTGAACAGGGAGTACAGGAGGGGGCTGAGCATGCACCACTAAGGTGCCCCTGTGTTGAGGATCAGTGCGGTGGATGTGTTGCTACCTACTCTTACCACCTGGGGGCAGCCCGCCAGGAAGTCCAGGATCCAGTTGCAGAGGGAGGTGTTTAGTCACATGGTACTGAGCTTATTAATGAGCTTTGAGGGCACTATGGTGTTGAACGCTGAACTGTAGTGAATGAATAGCATTCTCACATACAGTTAAAGTCAATAGTTTACATACAGTTAGGTTGGAGTCATTAAAACTTGTTTTTAAACCACTCCACGCATTTTTTGTTAAGAAACTATAGTTTTGGCAAGTCGGTTAGGACATCTACTTTGTGCATGACACAAGTAATTTTTCCAACAATTCCACTGGGTCAGAAGTTTACATACAGAAGTTGACTGTGGTTCTGATAGGCTAATTGACATAATTTGAGTAATTTGGAGTTGTACCTGTAGATGTATTTCAAGGCCTACCTTCAAACTCAGTACCTCTTTGCTTGACATGGGAAAATCAAAAGAAATCAGCCAGACCTCAGAAATCAGCCAAGACCTTTGCTTCATCCTTGGGAGCATTTTCCAAATGCCTGAAGGTACCATGTTCATCTGTACAAAAAGTAGTACGCAAGTATAAACACCATGGGACCACGCAGCCGTCATACCGCTCAGGAAGGAGACATATTCTGTCTCTGAGAGATTAACCTACTTTGGTGCAAAAAGTGCAAATCAATCCCAGAACAACAGCAAATGACCATGTGAAGATGTTGGAGGAAACCGATACAAAAGAATCTATGTCTACAGTAAAACGAGTCCTTATCGACATAACCTGAAAGGCCCTTCAGCATGAAGAAGCCATCATTCCAAAACCGTTTGCAACTGCACATGGGGACAAAGATCTTACATTTTGGAGAAATGTCATCTGGTCTGATAGAACTGTTTGGCCATAATGACCATTGTTACGTTTGGATGAAAAAGAGGGAGACTTGCAAACCGAAGAATACCATCCCAACCGTGAAGCACAGGGGTGGCAGCATAATTTGTGGGGGTGCTTTGCTGCAGGGGGGACTGGTGCACTTCACAAAACAGATGGCATCATGAGGTGGGAAAATTATGTGGATATATTGAAGCAAAATCTCAAGACAGTCAGGAAGTTAAAGCTTGGTCGCAAATGGATTTTCCAAATGGACAATGACCCCAAGCATACTTCCAAAGTTTTGGCAAAATGGCTTAAGGACATCAAAGTCAAGGTATTGGACTGGCCATCACAAAGCCCTGACCTCAATGCTATAGAAGATTTGTGGGCAGAACTGAAAAAGTGTGAGCAAGGAGGCTTACAAACCTGACTCAGGTACACCAGCTCTGTCAGGAGGAATGGGCCAAAATTCACCAAATTTATTGTTGGATGGTTGAGGAAGGCTTCCCGAAACATTTAACCCAAGTTAAACAATTTAAAGGCAATGCTACCAAATACTAAGTGAGTGTATACAAACTTCTGACCTACTGGGAATGTGATGAAAGAAATAAAAGCTGAAATAAATCATTCTCTCTACTATTATTCTGACATTTCACATTCTTAAAATAAAGAGGGAATCCTAACAGACCTAAGACAGGGAATTTTTTACGAGGATAAAATATCAGGAATTGTGAAAAACTGTTTTAAATGTATTTGGCTAAGGTGTTTGTAAACTTCTGACTTCAACTGTAGGTGTTTCTTCTGTCCAGGTGGGAAAGGTCAGTGTGGAGTGTAATAGAGACTGTATCATCTGTGGATCTGTTGGGGCGGTATGCAAATTAGAGCGGGTCTAGGGTTTCTGGGATGATGGTATTGATGTGAGCCATGACCAGCCCTTCAAAGCACTTCATGGCTACAGACGTGAGTGCTACGGGTCGGTAGTCATTTAGGCAGGTTACCTTAGTGTTCTTGGGCACAGGCACTATGGTGGTCTGCTTAAAACATGTTGGTATTACAGACCCGGACAGGGAGAGGTTGAGAATTTCAGTGAAGACACATAGTTGGTCAGCGCAAGCTTGCAGTACACGTCCTGGTAATCTGTCTGGCCCTTCGGCCTTGTGAATGTTGACCTGTCTAAAGGTCTTACTCACATTAGCTGCATTGAGAATGATCACACAGTCTTCCGGTACAGCTGGTGCTCTCATGCATGTTTCAGTGTTATTTGACTCGAAGCGAGCATAGAAGTTGTTTAGCTCGTCCTGTAGGCACGTGTCACTGGGCTGCTCTTGGCTGTGCTTCCCTTTGTAGTTTGTAATGGTTTGCAGGCCCTGCCACGTCCGTCGAGCATCACAGCCGGTGTAGTACAACTCAATCTTTGCCTGTTTGATGATTCGTCGGATGGCATAGTGGGATTTCTTATAAGCTTCCGGGTAAGAGTCCTGCTCCTTGAAAGCGGCAGTTCTAGCCTTTAGCTCAGTGCGGGTGCTGCCTGTAATCCATGGTTTCTGGTTGGGGTATGTACATACGGTTACTGTGGGAATGACGTCATCAATGCACTTAATCAAATCAAATTTATTTGTCACATACACATGGTTAGCAGATGTTAATGCGAGTGTAGTGAAATGCTTGTGCTTCTAGTTCCGACAATGCAGTAATAACCAACGAGTAATCTAACCTAACAATTCCAAAACTACTACCTTATACACACAAGTGTAAACTTATTGATGAAGCCAATGACAGATGTGGTGTACTCCTCAATTCCATTCGACGAATCCCAGAACATATTCCAGTCTGTGCTAGCAAAACGGTCCTGTAGCTTAGCATCCGCTTCATCTGACCACTTTTTTAGTGATCTAGTCACTGGTGCTTCCTGCTTTAATTTTTGCTTGTGAGCAGGAATCAGGAGGATAGAATTATGGTCATATTTGCCAGATGGAGGGCGAAGGAGAGCTTTGTATGCATCGCTGTGTGTGTACAGGTGGTGCACATTTCACATGTTGATAGAAGTTAGGTAAAACTGATTTAAGTTTCCCTCCATTAATGTCCCTGGCTACCATGAGCACCGCCTCTGGGTGAGCGTTTTCTTGTTTACTTATGGAGGAATACAGCTCATTCAATGCTATCTTGGTGCCAGACTCTGACTGTGGTGTTATGTAAACAGCTACAAAGAATATACACTGGGGCAAAAAGTATTTCGTCAGCCACCAATTGTGCAAGTTCTCCCACTTAAAAAGATGAGAGAGGCCTGTAATTTTCATCATAGGTACACTTCAACTATGACAGACAAAATTGGAAAAATCACATTGTAGGATTTTTCATGAATTTATTTGCAAATTATGGTGGAAAATAAGTATTTGGTCAATAACAAAAGTTTATCTCAATACTTTGTTTTATACCCTTTGTTGGCAATGACAGAGGTCAAACATTTTCTGTAAGTCTTCACAAGGTTTTCACACACTGTTGCTGGTATTTTTACCCATTCCTCCATGCAGATCTCCTCTAGAGCAGTGATGTTTTGGGGCTGTTGCTGGGCAACACGGACTTTCAACTCCCTCCAATGATTTTCTATGGGTTTGAGATCTAGAGACTGGCTAGGCCACTCCAGGACCTTGAAATGCTTCTTACGAAGCCACTCCTTCGTTGCCTTGGGTGATGTGTTTGGGATCATTGTCATGCTGAAAGACCCAGCCATGTTTCATCTTCAATGCCCTTGCTGATGGAAGGAGGTTTTCACTCAAAATCTCACGATACATGGCCCTGTTCATTCTTTCCTTTACAGGGATCAGTCATCCTGGTCCCTTTGCAGAAAAACGGCCCAAAGCATGATGTTTCCACCCCCATGCTTCACAGTAGGTATGGTGTTCTTTGGATGCAACTCAGCATTCTTTGTCCTCCAAACATGACGAGTTGAGTTTTTACCAAAAGTTATATTTTGGTTTCATCTGACCATATGACATTCTCCCAATCTTCTTCTGGATCATCCAAATGCTCTCTAGCAAACTTCAGACGGGCCTGGACATGTACTGGCTTAAGCAGGGGGCACATCTGGCACTGCAGAAGTTGAGTCCCTGGCGGCGTAGTGTGTTACTGATGGTAGGCTTTGTTACTTTGGTCCCAGCTCTCTGCAGGTCATTCACTAGGTCCCCCCGTGTGGTTCTGGGATTTTTGCTCACCGTTCTTGTCATCATTTTGACCCCACGGGGTGAGATCTTGCGTGGAGCCCCAGATCGAGGGAGATTATCAGTGGTCTTGTATATCTTCCATTTCCTAATAATTGCTCCCACAGTTGATTTCTTCAAACCAAGCTGCTTACCTATTGCAGATTTAGTCTTCCCAGCCTGGTGCAGGTGTACAATTTTGTTTCTGGTGTCCTTTGACAGCTCTTTGGTCTTGGCCATAGTGGAGTTTGGAGTGTGACT
Organism: Oncorhynchus masou masou; assembly: GCF_036934945.1. NCBI lineage: Eukaryota > Metazoa > Chordata > Actinopteri > Salmoniformes > Salmonidae > Oncorhynchus > Oncorhynchus masou. The sequence goes on along the minus strand of NC_088221.1, from coordinate 2,407,467 downwards.
GTTTGAGGTTGTGGACAGGTGTCCTTTATACTGATAACAAGTCCAAACAGGTGCCATTAATACAGGTAACGAGTGGAGGACAGAGGAGCCTCTTAAAGAGAAGTTACAGGTCTGTGAGAGCAATGGCTCGAGACTTCTTAGATATCATGCACCAGCTGTTGTTTACAAAAATACATAGACCGCCGCCCCGTGTCTTACCAGGCGCCGCTGTTCTATCCTGCCGGTACATCGTATAACCAGACAGCTGTTTGGTGATATTGTTGTTGTTTAGCCATGACTCCGTGAAGCATAAGATGTTACAGTTTTTAAATTTCCAGTTGCTAGTTTAATCTTCCCAATAATGCGTCCATTTTATTGTCCAAAGATTGCATGTTTGCTAACAGAATTGAGGAGAGTGGGGATTTATTAGATTGCCTCCTATTCCTCAGAAGGCACCCCGCCCTCCGGCCTCTCTTTCTCCGCCTCCTCTTCACGCAGATACTGGAGTCGGGGTTGGTTTCGGAGGGAGCCGCACATCCTCCACCTCGGGCTCGTCAGAGTCGTGAAAGAAGAAAAAGGATTCTGCTAGTCCATGGTGAGTAATCGCAGTCCTGATGTCTAGAAGTTATTTTCGGTCATAAGAGACGGTAGAGGCAACATTATGCACAAAAATAGTACAAAAATAAGATACAAACAACGCAGATAAACGTTCAAAATAACACAATCAATTGGGGGCACGTAAAACGTCTGCCTTCTGCTCCGGCGCCATTTTTCTTTTAGCCCTTCATTAGCCCCAGCTCTGGTAATGTCTTTAGTCAAGACGCAGACCCTGTCCCCTTCCCCAGCCTTAGACCATCCTATTTATTTCAGTGGGGGGGCCGTACAGAAGACATAACCCACACTGCTGCAAGTACACACACAAATACACACCGGCCCCAGACCCCATAGCTAAGACCACTCCCCCGCCCCCCACACACACACACTGCCAACACCCTTCCTCAGGGTCCCATTCACCAATTTACATTCTGCTACATCATGGGAAATCTGTTCCGATTATTATCAGGCCTCTTATAGCTTATGTTCTTTTAATATTTCATTTTACAACTGGCCATTAAACTGAGGAGGATTGCACACCATTGCATGCTAAGACCCTCATTTTAATATTCCTGTCCTGTGACTAGTATTTGTTCTAATCATACAATATAAGCCTACAGTATTGGAAATTCATGCGTTTAAAAATAAGAGGGTGGCGAGGATATAATTATATAGTATACACTTAAATATAATGTAAAGTAGGCTTGTTATTTAATCTAAAATGTAATCAGTTCAGAATAATATTCCATGTCATGACCTTAAAGTCATTAAAATAATTGTGCCCCGATATGGTCCACCAAGGCACATATCAGAGAACTGTATTGTCCAGTTGAGCTCTCAACCTCTCAATGTCCATAAAAATATACAGGCCCCATCCATCCCATCCACTGGTTGGTTACATTTTTACTCCTTCAAATGAAGACGGCTCGGTCAGGGAAAACGATTTCTCAGGTGCATAACTTTGCTGTACTGAAGCTTTTTGACAGTCCAGGCAAACAGACTCAGATATCCAATCAATAATTCTGATTAATAGCCAGAGATTCAGAGACATAAGACACTCGCTACAACTGAGGAGCAAATCTACCAAACAAATCACCTCAAATTTCTCCACAGAACATTGTCAACACTGACACCATGCGGACTGGTGTGGAATTGCAACTACTACCAACCACTGCCATAAATGTAACCAATGTTAATCCCCAAACACATTTGATGCACACACTTTTTAACACGTCACACACGCACACACACACACACACACGCACACGCACACACCAGGACTAACCCACAAACACAAAGATAGAAAGACAAACACACACAATCCCTCAGGCAATCTATACACTGACCCACTCAGGTAGGTGTGCACATGAACACACACACACACACACACACACACCACACATAACCACACCTCAGTCAACAAACAGTGTGTGCTTTAAACTATAACGTTGCGACTCATTAACCGATTGAGTCCAACCGTTACACCAGTGCATTTTGGACTTTAACCTCTTTTAAACACTGTGTGTTTGGATTTGTATATTTCTTCTGCATCCACAGATACCAACCATTAGTCTGTGTGATTAACGGGAGTGTCATGACGTTGGCCTGGGGAGTAGGTTTATGACAGTCATAAATACCTCTTCCCCCTTTTTTCCCCATTCTCCCCTACTGATGTTACATTTGCAAACACCTTGGTTAAAATAGAGATTCTGGGAACATCAGAAGGTGGGGGGAAATTAATCCGACCAATTGAACATATGTGGTGGTACTATTTTTATGCTAGGGGGCACTATTTTTAAAAGTATTCCTCAGGACCAGATGCTCGAATATGCATATAATTGACAGCTTAGGATAGAAAACACTCTAAAGTTTCCAAAACTGTAAAAATATTGTCTGTGAGTATAACAGAACTGATTTTGCAGGGGAAAGTCTGAGAAAAATCCAGTCAGGAAGTGACTCTTATTTTGAAACCCCTGTGTTCCTATGCATCCATATTGCCCATTGAAAGGGATATCAAACAGATTCCTTTTTCTATGGCTTCCCTGAGGTGTCAACAGCCTTTAGACATAGTTTCAGGCTTTTATTTTGAAGAATGAGCGTGAACGACCACATTACGTAAGTGGACAGGTGGGGGCTCTCAGAGTGAGTTGTGCGCAAAAGAGAAGGGCGGCCATTGCTACTCCCGGTCCTAGTGAAAAGCCAACTGTCCCGGTTGATATATTATCGAATAGATATTTGAAAAACACCCTAAGGAGTGATTATAAATAAACGTTGACATGTTTCTGTGGACATTATGGATATAATTTGTAATTTTTGTCCGCGTTGTCGTGACCGCTCTTTCCGGTGGATTCCTGGGCATAACGCACCAAACTAACTGAGGTATTTGGATATAAAAAATATCTTTATGGAACAAAAGGAACATTTGTTGTCGAACTGGGAGTCTCGTGAGTGAAAACATCCGAAGATCATCAAAGGTAAACGATTCATTTGATTGCTTTTCTGATTTTCGTGACCAAGTTACCTGATGCTACGTGTACTTATTGTTTTGTCGAGGAATTGATAAACTTACGCAAACACTTCTATTGCTTTCGCTGTAAAGAATAATTTCTAAATCTGAGACGTCAGGGTGATTAACAAAAGGCTAAGCTGTGTTTCGGTATATTGCACTTGTGATTTCATGAAAATGAATATTTTCTAGTAATATTATTTGACTCTTGCGCTGTGCTATTTAGCGTTGCTGATGACAAATATACTGGATCCGGGATGGGTGGTTCAAAGAGGTTAATGAATATGATGTCAGTTCGGTTGTCATCTGAGACATTCTCATCAATGATAAGATGACATAAACTCTACAGTGGAAAGTCTACACATCAGAGTTTTCGGATTCACATGGAATTGTTGTTCAATTTAAATGTTTGAATATGAAGTTATTTGTGATGTGATGAAATGTGATTTTAGCTTCTAAAATGTGAGATTTGGGTTTTCATGAGTGAATTAGGCCCAACTCAGTGGCCCGCCCACGTGAAGAGACATAGGTTGTAAACTATGAAACACACACCTTTTCTCCCTTCCTATATAAAGCCTTGACGACAATGTAACCTTCTGTTCCGAGAATGTGAGGACGGCGGTCCGATGTCAGAATGGTTCAGATAATAACTACAGAACGAAGCCAACATCAGCGTGAGCTTTGGTTGCGAATGGTATGAACTTTGAACTCTTATTCACTCCAGAAGTGATACCTCCTAGCCGTTGAGTTAGCAACAGCAGCTGCAAACGCCGGTTAGGAAGGAACAGACAGAGTATTCTGTCTACCACACAACGACGTTACAACAACGTATCCAATTTACCAGCAGAGACATTCTTCAAAGGACTCGGTTGGGCAACACGGCCTTCCATCTATCACCAACCTACCGAAGCACAGCTCAGAGTAAATATTTATTGCATTTTCCTTTTCCAAATGGGCGGTAATTTAGAATGCATAAGATACTGTATTTACGATACCGCTATTTCACTCAAACCCAGCCCTTTTCATTTGTGTAACAAGCTGTCATATCTGTTCCGCCCACAAGGGACGTTTTCCTTTATGACGTAATTTGTAATCAAGTTATGATTAATTATGTGTACGTGTAATTCTGTGTGATTAGTTAGGTATTTAGTAAATAAATAATTAAACCCAATTTTTTTATTGCTGATTCAACTTGTTAGCCAGGGTTCGTGAAGATAAACAAGAATTTACAACTGTCAGATAAGACTGAATTAAGGTGACGATTATTATTGACTGCTATTGATGTAAAATATTACTAGGACTTTAAGACTTTATTCAGAAGATAACAGTTCTATAAATATTATTTCATGGTGCCCCGACTCTATAGTTAATTACATTTACATGATTAGCTCAATCAGGTAATATTAATTACTGAGAAATTATTTTATAGAGTAGCATGTCATATCACTTAATCCGGCATAGCCAAAGACAAGACAGGAGCCAGAGCTTTTGTTTATGAAACAAGAATGGATCCTGAAGGGGCCTGGTGGTCGGTCTTTTTTAGAAAACTTCTCTAGAGTCCGAATGGTTTGAGCTTCAAACTAAAACTTATCTATGAAAATCTGAAACTCACATGGACATGCTTTGCTCAAAAATCAAATCAAATCAAATCAAATTGTATTCGTCACATACACATGGTTAGCAGATGTTAATGCGAGTGTAGCGAAATGCTTGTGCTTCTAGTTCCGACAATGCAGTAATAACCAACGAGTAATCTAGCTAACAATTCCAAAACTACTACCTTATACACATAAGTGTAAGGGGATAAAGAATATGTACATAAAGATATATGAATGAGTGATGGTACAGAGCGGCATAGGCAAGATGCAGTAGATGGTATAGAGTACAGTATATACATATGAGATGAGTATGGAAACAAAGTGGCATAGTTTAATGTGGCTAGTGATACATGTATTACATAAAGATGCAGTAGATATAGAGTACAGTATATACGTATACATATGAGATAAATAATGTAGGGTATGTAAACATTAAATTTAGTAGCATTGTTTAAAGTGGCTAGTGATATATTTTACATCAATTCCCATCAATTCCCATTATTAAAGTGGCTGGAGTTGAGTCAGTGTGTTGGCAGCAGCCACTCAATGTTAGTGGTGGCTGTTTAACAGTCTGATGGCCATGAGATAGAAGCTGTTTTTCAGTCTCTCGGTCCCAGCTTTGATGCACCTGTACGGACCTCGCCTTCTGGACGATAGCGGGGTGAACAGGCAGTGGCTTGGGTGGTTGTTGTCCTTGATGATCTTTATGGCCTTCCTGTGACATCGGGTGGTGTAGGTGTCCTGGAGGGCAGGTAGTTTGCCCCCGGTGATGCGTTGTGTAGACCTCACTACCCTCTGGAGAGCCTTACGGTTGTGGGCGGAGCAGTTGCTGTACCAGGCGGTGATACAGCCCGACAGGATGCTCAAAATTGTGCATCTGTAGAAGTTTGTGAGTGCTTTTGGTGACAAGCCGAATTTCTTCAGCCCCCTGAGGTTGAAGAGGCGCTACTGCGCCTTCTTCACGATGCTGCCTGTGTGGGTGGACCAATTCAGTTTGTCTGTGATGTGTACACCGAGGAACTTAAAACTCTCCACTACTGTTCCATCAATGTGGATAGGGGGGTGTTCCCTCTGCTGTTTCCTGAAATCCACAATCATCTCCTTAGTTTTGTTGACATTGATTCTGAGGTTATTTTTCTGACACCACACTCCGAGGGCCCTCACCTCCTCCCTGTAGGCCGTCTCGTCGTTGTTGGTAATCAAGCCTACCACTGTTGTGTCGTCCGCAAACCTTATGATTGAGTTGGAGGCGTGCGTGGCCACGCAGTTGTGGGTGAACAGGGAGTACAGGAGAGGGCTCAGAACGCACCCTTGTGGGGCCCCAGTGTTGAGGATCAGCGGGGTGGAGATGTTGTTACCTCCCCTCACCACCTGGGGGTGGCCCGTCAGGAAGTCCAGTACCCAGTTGCACAGGGTGGGGTCGAGACCCAGGGTCTCGAGCTTGATGACGAGCTTGGAGGGTACTATTGTGTTAAATGCCGAGCTGTAGTCGATGAACAGCATTCTCACATAGGTATTCCTCTTGTCCAGGTGGGTTAGGGCAGTGTGCAGTGTGGTTGAGATTGCATCGTCTGTGGACCTATTTGGGCGGAAAGCAAATTGGAGTGGGTCTAGGGTGTCAGTTAGGGTGGAGGTGATATGGTCCTTGACTAGTCTCTCAAAGCACTTCATGATGACGGAAGTGAGTGCTACGGGGCGGTAGTCATTTAGCTCAGTTACCTTAGCTTTCTTGGGAAGAGGAACAATGGGGGTTCTCTTGAAGAATGTGGGAACTGCAGACTGGGATAGGGATGGATTGAATATGTCCCTAAACACACCAGCCAGCTGATCTGTGCATGCTCTGAGGGCAAGGCTGGGGATGCCGTCTGGGCCTGCAGCCTTGCGAGGGTTAACACGTTTAAATGTTTTACTCACCTCGGCTGCAGTGAAGGAGAGTCCGCATGTTTTGGTTGCGGGCCGTGTCAGTGGCACTGTATTGTCCTCAAAGCGGGCAAAAAAGTTATTTCGTCTGCCTGGGAGCAAGGCATCCTGGTCCATGACTGGGCTGGTTTTCTTTTTGTAATCTGTGATTGACTGTAGACCCTGCCACATACCACTCGTGTCTGAGCCGTTGAATTGCAATTCTACTTTGTCTCTATACTGACGCTTAGCTTGTTCGATTGCCTTGCGGAGGGAATAGCTACACTGTTTGTATTCGGTCATGTTTCCGGTCACCTTGCCCTAATTAAAAGCAGTGGTTCGCGCTTTCAGTTTCACTCGAATGCTGCCATCAATCCACGGTTTCTGGTTTGGGAATGTTGTAATCGTTGCTATGGGAACGACATCTTCAACGCACGTTCTAATGAACTCGCTCACCGAATCAGCGTATTCATCAATGTTGTTGTTTGACGCAATACGAAAAATATCCCAGTCCACGTGATGGAAGCAGTCTTGGAGCGTGGAATCAGATTGGTCGGACCAGCGTTGAACAGACCTCAACGTGGGAGCTTCTTGTTTTAGCTTTTGTCTGTAGGCAGGGAGCAACAAAATGGAGTCGTGTTAAGTTTTTCCGAAAGGAGGGCGGGGCAGGGCCTTATATGCATCGCGGAAGTTAGAATAGCAATGATCCAAGGTTTTACCAGCCCTGGTTGCGCAATCGATATGCTGATACAATTTAGGGAGTCTTGTTTTCAGATTAGCCTTGTTAAAATCCACAGCTACAATGAATGCAGCTTCAGGATATGTGGATTCCAGTTTGCAAAGAGTCAAATAAAGTTCGTTCAGAGCCATCGATGTGTCTGCTTGGGGGGAATATATACGGCTGTGATTATAATCGAAGAGAATTCCCTTGGTAGATAATGCGGTCGACATTTGATTGTGAGGAATTCTAAATCAGGTGAACAGAAGGACTTGAAGGACAGAAGGACTTGCTCTATTATACTCATAAGCTATACAAGAGTCGTTAGAAGGTAAAGGGTTCTTCTACATAGAAGATCATAGGAAATCCCAGGACATAGAGTCTATAATACTGTTAAGGGGTTCTTCTACATAGAAGATCATAAGAAATCCCAGGACAAAGTGTCTATAATACTGTAAGGGGTTCTTCTACATAGAAGATCATAGGAAATCCCAGGACATAGTGTCTCTAATACTCTTAAGGGGTTCTTCTACATAGAAGATCATCGGAAATCCCAGGACATAATGTCTATAATACTGTTAAGGGGTTCTTCTACATAGAAGATCATAGGAAATCTCATAGTGTCTACAATAAGCTCATAGTTACTGTCCCAGTTGTCACTGACTAGTTGGATATTCATTTCCATTCAAACAAATTCCTTTATCAGGTTTTTGCTTTGGCGGACCTTTTTTTATTGACATTTGTCAGTAATACTCATGAATGCAACTATTTACGTGAAATTGTTTGTGTTCTACTTGTAGCCCTGGTTGTTCTGAAAAGGCAATGGTAAAACCCTTCATTGTGAGACATGCAGAGAAATTAAAAGCTGATTTTTCCTAGAGTCTCGGACTGATTGGGTTTAATATTGGAGAAATATTGGAGAAATACTGTAGACCTGGCTGATTTAAAAGTATTTTTAGAAATATAAAATATATCTAAAAAACTGCTCACATTCTCATGTTGAAAACCTTTGTACCCGTTACCAGTAATGAGGGTACAAGAAAAGTTAACAGATGTCCAGTGTCCATAAAAAAAAGTTTTTAGGTTGGATACCGTTTTCAAAAATGTGACTTTTGTTGAATTTCGGTAACAGAGGTACATGTAACGGAAGTGGCTACCGCACACCCACCCAGTACTAAAACCTGAACAAATACTTTTTACACATTAAACCTTTCAATAATAATGTTTCTAATCTACATACTAGAGATGTAATTTGCTGTAGTATAAAGAGGGAAACTTGCAACAGTCATACTTGATGTTGTAAGCAAGTTACACTATGTTTAAACAACCATAACTTTTGCTAAGATCCAGTTGAAAACATAATGAAGTGTACTCTAGAAACTACAAAAAGCCCTTTCTCATTGTATATATAGCATCAACTGACTGAATTAGCTCTTTTTTTATGTAGATGATATCCATGGCGTGACTTGGCCCTAGACACTGATATAAGGTCAGTTTATGGGATTTTTCCCCCTGATAGTTAGAATTAGAAGAGGTAACCCATAAACTGATCCTAGATCTGTGCTTAATGGCAAATCCAGATGGAGACACTGACAGAACCTGGAAGTAATATCCCAGCCCACACGCAACTCTGCCTGCCACCCAATTACCACTAAGTGGGGTACGTATTGTACTGACCCAATGCTTTTTTTCAGGGGCCTATTAGGCAAAGAGATTGCTAATCGTGCCTACATTGCATGCTCCAATGCAGGTCTACCAAATAGGCCTTCCATTCACGCCATCAAACGACACTGGGTGGCCTTCCCAGCAGAGGTCAATGTGTACTATTCAAAACAAATGGGATGGTTATAAACAGAACATTACAATTCAGCCTAATTTACCATTAAGCAAACAATTTAGGGTAAAAATGTACAATGAGAACTCATAGGGGTAGCATACAAGCATACAGTATGTTTCAGTCCATACAAGGGTTCCGTGTCTGAACAAAACAAAGAGCTGGAGCTAAAGCTTTTCTCCAACCAACAAGACAGTCACAGAGAGGATTTGTAGCCAATGGACTCAAAGGTAGTATACATTTAGTCAATAATTACACACAATAACATGTTAGCTAAGATGTCCCCCACAAAAATCCCATGTTAAAAAACCCTGCTATAGGCCTATAGTCTTGGCTAATTTGAAAAGGAATATTATATTACAGGAGATTGCATCACACCAATTTCATCACACCACTTCTATTGGCTCACTGCATGTCATTTTAAGCCAAACACACAAATCTCCCACTTTTTTGTTATCATTAAAAACACTGTGCATATTTCCCCATCTGACCATGACACTCAATCTCTAAACCACACAAACCGCCCCGTTAGGCCTGAGCACCCCACCCAACGTTCTTCTCCAGAATAAGATTATTTTGTTTCATTGTTCACACATTCCACAGCGGCGACCCTGTTTGTACAGATGCGATCCCATGTGCTTGGGCTCTGAAGACTCCGAGGAAGCCTCTGCTCCTCGACCAAGGATGTTGCCACAGATCAAAGGCCCCCGGTGCCCAGAGCCCAAGCAACAGTTTTTTTGGGGCTAGTTGTTTTTTTTTGTCTGTGGGGACCCCTGGTAAGATATCCATCTGCTAGCCGTATGGATCCTCCAGTGTGTGTGTGTGTGTGTGTGTGTGTGTGTGTGTGTGTGTACATGCCTTGGGACAGTGCAGGCCTCTCTCTCTGCTCGGTCTCTCTCTTACTATCCCATCCCCAGCATAAATTTACTCAGCTGGTATGGTCCCCCAAGCCCTGTTCTACAAGAGCTTTGTTTCCCACTGCAACATCTGTTAACGTAATGCTCTGTAACACATTTCAAAGGCCAGCTTAGCTTGGGTCAACAACAGGTAATAGAGTGATTTATTGATGCACTGGCTTGAAAATAAGGGGAAGGAAAATGATTTCTCAGAGCAAACATGTGTACGCGCAAACACACACACAGATGTTGACGTTTCACTCCATCATGTTTTCGAGACACGACGGTTGATCCGAACAGAAAATATAAATTATCTTCGGTTTGGATTCAATATATTTTATAATGGGGAAAAAAAGGAGATTGGCTTTTAAAAAATTGTTCATATTTTTTTCAGCGGCACACATCACAATTGACAGCTAACTTTGGTCTCACCAGGCCCTGGGCTGGCGTTAAAGCAGTAAACAGATGAAAGAGGGCCTAAAAACATTGGTCTACAGTCAGAAATAGGGCCTATTAAGTTTTTCTTGGACTCCTGCTTTCCAATCCGGGTTGGGGTTAATGGAAACGAAACACTCTGAAACAAGGAGATTGTCCAATAAGAAACGTTTGATTTTGAAACATTTAGTTGTGGCGTGATATAATGAACACGACCCCGGCTATTCCAATCCTGGTTCCAGAGCAGCTCAGGATTTTGCCCACATAGTTTACCTCTGGCCTTCCTGGCCACCAGCCCCAATCATGGAGGAAATGAGGTGTCAACACATTGGTATTTACTCAGCGCTCATTTGTTTTTCTAAGGGATGCCGAGGCTGACCCCTACTCTGCTAGCCACCACATGAATGGGAGGATTTACTTTGAACATTTTCAAAAGAAATGCAGCACAAGACACACAATCTCTAGATCTGATACGGGATATTTAGTTGAGAAAATATCAATACAGAATAAAGGTTAAATCTGGTCTGTTTTAAACCTAATTTGGAGGAACAGTGTAGTCCTTAATGGGATACTTTGGGATTTTGGAAATGTGGCCCATTATCTAATTCCCCAGTCAGATGAATTTGTTGATGCCATTTTTATGTCTGTGTCCAGTATGAAGGAAGTAAGAGGTAGTTTTGCAAGCCAATGCTAACTAGCATTACCACAATGACTGGCAGTCTATGGTATCTACTAGTATGCTAGCAGATATCCATAGATTTCAGTTTGTAGAAATGCTCTAATTCTCATGTTCAGAACATTGGTAAGTCAGCTACCAGTAACGACGGTCCACGAAAAGGTCAGATGGAACAGTGTCCATTAAATATTTTTTTTTGCATATTAAACAATGTACTAATATGTATCTTTCAGATGATTCCAGTTTTTAGGTTGGATACTTTTTTCAAACATGTACTTTTGTTGATTTTCGGTAACAGAGGTACAGGAGATAGGCTACCACCCAGTACTAAAACCTGATATATATTAATGAAATCCATGAACAAATACTTTTAAACATTTTAAAGTAATTTCCAATCAATAACTAAAAAGGATAATAATGTTTCTAATGTACATACTGGAGATGTAATTTGCTGTAGTATAAAGGGGGAAACTTGCAACAGTCATACTTGATGCTGTAAGCATGTTTGAACCATCATAACTTTTGCTAAGATCTGGTTAAAAGCATAATGAAGTGTACTCTAGAAACTACAAAAAGCCCTGTCTCTTTGTATATATACAGTGGAGCATCAAATGACTGAATTGGATGTTTTTTTATGTAGATGCTAATGATGGTGTGACCTGGCCATGAATAACCCCTACGCACTGATCTAAGGTCAGATTATGGAATTTCTCCCCCTGATAGAATTGCCCATCTGACCCAGATTGTGATTTATAATGGACCGTTTTTGGATTGCATAAACAACAACAGTAATTGTGTAAAAGGTGGGGATGTAGGGCTGTGTTCCAAAGAAAACAACTACTAGTGTGATGCTCTAATTCCTCAACAGCACAGATTGGAGAGCTAAAAAAAGACCTATGAACTAGAAGTTCATCCAATTGGTGGCAGATTTTCGTGCGACTATTCTACAACCTACATAAAACATTTTCCCACCAGAGAGGTGTTTCCATGAAACTGACTTATTGTGGATAAAAGGCTGTGCTTGATGACGTATTGCACATAAAAATAAATATTGCCATTCAATTCCCATGTACCAAATGAAAAATACAAGTTAAATGGGTTTCCATCGCATTTTCAACTCTACTGATGGTTTTGTCACAAAAACTGTTGCGTTATATAGGGAATGTGCCCACTCTGAATTTGGCACTTGCGCTCAAGCCAACAGCTCGCAGATAGTGCGGGTAGGCTACCTACATTATGATATTATTATGGTTAAGAGCGATATTATTTTTATTTGTCAAATGGCAGCCAAGCATCGATCATCATTTCACCAGAATAAGACCCTTGATATTTATTGGCAAGGAGCATCCATCTCATCAGCTTGTGATGTTCATCATAACTTATTTCATCTGTAGCCTAATTAACTGAATGCTTTCCTAGAGTCGTAGTGGGAGGACCACACAACATATCACATGACTCTATGTTTACTTCGATATGGTTATAATATAAATAATGGCGCATAAAGGCGTTTCCACTGCCATTTGTCAAATTATTAATTTTATAGACACAAAAAGATCCTACCATGTCGAACGCACAAATTGTCTTTCGGCATTTCTACAAATATATCGCCATTTCCTGTTTCCATCAGCCCAGTCGTGACCTTTTCATACGTCGGGTTATTCATCCGCATGAAATGGTTGGCTGGAAACCTGGTTCTAGTTGAAGACTCTTCTTCGAGTCATAAAAGTGTACTGAAATTACTTAACTGTGCACACTTTGGAGAGGTGTGTGGCCACTTGGAATAACCAAGACCTCTCACTCAAACCTTTGTAATTGTTTTGTCTTATGATGCACCTTCCGCACATTGTCCAAGAATATTCTTATCATGTTACTACTGAATGTATCCAGAGTATTTTCAGATTTCATTATCAACAAATACAGCGAAAAGTACAGTAAATGTCAAATGCACGTAACATCAACAGTGTAGTGTTTGGATTCAGTCTTGTGTCAGGTGAACTGTTGTGTACTCACCTATAGTCTAATCCTTTTTACATTTTCTCCAAACTGTTCCCTTTTAATTGTTACCTTGGTTATGCATATTCTTTCCATATTTCTTTAAGAAATATTTAAATCTAGCTGTATCCATATAGGCCAAATTCCATGAGTGCAAGGGTTTCAGAATCTGGGGCAATCAGAAACCCACCTTCCAATTTATATAAAACGGCACTTTACAATACAGTCCGCCATGATTGCAGAGGTTCCACGCGGCTTTATGCAGTGGGTCTTAATTAACATTTTATTGGGGGACATTACACTTGTTTTTATTTCTTTATATATATATAACTTGTGCTATAAAAGGCCTGGCAGACCCTGTAAGGGGAAACTGCCCATTAACCTATAAGGTCCAGGCTCCAGTTGCCTAATTGACAAGTTCTAGGTGACTTTCATCACTTGTCGACTTCATAGCGGCAGTCAATGTTTCCTCCAGGATGCTGTTGCGTCTTTGACATGAAGGTGTTTTGACAAAGAGCAGTCCGCCCTGATGGCAACTCTGAGGCTGAGAGGCTGGGGATACAGCCCAAGGGCTCTCCATAAAACACAAATCATATTCCTCTCCCGGCCGCATCTGTACACTGTTCTCAAGTTCGCATCCACATGTACAAAAAAATATAGTGTATTACGTTTATCAAGCTGATTGAGTTTCGGATCATGTCTATTATAAAAATGCTTCTAAAATAGGATTTTTTTCCTGCAGATTATCTGTGAACATGCAATAAAATAGTTTCTGTGAAAATACAGATAACTAATAAGCAACAGGCTATTTTTACTTTAAAACGATGCGAAATGCCCAAATGAAATTAGCGTGACGAGGCTGTGACGATACCATCCAAAAAATGTCCGTGGCAATTTGCTTTCACACGAAGCATACCAAACTATTTGGTCCAAACTATTTGCTCCTGCTGTATGTAAAATGTTGTGTGCTATAGCTTGGGAAATACGTAAAGGTGACTCTGGATGACAACATAATGATGTTTGTTTCCAATATTAGGGCTATTTTCTTCAAGACGTTAATTGCGCTTTGTGTTTTGATTCCTTGCCACGACACTAACGAGTATCGCCATACTAAAATAATCCCTGGTCTAGGCCTACTACTTACTGACACTGAGCACACATCCTTTAACTATTCAGCATAAAACAATGTCACTGTACACCTCTCTCACACACACTGTCCAACAGCAGATTGGCTGGGGCGTCACCCTTGCGCCTCTCAAAATTAATCTGCCTTGAACTAAAGCCACCTGGCACCATGTTTCCAGATCACCAATGCGGACAGATTACTAGAACTATAAACCCCACTGCCTCTAAAGCCACCTGGCACCATGTTTCCAGATCACCAATGCGGACAGATTACTAGAACTGTAAACCCCACTGCCTCTAAAGCCACCTGGCACCATGTTTCCAGATCACCAATGCGGACAGATTACTAGAACTGTAAACCCCACTGCCTCTAAAGCCACCTGGCACCATGTTTCCAGATCACCAATGCGGACAGATTACTAGAACTATAAACCCCACTGCCTCTAAAGCCACCTGGCACCATGTTTCCAGATCACCAATGCGGACAGATTACTAGAACTATAAACCCCACTGCCTCTAAAGCCACCTGGCACCATGTTTCCAGATCACCAATGCGGACAGATTACTAGAACTATAAACCCCACTGCCTCTAAAGCCACCTGGCACCATGTTTCCAGATCACCAATGCGGACAGATTACTAGAACTGTAAACCCCACTGCCTCTAAAGCCACCTGGCACCATGTTTCCAGATCACCAATGCGGACAGATTACTAGAACTATCAACCCCACTGCCTCTAAAGCAACCTGGCAACATGTTTCCAGATCACCAATGCGGACAGATTACTAGAACTGTAAACCCCACTGCCTCTAAAGCCACCTGGCACCATGTTTCCAGATCACCAATGCGGACAGATTACTAGAACTGTAAACCCCACTGCCTCTAAAGCCACCTGGCACCATGTTTCCAGATCACCAATGCGGACAGATTACTAGAACTATAAACCCCACTGCCTCTAAAGCCACCTGGCAACATGTTTCCAGATCACCAATGCGGACAGATTACTAGAACTATAAACCCCACTGCCTCTAAAGCCACCTGGCACCATGTTTCCAGATCACCAATGCGGACAGATTACTAGAACTATAAACCCCACTGCCTCTAAAGCCACCTGGCACCATGTTTCCAGATCACCAATGCGGACAGATTACTAGAACTGTAAACCCCACTGCCTCTAAAGCCACCTGGCACCATGTTTCCAGATCACCAATGCGGACAGATTACTAGAACTATCAACCCCACTGCCTCTAAAGCAACCTGGCAACATGTTTCCAGATCACCAATGCGGACAGATTACTAGAACTATAAACCCCACTGCCTCTAAAGCCACCTGGCACCATGTTTCCAGATCACCAATGCGGACAGATTACTAGAACTGTAAACCCCACTGCCTCTAAAGCCACCTGGCACCGATGTTTCCAGATCACCAATGCGGACAGATTACTAGAACTATCAACCCCACTGCCTCTAAAGCAACCTGGCAACATGTTTCCAGATCACCAATGCGGACAGATTACTAGAACTATAAACCCCACTGCCTCTAAAGCCACCTGGCACCATGTTTCCAGATCACCAATGCGGATAGATTTCTAGAACTATAAACCCCACTTCCTCCTTTGTCATTTATATTTCAACTGTTTGAAGTCCCTCATTAAGTCCAACCAGACAAATTAAATGCAGATGTACAAAACCAAAGTACAGCAGTTTGGAGGGGAAGCATCTCATTAACAGTTTAATGGAGCCAGATATATCCTAAGGATTTGAGAAATTGAAAAAAATTCTCTTACATTCTCAGCTGCTGGTTTTCCGGTAAAAATTCATTCCATGTAAATTCACAATGCTATACAGGGGTCGTGTTAACGCAGGATTCCGTTTTTCATGCAGAAAGGGAAAGATAAAACGCAGAACAAAATGCTTCTTATTGTAAATTCTGCTCGGCTTCAGTCAGGGTTCGCTGCAAATCATGAATGGAAAAGGACTAATTTGGTGCTTCAGTTTCACTTTTCCAGTCAGATGAAATATCTTTGCTCTCGTCATTGGATCACCAGACCGACAGCTCTCTGACTGATATGTGTTGACTACTTTTCTCCGGTACATTCCTCCTGCATAGTTTTTCTCTGGTAGCAAGTTAAAATGCAAGAAAGACTTCAAGCAAAACGTTAGGAAATGCAGCTAGTGTCAGGATTTGGCCAGGGTTGTTCCGGGTTTTGGTCACTAGATGCCCCCATTGTGCTTTTTGACCTTATGTTTTTTCCCTTGTTCCCCATTATTATTTGCACCTGTGCCTCGTTTTTCCCCTGATTGTATTTAAACCCTTAGTTTCCCTCAGTTCTGTGCTCTGTGTTTGTATGTTAGCACCCAGCCCTAGTGTTCTGTGTATTCTTGTTGACTCCGGTGGATGCTCTTGTGGAATTCTGTTTTTGTTTTTGAGTATCTCCTGAGGCTTTTTTGTGCTATTCCTACCACCTTTTGGATTTGCCATTTTTGTATTTAAGGACTTCTCCTTTTTACTTTATTAAATACACTGTCTTAAGTACTGCTGTGTCTGCCTCATCTTCTGGGTTCTGCTGACTATTAGTGGCTCAGTTGGTTAAGTGACTGTTTCTCACTCGGGAGACCCTGGTTCGTAACCGGGTCCTGACAGAAACACACAGCCAAAAATGAACCCAGAGGCAGCCAGTTCCCAGGACCTTTTTGCCATGCTGTCCCACCACCAGGAGACTGTCCAACGCCACGAAGCCGCCCTGGTTCAGCAAGAGGCCTTAATGGCTAGACATTCTCATCTTCTGTCGGAGATGCTGACTTCCATTAAGCAAATATCTGATCGTCTTACCCCGGCAACAGTTCCCGTCCCAGTACCTCAGATTCACGTACCCATGGCAGTTAACCCCCTGGCTGAACCTCGTCTTCCACCTCCCCAACGGTTCTCAGGTGATCCAAGTGCTTGTAAAGGGTTTCTCACCCAATGTTCTCTCTCCTTTGAGCTACAACCCTCGTCGTTTCCCACCGACCGGTCTAAGATCGCTTATATCATCACCCTGCTGTCGGAAAAAGCCCTGGCCTGGGCTACTGCTGTGTGGGATGCCCATAGTTCCTGCTGTGCCAGCTACTCTGCCTTTGCTGAGGAATTCAAACGAGTGTTTCAAGGCCCAAGCAGTGGTTCTGACTCAGCCAAACAGCTCCTGACTCTCCATCAAGGTTGGCGCAGCGTGACGGACTATGCCATCCAGTTCCGCACGGTGGCAGCAGCAAGTGGCTGGAACAACGAGGCGCTCACGGTGTGCTTTCTGAAAGGCCTTTCCGACACTATCCAAGATGATCTGGCCACTCGGGAACCACCGGACAATCTCGAGTCCCTGATCAAGTTGGCCTCACGCATTGACCAGCGTCTGAGAGAGAGAGAACTCAACCGTAGACCTCTAGCCCCTATCAGTCCCAGCTCCGAGTCCCCACCTTTATCCTCGCTGGCTCCATCGGAACCCATGCAGATTGGACGCATCTCCCAGGCTGAGAGAGACCGCCGGATGAGGGAGCGACGCTGTCTATATTGCGGCAAACTGGGCCATTTCCGTTCCACGTGTCCCGGGCTCCAGGGTAACGCTCTGTCCTGTACAGACCGGTGGGAACTGTAACGGGAAACATAACCTCCTCCCATCCGTCCAACTCCCGTCTGCTCATTCCAGTCACCCTCTCCTGGGACAACCACAAGCTTCACCTTCAAGCCTTGGTAGACTCTGGAGCCGCAGGTAACTTCATGGATGGTGTCTGGGCGAAGGAGAATGGTGTTCCCTCTGAACCTCTAAGTGAACCCATGAGGGTCACTACATTGGATGGAAGCCCTTTGGGATCTGGACTTGTCACTCATGTCACTACCTCCTTGCGACTTTCAGTTTCACAACACCAGGAATTGATGAACTTTCATTTGATCTCCTGTTCCGAGTTCCCTCTCGTCCTTGGATACCCCTGGCTTCACAGCCATAACCCTCACATCGACTGGTCTGTGGGCACTATCAAGCAGTGGGGTCCTACGTGCCAAGCTACTTGTATTTTCCAGAATTCCCCGAGTTCTACTCCCGAGTCTTTAGAATCCATCGACCTGACCCGAGTTCCCGAGTGTTACCATGACCTCAAACTGGTGTTTAGCAAACAGAGGGCCACCATGCTACCACCCCATAGACCTTACGATTGCCCCATCGACCTGTTTCTGGGCACTTGCCCCCCCAGGGGTCGGATCTTTTCCCTATATCCACCTGAACGAGCTGCTATGGATACCTACATCAAGGACGCTCTGGAAGCAGGCCTCATGCGTCCATCCACCTCCCCGGCGGGAGAAGGGTTTTTCTTTGTGGCCAAGAAAGACGGTGGATTACGTCCTTGCATCGACTACCGGGGACTCAATGCCATAACCGTCCGTAACCGTTACCCGCTACCCCTTATGGCCACAGCCTTCGAGCTGCTCCAGGAAGCAGTTGTTTTCACTAAGCTTGACCTGCGGAACGCATACCATCTTGTGCGGATCAGACCTGGTGACGAGTGGAAGACCGCTTTCAACACGCCTACTGGTCACTATGAATACTTGGTGATGCCCTTCGGCCTGACCAACGCCCCAGCGGTGTTCCAAGCGCTCATAAACGATGTGCTTAGGGATATGCTTAACATATTTGTGTTCGTTTACTTGGATGACATCCTCATCTTTTCGAGCTCCCTTCAAGAACACACTAAGCATGTCAGACAAGTACTCAAACGCCTCCTGGACAGCCATCTGTACGTTAAGCCGGAAAAATGTGAATTCCATTCATCCCGAGTACAATTCCTGGGATTTGTAGTGGAACCCGGTCGAGTCCAAATGGACCCCAGGAAGGTAGGGGCGGTAGCGGATTGGCCCACCCCAAATCCGTTAAGGAAGTTCAGCGTTTCCTGGGCTTCACAAACTTCTACCGCAAGTTCATCAAGAACTTCAGCTTGGTGGCAGCCCCTCTCTCAGCTTTAACCAAGGGTGGCAATGCAAGGTTTTTGTGGGGAAGAGAAGCTGAGACGGCCTTCCAAGGACTCAAGCAGCGCGTTCTCTCTGCTCCCATCCTGATACTACCGACTACGGATTAACCATTTGTGGTGGAGGTAGACGCATCAGAGGTTGGTGTTGGAGCTGTCCTGTCTCAGAGGGGTGAAGACAAGAAGCTTCATCCGTGCGCTTTCTTCTCACACCGGCTTACCCCGACTGAGAGGAACTACGATGTGGGGATCGTGAACTCCTAGCGGTTAAGATGGCATTGAAGGAATGGAGACACTGGCTCGAGGGGGCTTCTCACCCGTTTCAAGTGCTTACGGACCACAAAAATCTGGAGTATATCCAGCAGGCGAAGCGGTTGAACTCTAGACAAGCTAGATGGTCTCTTTTCTTCAATCGATTCCAGTTTATCCTCACCTATCGGCCCGGGTCGAAGAATCTCAAACCGGATGCCCTGTCCCGAGTCTACGCTCCTGCCATTCGAGATGACACGGACATGCCTGTCCTTCCTGCTGCTAAGATTGTGGCTCCGATCTCGTGGCAAGTTGAGGATACCGTGAGACGTGCTCAAGCTAGCGAACCGGACCCGAAAGGAGGTCCTGCCAATCGGTTGTTTGTCCCCAAGGCAGTGAGGACTCAGGTCCTTCTGTGGGGGCACTCCTCTCGCCTCACCTGTCATCCGGGCGTAGGTCGCACCTTGGAGTTCATCCAGCGTAAGTTCTGGTGGCCTACCATAAGAGAAGACGTTGCCACTTTCGTCAATGCCTGTCCCGTGTGCTGCCAGGGCAAATCTTCTCACCTCCGCCCTCAAGGACTCCTTCACCCTTTACCTGTTCCCCACAGACCCTGGTCCCATATCTCATTGGACTTTATTACTGGACTTCCTCCATCCCATGGCAATACTACTATCCTAGTCATAATCGACAGGTTTTCAAAGGCGGCCAGGTTCGTCCCTCTGACTAAGTTACCTTCTGCCAAGGAAACGGCTGAGTTGGTAATTAATCATGTCTTCCGAGTCTTCGGCATTCCTCAAGATATGGTTTCTGACAGAGGTCCCCAGTTCGCCTCAAGGTTTTGGAAGGCCTTCTGCCAACTCATGGGGGCTTCTGCCAGTCTATCTTCAGGGTACCATCCGGAGTCCAACGGCCAAACAGAGAGGATGAATCAAGAGCTGGAAACCACCCTCCGATGTATGACTCGTGACAACCCGTCCACATGGTCATCCTTTATTGTTTGGGCCGAATACGCGCACAACACCTTGCGTTCCTCCTCCACTGGTATGTCCCCGCACGAGTGTCAGTTTGGCTATGCTCCTCCATTGTTCCCGGACCAGGAGACAGAAGTCGGAGTGCCTTCAGCCTTGAAGTTCGTCAGACGCTGTCGGCTTATGTGGAGGAAGACCCGTCTTAATCTTATGCGTTCCTCACAGAGGTACCAACAACAAGCCAACAGACGTCGCCGTCCCGGGCCTACCCTGCGCCCCGGCCAGAGTCTGGCTCTCCACAAGAGACTTACCTCTACGGGTGGAGTCTCGCAAGCTGTCCCAAAAATACATCGGTCCCTTCAAGGTTGCCAGGAGAGTTAACCCAGTTTCTTATCGCCTACACTTACCCAGATCCCTTAAGATTAATCCCACATTTCACATTTCATTGTTAAAACCTGTTGTTTTTTCTCCCCTTGTCCCGGCAGACAGACCTCCCCCTCCGCCTCGTGTCATTGGAGGCCAGCCGGCTTATACCGTCCATCGGATACTGGATTCCCGCCGGGTGCAGCGGTCCTGGCAGTATCTGGTGGACTGGGAAGGCTACGGTCCCGAGGAGCGCTCCTGGGTTCCTGCCAAAGACATCCTGGACCCTGACCTCATTCGTCAGTTCAGGGCCCTCCACCCTGAGAGAGCTGGTAGGAACGTCAGGAGCCGTTCCTAGGGGGGATTCTGTCAGGATTTGGCCAGGGTTGTTCCGGGTTTTGGTCACTAGATGCCCCCATTGTGCTTTTTGACCTTATGTTTTTTCCCTTGTTCCCCATTATTATTTGCACCTGTGCCTCGTTTCCCCTGATTGTATTTAAACCCTTAGTTTCCCTCAGTTCTGTGCTCTGTGTTTGTATGTTAGCACCCAGCCCTAGTGTTCTGTGTATTCTTGTCGATTCCGGTGGATGCTCTTGTGGAATTCTGTTTTTGTTTTTGAGTATCTCCTGAGGCTTTTTTGTGCTATTCCTACCACCTTTTGGATTTGCCATTTTTGTATTTAAGGACTTCTCCTTTTTACTTTATTAAATACACTGTCTTAAGTACTGCTGTGTCTGCCTCATCTTCTGGTTTCTGCTGAGTATTCGTGGCTCAGTTGGTTAAGTGATTGTTTCTCACTCCGGAGACCCAGGTTCGTAACCGGGTCCTGACAGCTAGCTACATTTTATGATAAACATTAGAAATATAATGGCCATGCATCGTTTTTTTCTTAAATACCTTGCTTTTTCATTGTAAGCTAATCTACTTGTGTGGCTGCTAGCCAAATAGCATTGCACTTCTGTTGTCGACTGATGAAGATTTTTGAAAGCTAATGCGACCCGTGAAATAGTCTACATTGCGTTTCCCATGAAGAGAAAGATAATTTATGAAGAGAATAATCCCATGAAGAGAATAATAATTTGTATATTTTATGCTGTATCATGTATGCATGTAGCTTGTAGCTGTTGACGTCCAATCACAAGTCATGAAAGAACAAAGAAAAAGAAAACATAGATTGCCCACCCTAGTCACCCCCTGACCTAGAATGAACCTGTTGAGTGTAGGGGGCAGTATTTTGATGTTTGGATGAAAAACTTATTCAAATTAAACTGCCTATTTCTCAGGCCCAGAAGCTAGAATATGCATTTAATTGTCAGATTAGGATAGCAAACACTCTAAAGTTTCCAAAACTGTCAAAATATTGTCTGAGTATAACAGAACTGATATTGCAGGCGAAAACCTGGGGAAAATCCAACTAGGAAGTGCCTCTTATTTTGAAAGCTCCCTGTTATATTGCATGCCTTCCCTCCATTTAAAGGGATATCAACCAGATTCCATTCCCTTTGGCATCCACATGGTGTGAACAGTCTTTAGAAATAGTTTCAGCCTTTTACTCTGAAAAATTAGAGAGAACGATCACTTCGCGTCAGTGGATGGCTGGGTGCCAGCAAAGTTTTGCATGCGCAACAGCTTGGAAAAAGCTACGGTCAGGTTGAAACATTATTGATTATTTATTGTAAAAACAACCTGAGGATTGATTATAAAAACGTTTGACATGTTTCTACGAACATTGCGGATACTATTTGGAATTTTCGTCTGCCCCATCGTGCAGGTCGAGCCTGTGGATTACTGAACATAATGCACCAAACAAATGGAGGTATTTTGGATACAAAAATCATCTTCATGGAACAAAAGGAACATTTATTGTGTAACTGGGAGTCTCCTGCGTGCAAACATCCAAAGATCATCAAAGGTAAGCGATTCATTTTATTGCTTTTCTGACTTTTGTGACCAATCTACTTTGCTGCTAGCTTTTTGTAATGTTTTGTCTGCTGAGAGAGAGATGTCCTTACATAAACGCTTGGTTTGCTTTAGCTGTAAAGTTCTTTTGAAATCTGACACGCCAGGTGGATTACCAACAAGCTAAACTGTGTTTTGCTATATTGCACTTGTGATTTAATGAAAATTAAATAACCAAGTCGTCCATTATTTCCAGACAATATACAGTACAAAGTGTCAGTGTTGATCTATGTCTCTCTGTGTCTATCCACCCTTTTTTGCTGTGTTTAGTTCTTTCCTTTATCCCTCCGTCTGGTGCAGGCTGCAGCCACCGTATGACAAACTTCTACGTCTCTCCATCTGTAGCCTTGGATGTGTTTAGTTCTTTCCTTTATCCCTCCGTCTGGTGCAGGCTGCAGCCACCGTATGACAAACTTCTACGTCTCTCCATCTGTAGCCTTGGATGTGTTTAGTTCTTTCCTTTATCCCTCCGTCTGGTGCAGGCTGCAGCCACCGTATGACAAACTTCTACGTCTCTCCATCTGTAGCCTTGGATGTGTTTAGTTCTTTCCTTTATCCCTCCGTCTGGTGCAGGCTGCAGCCACCGTATGACAAACTTCTACGTCTCTCCATCTGTAGCCTTGGATGTGTTTAGTTCTTTCCTTTATCCCTCCGTCTGGTGCAGGCTGCAGCCACCGTATGACAAACTTCTACGTCTCTCCATCTGTAGCCTTGGATGTGTTTAGTTCTTTCTTTTATCCCTCCGTCTGGTGCAGGCTGCAGCCACTGTATGACAAACTTCTACGTCTCTCCATCTGTAGCCTTGGATGTGTTTAGTTCTTTCCTTTATCCCTCCGTCTGGTGCAGGCTGCAGCCACCGTATGACAAACTTCTACGTCTCTCCATCTGTAGCCTTGGATGTGTTTAGTTCTTTCCTTTATCCCTCCGTCTGGTGCAGGCTGCAGCCACCGTATGACAAACTTCTACGTCTCTCCATCTGTAGCCTTGGATGTGTTTAGTTCTTTCCTTTATCCCTCTGTCTGGTGCAGGCTGCAGCCACTGTATGACAAACTTCTACGTCTCTCCATCTGTAGCCTCTTATCTGGTGTCCTGTGTGAATCAAATCAAATCAGATTGTATTGGACTGGTCACATACACGTGTTTAGCAAATGTTATTGTGGGTGTGGCGAAAGGCTTGTGTTTCTAGCAGTACAGTAATATCTAACAAGTAATATCAGACAATTTCACAACAATACACACAAATCTAAGTAAGGAATGAAATTAAGAATATATAAATTTATGGATAAGCAATGGAAAATGCAGGAGACTAGCATAGAATACAGTATATACATATGAGATGAGTTGTGCAAATTATGTAAACATTGTTAAATTGACAAGTGTTCAATTATTAAAGTGGCCAGTGATTCCAAGTACAGTGAGGGAAAAAAGTATTTGATCCCCTGCTGATTGGGTACGTTTGCCCACTGACAAAGAAATTATCAGTCTATAATTTTAATGGTAGGCTTATTAGAACAGTTAGAGACAGAATAACAACAAAATCCAGAAAAATGTCAAAATGTTATAAATTGATTTGCATTTTAATGAGGGAAATAAGTTTATGACCCCCTTTCAATCAGAACGATTTCTGGATCCCAGGTGTCTTTTATACAGGTAACGAGCTGAGATTAGGAGCACACTCTTAAAGGGATTGCTCCTAATCTCAGTTTGTTACCTGTATAAAAGACACCTGTCCACAGAAGCAATCAATCAATCAGATTCCAAACTCTCCACCATGGCCAAGACCAAAGAGCTCTCCAAGGATGTCAGGGATAAGATTGTAGACCTACACAAGGCTGGAATGGGCTCCAAGACCATCGCCAAGCAGCTTGGTGAGAAGGTGACAACAGTTGGTGCTATTATTCTCAAATGGAAGAAACACAAAAGAACTGTCAATCTCCCTCGGCCTGGGGCTCCATGCAAGACAACTGGGTGAAAGTGTTGTCGTCAGATGAGACCAAAATGGAGCTCTTTGGCATCAACTCAACACGCCGTGTTTGGAGGAGGAGGAATGCCGGCTATGACCCCAAAAACATCATCCCCACAGTCAAATATGGAGGTGGAAACATTATGCTTTGGGCGTGTTTTTCTGCTAAGGGGACAGGACAGCTTCACCTCATCAAAGGGCGATGGACGGGCCATGTACCGTCAAATCCTGGGTGAGAACCTCCTTCCCTCAGCCAGGGCATTGAAAATGGGTCGTGGATGGGCATACCAGCATGACAATGACCCAAAACACACGGCCAAGGCAACAAAGGAGTGGCTCAAGAAGAAGCACATCTTGATACTCCCCATCCCGGATCCGGGATCGTGAATAAAGCCTCAGGCTCATTAGCATAACGCAACGTTAACGATTTCTGAAAATCGCAAATAAAATTTAAATAATGCGCCTGCTCTCAAGCTTAGCCTTTTCTTAACAACACTGTCATCTCAGATTTTCAAAATATGCTTTTGAACCATAGCAAATCAATCATTTGTGTAAGAGTATTGCAAGCTAGCTTAGCATTTTGCGTAGCATTTAGCACGCAACATTTTCACAAAAAACAGATAACCAAATAAATAAAAACATTTACCTTTGAAGAGCTTCGGATGTGTTCAATGAGGAGACTCTCAGTTACATAGCAAATGTTCAGTTTTTCCTGAAAGAATCTTTGTGTGGGAGAAATCGCTCCGTTTTGTACATCACATTTGGCTACCGAAACGAACCGAAAATTCAGTCACCAAAACGTCAAATTTATTCCGAATTAACTCCATAATATCGACCAAAACATGGCAAACGCTGTTTAGAATCAATCCTCAAGGTGTTTTTTCACATATCTCTTCATTGATATGCAGTTCGTGGAAGCATGCTTTCCCCTCAGAATCGCATGGAAAAATACCAGCAGCTGAATATGACGCACCAATTTCGACGGAGGACACCGGGCGGACACCTGGAAAATGTAGTCTCTTATGGTCAATGTTCCAATGATATGCCTACAAATACGTCACAATGCTGCAGACACCTTGGGGAAACGACAGAAAGGGCAGGCTCATTCCTCTCGCATTCACAGCCATATAAGGAGACAATGGAAAACGGAGCCTCAAAAATCCTGCTTATTTCCTGGTTGCCGTTTCATCTTGGTTTTGCCTGTAGCTCCCGTTCTAGGGCACCCACAGACAATATGTTTTCTTTCCAAAGCTATCAATTATATGCATAGTCGAGCATCTTTTTGTGACAAAATATCTTGTTTAAAACGGGAACGTTTTTAATCCAAAAATGAAATTGCGCCCCCAGAGTTTCAAGAGGTTAAGGTCCTAGCCAGTCTCCAGACCTTAATCCCATAGAAAATCTGTGGAGGGAGCTGAAGTTTTGAGTTGCCAAACGTCAGCCTCGAAACCTTAATGACTTGGAAAAGATCTGCAAAGAGGAATGGGACAAAATCCCTCCTGAGATGTGTGCAAACCTGGTGGCCAACGACATGAAACATCGGACCTCTGTGATTGCCAACAAGGGTTTTGCCAACAAGTACTAAGTCATGTTTTGCAGAGGTGTCAAATACTTATTTCCCTCATTAAAATGCAAATCAATTTATAGCATTTTTGACATGCGTTTTCTGATTTTTTTTGTTGTTATTCTGTCTCTCACTGTTCAAATAAACCTAGCATTTAAATTATAGACTCATAATTTCTTTGTCAGTGGGCAAACGTACAAAATCAGCAGGGGATCAAATACTTTTTTCCTTACTGTATATGTACATAGGCAGCAGCCTCTCATGTGCTAGTGATGGCAGTCTGGTGGCCTTGATATATGTGTTTTTCAGTCTCTCTGTCCCAGCATTGATTCACCTCCACTACCGTTCAAAAGTTTGGGGTCACTTAGAAATGTCCTTGTTTTTGAAACAAAAACATTTTGTCCATTAAAATAACATAAACTTGATCAGAAATACAGTGTAGACATTGTTAGTGTTGAAAATCACTATTGTAGCTGGAAACAGGTGATTTTTAATGGGAATATTGACATAGGCGTACAGAGGCTCTGTCACGATCGTTGTTGTAATAAACGGACCAAGGCGCAGCGTGCGTAGAGTTCCACATTTTTATTTTATGAAACTCACCAAAACAATACAGAAGAAAGAAACAAACGTGAAGCTATGCAGTGCTCAAGGCAACTATACACAAACAAACAAGATCCCACAAAAACCCAGTGGGAAAAAAGGCTGCCTAAATATTATCCCTAATCAGAGACAATGATAGACAGCTGCCTCTGATTGGGAACCATACCTGGTCAACATAGAAATAGTCACAGCCCGACCTAACCAAAATAGAGAATAAAAGGCTCCCCCCCACAGGTGCGGACTCCGGCCACAAAACCTGACTCTATATGGGAAGGTCTGGGTGGGCATCTAGCCTCGGTGGCAACTCTGGAGCGGGGATCGTCGCCTGAAGCTCCGGACCATGGATTGTCGCCAGGGGAACCGGAACGTGGATCATCGCCGGAGACTTCGGACCGTGGATCGTCGCCGGAGGAACCGGACCATGGATTGTCG
Organism: Oncorhynchus masou masou; assembly: GCF_036934945.1. Lineage (NCBI taxonomy): Eukaryota > Metazoa > Chordata > Actinopteri > Salmoniformes > Salmonidae > Oncorhynchus > Oncorhynchus masou. The sequence continues at coordinate 2,380,120 of NC_088221.1, read as the reverse complement.
CCGGAGGCTCCGGACCGCAGATCGTCGCCGGAGACTCCAGACTGGGAACCCTCGTAGGAGACTCTGGACTGGGAACCCTCGCAGGAGGCTCTGGACTGGGAACCCTCGCTGTAGGCTCCGGAATGGGAACCCTCGCTGGAGGCTCCGGACCGGGAACCCTCGTCGGAGGCGCCGGACCGGGAACCGTCGCCGGAGGCTCCGAACCTTGGACCGTCTCTGGAGGCTCCAGGTCATAGATCGTCACTGGAGGCTCCGGGCTATGGATCGTCCCTGGAGGCTCCGGGCCATGGATCTTCACTGGAGGCTCCGGGTCATGGATCATCACTGCAGGCTCCAGGCCATGGATCATCATTGGAGGCCTGGATTGGGAACCGTCACTGGAGGCGCCGGACTGTGAACCGTTGCTGGAGGCTCAGGACTGCAGACCGTCGCTGGAGGCCTGGTGCGTGGAGCTGGCACAGGGCGTACCGGGCTGAGGAGACACGCAGGAGGCCTGGTGCGTGGAGCCGGCACAAGTCGTACCAGGCTGGGGAGACACACCGGAGACAGGGTGCGTGGAGCTGGCACAGGACATACTGGGCTGTGGAGGCGCACTGGAGGTCTGGACCATAGAGCACAATGTGTCCTGGATAGATGACAACCTGCGCACGGCAAGTGCGGGGGGCTGGCAAAGGATGCACGGAACACTGACACTCTCCTCAAAGCACAGGTGGCATCGGACGCCTAACACGCTCCTCTGGGCGACTGTCTTGCCTCTCCAGCCAAACCGACAGCTCTCTCTCATCACTCTCCTCAACTATCTCCAACCACTCCTCACTCAATCTATCCCAATATTCCTCCTAGGTCTCTGACTCACCCCTCAGCTCCACCGACCAGCCCGTGTTCCTCCACCCAAACATTTTTAGGAGGCTGCATCTTGGGCCTAGGTCGTGGCCGCGAACCCTGGCGTTGTTGCTGTCCTTCCTTCTCTCTTGTCGTCTGTTTCCACGGCAGGCTTTCGTATCTTGCCAAGACTCCCTCCAAGTCCAGGATATTCTCTCCTCGATCTCCTCCAAAGACCAGGATGCCACCTCCTCCCGGGCGCGCATGTAATAAACGGACCAAGGCACAGCGTGAGTAGAGTTCCACATGTTTAATTTATAGCCAAAATAGAGAATGAAAGGCTCTCTAAGGTCAGGGCGTGACAGGCACATTATCAGCAACCACCACTCCTGTGTTCCAATGGCACATTGTGTTAGCTCATCCAAGTTTATCATTTTAAAAGGCTAATTGATCATTAGAAAACCATTTTGCAATTATGTTAGCACAGCTGAAAACTGTTGTTCTGATTAAAGAAGCAATAAAAGCCTTCTTTAGACTAGTTGAGTATCTGGAGCATCAGCATTTGTGGGTTCGATTACAGGCTCAAAATGGCCAGGAAAAAAAGGTTTTCTTCTGAAACTCTTCAATCTATTATTGTTCTGAGAAATTAAGGCTAATCCATGCAACAAATTTCCAGGAAAATGAAGATCTCGTACAACGCTGTGTACTACTCCCTTCATCGAACAGCGCAAACTGGCTCTAACCGGAATAGAAAGAGGAGTGGGAGGCCCAGGTGTACAACTGAGCAAGAGGGCAAGTACATTAGAGTGTCTAGTTTGAGAAACAGATGTCTCACAAGTCCTCAACTTGCAGCTTCATTAAATAGTACCCGCAAAACACCAGTCTCAACGTCAACAGTAATCAGGCGACTCTGGCCTACTGGCCATCTAGGCAGAGTTGCAAAGAAAAAGTGCTGTGGGTGACAAAAGGCATAGGTCATCTGCAAAGAGTAGGCATTTAACCTCTGAATTGTGGAGACTAACAGAAGGGGCTGAGGTTTTTTCTAGAATTGTGGCCAATTCGTTGATGTAAATATTGAAGAGTGCAGGCCTCAGATTGCAACCCTGATGAAGGCCCCACCCCTGGTTAAAGAATTCTGTTATTTTCTTGCCAATTTTAATGCTGCACGTATTGCCAGTATACATTGATTTAATTATGTCATATGTTTTACCCCCTACACCACGTTCAATAACTTTGTAGAACAGTCCTGCATGCCAAATAGAATCAAATGGATTTTGGAAGTCGATAAAGCAAGCATACATTTTGGTATTATTTTGGTGACATGTTTATCTATCAGGTTGTGTAGGGTCTATATATGAGCGGCCAGGTGATGTTTTGGTGTAAATCCACTAAATTAGGCTTTTACTCAAGACATTGTGCTTATTAAGGAAGTTTAGAACTCTTACATCTTACATTTATAATACTACAGAAAACCTTCCCCAGGTTACTGTTCACACAAATGCCTCTATAATTGTTAGGATCAAATTTGTCTCCGTTCTTCAAGATTGAGGTTATGAGTCCTTGATTCTAGATGTCAGGGGAATAACCTACACTCCGATCAAATTTAACAGTTTTAATATAGCCAATTGAAATGTTACACTAGTGAGTTTGAGCATCTCATTTAGGATGGCATCAGGTCTGCATGCTTTTTTAAATTTGAGGGCCTGAAGTTTCTTATAAAGCTCAGAGTCAGTAATTGGGGAGTCCAGTGGATTTTGATTGTGCTTTATAGCTTTTTCTAATCCATTCAACTTCTCATGAATCTGCATTGTTCTGTGTTTGTGTCAATTTGAACGGTGTTGTAGAGTGTTTTAAAATGGGTTGTCAATATGTCACCATTTTGTATTGCTAATTACTCTTGTTTTGATTTGTTTAGTTTTTTCCAATTTTGACAGAAGTTGTTTGTGTTTATGGACTCCTCAATTAGTGTCAGCTGTGGTACTGTGCTTTTTTGGTTCTGAGTATGTTTATAGAGTCTCACAGTAATGAAAGCATAAATCACTGTTGTTTGGGGCTCTGTGCTTTTGGTTGGATAGTATTATTTTTTTTGCTAATAATTTTACTATCTGCATCAAACCAGTTGTCAACTGTGGTCTTTTTTGTTGTGTTTTTTGAATCAATTTCAGTTGTGCTTCTTTTGCCGTTTGCCTGAATATATAGTTGATGCTTTTTACTGCTAGATTGAAGCCTTCTTTACTGTGAGTGAATGTGGTATCCAGAAAGTTATCTAAGAGTTTTGGGATATTTTGGTTACAGGTTGCTTTCTGGTATTCTTCTGTGATGTTTTGGGCCCATCTGTATGAATTTCTGACCTTCTACAGCTTACTGGGCTGTGAATGTGTGGTTACTTCCATGTCTGTTCTTTTGAGGAACAACATCATTTGGCTGTGATCGGACAGAGGTGTTATTGGCCTGACAGTGAATGAGCTGCGAGAGAAAGAATCAATGTCTGTAATCATGTAGTCTACTGTGCTGTGGCCAAGAGGTGAGAAGTAGGTGAATCTCCCCAGAGCCCCCCAGTAACCTACCATTGACAAAGTACAGACCCAGGCTTCTACAGAGCTGCAACAGATCCCTTCCATTTTTGTTGATGGTGCTGTCACTGTTGTTTCTATGGGGGAGATTAAGACAGTTAGAGACACTATGGCCTGTAATTAAGCTGTCCCCTTGTGTGCTTGTTACATCAGGTAGTGTTCATGTGCGCGCATTTGTGTCCCCACAGTTGAGCACATTTCCCTGGGCCTGGAAATGGCAAGTCTCTTCCTCGAGGGTGGGGAAGATCTCCTCTGAGTAATATGGGGATTCTGAGGGGGATGTATATTGCGCAAAGGAACATGTCTTTTTCTGTCAGTACAAGTTCTTTTTTCAGTTTTAACCAAATGTGATATTTGCCAATTTTGAGGGGATCAATTAAGTTTTGTAGTTCTGAATTGTAGCAAATGATCATTGACAGAGCTGTGTTTTTGTGACTGCACAATTACCGAAGGAAGGAGCAGCCCCCCAGCTACACTACCATCAGCCTGCTGAGAGACAGGCTGGCTCTTTTAGAGGTATGGGTTACTGAGCTGAAGGAGCAACCCCCCTAGCTATAGCACCATCAGCCTGCTTAGTGATAGGCTGGCTTTGTTAGAGGTATGGGTTACTGAGCTAAAGGAGCAGTCCCCAGCTACACAACTTTGAGAACGCTGAGAGACAGGCTGGCACTGTTAGATGTATGGGTAACTGAGCTGAAGGAGCAGCCCCCCATCTACACCACCTCCAGACTGCTGAGAGACAGACTGGCTCTGTTAGAGGTATGGGTTAATGAGCTGAAGGAGCAGCCCCCCAGCTACACTACCATCATTCTGCTGAGAGACAGGCTGGCTCTGTTAGAGGTATGGGTAACTGAGCTAAAGGAGCAGCCCCCCAGCTACACCACCTCCAGACTGCTGAGAGACAGGCTGGCACTGTTAGATGTATGGGTAACTGAGCTGAAGGAGCAGCCCCCCATCTACACCACCTCCAGACTGCTGAGAGACAGGCTGGCTCTGTTAGAGGTATGGGTTAATGAGCTGAAGGAACAGCCCCCCAGCTACACTACCATCATTCTGCTGAGAGACAGGCTGGCTCTGTTAGAGGTATGGGTTACTGAGCTGAAGGAGCAGGCCCCCAGCTACACTAACATCATTCTGCTGAGAGACAGGCTGGCTCTGTTAGAGGTATGGGTTACTGAGCTAAAGGAGCAGCCCCAGCTACACTACCATCAGCTTGCTGAGAGACAGGCTGGCTCTGTTAGATGTATGGGTTACTGAGCTGAAGGAGCAGCCCCTCAGCTACACTACCATCATTCTGCTGAGAGAAAGGCTGGCTCTGATAGAGGTATGGGTTACTGAGCTGAAGGAGCAGCCCCCCAGCTACACCACCTCCAGACTGCTGAGAGACAGGCTGGCTCTGTTAGAGGTATGGGTTACTGAGCTGAAGGAGCAGCCCCCCAGCTACACCACCTCCATACTGCTGAGAGACAGGCTGGCTCTGATAGAGGTATGGGTTACTGAGCTGAAGGAGCAGCCCCCCAGCTACACCACCTCCAGACTGCTGAGAGACAGGCTGGCTCTGATAGAGGTATGGGTTACTGAGCTGAAGGAGCAGCCCCCCAGCTACACCACCTCCAGACTGCTGAGAGACAGGCAGGCTCTGTTAGAGGTATGGGTTACTGAGCTGAAGGAGCAGGCCCCCAGCTACACTACCATCATTCTGCTGAGAGACAGGTTGGCTCTGTTAGAGGTATGGGGTACCTAGCTGAAGAAGCAGCCCCCATAGCTACACCACCATCAGCCTTCTGAGAGACAGGCTGGCTCTGTTAGAGGTATGGGTTACTGAGCTAAAGGAGCAGCCCCCCAGATACACCACCTCCAGACTGCTGAGAGACAGGCTGGCTCTGTTAGAGGTATGGGGTACTGAGCTGAAGAAGCAGCCCACATAGCAACACCACCTCCAGACTGCAGAGAGACAGGCTGGCTCTGTTAGAAGTTTGGGTTAATGAGCTGAATGAGCAGCCCCCCAGCTACCATCATTCTGCTGAGAGACAGGCTGGCTCTGATAGAGGTATGGGTTACTTTGCTGAAGGAACAGTCCCCCAGCTACACTACCATCAGCCTGCTGAGAGACAGGCTGGCTCTGTTAGAGGTATGCGTTACTGAGCTGAAGGAGCAGCCCCCCAGCTACACTACCATCAGCCTGCGGCGAGACAGGCTGGCTCTGTTAGAGGTATGGGTTACTGAGCTAAAGGAGTAGCCCCCCATCTACACCACCATCAGCCTGCTGAGAGACATGCTGGTTCTGTTAGAGGTATGGGTTACTGAGCTAAAGGAGCAGCCCCCCAGCGACACCACCTCTAGACTGCTGAGAGACAGGCTGGCTATGTTAGAGGTATGGGGTACTGAGCTGAAGGAGCAGCCCCCATAGCTACAACACCATCAGCCTTCTGAGAGACAGACTGGCTCTGTTAGAGGTATGGGTTACTGAGCTAAAGGAGCAGCCCCCCAGCTACACCACCTCTAGACTGCTGAGAGACAGGCTGGCTCTGTTAGAGGTATGGGTTACTGAGCTAAAGGAGCAGCCCCCCAGCTACACTACCATCATTCTGCTGAGAGACAGGCTGGCTCTGTTAGAGGTATGGGTTACTGAGCTAAAGGAGCAGCCCCCCAGCTGCACTACCATCAGCCTGCTGAGAGACAGGCTGGCTCTGTTAGAGGTATGGGTTACTGAGCTGAAGGAGCAGCACCCCAGCTACACTAACATCATTCTGCTGAGAGACAGGCTGGCTCTGTTAGATGTATGGGTTACTTTGCTGAAGGAACAGTCCCCCAGCTACACTACCATCAGCCTGCTGAGAGACAGGCTGGCTCTGTTAGAGGTATGGGTTACTGAGCTGAAGGAGCAGACCCCCAGTTACACCACCTCCAGACGGCTGAAAGACAGGCTGTATCTGTTAAAAGTATGTGATACTGGGCTGAAGGAGCAACCCCCCTAGCTACACTACCATCAGCCTGCTGAGAGACAGGCTGGCTCTGTTAGAGGTATGGGTTACTAAGCTGAAGGAACAGTTCCCCAGCTACACTACTATCAGCCTGCTGAGAGACAGGCTGGCTCTGTTAGAGGTATGGGTTACTGAGCTGAAGGAGCAGCCCCCCAGTTACACCACCTCCAGATGGCTGAAAGACAGGCTGGATCTGTTAAAGGTATGTGTTACTGGGCTGAAGGAGGAACCCCCCCAGCTACACTACCATCAGCCTGCTGAGAGAAAGGCTGGCTCTGTTAGAGGTATGGGTTACTGAGCTGAAGGAGCAGCCCCCCGAGCTACACCACCATCAGCCTTCTACACTGCATTAAAAGGCATGGAAAATGAAAGGGCACCGGGCATTGATGGGCTTCCTGTTGACTCTTTTAAGTCTTTTTGGGCTATATTGGGAGAGGATTGGCTAGCAGTAGTCAACGATTGTTTGACCGGAGGGTTACTACTGATAAGCTGCAGAAGGGCTGTCCTCACCCTACTGTTAAAAAAGGGTGACCCTAGGGAGGTGAAGAAGTGGAGGCTGGTGGCCTTATTATGTACTGATTATAGGATCCTGTCCAAGGCTTTGTCCAGCAGGCTGAGGGAGGTTATGGGGCAAATCATACATGCGGACCAGTCCTACTGTGTTCCCGGCAGGGAGATAGGGGATAACATTTCCCTAATTCTGGATTTTTTTGGACATCTCTCGTGCTATTGGTTAGGATACTGGTCTAATTTCAGTTGATGAGGAAAAGGCATTTGACCGAGTTGAACATCAATACTTATGGCGCACCTTTGAGGCATTTGGTTTCAGCTCTGGTTTTATTACCATGATCAGGGTGATATATAGTGACATTGAAAGTGTATTGAAAGTTAACGGTGGCTTGAGTGCTCCTTCTAAAGTGTGTAGAGGAACTAGGCAGGGTTGTTCGTTGTCGGGAATGTTATATTCCATCGCTATAGAGCCACTGCTAAATAGCATTAGAAGTCGCATTGAAGGGATGTACTTTTCAGAGGATATGCCTCCTATTCGTCTCTCAGCTATTGCTGACGATGTAGTTATTTTAGTGAAAAATCAAGCGGAGGTGGATAATTTTAGTCTCATGGTTGATCGGTTTAGTGGAATATCGTCTGCGAAGGTAAATTGGGAAAAATGTTGTGCTTTACAGATTGGGAAATGGTCTGGAGGGATAATGGATTTTCCAAGAGGTCTGGAATGCTGTAAGGGAGGTTTAAAGTGTCTTGGACTGTACCTTGGGGATGAGGAGATTATGGGGAAAAATTGGAATGGGGTGGTTGAAATGGTGGAAAGGAGGATGAAGAGGTGGGGGTGGTTGTTATCACGTATGTCATAAGGGGGCGCACTATTATTGTTAGCAATGTGGTTGCCTCTGCACTGTGGCATCGGTTGTCATGTATAGAGCCACCATCTGGCCTTCTGGCAGAGATACAGGCAATTATTGTAGATTTCTTTTGGGATAAATATCATTGGGTTCGACAAAGTGTTTTGTATTTGTCAAAAGAGGAGGGGGACAAGGTCTTGTACATCTTGCTAGTAGGGCTTTCCGGATCCAGTTTATTCAAAGGTTGCTCTATGGATCTGGAAATGTGGTTTGGAGAGGGGTGGCAGGTCTTATTTGACAGCAGGTAGGGAGGATTAAAGAAAGCGTTGTTTTTGATTGAGAGTGGAGAGAATTCTAGGGAGGGAGTACTTCCGTTTTACACAAGCCTTCTTAGGGTTTGGAGTATAATGAAGGTGTCCAGACGCACTAAGGCTGAGTAAGTGCATTGGCTGCTGGAGGAACCTCTGGTGTATGCGGCAAGACTGGATTGTACAGCTGAAACGATTCCACGTTTCTGGTGAAGGGCAAAATCATCACCCTAAATCAGTTAATGGACATGGCTGGGCCCACCTTAATGGATGGAGGAAGGGTGGCTGAACATTTGGGGGTAAGGTCAGAAAGGATTATCAGACACCTGCTGGGAAGCTGCACGAAGATTCTGTCAGCAGAAGAGGGGATTATGCTCAACAGTCACAAGAAAAAGGTACAAGATGAAAACATTCCATTTCCAAGACTAGGGATTTACACCCAATATCTCAGAGTCAGAAAGAAAGACGTTATTACTGGATTTGAGAGGGTTGGAAAAGGTGGGTTTGGATGAGGTGAATGGGAAGGATTTATACCGGGGGTGTGTCAAGGTTTGAAGTAAAGATACATTGAAAAATAGAAAAGACGCGCCTTGGAGGGTAAAACTGGGCCTTGATGACAAGGTAAAGCCATCATGGAGGGCACTGTACAAGCTGCCAATACAAAGGGGTACTGGTGATAAGCAATGGAGGGTTTTGCATGGCATCATTGCAGTTAATGCTTATGTTTCTGTCATTAACTCAATGTTGGAGATGGATGTTCTTTTTGTAACATAAGATAAACTATTTTTCACTGTTTGATGGAGTGTGAGAGGATAAAGCCTCTTTGAAATACTAGAGTCTTTATTTACAGCTGTAGGGGAGATTTTCAATAACACAGTTTTTATTTTGGGGTGTCAATATAGTAAGAAACAGAAAGGAAAATGTCAACTGCTCAATATGTTTTGGGACAAGCTAAGATGTCAATTTCAGGAAACATGAGACAGACACAAGACATGGGCAGTATGTATTTTCATTCAGGAAACATGAGACAGACACAGGACATGGGCAGGATGTATTTTATTGTATTATATGTATTTTTAATTAAGGGATTGGTCAAAGTGAGGATAATAGTGGATTTTGAGTTGTTCTCGGCTATATAAGTTCTCCCATTGTTTGAGGTGAAGTGGGCTTACGAAGGAGCGGCATGTTTTGTGGATGAGGGGAAACTATTTTTTGTTGATGAAATTTGTTGAATGTACAGTTGAACTCAGAAGTTTAAATACACTTAGGTTGAAGTTATTAAAACTCATTTTTCAACCACTCCACAAATGTATTGTAAACAAACTATAGTTTTGGCAAGTCGGTTCGAACATCTACTTTGTGCATGACACAAGTCATTTATCCAACAATTGTTTACAGACAGATTATTTCACTTAAAATTCACTGTATCACAATTCCAGTGGGTCAGAAGTTTACATACACTAAATTGACTGGGCCTTTAAACAGCTTGGAAAATTCCAGATAATGATGCCATGACTTTAGAAGCTTCTGATTGGCTAATTGATATAATTTGAGTCAATTGGAGGTGTACCTGTAAATGTATTTCAAGGCTGTCACGTTCTGACCTTTATTTCCTTTGTTTTGTCATTATTTAGTATGGTCAGGTCGTGATTTGGGGTGGGCAGTCTATTTTTGTTTTTCTATGATTTGGGTATTTCTATGTTTCGGCCTAGTATGGTTCTCAATCAGAGGCAGGTGTCATTAGTTGTCTCTGATTGAAAATCATACTTGGGTAGCCTGGGTTTCACTGTGTGTTTGTGGGTGATTGTTCCTGTCTCTGTGTTTGCACCAGATAGGGCTGTTTTTTTCACATTTCTTGTTTTTTGTAGTTTATTCATGTATAGTGTCTTTATAAATTAAACATGAATAACCACCACGCTGCGTTTTGGTCCACCTCTCCTTCACGTAAAGAAAACCGTTACAGAATCCCCCACCACAACATGACCAAGCAGCGTGGTAACGGGCAGCAGCAGGAGCAGCTTGATAAAAACTTCTGGACTTGGGAAGAAATCCTCAACGGGAAAAGACCCTGGGCAAAACCAGGGGAGTGTCGCCGTCCCAAGGTGCAGCAGGAGCAGCGCGAGGAGGAATGGACATGGGAGGACGAATTGGACGGAAAGGGACCCTGGGCACAGCCAGGAGAATATCGCCGCCCCAAAGAAGAGCTGGAGGCGAAGAAAGCGGAGAGGCGCTGGTATGAGGAGGCAGCACGGCGGCGTGGATGGAAGCCCGAGAATCAGCCGCAAAAATGTCTTGGGGGGTGGCACACAGGAAGTGTGGCGAAGCCAGGTAGGAGACCTGCGCCAACCTCCTGTGCTTACTGGGGGGCGAGAGAGACCGGGCAGGCACCATGTTATACGGTGGAGCGCACGGTGTCCCCAGTGCGGGTGCATAGCCAGGTGCGGTACATACCAGCTCCTCATATCGGGCCAGGCTAGAGTGAGCATCGAGCCAAGTGCCATGAAGCCGGCTCTACGCATCTGGTCCCCAGTGCGTCTCCTTGGGCCGGCTTACATGGCACCAGCCTTACGCAAGGTGTCCCCGGTTTGCCTGCATAGCCCAGTGCGGGCTATTCCACCTCGCCGCACTGGCAAGGCGGCCGGGAGCATTCAACCGGGTAAGCTTGGGCAGGCTCGGTGCTCAAGAGCTCCAATGCGCCTGCACGGTCCGGTCTATCCGGTACCACCTCCACGCACCAGCCCTCCGGTGGCAGCCCCCCGCACCAGGCTGTCTCTCCATCTCATCCCTACAGGTGCTCCCGCCTGTCCAGCGCTGCCGGAGCCTTCCTCCTCTCCAGCGCAGCCAGAGCTCCCGCCCCTCATTCCAGATGCGTCAGAGCCCCTCATTCCAGATTGGCTAGAGCCCCTCATTCCAGAGGCGCCAGAGCTACTCGGTCCAGCGCTGCCAGAGCCTTCCTCTCCAGCGTTGCCGGAGCTTCCCGTCTGCCCAGCGCCATCTGAGCTACCCGTCTGCCCAGCGCCATCTGAGCTACCCATCTGCCCAGCGCCGCCTGAGCCACCCGTCTGCCGAGCGCCGCCTGAGCCACCCATCTGCCCAGCGCCGCCATTGCCGCCAGTCTACCCAGCGCCGCCAGTGCCGCCAGCCTGCAAGGAGCCGCCAGTGCCGCCAGTCTGCAAGGAGCCGCCAGTGCCGCCAGTCTGCAAGGGGCCGCCAGTGCCGCCAGTCTGCAAGGAGCCGCCAGTGCAGCCAGTCTGCAAGGAGCTGCCAGTGCCGCTCAGCCCAGAGGCGCCAGAGCCCCTCAGCCCAGAGGCGCCAGAGCCCCTCAGCCCAGAGGCGCCAGAGCCGCTCAGCCCAGAGGCGCCAGAGCCGCTCAGCCCAGAGGCGCCAGAGCCGCTCAGCCCAGAGGCGCCAGAGCCCCTCAGCCCAGAGGCGCCAGAGCCCCTCAGCACAGAGGCGCCAGAGCCCCACAGCCCCTCAGCCCACTTAGGTAGCCTGAGTTTCACTATGTGTTTGTGGGTGATTGTTCCTGTCTCTGTGTTTGCACCAGATAGGGCTGTTTTTTTCACATTTCTTGTTTTGTTAGTTTATTCATGTATAGTGTCTTTATAAATTAAACATGAATAACCACCATGCTGCGTTTTGGTCCGCCTCTCCTTCAAGTAAAGAAAACCGTTACAAAGGCCTACATTCAATCTCAGTGCCTCTTTGCTTGACATCATAATAAATCAGACAAGACCTCAGAAAATAAATTGTAGACCTCCACAAGTCTGGTTCATCCTTGGGAACAATTTCCAAATGCCATGTTAATCTGCGCAAACAATAGTACGCAAGTATAAACACCATGGGACCATGCAGCTGTCATACCGCTCAGGAAGAAGACGCATTCGGTCTCCAAGAGACGAACGTACTTTGATGCGAAAGATGCAAATCAATCCCAGAACAACAGCAAAGGACCTTGTGAAGATGCTGGAGGAAACCGGTACAAAAGTATCTATATTCACAGTAAAACGAGTCCTATATCGACATAACCTGAAAGACCGCTCAGCAAAGAAGAAGCCACTGCTCCAAATCTGCCATAAAAAAGCCAGACTACGGTTTGCAACTGCACATGGGGACAAAGATCGTACTTTTGGAGAAATGTCCTCTGGTCTGAAAAATCAAAAGTAGAATGGTTTGACCATAATGACCTTCGCTATGTTTGGAGGAAAAATGGGGAAGCTTGCAAGCCGAAGAACACCATTCCAACCGTGAAGCATGGTGGTGGCAGCATCATTTGTGAGGGTGCTGTGCTGCAGGAGAGACTGGCGCACTTCACAAAATAGATGATGTCATGAGGAAAGAAAAGGAGGTGGATATATTGAAGCAAAATCTCAAGACATCAGTCAGGAAGTTAAAGCTTGGATCTTCCAAATGGACAATGACCCAAAGCATACTTTCAAAGTTGTGGCAAAATGGGTTAAGGACAACAAAGTCAAGGTATTGGAGTGGCCACCACAAAGCCCTGACCTCAATACTATAGAACATTTGTGGGCAGAACTGAAAAAGTGTGTGCAAGCAAGGAGGCCTACAAACCTGACTCAGTTACACCAGCTCTGTCAGGAGGAATAGGCCAAAATTCACCCAACTTATTGTGGGAAGCTTGTGGAAGGCCACCCCAAACATTTGACCCAAGTTAAACAATTTAATGGCAATGTTACCAAATACTAATTGGGTGTATGTAAACTTAAGAAATAAAAGCTGAAATAAATCATTCACACTAGTATTATTCAAATTAAGTGGTGATCCTAACTGACCTAAGACAAGGAATTTTTACTAGGATTAAATGTCAGGAAATTTGAAAAAATGAGTTTAAATGTATTTGGCTAAGGTTTATGTGAACTTCTGACTTCAACTGTGAATGCTTTATTTTTTTATGTTTATTTAAGAATGCCACATTTGTTGTTTAATTTCTGAAAAGGCACAGTGTGCCAGTATTTGTGATATTACTTGAGTATAAAATAAAGATTTTATAAAAACTCTATCTCTCTCTCTCTCTCTCTGAATGCTGGAAGTGTTTGGTGCATGCTGGAAATTGTTTGAGCGAGTGTTGTCTGGAGTTAGATAGCCAGTTTTTACCTTGTTGTTTTACTTTTCTTGGTGGTTTTATTTTTTATATGCATGATTTGCACTAGAAAGGTTAACTACCGAGGCTAACTACCGAGGCACTATGCCAGACCACTGACTCAAACAGGTCTCATGAGCCCCTCCTTTATAGTAGAATCCTCATTCAACTTTCAAAAGACACTTGACATCTAGTGGAAGCCCTGGGAAGTGCAACCTCATCCATATCACAACGTGGTAGGCAAAGCTTTACTACAAACCTCAGATGTCCCACTTCCTGGTTGTATTTTTCTTAGGTTTTTGCCTGCCATATGAGTTCTGTTTTAGTCACAGACATTATTCAAACAGTTTTATCCAATACCAATAATAATATGCATATATTAGCATCTGGGACAGAGTAGGAGGCAGTTCACTCTGGGCACGCTATTCATCCAAAAGTGAAAATGCTGCCCCCTATCCCAAAAAGGTTAAGGTGATTATTTATTTAATTTATTTGTTGTGGTAGAATTAAGTATATTTTTTTCTTGTCGAAATTGCCCTGGCTTTGGTGGGTTGGCGACCCATATGGGGACGCTGTTCCTGTCACTTTGGCATGGCTTTTGGTGTGTTACTGAAGCTACTGTCACTGTGGAGGAGTTTCTGGTCCCTGTAGGATAGAAGGTAGACTATGAGAATGCTTCTTATGCGTCGCGGATGACAAAAGTGGTGGTGTTTTTTCTTAAAGAAGAGCGTCTTGTTGATCGTATGGTTGAGCATGGCATACTTCTTAAAGATATGTTTATTGAAGTTACTCCACTTTTTTCTCCATCAACAAGGTTAACGATTTTGAATGTACCGTCGTTTTTTGGAGCACGAGTTATTGTGGTTTGGGAAGTTTGCAAGTTCAATTAAGATTGTCGCGTTTGGTTGCAAACACCCGTTTTTGAAACAGGTTATGTCGTTTTAGCGACAGGTGTTTATGTTTTTGGACTCACCGGAGCAGACTTTGGAGTTGTGGTTTAAAGTCAAGCATGACAATAGACTGTATATGGCTTATGCTAGTACAGGTAGTTAACTGTGTTTTGAGTGTGGGGATATTGGCCATAAGCAACATGCTTGTCCGAAAAGGGAGAAGGCGCAGGGAGGGTCGCAGGTGGTCCTTCGTAACCCCTTGGCCACTGATGGAGGGAGAGGTGGGCCGACAGTGGTAGAGCAGTGACAAGCACCTGTTGCTGAGGAACAAGTTGTCCGTGTTGAGGGTACGGAGTTGCAACTTGTACCAGAGGTGAACATATCGTCTGTTATCCAGCAGAAAAATATTGTTGTAGGAGGTAAGTACGGATCTGGGGAACCATTTCCTCAAACTGGTGAGGAGATGCCCAGTACGAGTGATGGGTTACAGCAGGGGGTTCATGTGGAGCTAGTCTCCCAGGCAGTGGAGGAGATGCCCACAACAAGTAATGGGGTACATGAGGGGGTTCAGGTGGGGCTTGTCACTGATATGATTGCAGCTGGCGACCACTCAATTTACAATCTAGATGAGGTAAATGGGTTCCTGGATCAGACTTTTGGGAAATCTGTCAAATTGGCAGACTTTTTTGATATTGATAAGTTTGTGAGGTCAACTATGATGTTACAGAAGACGGTGGGGTTAGGGTTGAGTGAGAAGAAGTGTTTTCGCTTGAGGAAATGTGTTACTGCTGTCACGGCAGCAAAAGGTAATGGGGAACATGGTAAGGTTAAGATTAAATTAAAACGATAAGAACGATCATGCCTCATAGGGTGTTTTTTTCTCTTTTTCTGGTTTCTCTGTGGTTTGTTCTGCTTTTCCTTTCTCTTTTCTATATGGAGGTACTAAGGGTAGGTTCTCTAGTATTAATGGGGGAAGGTGGGGTATGTGGTGGGAGGGGCAGCATATACTCAGTCATGGTACTAATTTCAGTGCTGGTGTGGCAATGTTGTTTTCCTCAGGCTTAGGGGTGACTGTGATTGTCAGAGATTGTCAAGGGTCAGGTTTTATTGGTCAAGGCGGATGTTATGTTTTTCATTTGTTTATTTTATGTTTATGCTTCTAATGAGAGTACAGAGCGTATTGCTGTATTCGATCAAATAAAGGAAACCTTAAGACAGTGTGACCAAGAGGGGTGTATGGTTTTAGGGGGGACTGGAACTGTACAGTGGATTTTACTGTTGATCACATGCCTGTCTGGTCTATTAACTGAGTTTGAGCTTTCTGATGTGTGGAGAGTAAGGAATGCAAAAGTTAGGCAGTACACATGGTTAAAAGGTCAGTGCAGCCCGGGTAGACAGGTTGTATGTATCTGATCACTACTGTAGTAGGGTTGGAAGGTCAGACAGGTTGTATGTATCTGATCACTACTGTAGTAGGGTTGGAAGGTTAGACAGGTTGTATGTATCTGATCACTACTGTAGTAGGGTTGGAAGGTTAGACAGGTTGTATGTATCTGATCACTACTGTAGTAGGGTTGGATGGTTAGACAGGTTGTATGTATCTGATCACTACTGTAGTAGGGTTGGAAGGTTAGACAGGTTGTATTTATCTGATCACTACTGTAGTAGGGTTGGAAGGTTAGACAGGTTGTATGTATTTCATCACTACTGTAGTAGGGTTGGAAGGTATGACATTACTCCTGTGGGTTTCTCTGATCACCATAATATTACTGTTGATATTCACTTGTCGTGTCCACGAAGGTCATCATCGTATTGGTATTTTAAAGTATAATTGTTACATGATGCCAAGTTTTGTGAAAGATTTTTGTTGTTTTGGGAAAAATTATGGGTTACAGAATCGAATTTTGAGTCCTCGAAACAATGGTGGGAGGTTGGGAAGGCCCAAATATGATTGTTTTGTCAACAGCATACTGCTCTGTCTAGTATTGAAGTTAAAGAGAAGGCCTCACTTTGCTACCCTCAAGGATATGGATGCTACTAGTGCTTTTTTTGAACATAGGACAGTCGACAATGCAACGCAAACAGGTGGTCTGCTTTCGTCTCCCTGATGGGGAGGTGACCACGGATGACAGTGAAATGCAACATGCCGTGGATTTCTACCCTCTATAAGGCAGAGGATTGTGATTCTCTGTGTGCTGAACAGTTGTTACATGGATTTCCTCAATTGGGCCCTGAGCAGAGAGCTGCTTTGGACTCTGACATTACTCTGCAGGAGCTGTCCACTGCAGTTATGCAGCTCTCATCAGGCTGAGCCCCTGGCATCGATGGTTTACCATCTGAGTTCTATAAGCACTTTTAGGGGTCTATTGGGAGGGATTTTTATGAAGTGGTGTGTGAAATAATTCATGAGGGTTCTCTTTCTATATCCTGTCAACGTGCTGCACTTTCAGTGTTGCCAAAAGGGGGGATTTGGCTCTTCAAAAAAATTGGCAACCTGTTGCATTGCTGTGTGGAGAATATAAAATTGTATCTGGGGCTGTTGTTCCACAAGGACCAGTCTTACTGTGTACCTGATCGCTCTATAGTTGATAACTTGTTTCTGATAAGAGATGTTGTAGACATTTGTAAACTGTCTGATGTGAATGTGGGTTTACATTCTTTGGATCAGGAGAAGGCTTTTTGGCCGTGTGGAACACCAGTACTTGTTCAAAACAATGAAACCCTTTGGGTTTGGGGATGTTTTTTGTCTTGGATGCGTTTACTGTATGTTGGGGCCTCGTGTATGGGGAATGTGGGGGGTGGTTTGACTTGCCCCATCCCTATCTAAAGGGGCATCAGGCAGGGATGCCCAATTTCAGGGACGTTATATTGTCTGGCAACTGAACCAATGCTTTGTTTTTTAAGAGCGAGGCTTACTGGTTTCTCTGTGCCAGGTGTAATGAAGGGTCCCACGATAGCACTGTCTGCGTATGCAGATGACGTGACAGTTTTTATTACAGGGGGTGAGGATATTATGGTTCTCTCAAACGGTTTAAAGGTGTATGAGGGGGCCTCCTCAGCTAGAGTCAATTGGGAAAAGAGAGAATCGCTGTGGGCAGGTCAGCTTCAGACGGGGTCCGCTTAATGGTTACCAGGGGGGATTCAGACGGGGTCCGCTTAATGGTTACCAGGGGGTATTCAGACGGGGTCCGCTTAATGGTTACCAGGGGGGATTCAGACGGGGTCCGCTTAATGGATACCAGGGGAGCTTCAGACGGGGTCCGCTTAATGGTTACCAGGGGGGCTTCGGACGGGGTCCGCTTAATGGTTACCAGGGGGCTTCAGACGGGGTCCGCTTAATGGTTACCAGGGGGGATTCAGACGGGGTCCGCTTAATGGTTACCAGGGGGCTTCAGACGGGGTCCGCTTAATGGTTACCAGGGGGGCTTCAGACGGGGTCCGCTTAATGGTTAGCAGGGGGGCTTCAGACGGGGTCCGCTTAATGGTTACCAGGGGGATTCAGACGGGGTCCGCTTAATGGTTACCAGGGGGCTTCAGACGGGGTCCGCTTAATGGTTACCAGGGGGGCTTCAGACGGGGTCCGCTTAATGGTTACCAGGGGTGCTTCAGACGGGGTCCGCTTAATGGTTACCAGGGGGGCTTCAGACGGGGTCCGCTTAATGGTTACCAGGGGGGCTTCAGACGATGTCCGCTTAATGGTTACCAGGGGGGCTTCCAGAAGAGGAGTGGCCACCCCTCAGAGCCTGGTTCACCTCTAGGTTTCTTCTTCCTTTGTTATCGTGTTCACGGTACAGGTTCCCCAAGGGCACCACACCCCCCCCCGCTCAACTCAAAAGGTTGCGCACAGAATGCAAAAATATTCTTAGAAATATTTAACCTCCCCACATTAACAAGTCCAATAGCTCAAATGAAAGATAAACACCTTGTTCATCTACCCAGCGAGTCAGATTTCTAAAACGTTTTACGGCGAAAACATAGCACACATAGCACATTTTTATGTCAAACCACCACACACCAGCCATTTTGTCGAACAAAAGATGCAATCACAAACGCAGGATTAAAATAAAAATAATTCACTAACCTTTTGAAAATCTTCATCAGATGACAGTAATAGGACATGTTGCACAGTACATTTATGTTTTTTTCAATAATATGCAATTTATATCCATTAATCTCCGTTTACATTGACGCCATGTTCAGAAAATCCTCAAAAATGTCAGGAGAAATTATAGATAGCTCCGCCAGATAACAGAATTACACATCAAACTTTGACTAAATATACATGTTCTACATATAGTTAGAAAGATACACTGCTTCTTAATGCAACCGCTTTGTCACATTTATTTTTAACGTTAAAGAAATCGCTCACTATTTAATAATCTGTGGCGGCGCTCAGACGTAAGCAATATTTCTCCGCTATCTTGGAGTCAACAGAAATAGAAAATTACAACATAAATATTCCCTTACACTTGATGGTCTTCGAACAGAATGTAGTGGAAGGAGTCATACTTACCCAATACATCGTTTTGTTTCAAGTCGTGTGTCTTTGTATTAGCATCTGCTAACACTTTCAGCTGAAATGCATCCAAAATTACTTCTGGTCCCGAACAGTTGCGCATCAAAACTTCAAAATTACATATTATATGTCGACTAAACTGGTCAAACTAAGTGCAGAATCAAGCTTTAGGATGTTATAAACGTAGAAAACAATTGGCAATTCAACCGGACAAAAGCAATTCTTCTCAGACAATCTGGAACAGAGGAATGACTGTGTACAATTCGCGCCCTAACGCGCATGTATTTTCTCGCGACACCCACTCTTTTGCCGCCCAAAGGGTCAAAGCTCGCGGGATTTTCACAAATACACTCTACTGAATGAGGACATCTAGTGGAAGACATAGAAAGTGTTTCCAGATCCATAGCTGGTTGGGAAGGGTGGGGGCGATGACGTCAAAGTTGGCCCAACTTTCATGTTTCCAAAACTAGTTTGGGAGATTGGCTGCCCTGTGAGTTCTGCTACACTTACAGACATAATTCAAACGGTTTTAGAAGCTTTAGAGTGTTTTCTATCCAATAATAATTATTAGAAGCATATATTAGCAATTTTGGACATATTTGTTTTCTGTTTACTATGGGCACGCAATTCATCCAAAGGGGGCAGTATTGTCCCGAGCCTTAAAAGGATTTATGTTGGAAGGTGAACTTTCACCCCAGTCTGAAGACCTGAGCGCTCTGGAGCAGGTTTGCATCAAGGATCTCTCTGTACTTGGCACCGTTCATCTTCCCTCGATCCAGAATTGTCTCTCAGTCCCTGTCACCACCATGCTTTTTGGATGGTGCCAGGTTTCTGAGCTAAATTTCAAGTCTCATAGCAAGAGTCTGAAAACATACCTAAATAATTTAGCAAACATTTCTAAAGACTTGTTTTCGCTTTGTCATTATGGGCTATTGTGTGTAGATGATGATAATTATTTTTAAATCCATTTCAGACGAAGGCTGTGATGTAGCAAAATGTGGAAAAAGTCAAGGGGGTCCTAACTTTCCGAATGCATTGCATTTGACAAAGGTAAGTGTAATAGAAACTATGTGTGAAATAGAAATTATGTGTGAAATTAGTTTTGTTATAGTTTAGGTGTAATTTTAATGGGCCGGCTGTGCAGGCTGACTGGCATCGTTAGTTTCCTGCTCATCATCTTTGATAGAGTCAAGGATATGTTTAGCATTATTTTAAAGGCCCACTGCAACACGTAGCATGTTTGCCTTTCCTTTACAACACATTTGATTAGTCATAGAGTTACAGTAAATAAAACAGTCCTGTAACAGCTTCTTTTTACGAAGTAAAACGTAAAAGAAAACCTGCAAGGAGTGGTGTGATTATTTGCTGCTGATAAATAGGCAATACAAACTCATCATTACACTATTGTATTTCTAAATTAAATCAACCTTATTTAGTTAGGCCTATTTTAAATTAAATTGTGAATAAAGGTGTTCAATTATCACCCGTTCATCCATTTGTCTGTCACGACTCCTACCGAAGGTGGCTCCTCTTCCTGTTCGGGTGGTGATCGGCGGTCGTCGTCACCGGCCTACTAGCTGCCACCGATCCCTTTTCCCTTTTCTGTTTGTTTTGTCTGTTTAGTTTCACCTGTTCCTTGTTGAGGTTGATCAGTTGGGCTATTTAAGCCGGTCGGCCCGCCTGCTCTTTGTGCGGGCTTAACTATTTTTCACACTGTGTTACTGTGTGGCAGTATGTATTGTGTTGGGCATTTGTCATTGTGTGCCCGGTATTCTTGGCGTGCTCTATTTTTCCCTGTGCGTAATAAAGGCTATCCTGAACTTTCTGCCTCCTGCGCCTGACTCCGCACCCACTACGCCCAGATCGTTACATTGTCATTCATTCAGTGAGGACAGAGCGATGCATTAGCATCTGGCTGGGTGCCAACGTCCTATAGCACATTAACTTGAAAATAGGTGTGGGAAAAAAACTGGTAAAAAGTGAGCTGTGTAAAATACAAACATTTAGGTAAAGTCATCGAATGAGCTGGAAATTGCATTTTTGGGGGCAGATTTGATAAATTTACCAACTCAAATTGGTCTGTGGCCATTGGCCTATGTCGGTTCTAGTGTTAAGACTGTGTGAACGATGTTGAATAGGGGAAGACAAAGAAGACCTCTCCAGTAGGTGTAGCAAAAAATTCAAGGGCCATTTTCTCGTGGTTACAAGTTCATTAGCTTTCAAAGCAGGATTATTTTCCCATTGTTCCCCTAACTGGAGTGTATGGTGTATCATTTTGTATCTCTGAGTCTCTACTTTTATCCAATAAATCAAGAAACTGGAAGAACAATTTCAGGTGAGCAAAAAGTTTGTAAATGGCCAATAAATAGCTTACTCTGGTCCCTTAAAGTGTTACCGTAGAATGTTGCTGGAACCAGCACAGGCAGTGTGGTTCCCTGGTCCCAGTGATGCGAGGCTTAGCAGCACAGACTTCTCGGCTGCTGCTGCAGCAGTCAAGTGTAGTGGACGTAGTGAGAAAACAGAGAGACACACACACACTGACACATGTACTGCCAGTTTATTGATAAATTGGCTCTATTTTATACATGTAATAGTAATTAATCCTTAGGATAGGGGGGACCTGTATGACAGCCAGGCACTTATATTTTAAATATAAGTAATTATGGCCAATAGTCATCTATTAGGCATTTATGTGTTTTTTTCTTCTAATAAATGGGTTTATTCATTCACAACTAGGATGTTTCTGGGCTCAGCCGGTGTTCTGTTAACTTCTTAGAACTACCCCTCCCGGATCCGGGAGAATTGTCATCAACTACACTAATTAGCATAACGCAACGGACAAAAAATCTTACTGGAAAATATTCATATTCATGAAATCACAAGTGAAATATAGTGAAACACAGCTTAACCTTTTGTTAATCACCCTGTCATCTCAGATTTTGAAATTATGCTTTACAGCCAAATCAAGACAAGCATTTGTGTAAGTTTATCGATAGCCTAGCATAGCATTATGTCCAGCTAGCAGCAGGCAGCAGCAGGCAGCTTGTTCACGAAAATCAGAAAAGCAATCAAATTAAATTGTTTACCTTTGATGAGCTTCGGATGTTTTCACTCCCAGGTAGAAAGCAAATGTTAATTTTGTTTCGTAAAGATTATTTTTATAGCTGAAATACCGCCGTTTCTTCTTCACGTTTTGTTGAGAAATCCACCGGAAATTGCAGTCACGACATGCCGAAAAATATTCCTAATTAGATCCATAATATCGACAGAAACATGGCAAACGTTTTTTATTTTCAATCCTCAAGGTGTTTTTCAAATATCTATTCGATAATATATCAACCGGGACAATTGGCTTCTTAGTAGGAGCGAGAGGAGCAATGGCTCCTCTGCCCTAAAGGCGGAAACGCCCATTTCTGACCCAAGGGTATAAAATATGTGAGTTAAGAATTAACATATTAAACTAAGGGATCCTGAGTTGCAGCCAAGGTCTGAGTGGTAAACAAAGTCAAAACACAACACGAGGTTGAAGAAGACAAAGTAACCTTTAACAACCTATTCTAGGGACGAGTAGCTTTATCGAAAGGGGATAAATTCCAGCAGGACCACCCAGTCACCACTCTACAAGGAATCGTGTGTCTACACTGTTTTCCTTCCAATGCTGGAACCATCCACACGGCTGATTAGCCCTCTTCCGAAAAAATCATTTTCATAGAGAGGGAGATGAAACAGACCACTAAGAGAAAGGACACTGACATCGTGAAGAGAAACAGAGAGTTACGCCCGGTAACCGAAGACGAACCATCATCAGAGAAGTTGGAATCCGGTCCACGCAGAGACTCCCATCGGTGACCTTCAAAACATAATTACATCATTATATTCTGACTCATAAGAGCGGCAGTTAGGGTTAAAATAAGCATAGCTGACAAATGCACCCAAGTGAGTTTTTCTCTAGTGCAACCTCTCTCTCTTTCTCTCTCTTTTGAAATCACCATGTTGTGTAACACGTGTCATATAGTGTTGGCCCGCTAGGGACCGGTTTTATCATACTAAGTTCTAATCAATAGCCTAGACTGTGTGTTTGTGTATGTGTATCATAAATGATAATTTTAGCTTGTTAGAAAATGTATAATCAACTCAATTGGTG
Organism: Oncorhynchus masou masou; assembly: GCF_036934945.1. Lineage (NCBI taxonomy): Eukaryota > Metazoa > Chordata > Actinopteri > Salmoniformes > Salmonidae > Oncorhynchus > Oncorhynchus masou. Next base: position 2,357,424 of record NC_088221.1, on the reverse strand, counting down.
TGGTACGGATTTATTTGGTGAGACTCAGGTTTGTGAAGATTCACGGATTATGTGACGTTCAGAATGACCTATAGAGGAAATTAGTGACTGTTGTAAAATCGATATTCTGATATTCTTTGAGTTAATTTACGCCTGTCCGGCACTGCCGGAATCTCCCATCCATTTGGGACCCGTGGCTAGGGTCCTCAGTCCGAGATTGGCGGCGAGGGTCGCCAGGCGGAGAAAGACTATGGTGGAGTGGGTTCAACGTTCAACGTCCACCGCGGACAGTCACCCACCCAGACCCTCCTCTATAGGTTCAGGTTTTGCGGCCGGAGTCTGCACCTTTTGGGGGGGTACTGTCACGTTCTGACCTTAGTTCCTTTGTTTTGTCTTTTGTTTTAGTATGGTCAGGGCGTGAGTTGGGTGGATTGTCTGTGTTAGTTTGTCTATGATTTTCTATTTCTGTGTTTGGCCTGGTATGGTTCTCAATCAGAGGCAGCTGTCAATCGTTGTCCCTGATTGAGAACCATATTTAGGTAGCCTGTTTTTCATTGTGTTTTGTAGGTGGTTATTTTCTGTTTAGTGTTGTGTTGCACCTTAAAGGACTGTTCGTTGGTTGTTTATTGTTTTGTTTTCAGTGTTCATTAAAATATTTAAAATATGAACACTTACCATGCTACACCTTGGTCTTTCTCTCCTTCCCCAGACGACAAGCGTTACAAAGAGAAACTCAATAAAGCTAAAACTTTCCTATGGTGCCCCAGGTTAATGCATTATTAATTGCCTGCATGCCTCATTAGTTGGGATTATGGTCCATTGTTTACCTAGCTAGCTAGCTACATGTCTTATCAAAATACTCCAACATGCAAGTAACCATTTTGGGTGAGTTCCTAAATTTGTGTTCCTAAATTCAGTCTGGCCATCTACTCCGATTTCAGAGAACTCTTGTCTGAGTGTGCCTGATGAATTCACGAACGCTCAACACCCGTTGAATACGGCCACAGCAGGCTCACACAGACGTTTGCAGAAAAGCATAATTCAATTGTCGCCAGCAGCACAGTTACAGTCACCAATGCTCTAGATAACATGAAAACAGCCTAGGGAGAGTCAAATGGTCAGAGTGGGGTGTTCTCTCATTTGTCTGGAAGTAGCTATCAAGCTAGCCAATGTTAGCCAGTTAGCTTGGGTGCTTGACTGCCGTTGTGAGGTCAGAATGTGTGAATCAACCCTTGGCCATAGCGGCCAGTGTGCTCTCTGAATGCGCCGAGTGTGAAACTCTACATTTACGAATGGACAATCTGAGAGCACAGTTGCAGTCACCAACGCTTTGGATAACATAACAGCCTAACCAGCTCTGGTGGCGTGAGTAATGTTCAATGAGCTGTTCCTTCATTTGTATCTGGAAGTAGCTAGCAACTTAGTTTGGGTGCTTGACTGCTGTTGTTAGGACAGAATGCTCAGATCAACACTTAAAGAGATGGGTGGGGCTACAGCTTAAAAGGATGTTAACGATGCTGAATCTGTGTAGAAGAGCACTTCAGTAGGCACCAAATTTTTTTGTCAAAAGTGAGTTTACAAATTTATCAACTTTCAAAGCAGAATTCATTTCCCATTGTTCCTCAACTATAGTGTATGATATACCATTTGGTAGATCTAGGTCTCTACTTTTATCCAAAGTAAAAAACACATTTTCAAATTTTTGCTACAAAATACCGATTTGAGCCGGTCAGTCACAAATGCCAATGCAGATTTTTTCCCCCAGTCCGCTCCTGATAAATAACTAGTAATAAGTTAGCCTACAGACTGGAAATTAAGGTAGATATGTTTTTCAACCATTTTCCACATTACAAATTAGGAATAAGCAAAGTGTAACGGTTTTCTTCCGTCGAAGGAGAGGACCAAAATGCAGCGTCGTTAGAGTTCATGGTTTTTAATATGATAAACTAAACATGAACACAATTACAAGACAACAAATGTGGCAAAACCCCAAAACAGTCCTATCTGGTACAGAGAACACAAAGACAGGAAACAACCACCCACAAAACCCAACACCAAACAAGCTACCTAAATATGGTTCCCAATCAGAGACAATGACAAACACCTGCCTCTGATTGAGAACCATGTCAGGCCAATCAACAAACCCAACATAGAAACACAAAACATAGAATGCCCACTCAGCTCACGTCCTGACCAACACTAAAACAAAGAAAACACAAAAAAACTGATTGCTGGTCACACAGATGGAAAATGATTCTTAAAAATATCTACAAAAAAAGTATTAAATGGTAGAAATACATCAAAACACAATCATGTTGAAATAAAGGTCCTTGACAACTATAATATCAACATTTATATTTTGTTTTGGCACCTCACAGGTCCTTAACTGGCTGCTTCAATAAATAGTACCCACAAAACACCAGTCACAACATCAACAGTGAAAAGGGGACTCCGTGATGCTGGCCTTTTGCAGGTACTATTTAATGCTGACACGCCAGATACTCAACAAGTCTAAAGAAGGCCAATTTTATTGCTTCTTTAAATCAGGACAACAGTTTTCAGCTGTGCTAACATAATTTCAAAAGAGTTTTCTAATGATCAATTAGCCTTTTAAAAAGATAAATTTGGATTAGCTAACACAACATGTCATTGGAACCCAGGAGTGATGGTCTCTGTACGCCTATGTAGAAATTTCATGAAAAATCAATAGTCATTTAGTCATTTACAACATTAACAATGTATACAGTGTATTTCTGATCAATTAAAAGTTTTTAATGGACAAAAAATATGCCTTTCTTTCAAAACAAGGCAATTTCTAAGTGACCCCAAACTTTTGAATGGTAGTGTACATTTACATACATGGTACTTTTATATATAACAACAATACATGTGGGTATTACAGACTTTCTCAGGGAGAGGTTGAAAATGGAAGTGAAGATCCTTACCAGTTGGTCCGCTCATGCTCTGAGTACACGCACTGGTAATCCGTCTGACCCTGCGGCCATGTAAATGTTGACCTGTCTTGCTCACATGAGCTACGGAGAGCGTGATCACACAGTCGTCCGGAACAGCTGGTGCGCTCATTGCATGCTTCAGTGTTGCTTGCCTCAAAGAGAGCATGAAAGGCATTTACCTCATCTGGTAGGCTCACGTCACTGTTCACATAAAGGCTGGTTTTTCCTGTGCAGTCCATAATAGTGTGCAAGCCCTGCCACATCCAACGAGCATCAGAGCCAGTGTAGTGGGATTCAATCTTAGTCCTGTTCTGGTGCTTTGTCTGTTGGATGGTTCATCTGAGGGCATAGCGGGATTTCTTTTAAGCGTCCAGATTAGTGTTACGCTCCTTGAAAGCGGCAGCTCTAGCCTTTAGCTCGATGCAGATCTTCCCTGTAGTCCATGGCTTCTGGTTGGGATATGTACGTATGGTCAGTGTGGGAAGACGTCGTCAATGCACTTATTGATGAAGCCAGTAACTGAGGTGGTGTACTCCTCAATGCCATTGGATGAATCACAGAACATATTCCAGTCTGTGCTAGCAAAACAGTCATGTATCGTAGGATCTGCGTCACCTGACTACTTCTGTATTGAGCGAGTCACTGGTTCTTCCTGCTTTAGTTTTAGCTTGTAAGCAGGAATCAGGAGGATAGAATTATGGTCAGATTTGCCAATTGGAGGTAGAAATGAGTTAAAACAGATTGAAGTTTGCCTGCATTAGTCCCCAGCCACTAGGAGCTCTATTTATGGATGAGCATTTTGTTGTTTGCTTATGGCCGTATACAGCTCGTTGAGTGCGGTCTTAGTGCCAGCATCGATTTGTGGTGGTAAATAGAGGGCTACGGATAATATAGGTGTGAACTCTCTTGGTAGATAGTGTGGTCTACAGCTTATCATAAGGTACTCTACCTCAGGCGAGCAATACCTCGAGACTTCTTTAATATTAGACATTGCGCACCAGCTGTTATTGACAAATAGACACACACCCTCGCCCCTCGTCTTACCAGACGTAGCTGCTCTGTCCTGCCAATGCATGGAAAACCCAGCCAACTCTATATTATCCGTGTCATCGGAAATGAAAGAAAAGAAAAAAGCTTTGTCCAGTTCGAGTTGAGTTATCACTGTTCTTATGTCCTATTTTCAGTCATATGAGACGATAGCAGCAACTTTATGTACAAATTCAGTTACAAAAATTGCAAAATAAAATAAAACAAATAGCACAGTTGGTTAGGAATCTGTAAAACGGCAGCCCTCCCCTCTGGCGCCATTCTCGAATGCTTCGCTCAGTTCTGTGAAGTCGGCTGAATGTATTTTGGGTGGTGAACCATTGTTAATACTCATAGGAAACTGTTGAGTGTGGAAAAACCCAGCAGTGTTGCAGTTCTTGACACAAACTGGTGCGCCTGGCACCTAACTACCATGCTCCGTTCAAAGGCACTTAAAAAATTTTGTCTGACCCTTTCACCCTCTGAATGGCATACATACACAGTCCTGGTCTCAATTGTTTCAATCCTTGAAAATCCTTCCTTAAAACTTAACCTGTCTCCTCCCCTTCATGTACACTGGTTGAAGTGGATTTAATGAGTGATATCATAAGGGATCATAGCTTTCACCTGGATTCACCTGGTCAGTCAATGTTATGGAAAGAACAGGGTTTCTTAATGTTTGCCCACTCAGTGTAGGTGTATGGTTTGTTAAACTTTGCATTTAATGGTTTTTGGTTGACTCCTACTAACATTACAACACAGTTGCATTGCTGTGTTTCCCAAACTCGGTCCTCGGGACCCCAAGGGGTGCACGTTTTGATGTTTGCCCTAAAACTACACCGCTGACTCAAATGATCAAAGCTTTATGATTAGTTGATTATTTGAATTAGATGTGTAGAGCTAGGGCAAACACCAAAATGTGCACCCTTTGGGGTCCCCAGGAGTTTGGGAAACCCTGTATTACGCATTTTTAGTTTAGGGATTTTTCCTTAACGATCCTAACGTCCTAAACGATTTAACGTTTAAACGTTCATACCTGTAATACACCACATGACCAAAAGTATGTGAACAACTGCTCATCGAACATCTCATTCCAAAGTAATCTGCATTAATATCCCCCCCTTTGTTGCTATAACAGCCTCCATTATTCTGGGAAGGCTTTCCACTCGCCGCAAGAGTATTAGTGAGGTCGGCACATATGTTGGGCGTTTAGGCCTGGCTCGCAGTCTGCATTCCAATTCATCCCAAAGGTGTTTGATGGGGTTGAGGTCAGGGCTCAGTGCAGGCCAAAACTGATCTCGACAAGTCATTTCTGTATGGACCTCGCTTTGTGCACGGGGGCATTGTCTTGCTGAAACAGGAAAAGGTCTTCCCAAAACTGTTGCCACAAAGGGTGGTTTCCACATTTTTCTATAGGCAAAACAGGATTGGCTAACGCTGTTTTTCTTTTGAGCAATCAATGAGCTCTGATTGGCTTTTGAGGCAGAGAGGGCAGATTCCTTGTTGCACAAGAAATTAAAGATAAATACTATTTGCAGTGAAGAAAAGTATACAGCTTCAAGTGTCATTCTTATCAGGCTACAACACACAACCCACACAATGTGTACAACACACACAATGTGTGTAGTACAGTCATACGGTAGGTCAGTGTGACAGAAAAAAATAGCTGATGTTTAGTATATTTAACAAAGATTAAAGTTATATTACCTCTCTGTATGTGGCATTCTGCACACTAAATCATTTACATTTACATTTAAGTCATTTAGCAGACGCTCTTATCCAGAGCGACTTATAAATTGGTGAATTCACCTTCTGACATCCAGTGGAACAGCCACTTTACAATAGTGCATCTAAATCATTAAGGGGGGGGGTGAGAAGGAATACTTATCCTATCCTAGGTATTCCTTGAAGAGGTGGGGTTTCAGGTGTCTCCGGAAGGTGGTGATTGACTCCGCTGTCCTGGCGTCGTGAGGGAGTTTGTTCCACCATTGGGGGGCCAGAGCAGCGAACAGTTTTGACTGGGCTGAGCGGGAACTGTACTTCCTCAATGGTAGGGAGGCGAGCAGGCCAGAGGTGGATGAACGCAGTGCCCTTGCTTGGGTGTAGGGCCTGATCAGAGCCTGGAGGTACTGCGGTGCCGTTCCCCTCACAGCTCCGTAGGCAAGCACCATGGTCTTGTAGCGGATGCGAGCTTCAACTGGAAGCCAGTGGAGAGAGCGGAGGAGCGGGGTGACGTGAGAGAACTTGGGAAGGTTGAACACCAGACGGGCTGCGGCGTTCTGGATGAGTTGTAGGGGTTTAATGGCACAGGCAGGGAGCCCAGCCAACAGCGAGTTGCAGTAATCCAGACGGGAGATGACAAGTGCCTGGATTAGGACCTGCGCCACTTCCTGTGTGAGGCAGGGTCGTACTCTGCGGATGTTGTAGAGCATGAACCTACAGGAACGGGCCACCGCCATGATGTTGGTTGAGAACGACAGGGTGTTGTCCAGGATCACGCCAAGGTTCTTAGCGCTCTGGGAGGAGGACACAATGGAGTTGTCAACCGTGATGGCGAGATCATGGAACGGGCAGTCCTTCCCCGGGAGGAAGAGCAGCTCCGTCTTGCCGAGGTTCAGCTTGAGGTGGTGATCCGTCATCCACACTGATATGTCTGCCAGACATGCAGAGATGCGATTCGCCACCTGGTCATCAGAAGGGGAAAGGAGAAGATTAATTGTGTGTCGTCTGCATAGCAATGATAGGAGAGACCATGTGAGGTTATGACAGAGCCAAGTGACTTGGTGTATAGCGAGAATAGGAGAGGGCCTAGAACAGAGCCCTGGGGGACACCAGTGGTGAGAGCGCGTGGCGAGGAGACAGATTCTCGCCACGCCACCTGGTAGGAGCGACCTGTCAGGTAGGACGCAATCCAAGCGTGGGCCGCGCCGGAGATGCCCAACTCGGAGAGGGTGGAGAGGAGGATCTGATGGTTCACAGTATCGAAGGCAGCCGATAGGTCTAGAAGGATGAGAGCAGAGGAGAGAGAGTTAGCTTTAGCAGTGCGGAGCGCCTCCGTGATGCAGAGAAGAGCAGTCTCAGTTGAATGACTAGTCTTGAAACCTGACTGATTTGGATCAAGAAGGTCATTCTGAGAGAGATAGCGGGAGAGCTGGCCAAGGACGGCACGTTCAAGAGTTTTGGAGAGAAAAGAAAGAAGGGATACTGGTCTGTAGTTGTTGACATCGGAGGGATCGAGTGTAGGTTTCTTCAGAAGGGGTGCAACTCTCGCTCTCTTGAAGACGGAAGGGACGTAGCCAGCGGTCAGGGATGAGTTGATGAGCGAGGTGAGGTAAGGGAGAAGGTCCCCGGAAATGGTCTGGAGGAGAGAGGAGGGGATAGGGTCGAGCGGGCAGGTTGTTGGGCGGCCGGCCGTCACAAGAAGCGAGATTTCATCTGGAGAGAGAGGGGAGAAAGAGGTCAGAGCACAGGGTAGGGCAGTGTGAGCAGAACCAGCGGTGTCGTTTGACTTAGCAAACGAGGATCGGATGTCGTCGACCTTCTTTTCAAAATGGTTGACGAAGTCATCTGCAGAGAGGGAGGAGGGGGGAGGGGGAGGAGGATTCAGGAGGGAGGAGAAGGTGGCAAAGAGCTTCCTAGGGTTAGAGGCAGATGCTTGGAATTTAGAGTGGTAGAAAGTGGCTTTAGCAGCAGAGACAGAGGAGGAAAATGTAGAGAGGAGGGAGTGAAAGGATGCCAGGTCCGCAGGGAGGCGAGTTTTCCTCCATTTCCGCTCGGCTGCCCGGAGCTCTGTTCTGTGAGCTCGCAATGAGTCATCGAGCCACGGAGCGGGAGGGGAGGACCGAGCCGGCCTGGAGGATAGGGGACATAGAGAGTCAAAGGATGCAGAAAGGGAAGAGAGGAGGGTTAAGGAGGCAGAGTCAGGAGAAAGGTTGGAGAAGGTATGAGCAGAGGGAAGAGATGAAAGGATGGAAGAGGAAAGAGTAGCGGGGGAGAGAGAGCGAAGGTTGGGACGGCGCGATACCATCCGAGTAGGGGCAGTGTGGGAAGTGTTGGATGAGAGCGAGAGGGAAAAGGATACAAGGTAGTGGTCGGAGACTTGGAGGGGAGTTGCAGTGAGGTTAGTGGAAGAACAGCATCTAGTAAAGATGAGGTCGAGCGTATTGCCTGCCTTGTGAGTAGGGGGGGAAGGTGAGAGGGTGAGGTCAAAAGAGGAGAGGAGTGGAAAGAAGGAGGCAGAGATGAATGAGTCAAAGGTAGACGTGGGGAGGTTAAAGTCGCCCAAGACTGTGAGAGGTGAGCCGTCCTCAGGAAAGGAGCTTATCAAGGCATCAAGCTCATTGATGAACTCTCCGAGGGAACCTGGAGGGCGATAAATGATAAGAATGTTAAGCTTGAAAGGGCTGGTAACTGTGACAGCATGGAATTCAAAGGAGGCGATAGATAGATGGGTAAGGGGAGAGAGAGAGAATGACCACTTGGGAGAGATGAGGATCCCGGTGCCACCACCCCGCTGACCAGAAGCTCTCGGGGTGTGCGAGAACACGTGGGCGGACAAAGAGAGAGCAGTAGGAGTAGCAGTGTTTTCTGTGGTGATCCATGTTTCCGTCAGTGCCAGGAAGTCGAGGGACTGGAGGGAGGCATAGGCTGAGATGAACTCTGCCTTGTTGGCCGCAGATCGGCAGTTCCAGAGGCTACCGGAGACCAGGAACTCCACGTGGGTCGTGCGCGCTGGGACCACCAGATTAGGGTGGCCGCGGCCACGCGGTGTGGAGCGTTTGTATGGTCTGTGCAGAGAGGAGAGAACAGGGATAGATAGACACATAGTTAACAGGGTACAGAAGAGGCTACGCTAATGCAAAGGAGATTGGAATGACAAGTGGACTACACGTCTCGAATGTTCAGAAAGTTAAGCTTACGTAGCAAGAATCTTATTGACTAAAATGATTGAAATGAAACAGTACTGCTGGAGTAGGCTAGCTGGTAGTGGCTGCGATGTTGACACTACACTAATCAAGTCGTTCCGTCGAGTGTAATAGTTTCTACAGTGCTGCTATTCGGGGGCTAGCTGGCTAGCTAGCAAGGTTGATTGCGTTCCGTTACTTTAAAAGAACGACAATAGCTGGCTGGCTAACCTAGAAAATCGCTCTAGGCTACACAATTGTCTTAGATACAAAGACGGCTATGTAGCTAGCTAGCTACGATCAAACAAAACAAACCGTTGTACTGTAATAGTTACTACAGTGCTACATCTAATGATTGTGGCAAATAGTTTTCTGTAAAAAATATCAGTTGATCATTATTGTATTCATCATTATTCTATTAAGCCACAGATAAAATACAATCCAGAAAATATACATTTATTTAAATGATTATATTACTTAAAATGTACAGTACTTGCTCATTAATTTACTAGATGTTCATTCATTGTTTGTGTACTACTTCACAGATGGCCCTTCTCCCCAGCCATGCTAGTGACCTGCTGCTAATGATAGGAAGAATGGAGCAAGAGAGAGAGAGGGAGGGAGAGAGAGAGAGAAGAAGGCTACATTATACATTATAAGGACACAGGGAGTAAGAGACTGAGGATGGGTGAGGCTTTCAATATTCTGAGAGAGAAAAATAGAGATATATAGCGAGAGAAATGGAAAGGGATAAGAGCGAGTGACACAGTGAGTAACAGAGGGAGAGCGAGATGGCACGGCACAGCACCCCGGGTGTCCCCTCTCACAGCAGTGGTGAATTACTACCAGTACCGTCAGCCAGGTCCGTGTGTGGAGCACAAATGACACGCAATATTTGCCAGGATTAAGTCAGCAGGGGATTCGCTCCAAATGTCAGCTTTCAAAGGACGGACGCCTGGGCGTGTGCTCTCATGCTCGCCGTGACATACTGTAGTGTTAGGTCTATAGTACTGTATGGAAGATGATGAGAGAAAGAGACACACAAATCTATTTGAAGATGCCTTGAGCTAATTGAGTGTAGTTTAGTGTTATCCCAGTTTTAGTACCCCCTGCTTGGAAGTGCCAAGGAGCAGTAGCAGTACAATATGAGTGTTCCTCGGACACTACGGTCCAGGGTAACGCATCACATTACAAGGTTGTACTGTTGTTTGAGAGTTTTTAGGAAACAGTTTATGGGTGTCCCTTTTCTTTCAAAAGACAGTTCACTAAAAAGAGTTGTAAAAAATGTTTTTGAAGTGGAAGGTTTGGCAAGAACTGCTGTAAAGGTTAGTCAGTAATTTACTGGCTACTGTTCCTCTTCCTAATTAAGCCTTCTAAACAGTAACATCAATGGATAGCTGAACAACCCAGTGGTACCCCACCTACAGTACATTATTATCTCCTGTAGTATACTGTATGAGTACATAACCCCAATAATTGTTAAATGATTTCACCCATAAATGATTTGATAATTCAACACAAATGTTAGATAGTCAATGTGAAACAATTACTTTAACACAAATGCACTGCCATAGTTAGATTAAAACATCCAAACAACAGCTGACAAATGTTTTGAGGAAAATATAACCTTCGGAATTCTACAATAGGGATCACAATACAATGCATCACTGTACCTTAAGAATACACAACATTTAACTAAATTCAAACAAGTCAATGTCAACTGTCAGACTACACATATTAATTGATTTAAAACTGATATTGTGTGGGTGCAAATTTAACAAAATTGATAATAACTTACAGTCTGCTATTAGTATTATGTCTTTATGAGTAATAGGTCACATTTTCAATTGCTGCTGTTAGATTTCATTGTGCTGCCTGTCCTTCCTTTTCATATCCAAGAAAAAAAGCAATGTTGTTTAAAAAAATTCCACTCGTGGGTTACCCCCCCACACACACTCACACTCTTTCATCCAACACAATTGCGAGCTACTAATCCAGTTTTGATAGCATTTGGCACACTACCTTTGGATCACAGCAAGATGCTCGACTTCCATTCTGGTCTCCCATAGGAACCCCTGAGCCCAAGAAAGCAGCCGACACCGGGTCGCGCCAGAGGAGGAGGAGGAGAAGTGGGGGTGGAGTACGGTGGGGGGTTTCTGTCTCCTTGTAGCAAAGAGTTATTATTTTTTGATTCAAGTCAACCCATTGCTCCACACACATAAGCAGGTGAGCATTTTTCATCATGAATCTTGTTCTGGAGGCAGCTCTGCAGTGGTCACTAGCAGGCACAGCCACAAAGTCATAAAATCTGGTTTAAAAAAATAAGCCTAACCTTAACCTAAACCTTAACCACACTGTTAACCCTATATCCTAACCTTAAATTAAGACCAAAAATCAAGTGTTTGTTTTCATTCGTTTTTACAATATAGACAATTTTGACTTTGCAGCTGGCCTATCTAAGAGGAAATTGCTCAGTTTTGCCTCCAGGACAAGACTCATGACAATAAATGTCAACCTGCCACACATAGATAGACAGACAGCAAGACAGACACCCCCTCCCATCACACACCCGTGACACACACACACACATTCCATTTGGCTGTGAAATACATATTGAAGACGTGTTATTTTGCTGTCAATCTCAGACACAGGAAGTATCTAATGACTGCTGTCGAAGGCGACTGGAATATTACATTTGGTATGAAAAACCATAGTTTTAACTCCCCTTTGTCCCCCCTCTGTACTCCCCGATCCAAATAGACAATGCATCAGCCGGGCTTGATGCCTCAGATGTTTGGGTTCATTAAAAATCTTGAACTGGTGCCAGGGCTGTAGCTGGAGATAAAAGGACCATAAAAGGACGACAAAATTTATGGATGGCAAGTCACCACCTCACCCTGGCATTTATAATAAACAAATGGTTTCTGTTTCCAATTTAAATTTCTCATTATACTGTGACTTTTGGAAAATGTGTTTTGATTTACCAATATTTTATCTGCAAAACTGTATAATTGATTAGATTTACATGGCTCTGATTTTAATACCGATCGCCTCCCCCAAAAATTAAACGATAACAACTCCCAAGGCGCAATGACATGATATAAAACAAACCCACATATCAAACAGACTTGCCTGAGAAATTAATTGGCCATAACCACCATAGAATCCAATTCATCTCCTTGAGAGATGGTTATGGGAGTGGAGGGGGACCCAAAAACATGGAAAGATAGACTTCACAGGTCCGGGTTAGAGTGACATCAATGCAGCGTGCCAGTGTTGGCCACATTAACCCATAGCTAAATCCCATCACACAAATGTCAGTAGATCCGTTATGAAACCGTGACATTTAGATCCAAGGTCTCCATTGTGGTTGCAGACAGGCGGCTGGTGTTTGTCCATCCTTAGCACCCCTTCCAACACACACACACACACACACACACACACACACACACACACACACACACACACACACACACACACACACACACACACACACACACACACACACACACACACACACACACACACACACACACACACACACACACATACTGTAGTCTAAACATTAAAGATCACAAGGAAGAATTAAAATATGTCAGGGATTTCTGTTACATAAGATGAACTTTTATTCTTGTAATTATGAGGGAGAAACAGTCATGGTTTTCTTATTGATAAAAAAATATAATGCATTGATTTATAATATAGTATGACCATTTGTGGAAAACTACTACAATTTTTGATGTGAGCTTCTACCAAAGTTAAATGTAAATGTAATCCACACCACGTATGTTTTTTTATTAAACAAACAATGAATGGACGTTTTACAGTAATGATTTGACAAAATGTATGTACCTATGTTTTTATTCAAACATTTGTCACACATCCTGAAAAGAAATAAATAGCACAGGGCTAGTACACTTTTCTAACAAAACCATAGACATACATCATTGAGTAAAACGTGAAATATTGGAACAATTAAGATCAACATGTATGATGCTGTAATAAAATGAATAATTGAGTTGCCAAAATGTCTTATACAAGTTTACTTGAAAGCTTATTTCTACCAATGAATCTGTGTTCCCAGTGGGAAATGAATGTCATACTTCCACATAATCATGATTAATATCTTTACATTATGTATCTCATCAAAATGTCATCATTCAATAATATAATATTAAGTACAATACCGCTCAAAAACTATAATTTAGTATTTGGTTCATTAGTCCACTGTTGATACAGTCCCAAAATGTTTTCATATCAGGACGTTTTCAAGATACAGAACTTTAAAAACACAGAGTGTCACATGCATTTGCTTCCATCCAACCATTTTATGTTTATTAATTAACTGATGCAGAAAAAATCTCATGACAGGCCTGATGGAAACAGCAAATATGTCCTCATTTTATTTTACCTTTATTTAACTAGGCAGGTCAGTTTAAGAACAAATTCTTACTTACAGTGAAAGCCTACCAGGGAACTGTGGGTTAACTGCATTGTTCAGGGGAAGAACGACAGATTTTTTACCTTGTCAGCTCAGGGATTCAATCCAGCAACCTTTCAGTTAGTGGCCCAACACTCTAACCACCCTTAATGTCAAAAACACAAAATATGCCAGACGACTGTGGATACTTTTTTGTTAGTGAAATCGATTAAACAACAATTGCGGTGGAAACGCCTTACATGCGCAAATATTGATGTAGTAACCATCATGTTGAAGTAAACTTAGAGTCACACAATGATATTGTGTTGTCCTCCCACCAGATGTAGAAAAGAAGGAAGAGTTTAGGCTGATGTGGTGGATCGACACGCAGCCCAGGCAAACAAACAGTTATCTCAAGCTTAAACTGACGGATTTTGATGGGGATTTATTTATTATGTTACTTAGATTGACCCACCGGTGCATCAATAGACTCTTAAGGACTAAATAGTTTAAGCACTGTTCGATCTGAAGAAGTCAAATAGTAATAATAATATGAGGATGCAAGAGATCTAGAGTTGTGCTTTACATGCACACATAATGATCTTGCCCTTATATCTCATCATGTAATCGACCCTCTCCACTTCATCAGAAAACCATTGTCTAGACTAGAGCATTCGCCAAGATGAGATTGGGCAAGTTTGTTATTCATCAGAACAGCTTTTTGTGACAAAACCATCGGTAGAATTGAAAATGTGAACGTTTTTTATTTGGTACATGAAATCTTATGCGAAAAAGTGTGCTCCCTTGTCATCACACACAGCTTTTATTTTTTGTGTGAATATTTGATTCGCTTTAAAATCTTTCGACAAGTTGGTGGAAGCCTAGCTAAGGAAAGACAATATGGTAAATCGTAGGAATACAATTAATAGAACACTTTAAGTATGGCTTGTGAATTTGTAACCTAATAGACAATAATTACTTAGTAATTATATCAATGTACGTTCCAATTTTAAAAGAGGCTGCACGTGAGTAAATTAACCTGCTATGACTGAGATATACCAGGGTAGATTCTTCATTAGCGGGCTGAAATGTCCTTATTGTAGCAATGGCCTGATACTGTTGAAACCTGGGTCACGTTCCGAAGGGCACAAAATGTTTTGCAACGCAAACCCATAACCTGTGTTCTAATTGGATGTTAAATTCAGGTAATACCTCCCCATTCCACACTTTTTCTAAATGTTTGCTCACTACTGAACACAACCTTATAGCAACAGGGGTTAGTTAACCCCGGTCTCAGGACAACTCCACATCACTGTTATTACTACTTCTCAGTAGGACAGAGGTAATCCAAGAGAACGCTAATGAGTCATTGGGACAAACCCCGATCCAAACTGAAGCATCATAATGAGTCATGTGTGATGAAGAGCAAAACCCAAATCTCTAAACAGGACAAGGTGTCATAAACCTCTCGTGTCAAGGCCACAACACCTATAACCCACACGGCCGAGACACACGGTATGCTTAATGATTGCCTTATCGCATTAAGAGGCAAGTCTGTGACAGGGGGAGCAAGGGAGAAAGAGGGGGAGAGAGAGAGAAAGAGAGGATAAGGGAGGAGAGGAGTGAAAACTTTCATTACCAGAGACAGAGCCTTGCTGCCCTCTCTCTCTCTCCCCTCTCCTCTCCTCCCACCACCACCGGCAGTCCAGCAGATCAGGAATTACAAATGATATCATGACAATTTTTCACGCTCTTCAAACCAATGATGTTTTACCGACTCATTTACTATGATACCTTGCTACGCGTCCAGCTGCGAATCAGGGATGTGTCACGGGACTGAATCCCCCCCGCCCCCCACCCCCCTGCTGAGCCTGTCCAATGACCTGGAAGGCAATAGGGGATGCCAGTGCCTGCAGCATGTGCTGCACTGATAAAGCAGCAGGGCACCGTCAAAAACCCTCCCATACAAACTTTCCAGATCACTTTGGCTTTTAACAGATGAGTAGGCACTGGTCGTTTTTTCGTTCTCTTTTTGTTCTCCAAAGCCCTGTGGTTGATATACAATGAGTGATTCCCTTTTGCCTAGAAGGGGAATAGTGTTGTGGTGAATCTGGTGTGGGGGGATGAATATAGTGTGTGGCAGGGTCAGTGCTTGGGTTAAGCAACAATTCAGAGTGGTGCTCCTTTAAAGAAGATACTGATATTGCTATAGGCCTGCTTACCAGTTAGAGTTACATAGGCCAAAGAAATCAGCATACTCAGGAGTATGTGCACTCTTAGTTATAGAACCCTTTTAGTTCCAGGTAGAACCTTTTTAGTGTTCCATGTAGAACCCTCTGTGGAAAGGGTTCTATATTGAACCCAAATGGGTCCTACCTGGAACCAAAGGATTCTACCTGGAATTAAAAATGATTACTCAAAGAGTTCTCCTACGGGGACAGCCAATCACCTTTTTAGGTTTTAGAGAGCACCTTTTTTTATAAGAGTGTGGGTGAGGTGGCAACATTCAAATTAAGCTGTTCATGTGCAAACATAACTATTTTATCAAAGATATGACCCACAATTTTGCTTACTGACGAGAAGGATTCCTAGAGAGAATTCTGAAAATGGTAATGCTAGTCTGAAAATGTGTACTTTCTATTTCTCTACAGCCTTCCAAAAGGGTTCATTGGCTCCATAGAATAACCATTTTTTGTTCCGGGTAGAACCCTCTGTGGAAAGGATTCTACATGGAACCCAAAAGGGTTCTACCTGTAACCAAAAAGGTTTCTTCAAAGGGTTCTCCTATGGGGAGGGGACAGCTGAAAAAACCTTTAGGTTCTAGGTAGCTCCTTTTTTCTAAGAGTGTAGACATAAATCAGAGGACACTTCTGTGAAAATCTGAGACAAAAGAGACTATAACACATTCATCCAATCATTTTCTGTGACTCTCTAACACTTTATTTAAGGAATTTATTTGGCAGGGACAGTGGACAAGATCACATTTCCGTCTGTAGTCTCTCAATGGGCTTTATGAGTTTAGATTGTTTGGGTTTTCCCAATTAATTCCCCTCACGCGAACCCCAGGCCCTGAAATCCTTCTACATTATTGGAATAATGCGATGGGGAGTGATGAGGCTGGGAGTGTCAGGAGACATTAAGCCCTTGCAGCCCCAAGCTGGTGGACGATACTAGACTGAGCACCGACCGAAAGCAGAAGTCACTGACCCAGCAATGGAGAGAGAGAGAGAGAGAGACAGACAAAGAGAGAGAGAGGGAGGGAGGGATGGTTGGATATGAAAGGAACGAAGAAGAGACAGGGATAGAGGTGTGTGTGTGTGTGTGTGTGTGTGTGTGTGTGTGTGTGTGTGTGTGTGTGTGTGTGTGTGTGTGTGTGTGTGTGTGTGTGTGTGTGTGTGTGTGTGTGTGTGTGTGTGTGTGTGTGTGTGTGAGAGAGAGAAGGGAGAGAGAAGAAGAGAGAGAGAGAGAGAGAGAGAGAGAGAGAGCTGTTCTGCACACATTAACCAAATCACAGGAAATGGTTTTAAGGGCTGTTTTTCCCGTTGGGTTCACCCTGATTCCCACTTTCTCACTTCATTTCACTGAATTAATGAGCTGGTCAAGGCAGACCTCCAAAAATCACCATCTACCAATCACTTTGTTTAGGGATTGTATTTGTGTTGCATGAGAGGTTATGAGAAAAACATGATTATGGATGCACACATAGGCTACCTGTTAAAAGGGAATGACGTGATTTGCGATAATCCTAGATATGATTGTAGGCTAGTTAAAGTATACTGGTATTTTAACCAAGGACAGTTGGAGAGGTCCTTCGTCCTCGATATGATTGTAGGCTAGTTAAAGTATGCTGGCATTTTAACCACGGACCGTTGAAGGGGTCCTTAATCCGTGGAATGCTGTATTTTACTAGAATATATTTTTACAGTAAAAATATTAAACTCCAGACATGGTGGGAGTTTTGATTCATTGTCACTGACAGAGAGTCGACTCATCTGGTGTCCCAGGTCTGAAAAGTCCCTGATTAGATGGAGAGAACGGAAAACAGAAGTGTATCAGCCCAAACCAGTGAGCCTGGTTCAATGGCAGTGACATACTCTATTCAGTTCACATACATAGACAGTATGCTGAAGTGCTACTGCTTACCTTAAAATACAACTGAAACACAAAGTGTATTGAATTTAATCTGAGTACCTATATCATTTCTTCCTCTATTTATATCCCAGAAGAGTCTTAACATTGGCTCAACCTAACCCTCACAGTATATTCGACACTGAGGACTGTATTCCTCTCGGGTGTGTTTATGAATGAGAGTGAATGGGCCTTTCCTACTCTACTCCAGGTGCACTGAGCTGGAACAAACCCAGTAGGAATGTTAGCAGCGGTAAATGGGACACTAGGACTGAGAGACGTCGAGAACATCAGAGAGGAACCATAGCTGTTTACACTCGGTTCACCTCAGGACGCATCATGTCAGGGGAGTAAAAAGGAAACCTCTGTGACTAAAGATAGAAATGTTGTGTCTGTACATGAACTTTACTCTTACTTCATGTAACACTTTGGTTTCTCTTTGGCTGACAGGTAACGCATTATGGTGCAGTTATGATACATTAGAAGACTTAAGCAAATATAAGCACACACTGCATGACCCTATTAAAATGTCTTGTTATTACTGCTTCTTATTAAATGCCCAAAGTGCTATACACTTCTCATATGTGTAACCCTATCCCCTTTTGTCTGACAGACCAACAGAAACCGACAGGAATAATATGCTTGCTTATTGTCATCTGTTGTATGTCCCCCCCTATTTATGAATTGATATGAGTTTATTCATTATTCATATCAGGGTTGGAATCATTACCATTTTTTCCATCAGGCTTGTCACTTACACAATAAACATTATGAAATCACACTTTCGCCCAAGGCACCGCCGGCGCAGCTTTGCAAAGTGGTCACAATTGACTAGTTAACAAGGACACACCGGTACACTGGAGACAAACACCAAATGCCATACAAGTGACCCTTGCATGTTTAATACACAAGCAAACGATGACAATAAGACAAGTGACAGGTTGGGGCAGTGACCGGAGGAGGGAATCTTACTAAACACAGGGAGGAACACGGACAGAGACACACGCCCCAGCCCTATACTCTTACTCTACCTACACCCTCTACCCCTTTAATTCTAAGAGTGTATTCTCTACCTCCAGCCCCAGTTTCAGGTGTCTAGCCCAGCCCCAGCCATATACCCGTGCCCCAGCCCCAGCCCTAGCCACAGCGTGAGACCCGATACCCCAGCCACAACCGAGTCTATCCATAGGTCCATCTCAAATAACAGTAACACTCACAATTAATTCAGTAATATCCAACATATAGGACAGTAAATAACTTCCCACCACAGTAGAATTATTTAATCTTAAAATGTATCCAACACCAGAGACTCCTATACTAATTAACAGTGTGACACACACACACACACTCCCCCAGCAGTGGTCAGCCTGTAGAACCAGGATATGTTAGCACCTTTATGATATAAATACTAACACACCCTGGGCATAAGAAAGCTGTCAGCAGAACATTTGTTTTCCATTTTTCACCACCTAAGGCACTTCGAACCAAGATGACAAGGCGTTAAAACTGTACACCAACACTTACTATTTTGCCCTTTGGTGAATTTTGGCAGCTCAACAGATGGGGTTTATACCAGCACCCGTTAATTGTGTGTTCGGAGATTGACCGACACTCCATTTGGCTAGCCCTCACCTCCACACATGTAAGTATGTGTACTGTGGACACACACAAGGGTGCACGAATGCACAGACACACACATGCAAGCAAACACACACACACATGGACAGACACACACACGTGCAGGTAAACAAATGTAAAGTTTTGCAGTTTTGCAATAGGAGCAAGTTACTGTCTTATACTGCGCTCAATGTTTCACTCAATGTTTCACATAACCAACTGTTACAGAGTGGATGTCAGAGGTGCGTGATCTGAACCTCTTGTAGAAAGAGACTGAAATGACCCCTACCTCCTTCCCCCTTCCATTCCATCTAGCCCGTAAATAGATCAAAGCACAACGCCGACCAACAGCCACACATCTATAATTGCAACACGGCCTAAATGGCTCAGAGCAAAGCGACCCGTCAGATGCTAAATGGTTTGGACACAGGAGACGCTGAAGCATACTGTATGAGCGGAGGAACGCTTACAGTTAGTCGTTGGCGGATAGGGGGAATTCTCTAGAGCCACACTGGGCCCTGTTGTCTGGTCTTAGGGCAGACTGATATAGATATCACAACTCCGGCCTGTGGAGGGGGACCCAGAGGGACCAGGGCAGGCCAGACATACAGCTGAGGCTGGAGCTGGGTTGGGGCTGCATGGGGATGGTTTGGGGTATCGGGCTGGGGTATGGGGAATGGGACTTGTGGTTGGATTAGGCTTGGTACTGGAGTTGTGAGAGAAGGCTGGAGGCTATAGGCTTAAAGGCAGTTTATAAGGTTGAGTAATAGAGGCTGGGGCAGAGGCTGGGCTTGGGGTACATTGCTTATTCCTTTGCCGAGCTGGTGCTGGGGAACAAGCCAATACTGGGGCTATGACCTGGTCTGGTCCAGGATTGGGGTGAGTGACGAGAGTAGCCTCAAGTTCTCCAGTTGTCACATCATGACACTGATTCAGCCTAATGAGCAGCTCCCTGTCATCCTACATCTGGCCTGCGTACACTTGTAGGATCTGGCAGCCGGTAACCTGCTAGAGTCCCCCCCAACCTCACCCCCCCCCAACCTCACCCCCACCCTACTTGCCAGACACTGTAACTCCACCGTGAACTGGGCTCGTCACCGGATCAGCACCATACCACTCAACAAGCACTGAGGTCCTGGTAATATCACCAACTTTCGCCCCGACAAACAAACAAATAAACAAATAATTAAATTAGGAAATGTATATTAGGGTAAAACGATTTTGGGGCTTTGATTGTGTAAACTTTGTATCGTAGCTTCCAAAGTGAGATTTTTAAGCAAATTTGTTTATAGAATTTGAACTTTACAATACTGTCTCTTCAATACTCAACATATTTAATAGCTATTTTCAAGCCTACTGTCTAAAAATTGGTTTAGTTTTGTAGTATATTCACTTGATATAACTGGGGTGCAGTTGAAAGACCCCCGACCTCATGTACTGTATATTCTTTGTTTAAGATAAAGTCACTTAAAATGTGCAGCTGCTCCAAAGGGATTTCATTTACAATGCATTGTCTAATTTCATATTAGGGTGAAGTTCAATAGTTAAAGGCAGACCTTGAAAGGGGGAGAGAGAGAGAGCTACAGTCTTTTCTACTGATGATGACGATGACAGTGATGATGAATAAGATATGGTACAACAGATTACAGAGAGTAGCCTTCCCAATCCCATCTCAAGACATCTCCTTCTCCATCTCCTTCTCCTCCTCAGACAGATGGACAGACAGACCAGCTTCCCAGAATTCTTCATGGGCACCGTCCTGGAAAATGGCACAAAGGTTTACTAAACATGGTCGCAGGCTGTGGCACCAATTACTGGTAATATACATCAAAAAGGTCCCGGGCTGAGGCCCATGGAAACAAGACTGATCACTCCAATGACGGCAACTGTCAGTCTGCTCACCGCCAAGCTCTAGCTGTTGAAATAATTAGTCCATGGTCTGTGAATTAAACGATAATACAACGAGCCGAGCCGACGTCCAAAATATGCACATCGCCTTAGATGACCTGGAAACCTGCTGTCTGCCGACGCTACTGACCGGGGAACAGCGTCTTCAGATACACACACATGCACCGCATGTACACGGACCGGGGAACAGCGTCTTCAGATACACACACATGCACCGCATGTACAGGGACCGGGGAACAGCGTCTTCAGATACACACACATGCACCACATGTACACGGACTGGGGAACAGCGTCTTCAGATACACACACATGCACCGCATGTACAGGGACCGGGGAACAGCGTCTTCAGATACACACACATGCACCGCATGTACACGGACCGGGGAACAGCGTCTTCAGATACACACACATGCACCACATGTACACGGACCGGGGAACAGCGTCTTCAGATACACACACATGCACCACATGTACACGGACCGGGGAACAGCGTCTTCAGATACACACACATGCACCGCATGTACAGGGACCGGGGAACAGCGTCTTCAGATACACACACATGCACCGCATGTACAGGGACCGGGGAACAGCGTCTTCAGATACACACACATGCACCGCATGTACAGGGACCGGGGAACAGCGTCTTCAGATACACACACATGCACCGCATGTACACGGACCGGGGAACAGCGTCTTCAGATACACACACATGCACCACATGTACACGGACTGGGGAACAGCGTCTTCAGATACACACACATGCACCGCATGTACAGGGACCGGGGAACAGCGTCTTCAGATACACACACATGCACCACATGTACACGGACCGGGAACAGCGTCTTCAGATACACACACATGCACCACATGTACACGGACTGGGAACAGCGTCTTCAGATACACACACATGCACCACATGTACACGGACCGGGAACAGCGTCTTCAGATACACACACATGCACCACATGTACACGGACCGGGAACAGCGTCTTCAGATACACACACATGCACCGCATGTACACGGACCGGGAACAGCGTCTTCAGATACACACACATGCACCACATGTACACGGACCGGGAACAGCGTCTTCAGATACACACACATGCACCACATGTACACGGACCGGGGAACAGCGTCTTCAGATACACACACATGCACCACATGTACACGGACCGGGGAACAGCGTCTTCAGATACACACACATGCACCACATGTACACGGACCGGGGAACAGCGTCTTCAGATACACACACATGCACCACATGTACACGGACCGGGGAACAGCGTCTTCAGATACACACACATGCACCACATGTACACGGACTGGGGAACAGCGTCTTCAGATACACACACATGCACCACATGTACACGGACTGGGGAACAGCGTCTTCAGATACACACACATGCACCACATGTACACGGACCGGGGAACAGCGTCTTCAGATACACACACATGCACCACATGTACACGGACTGGGAACAGCGTCTTCAGATACACACACATGCACCACATGTACACGGACCGGGAACAGCGTCTTCAGATACACACACATGCACCACATGTACACGGACCGGGGAACAGCGTCTTCAGATACACACACATGCACCGCATGTACACGGACCGGGGAACAGCGTCTTCAGATACACACACATGCACCACATGTACACGGACTGGGGAACAGCGTCTTCAGATACACACACATGCACCACATGTACACGGACCGGGAACAGCGTCTTCAGATACACACACATGCACCACATGTACACGGACTGGGGAACAGCGTCTTCAGATACACACACATGCACCACATGTACACGGACCGGGAACAGCGTCTTCAGATACACACACATGCACCACATGTACACGGACTGGGGAACAGCGTCTTCAGATACACACACATGCACCACATGTACACGGACTGGGGAACAGCGTCTTCAGATACACACACATGCACCACATGTACACGGACCGGGGAACAGCGTCTTCAGATACACACACATGCACCACATGTACACGGACTGGGGAACAGCGTCTTCAGATACACACATGCACCGCTTACCCACCCATGCATGCATGTACACGGACCGGGGAACAAGTCCACACCTTCAAACACACAGACACAGACACAGACCGAGGGACAAGGCCAAATGTCTTCAAAAGAGGCCCGAGGCACTGGAGGAAGAAAAATACAGGCTTTGTTTAATGATAATATGTACATGTTGGGGTAACATCAGGGAAAAGAGAGCAGCTACCCAAAATATAGTTCTTGTTGGGGGCAGCCTTTTGTTATGGTCCTGTCTCAATATCGAAGCTATGGTCGTTATGAAGCTGTCTTGGTTCAACATCCCTCTTCATTATGATGATAATGTCATGTTGTGTGTGCGGAGAAAGGGTCTTTGTGCAAGTTTGTATGCATTACAATGACATAGGCCACCATGCTAAATAGGAGGGCAGGGGGTTCAGAGCTTATATTATTCACAAAAATGACTAAAATCAATTATTTATTTTTTGTAAAATTATTAGGATTATTTTGTTAACACTATAAACATATACAAACAAAAGACAACAGACAAGCACACAAACATTAATGACATGACACCTGCCCAGACCCACATGTTCGCACTGCATCTATCTCCAGGGCTTGTAAGACTCCATGCCATTTGGTCTCAAATTGCGGTATTCTGTTTTTCTCTGTCGCCCACACCTTTTCAATATTTAAATAATAATGCATTTGATTCTTCCGCTGTCTTTAACGATGGAAGATCATTTGATTTCCAGTGTTTAAGTAAATTATTTCTCAAAATAATTGACAGACAACTTTCTAACTCCATCCATAACTTTTGGACGTTATAGTACTCCCAGAAGTCATTGTTAATTTTACACTTTAAATAAATTATAATCCTAAAGCATGAGTAAGATATAGTTTTTGTAATTAACAGAAAAAGGTATGTTGAATTAACAATCCTGCATTGATGCACAGATTCCAAAAGAGTCATGATCTGTTTGGTATTAGGAACATTGACATGGTTAAAATAGAAACCACAATATTTTTTAAAAGACAAGAATCATTCATTGAATGAATGAATCAGTCAAAAGTCTACACTGAGTGTGCAAAACATTAGGAACGCCTTCTCTTTCCATGCCATACACTGACCAGGTGAATCCAGGTGAAAGCTATGATCCCTTATTCATATCACCTCTTAAATCCACTTCAATCTGCATAGATGAAGGGGAGGAGACAGGTTAAAGAAGGATTTTGTTTGTGGAAATACATGTTGACTCACCCTACTTGTAGAGAAATGCCATCCTCCTCTTTTTCATGTTGACAAAACGGTCTATCACTCTGTCATACAGTACAAGCTTTTATCTTTTGTTGTCCTAGGCTACCTGGCTAAAATGCTTGCTCGCTAGGCTAACTTCCATTTATGGGCAATGTTAGCTAGTTAACATTTGCCTTCTCGATCTAGCTACATATTTAACTTCCATCCTCCCAGGGCAGGGGCACAATGTATGAATTAATGGTTGTATCAGACTCTCAGTTGTAATCATTGGCTAGTACAGAGAATTAAGTAAAACCACAAGTCTAAATCCCTATCTCCATCCATGACTAATTAAGGAAAGGGACCATTTTAGCTAGATAACACAAGGAGATGGAACAATTGAAGTTGCTTGTCAATGACATGTGCTCTCAATGCGATATGATAGGAGTTTGTCAAAATCCAAGCTGGCTTCCCTTGACACGTTTTTTTTTGCTGCGCCAGGACCATCAACAAATCAACAATTGAGCTACCTCAGTTTAGCTCAATGCTGACTGACTGATTAGTTAAACTTTTTTTTATCAAGGGAGGCCAAATGCTCTCTGGCTTCCCTTGCATTCAATGCTACTGGCGGCAAAAATGTCATATTAGCTTGGACCAGACAGCATCAGATAGAATGCCTACAAGTAGAGAAACAGAGGGGTTTGCTTTCTGCTCTGAGATACATTCAGCCTCTTGAGAATTGAGTGGCGAAAGATACATTTATGTATTTATTTATTTTTCTTGGTCAAATTTGGGGGGAAGCTGACTTCCCTCGGCATGCATGAAACCAGCCATTGGGTGGTTGCCAGGCTCACTGGTTTGTGTATGTCAAGAACTGCAATGCTGCAGGGTTTTTCACACTCAACAGTTTTCTGTGTGTATCAAGAATGGTCCACCACCCAAAGGACATCCATTCAATTTGACACAACTGTGGGAAGCACTGGAGTCGACATGAACAAACATCCCTGGGGAACGCTTTCGACACCTTGTAGTCCATGCCCTGGTGAGTTGAGGCTGATCTGAGGGGGAAAAGGGGGGCAACTCAATATTAGGAAGGTGTCCCTAATGTTTTGTATACTCAGTGTATAATCTGACGGAATCCATGTTAAAAAGAGAAGCCATTTAGATAAGAAAACACCATCCATATCATAAAATCAGTTTGTGGCTGTAGCCTCTGTCCTGCTAGCAGTGCAGGTGTAATTGACATACACCAGTTGCCTCATGTATAAATATTGTGTACACATAAACTATACCCCAAAGTGTGCATGCGCCAGTTTTCACGCAAAACTTTTTTAAATTAAAAAATATGTCTACTTCACGTGAGAATGTGTGCTCACCTACCCGCAAACTTTACACCATGCACATCTGCTAGTGGTTGGAATATTGTATTGCAAGCTGGCAATAAAGTAGGCCAATTATGGGGATTTGATGAAAAGCGAGTGAAAATCTATTTTATATTTTGATTCTAAAATAATTAAAAATAGGAATATTTTTCCTATGATTTTATTTTCATAACCATTGCAGAATAAATTCCTTTGCTGGCCATGATGGGTTCATATTCCCAAGGGAGCCATAGCCTACAACAAATTACCATGCACATCTCTAATTTAGTAGGACCTAGTAGCCTAGTAAATAGATAAGCTATATGCATTTCAAGTTTTGCAATATCATAGGCAGCACGGTTTCTGATACCGGTAAACAACAGCTGAACATTTGACCTTTTACATTAAAGTAGGCCCATGCATTCTACTTAATCAAGTACGGTATTGATTTTTGTTTTGTAGCCTGTCCTAGACAATGTTTCAGATTTCACGGGCAGTCCATCGTATTTAAGTCGGGGGAAAGTTGATGTAAAACATTGTTGAATTCAAACCTGCTGACAGGTCAACAACAATTTGCCATTGTTTTCTCTTTCAGAAACTGACAGTCATTTTCCTGATGCAGCATAAACGACTGCTAAAGATTAAGACATTTTGCCAACACAATCAACAGACGGTAGCTTTATGTAGAATCGTTGACACTATGGGTAGGCTACAGTGCTGCTGTGCAATAGGAGCACGACATCACTGCCTAGTTCATCCCAGAGCCAATCGCAAGGCAAGACATATAAACCCAGTAATCTATTGATAAACTAAATATTGAACAACAATTTTGCATGCCGTGGCCTAATTCCAAAAGTTTCAAATTATACTGCAAATAAAGGATCTTATTGTCACTATAAAAGGTGAATGGGGGGGGGGGGTTCCAGGCAGAGTATACTGCTTGTTCTTGCACGCAGTTTTATGACAGAGTTATAACGTGAAATATGTGTTTTATGGCATGCGGCAAATTGATATATCCCAATATTTTGTACTGTGCGGACTTTTCAGAAATATAGCATGCAACAATTTTGTGTGAAATTTACACACATTAAAGGGGCCTCGTTCATAAATGTTGCTATGCAGAAAATATTGCTCCAGTTTTCAAGCAAAAGTTGGGATTTATAAAAACTCAGCTTGAGGTGAGAATGTGCTATCCTCCCGCAAACTTTAGAACATTTGTAAACACAGTTTCTAGTGATTGAAATATTGCTTTGCAAGAAGGAAAACGTTGCCTAATTGTAGCCTTTTGCAAATGGGGAATATATGGGGAATATATTATGACACTCTTATTCGTAACAAAAAAACAAGTAGTTAAATATAGGCTAATAACACGATGCAATCATTTGCCATTAGTGATAAGAGCAAAAGTTGATTTATTTTATCTTTGCATTCTAAAATAATTTGAAATCGTCATCTATTTCCTATTATTTATTTAATTTCCATGATCATTGAAGACTGTGATGGTTTCATAGGTTACAAGCAATATAGCCTATAGACCTACAACAAGTTAGGATAGGCTACCATTCAGCCCATCTCTCATTTAATTGGACCAACTTCACACTAGTAAAGAGATGCTATTTCAGATCCGCAGACAGTTCACCTTTTCCATTGACGTTTGTAGGCTCTGTCTGAATACTGTAATGTCAACTTTCTCAAGTAGACAATATTTCATTTATAAACATAATACTAACACATATGTCATAACTATTTCAAAATAAATCCCTTACCTTTTCTGGCCATGATGAGTTAATTATCCCGAGGTAGCCAATAGACATAGAACAAATTACCATGCGTACCTCTCATTTCATTGGGCCTATTGGATAGGCTCGTTTTTGCTATATGCATCTGACAGGGAGCTCGGTTTGTAACATACAGTAGAATTTAACAGGTGAACAAATATTTACTATTTTGCATTGAAGTGTGTAGGCTACCACTGTGAGAGTGTAAGTAGGCCTACTGTAGTTTTCATTCATTTCTTTAAAGTAGACAGTGTTTCAGAATTCTTGGACAGTGCAGCATAGCCTATTTAGGTTCGGAAAAAGTCAATACAAAACATATTGCATGCAAATGATCTGTTTACAACAATGTGCAGTTGTTTTTGTCTTTCAGAACAGGTCAGACACAGCAAATGTCCCTGCAAAAGAAAACATTCCGTCAACACCTCCAAAGACATTTGTTCAAATTCGCCATTACTATTTCCTTTAGATACTGTCTGGGCCTAATTCCAATAATTACAAAGTATACAGCAAAGAAGGGCGTTAATTGTCACCATAAAAGTTGAATGAAGTTTGTCAGGCTGATTATTAATGCTCATTCATAGGTGCACAATTTTACGACTGGTCTGAAACATGCAAATGTAGGCCATGCGCTAAGTTTATGAATCATAATATTTTTGTGAGTGTGTAGTCCTTTCAGAAATGGTGTTAAATTTACACGAGGCTATAAAAAAAGGCCCAGCGGCCCTATTTATCAGAGGTGCAAGCATGCCACATTTTTTCATCTAAGCCTTGCTTGCGCCAGCTTTCCTGCAAAGGTTGATAGGCCTGTTGAATTTGACAGGAAAGTGTGCATATCTCCACGCAAATCTCAAGCCATGCACATGCACAACTTCAATAAGGTTGATCAGTTGTATTGCAATCAAATAGGCGTATTGTTCTTTTGGGGGAAATGGGTGGTGTTTGATGCACACAAATTAAAATAATTGTAGCCTAATAAAAACATTAAAACGTAGACCTAATGGTATAATAGTTTTATCATACAGGCCTAAATCATTCTCATATTGCAAGACTCTCTCCTTTCCTGACATAACTGGTTTAAATTATTCCTGCCGTTACACAACAAATAGTAGGCTACCATTTATCAATTACTCATTCAGGGGCAAAACATGCTCGAAAGTTATGATGCTCGAAAGTCCTGTGTGGCTCAGTCGGTAGAGCATGGCGCTTGCAACGCCAAGCATCGTGGGTTCGATTCCCGCTGGGGCCACCCATATGTAAAAGTAGTGGCCCCAGCCGACTTGTAAGTCGCTTTGGACAAAAGCGTCTGCTAAATGGGATATATATATATATATATATATTATGACAGTATGGGTAGGCTACAGTATTGCTTTGCCATCTCAGAGCCTATACCAAGGCAGGAGAATGAAACACAAGCATGTATTGATAAAGAAAATATTAGCCAGTAGCCATTCAATATTGCAGAATGCTTAGCACTTACTATAGGCGGCATGCATTTTCTGTTTGAAAAGGTCCCTGTAAAAGATTCATTCTGCCCACACCCCTACAGAAATGTGATTAAATGTGGTGTTCTGCCATCTTTTAGAAACTGGACATGGCCCAGTTACAACATTTCCAAATCATACATCAAATTAGGCCATTTTTGTTACCATAAAAGGTGAATGGAGGGCGTTGTCCGGGCAGGGTTGCAGAGCTTGTTAACGAGCCCACACATATAATATAACTCTGATTCATCAATGAAAACATGCGCATATGTTGTGTGCGACAGTTTGATAAATCGCAATAATTTGTGGTGCTCGCAAATCTTAGAATCTCAAAGTAGACAGAATTTAGTAAGGGCTCAGACACACCAATAGCGTTAGCTGGTAGAGAGTAACCTACTTAGCACCTCTGAAAACAATTTGCAAACCGAGTGCACACCGATTTTACATGTAGGATCGCATGAAAAATATAGGCAGCCAGATGTCTGGTCCCTAAAACACAGTGGACTGAACGATTGGCAGATGAACGCTAAGAGCCAATTTATGCTTGATCTAAAATGTGGTTGGAGGCGCCAATTGGAAGGTGTGACGCAATTGCGGAGCCTCAGGAGGCACGCAGAGGCCAAATTGAGCTCCATACAGCATCTTCCTGCGCCCTCACATTTTCAAACAATGTGGAGGGCTCTGCCTTGACATGATTGGATCACGGTAGGTGAGGGTGGGAGGTCTTGTATAAACACAAACTGACTTCCTTGACAACAGCTCTGTGCT
This sequence comes from Oncorhynchus masou masou, assembly GCF_036934945.1. Classification (NCBI taxonomy): domain Eukaryota; kingdom Metazoa; phylum Chordata; class Actinopteri; order Salmoniformes; family Salmonidae; genus Oncorhynchus; species Oncorhynchus masou. The sequence goes on along the minus strand of NC_088221.1, from coordinate 2,327,839 downwards.
GTTTGGCAAAGCACAATAAGTATGAATGCTCTGACTTCTGCAGAGGCCATATCACCCTAAATGCTGCAAGGACACTGCAGATGCGGCTTGACCGTGCAGCATCTTTAAGAGGCACATTGAGTGCCATGTGTGCAAGCCTTAAGAAATGCAGGCCTATGCGTGGTTGATAAATGAGGCCCCTTTAAAGGCACTGCATGGTCAATCCAGTTGTCTGCATTGTCCGTGCAACATTTATGGTGATATGGCCTCTGCAGAAGTCAGGGCATTCATACTTCTTGGCTTCAGAGAGCAGCACAGAGCTGTTGTGAAGGAAGTGGTCAAGGAAGTCAGTTTATGTTCAAACAGGATCTCCTGCCCACACCTACTGACCGTCATTCAATCATGTCAATGCGGAGCTATAGGGAGCCCTCCTCATTGTTACGGTACGGAGCTCAATTTGGCATTTGTGTGCCTCCGGAGGCTCCACAATTGTGTCACACCATCCATACAGCGTCTCTGACCACATTTTGGATCTAGCATAAAGCAAATGTTCACAAGTTCAACTCTGGTGTGAAGTCATCAGAAGTTCAATGGGACACTGAACTAGAGTTCCATGGTATATGGGCTTCACAACCAGCTGAAACACTGTCAACACCCTGACAGTTTAGATTAAGGAAGAATTATTTTGAAATTATTTTGAAGATGTCTGTGTGGTGTATGGACACCTGCATTTAATTATTTTATAATGTGTGACTAATTCACAAATTCTCTGCAATACATGCTATTTACTCTTATTGCACACTTGGAAGAAGGGAGATAAGGTTCTCTCACTGCTTGCACACACACACACACACACACACACACACACATACACACACACACACACACACACACACACACACACACACACACACACACCCTTCCTCACTATCCACACATAATTGGGTGTTCCTGAAAAACGAAGTGTTACATTAAATAGCTAAACACAATACTAAAGCTTTGAGCGAGGAGCCGTCATGGGAGCATTAGGGACAGGGGGACAGGGGAAGAGGGGCCTGGGCAGCCAGTATCTGATCTATGGGGGGAGATGGTGATGATGAGAACAGACACAAGCCACATGAGGCCCCCTGACAAAGGAGTGCCCTGCGGTACCTTCGCACATACTCACACACCAAATGCCAAGGGCCCAAACACTCAGCATAAGTCTACATTATAATTTTATTAGTGAATGCAAGGATGTACATTTATTGTCCTAATACCAATCGCTGTAACATAAAAACAAATGTCTCACATCTTACAGGAGAACACTAGGTCCAAAGTCAGAGCATAAGACAGCCGTGCCCACTGCATTGTTTCCTCGTCTTTGTTTTTAGTCAATGGTTGTACACCCTCTAGTGGTTTAAATACACATTTCCTCTACTTTGATGAGGGACTTGGGATCATTTTTATAGAAGCACAATAGAAAACCGGTGGATTTTTTATGAGATGGAAACCAAACATGCTGTATCAAGAGTCTTGTAAAGAGGCTTAATAAGAGATTAACCATATGAAAAAGATTCACCAAAACACAACAACTATTCACCTCTCCATGATCCATTTCTTCATGAATTACAGACTGGCAAACAATGTGTTTTTTGCACTTATTTGTCCTACAACATTTTCTTATGGTATTGTACTAAATTCGTTTTTATAATAGATTTGACATTCTTTCATTCTTTAAAAAAGAATAACCGTAGTATAGTTTTTCCTAAATTGAACAGACCCGGGATTAAATCTGCAGCCAAAGGATTATGGCAGTGAAAAACACTCCACATCTGTTCAGGCACCTATTCTGGAGCCATGCTGGTGATTGTGGACACCAAATGTCCCTCTTAACATTACCTCACCAACACACCACTGGTCATAACCCCTTCCATCATCCCTTTAAAATGAGATGCCAACTGGGTTTGTATTAACATAGGCTGTTGTTACACCACTAACCGCGTTTCCATCCACAGTTTTTATGCGAGTAAAGGCATAACGTCACAAAAGAAGAAGAATGACAGCTGTGATGGAGGTGGGATCTTTTTGTATTGGTACAATTTATTATCAGAGAAATGGTGGTGTAAACGCCTTTATGTGCAAATATTGATATAACAACCATCATATCAAAGTTAACTTGGAGTCACATGATGGTATGGTGTGGTCCTCCGACTATGACTCGTGAAACCATGCAGTTTATTAGGCTGCAGATGAAATAAATGATGATGAACTTCACAGGTTTGTGAAAGTGCACAGTGATCTTGATGCTCCTTTCCAATACATATCAAGGGTCTTATTCTGGTGACATGATGATCGATGCTTGACTGCTGTTTGACAACAAATTCCTCAACAGAGACTGATCAACAACTACAGGAAGCATTTGGTTGCAGTCATTGCAACTAATGGTGGCACAACCAGTTATTGACTATAAGAGGGAAATTACCTTTTCACACAGGGGAATTGGAGGTTGCATACTTTTGTTAATTCAAATCTTATTTGTAAACTCACATTCCCTTTATCTAATATTAGGTTTTGGTTGAAGATCTGATAACATTCAGTATAAAAAATGTGCAAAAATAGAGAAAATCAGAAAAGGGGCAAATACTTTTTCACAGCACTGAATGTACATTGGATGGTGCCCTCAATGATGGTGTCCCCGCTTATAAATATCTAGGCATCTGGATTGATGAAAGTCTTTCCTTCAAAAAGCATGTTGATAAGTTCGTTAAATCATCCAATGCAGAAGCTTTTATCTCAATATTAACAATTAAGTACCTTACTGTGATTGTTTTGAATCAAAATGGTCAAAAATGTATAAAAATTGCTACTTAGGAAGAGCAATTTCTGACCAGAATAATTTTGCTTGGACTGTCTAGGAGTGGTCGGAGTGGGGAGGGGGAAACAGAAAACTAGTTGTAATTGGCAGTGGTTTGGAACTATCCTTCTTATTTGTCTATTTACTAATGTCACCAGGCAGGCCAAAACTCCAACCCACCAAAACAGGTTGAAATGTCAGGTGGTCTTTTCAAACAGCTCTTACCACTAAAAGAGCATAATCATAATTATCACAATTTTTATTTCAACCTCATATTGTGGAAAGAGATTAAAACACTGCACTGGGCTTTTAAGAACTTAAGAATTAAAATGGGCTTTTTATACATATAAGAATAGGTCATGCCTTTCATTAAATAGCAGAAAACAAAATCATTCAGTCAACATTCATTCCACCCTGGAGGGAATAGCAGCCGTTTTACGGGCTCGTGACCAATTGTCCTATTTTGTGTATTTTTTTGTGCTATTCGTGTTTTTTTTAATATGATGTTCCCACCATCGTTTCCTATGACCGAAAAGAGCTTCTGGACATCAGAACAGCTATCAATAACCTTGATTTGGATGAGGACTTCTACATGTATTGATTATCCCGACCAGGCCCAAATCCTAGACACTCGGAGAAGGAGGCGGCGTGCGGTATACCTGACAAGAATACGTTGAGGAGTGGATAAACTGCCTCTACCCTCCATTCTATTGTCACTATTGTCAAACGTGCAATCACTGGAGAATAAACTGGACGAAGTTCGTGACTATCCTATCAACATGATTTCAGGCGGTCTAGTAGATGGAAGGTTGCTAGATCGAATCCCCGAGCTGACAAGGTAAAAATCTGTTGTTCAGCAAGGTAGTTAACAAGGCAGTTAACTCACTGTTCCTAAGTCTTCATTGTAAATAAGAAATGGTTCTTAAATTCTTAAGATATAGTGGGCAGCATTTTCACTTTTGGATAAATAGCGTGGCCAATTTCAACTTCCTGCTACTCATGCCAAGAATATAAGATATGCATATTATTTGAAGATTTGGAAACGGAACACTGACGTTTCTAAAACTATTTGAATCATGTCTGTGAGTATAACAGAACTTATGTAGCAGGCAAAACCCTGAGAACTAACCATTCAGAATTATTATTTTTTAAGTCTCTGTCTGTTCAGTGAGTTCTCATTGGGAAACAATATTTCTTAGGCACTTGTTTGCATTTCCTACCGCTTCCACTGGATGTCACCAGTCTTTGGAATTTGGCTGAGGTTATTCATTTGTGCAATGAAGAAGTAGGCCATCTAGGAACTGCGTAACACTGTTGAGAGTTGCGCAAGACTTGAAAAGTAGTGTTGGTTTGTTGTCTTCCTGTATTGAACACAGATAGACCGTCTTCAATTTGATTGATTATTAACGCTTAAAAATACCTGAAGTTGTATTACAAAAGTAGTTTGAAATGTTTTGGCAAAGTTTGCAGGTAACTTTTGAGATATTTTGTAGTGACGTTGCGAAAATTGGAAGCTGTTTTTTTCTGGATCAAATGCACCAAATACATTTTGGATATATATGGACGGAATTAATTGAACAAAAATACCAATTGTGATGTTTATGGGACATATTGGAGTGCCAACAAAAGAATCTCGTCAAAGGTTAGGCATGATTTATATTTTATTTCTGCGTTTTGTGTAGCGCCTGCAGGGTTGAAATATGCTACTCTCTTTGTTTACTGTTGTGCTGTCATCAGATAATAGCTTCTTATGCTTTTGCCGAAAAGCCTTTTTATAATCGGACATGTTGGCTGGATTCACAACGAGTGTAGCTTTAATTTAGTATCTTACATGTGTGATTTAATGAAAGTTTGATTTTTATATCATTTTATTTGAATTTGCAGCGCTGCATTTTCCCTGGCTTTTGGCCAAGTGGGACGCTAGCACCCCCTTTCCTAGAGAGGTTTTAACTGATTTGCCTAGAGGTTATGTAAAAATATAATAAAAAAGGATCTGAAGAACTGTAATATCCTATGTTTCTCTGTCATGTCTGAACAAGGACATGGAAAATATAATTTTAGCTAGCTTTTCTATACATCAGGACAGAACGACAGCATCGAGGAAGCTCAGGTGTGTGTCTCTTTGTTAACTTCAACATTTCTGGCGCTGATAGAGATGGCCGCCTCGCTTCGCTTTTCTAGGAAACTATGTTTATTTTACATGTTATTTCTTACATTGGTACCCCAGGTAATCTTAGGTTTCATTACATACAGTCGGGGGGAACTACTGAATATAAGAGCAACATCAACTCACCATCATTACGACCAGGAATATGACTTTCCCAAAGCGGATCCTGTGTTCTGCCTTTCACCCAGGACAATGGATCGGATCCCAGCCGGCGACCCAAAACAATGACTTCGTAAAAGAGGCAAATGAAGTGGTCTTCTGGTCAGGCTCCGGAGACGGGCACACCGCTCCCTAGCATACTACTCGCAAATGTCCAGTATCTTGACAACAAGGTTGATGAAATCTGAGCAAGGGTAGCATTCCAGAGAGACATCAGAGACTGTAACGTTCTTTGCTTCACGGAAACATGGCTCACTCGAGAGACTCTACCGGAGTCGGTGCAGCCAGCTGGTTTCTTCACGCATTGCGCCGACAGAAACAACCATATTTCTGGTAAGAAGAGGAGCGTGGGGGTATGCCTTGTGATTAACGAGACATGGTGTGATCATAACAACATACAGGAACTCACGTCCTTCTGTTCACCTGACTTAGAATTCCTCACAACGAAATGTCGACCGCATTATCTACCAAGGAAATCCTCCTTGATTATAATCACAGCCGTATATATTCCCCCCCAAGCAGACATATCGATGGCCCTGAACAAACTTTATTTGACTCTATGCAAACTGGAAACCACATTTGCTGAGGCTGCATTCATTGTAGCTGGGGATTTTAACTAATCTGAAAACAAGACTCGCTAAATTGTATCAGCATATGGATTGCGCAACCAGGGCTGGTAAAACCATGGATCATTGTTATTCTAACTTCCGCGACGCATATAAGGCCCTCCCCCGCCCTCCTTTCGGAAAAGCTGACCACGACTCCATTTTGTTGCTCCCAGCCTACAGACAGAAACTAAAATAAGAAGCTACCACGCTCAGGTCTGTTCAACGCTGGTCCAACCAATCTGACTCCATGCTTCAAGACTGCTTTGATCATGTGGATTACGATATGTTCCGCATTGCGTCCAACAACAACATTGACGAATACGCTGATTCGGTGAGCGAGTTCATTAGAAAGTGCATTGACGATGTCATACCCATAACAACGATTAAAACATTCCCAAACCAGAAACCGTGGATTGATGGCAGCATTAGCGTGAAACTGAAACCACTGCTTTTAACCATGGCAAGGTGACCGGACACATGACCGAATACAAACAGTGTAGCTATTCCCTCCGCAAGGCAATCAAACAAGCTAAGCGTCAGTATAGAGAAAAAGTAGAGTCGCAATTCAATGGCTCAGACACGAGAGGTATGTGGCAGGGTCTACAGTCAATCATGGACTACAAAAGGAAAACCAGCCCCATCGCGGAACACGATGTCTTGCTCCCAAACAAACTAAACAACTTCTTTGCTCGCTTTGAGGACAATACAGTGCCACTGACGGCTACCAAAACATGTGGGCTCTCCTTTACTGCAGCTAACGTGAGTAAAACATTTAAACGTGTTAACCCTCGCAAGGTTGCAGGCCCAGACGGCATCCCCAGCCGCATCCTCAGAGCATGCGCAGACCAGCTGGCTGGTGTGCTTACGGAGATTTTCAATCAATCCCTATACCAGTCTGCTGTTCCCACATGCTTCAAGTGGGCCACCATTGTACCTATTCCCAAGAAAACTAAGGTAATTGAGCTAAATGACTACCGCCCCGTAGCACTCACTTCTGTCATCATGAAGTGCTTTGAGAGACTAGTCAAGGACCATATCACCTCCACCCTACCTGACACCCTAGACCCACTCCAATTTGCTTACCACCCCAATAGGTCCACAGATGACGCAATCACAATCACACTGCACACTGCCCTAACCCATCTGGACAAGAAGAATACCTATGTAAGAATGCTGTTCATCGTCGACAGTTCAGCATTTAACACCATAGTACCCTCCAAACTCGTCATTAAGCTCGAGACCATGGGTCTCAACCCCGCCATGTGTAACTGGGTGGTGTTCAACCTCAGGAGGCTGAAGAAATTTGTCTTGTCACCAAAAACACTCACAAACTTTTACAGATGCACAATCGAGAGCATCCTGTCGGGCTCTATCACCGCCTGGTACGGCAACTGCTTCGCCCACAACCGTAAGGCTCTCCAGAGGGTAGTGATGTCTGCACAACACATCACCGGGGGCAAACTACCTGCCCCCCAAGACATCTACACCACCCGATGTCACAGGAAGGTCAAAAAGATCATCATGGACAACAACCACCTGAGCCACTGCCTGTTCACCCCGCTATCATCCAGAAGGCAAGGTCAGTACAGGTGCATCAAAGCTGGGACCGAGAGACTGAAAAACAGCTTCTATCTCAAGGCCATCAGACTGTGAAACAGCCACCACTAAATTTGAGTGGCTGCTGCCAACATACTGACTCACTCTAGACACTTTAATAATGGAAAATTTGATGTAATAAATGTATCACTAGCCACTTTATATAATGTTTACATACCCTACATTACTCATCTCATATGTATATACTGTACTCTATACCATCTACTGCATCTTGCCATCTTGATGTAATGAATGTATCACTAGCCACTTTAAACAATGCCACTTTACGTAATGTTTACATACCCTATATTACTCATCTCATATGTATATACTGTACTCTATACCATCTTGCGTATGCCGTTCGGCCATCACCCATTCATATATTTTTATGTACATATTCTTATTCATTCCTTTACACTTGTGTGTATAAGTTAGTTGTTGTGAAATTGTTAGGTTAGATCACTTGTTAGATATTACTACATGGTCGGAACTAGAAGCACAAACATTTCGCTAGACTCGCATTAACATCTGCTAACCATGTGTATGTGACAAATAAAATTTGATTTGATTTGATGACGGACTACAAAAGGAAACTCAGCCACGAGCTGTCCAGTGACGCGAGCCTACGAGATGAGCTAAATTCCTTCCATGCTGGCTTTGAGGAAAGCAACACTGAGAACACAAACCAGACGACTGTGTGATCACGCTTTCCGTAACCTTTAAACAGGTTAAAATTCACAAGGCTACAGGGATTACCAGGACATGTACTCAGAGCATGCACTGAGTGCATGGCTAGTATATCCACTAATATTTTCAACCTCTCCCTGACCCAGTCTGTAATACCTACATGTTTCAAGCAGATCACCATAGTCCCTGTGCTCTAATGGTGAGTGGGTTAGCTGTTTGTCCAACCACACACACCCACAATGTCTAATAACCCATCCGCAACCGCCCGACTATATTTGATAAAGTGAAAACTTGAGGGCTGCACAAGACCCTAACCCACAAATATAGAAAATGCGCTGTAGGCTACAGTCAGACTGATTTATTTTGTCTAATTTCAATACGTTTCTGCTTATAGCTGCCAACATTTTGGATAGGTAATTGTTGGTCAACTTGTCTATAATTAAATACATGCAGCATCTCTTCTGTCATTATATGTTGGCCTAAAAGACTAAATAAAGCCTTTCTCACCAGAATAATGTCATCAATGATAGAATGAATGCTTCAATCTAGTTGACATCAGTAAAGTTCTCTGTCATCTCAGCTTCTTTCGCAGAGCAAAGATGTTTAGAGGGCCAGGAGAGAAAATTCAATAACTCAACAACAAAAAAATGGAACGATTTTCTGTGCAAAATTTCCAGATGACATCAGTTGACCATTTGTATGAAAATAGGAATCTTTGAAAATAACCCAACATTTTTCTGATAATATTTCATTTCGGCTTGGATGCATATTTTATGTGGTTGAAATACTATCATATATGATGCTGATAAAGATGCAGTATCATGGTCTGAACACAACAACACAGTCGTGAAGAGGGCACGACAGTTCCTATTTCCCCTCAGGAGGCAGAACAGATTTGGCATGGGCCATCAGATCCTCAAAAAGTTCTACAGCTGCACCATTGAGATCATCTTGATAGGCTAATTCACTGATTTATATGGCAACTGCTTGGCATCTAACTGTAAGGCGCTGCAAAGGATAGTGCGTACAGCCTATTATATCACTGGGGCCAAGCTCCCTGCCATCCAGGACCTCTATACAAGGAAGGCACTAAAATTGTCAAAGACTCCAGCCACCCACGTCATAGACTGTTCTCTCTGCTACCGCATGACAAGAGGTATCAGAATGCTAATTCTGGGACCAAAAGGTTCCTGAACAGTTTCTATCCCGAAGCCAAAAGACTGTTAATCAAATGTCTACCCAGACTAATCGCATTGACCCCCTTTTTTGCACTGACATTATTGCACTGGCTCTGTGCACACTTGCTGGAATCTACCCACACACTTACAGATACTACACTGACACTCCAACACACACTCACACACTAGATATGCTCACACACACAAAACACACATACGCACATGCATATTGACGCTACACACTTTCACACTTTTCACATACACTGCTCCTACTTCGTTTACTATCTATCCTGATTGCCTAGTCACTTTTACCCCTACCTACAGCACGTGCACATATTATCCTCAATTACCTCAGCTACATCGTACCCCTGCCCATTGACCTGTACTCCTTGTATATAGCCTCTTTATTATAATTGTATTACCTCAGCTACATCGTACCCCTGTGCATTGACTTGGTAGCTGTACTCCTTGTATATAGCCTCTTTATTATAATTGTATTACCTCAGCTACATCGTACCCCTGTGCATTGACTTGGTACCTGTACTCCTTGTGTATAGCCTCGTTATTATAATTTTATGGTGCTACTATTTACCTTTTTTTGTTTGTTTGCAAATTATTATTTTATCTAACTTTTTAACTCATCGTTTTTGGGATTGGCTCGTAATTAAGTATTGCCTCTGAGGCAGTTCAGATGGCTGTGTGAGGACCTTTTTACGGAATAATATGTTTGTTTCTTATGATTCCATGCTTGATCCTTTTTTATTGTGTTTTAGTTTTTTGCTTGCCTATATATTTTGTATGTTAACTACTGTATATACATCTTCGTCGTTTCTGTAAATGAGAATGCATTCTCAGTTAAAACTCACCTGGTAAAATAAAAATACAATTAATTCTCTCAAGATCACACACCCGACACCCCGACCAGATTTAACAGCCAGAAGGTCACATTCCTGAGAAGGCTGTCCTGAGACTTCAATGCATGGATCATGCTGGGTCATCACTTTTTATTTCCTAAAAGCCTTATGTGTCACACACTCGTCAAGCCCACAGAACGGTACACGCTCCACCTCATGGCACACCATGATTGTGTCATATTCTCTCTCACGTAAAAATGTTTGTCCTGATTTAGTCTAGGACATTTTTTATTTCATCAACTAAGCATGCGCCTAAAGTAAGGGATGGAATAGTTGGGGATTCTTACTTATTTTAAATGTTTAGAATATTTTAAATCTCTAATTTCGCCCCTGCCTAAACCTAAATCCAAACTCAATATGAACATTAAGTCACAGAATGAGAGAGCGAAAGATAATTCATAAAAACTCTACAGTATCTACAACTGTATTCAAAGGGTACTCTATTTTAGGGAGAGACTGAACCCATCCAACCATCTGCCCATCAGTTCCATTAATCCCTCCACCCATCCAAACCCCCCAAACTCAGTTTGAGGGAGCCTCAGGACACCCCTCTGAGAGGGCAGAAAAACAACTGTCTTTTCCTTTTGGGGCATGGATCTTTAACTCTCTGCACCAGAATTAATGGAGCATGTGATGTAGCCATGATCTGTAGCGGGCTCCCAACTTGCAGGTGACACTAGTCCACGCAGGCCTGTGTATCGTGACCTAAGTGATCCGTATCATAACAGAATGTGACTGGTGACGACGAGTGACCTTTTCCTGGTCTGGAGCCATCCGTTTCAATTACAACACTATAGCGGGGCTAGCTAAGTTGGAGGGAGTCAAAGTGCCCAGCTGAGAAGCAAACAGTGTGTTCTGAATGTATACTCTACTGTATATAACTGTTACTGATTTCTGAATGACATCATAGTTGGCCTATACTGTCCCATGCAGGTACAGAACAAATTCGGACTTGGCTCCTGCGTGTAATTTGAACCCTGCTGTTTCTGTATGCATTGTATTATTGTACCAACGCACAACTGTTGTTTGGTTGCTGGCATCCTGAATGTGAGAATCAGAGGTTGGAAAATACAATAATAGAGAAAACATTTGAAACGGGACTCACTTCCTGGACCTTCAAACAACCTGTAACAAGGGTAGGGCTTGACATTTTCTCTTGGATAAATACATTTTTGCATTTAAAGTTCAGACCCTTACAGAAATACATTTTCTGCTGAAATGTCCTGCAAGTTTGTGGCAAATGTTCTGCAAATGAAATCGTGTGCCACAAAATGTTGCCAACAGTTTGCAAATGTTTGCCATTAGTGGTGAATCCGCGGCAAACCTTTGGCAACAATAATAATTATTATTATGTATTGCCAATAGTGGAAAACAGCTCACCAGAGTTACATTTCTAGCAGATCATTCTCTCAGGATTCAACTTGAATCTGTGTCAAACCTGTGGCAACAGGTTCCAAGACCAATGACCATTGATGACCAATCAGGGTTATTAGAAACATCTGTTGGAAAATGGATACCAAGCTATCTAGCTAGATACCTACTGTTATAATGTTACAATATCAATGAAAAGGACAACGGAGATCAGTCTAGAAGTCTCCAGTTTACTGAAGTACAGTCTGAATAAATTTCACACAGTACGTCACCACAGTTCAGCTATGGATACATTTATAGTACATCACGTCCCTCTTCTTAAGATGTTTTTTTATTTGATTTTTTATGTGACATAAACATGAAATAATGTGCAATATGTCAAATGTGCAATACCGGTGTATCTTTCATCCATCCAAAACTAAACAAAGAATCAAAACTTCTGACCCTTATTTATTTTCATTCAATCAGCAGTTTTATTGTGAAACAAACAAGAAATAAGACAAAAAAAAACCAGAAAACTTGGGCATGCATAACTATTCACCCCCCCATCAATACTCTGTAGAGCCACCTTTTGCAGAAATTACAGCTGCAGGTCTCTTGGGGTATTTCTTTATATGCTTGGCACATCTAGCCACTGGATTTTTTGCTAATTCTTCATACATATCTGGTAGTTGTCTCATTTGTCTGTTGTAGTAGCTTTTCTGTTTAAGCTGTCTGTTCTTCAGCTTGTCTTAGATTTGAACATTACCTTCATGAGTCAGTAGGGTGGTAGAGGCTGGCAATTTGGACTTCAGCCATCATCCCATTAGTAGTTGGGCTGGTGATAACCCAATGCCCTCTAGTGGTGTGTTGCTGTACTCCAGTAGAGCTAAATTTAACAAAAAAAGAAACTACCTCTCACTGTCAACTGTGTTCATTTTCATCAAACTTAAAATGTGTAAATATTAGTATGAACATAACAATATTCAACAACTGATACATAAACTGAACAGGTTCCACAGACATATGACTAATATAAATGGAATAATGTGTCCCTAAACAAAGGGGGGGAATCAAAATCAAAAGAAACTGTCAGTATCTGGTGTGGCCACCAGCTGCATTAAGTACTGCAGTGCATCTCCTCCTCATGGACTGCACCAGATGTGCGCATTCTTGCTGTGAGATGCTACCCCACTCTACCACCAAGCCACCTGCAAGTTCATTTCTGGGGGGAATGGCCCTAGCCCTCACCTTCCGATCCAACAGGTCCCAGACATGCTTAATGGGATTGAGATCCGGGCTCTTTCGCTGGCCATGGCAGAACACTAACATTCCTGTCTTGCAGGAAATCACACACAGAACGAGCAGTATGGCTGGTGGCATTGTCATGCTGGAGGGTCATGTCAGGATGAGCCTGCAGGAATGGTATCACACGCGGGAGGAGGATGTCTTCCCTGTAACGCACAGCATTGAGATTGACTGCAATGACAACAAGCTCAGTCCGATGATGCTGTGACACACCGCCCCAGACCATGACAGACCCTCCACCCCCAAATCTATCCCGCTCCAGAGTACATGCCTCAGTGTAATGCTCATTTCTTCAACGATAAATGCGAATCAGACCATCACCCCTGGTGAGACAAAACCGCTACTCGTCAGTGAAGAGCACTTTTTGCCAGTCCTGTCTGGTCTGGCGACAGTGGGTTTGTGCTCATAGGCGACGTTGTTGCCGGTGATGTCTGGTGAGGACCTGCCATACAATAGACCTACAAGCCCTCAGTCCAGCCTCTCTCAGCCATTTGCGGACAGTCTGAGCACTGATGGAGTTATTGTGTGTTCTTGGTGTAACTCGGGCAGTTGTTGTTGCCATCTTGTACCTGCCCTGCAGGTGTGATGTTTGGATGTACCGATCCTGTGCAGGTGTTGTTACACATGGTCTGCCACTGCGAGGATGACCAGCTTTCTATCCTGTCTCCAGTACGGACATTGCAATTTATTGCCCTGGCCACATCTGCGGTCCTCATGCCTCCTTGCAGCATGCCTAAGGCACATTCATGCAGATGAGCAGGGACCCAGGGCATATTTCTTTTGCTGTTTTTCAGAATCAGTAGAAAGGCTTCTTTAGTGTACTAAGTTTTCATAACTGTGACCTTAATTGCCCACCGTCTGTAAGCTGTTAGTGTTTTAATGACCGTTCCAAAGGTGCATGTTCATTAATTGTTCATGGTTCATTGAACAAGCACGGGAAACAGTGTTTTAAACCCTTTACAATGAATGATTTTTACGAATTATCATTGAAAGACAGGGTCCTAAAAAAGGGCCGTTTCTTTTTTTGCTGGGTTTATGTAGTGGTCACTCTTGCTACTTTGTTCCTTCTTGAGCAGGTTTGCACGGTCCTCTCCTATTGTCCATTTGACTGACCGTGTCCTGGATTGGAAGTTATAAAACATATGAAGTAAGGATATTGACATAAATATTTATGTCTTTGAATCATGATCAATTGGAACCTACTTTCACTATGCATTAGCTAGCTAGCTAACGTTATGTAGCTTGGTAGAGAGTTGACAAGCAAGCTCACTAGCTAGGTTTTGTGACATACATTAGCAAGCTAGCTAGTTATCTTGATATAATGTGATATAATAATTGGACATGTAATTTCTTATCTTCTAGTTATGAAAAGGCCCCACCACAATCATTGGCAAGCATGCATCCATCACTTATGAAGACAGTTTAATACAAACTTTTTTGTGCTACATGTGGGTCAGTGCCCTTAACTGACTTGCCTAGGTAAATAAAAGTTTTTTTGTTTTTTTTTAAATACACTCCAATGAAGGTGATTCCTCTGCCTGCTTTATTAAGCATTAGAGTGGCATCCAGCACTACACTGTCAGATAGGTGAGAACACATGCTTAATTTCAATAGGAGAATAGCTAGAAAACTTTTCCCTATTCCTTTCAATGAAGGCTATTGGGTAGTGTGCACTTTCTGTGTGCATCATTTATGGTTGGTTTCTGGGTTTTTGTGTCTCTCTCTTTGTGCCTGCCTTCTTTGAGTGGCCTATGTGGGGGTGTATGTCTCTGGTACTGTCATGTTTCGCTCTCTAGTATTCAAAATTAAGATGCTTGGAGCATAACTGACTGTCTTTTTCTAAAGGAGGAATGAGTTTCTGGAGGATATTTGAGTGGTTGAGCTGGATGGGAGCACCATGGAGAAAACAGGCAAAAACGTCCTTTTTTCATGAACTATTCCCAGATATTATCACCCTATATGTGTATTGCCAATGTTGTACAGATCGAATTCAGTGAATTAACTGTTTTTGTTAAACTCTCTCACTTCTATTTAGCCTGATGAATATTAGCATCTCAGAAGAGACCATAGAAGTAAATGAAGATGAGGTCACTGGTCACTGATGTCATGACGTTGGCTTGGCCATAATATGGATTTAACAAATAGGGCTATCTTCTGTATACCCCCTACCTTGTCAAAACACAACTGGTTGGCTCAAAAAGAAATTCCACAAAATAACTTAACAAGGCACACCTGTTCATTGAAATGCACTCCATGTAACTACCTCATGAAGCTGGTTGAGAGAATGCCAAGTTTGTGCAAAGCTGTCATCAAGGCAAAGGGGGGCTATTTGAATCTCAAATATAAAATATATTGTGATTTGTTTAACACTTTTTTGGTGGTTTCATGATTCCATATGTGATATTACATAGTGTTGATGTCTTCACTATTAATCTGCAATGTAGAAAATAATAAAAATAAAGAAAAACCCTTGAATGAGTAGGTGTTCTAAAACTTTTGACCAGTAGTGTAAGTCTGACATTTGACTGTTTATCAGACACTTTCACTCAGCTAACTAGCTACCACAGCTAGGTTTGACTTTTTCTAGCTTGTTTCTAGCTAGTCCACCTGGGTTAATTTAAACAAGTTGGAGGCTAACGTTAGCTACAGGTATATGCATCGAAGAGCTAGCTAAAGTAAGCTAGCTAGCTAGTAGCTGCTGGTCTATTCATAATTTTTTTGTTCTATCTCTCTCTCGTCTCTCTCTCTCTCTGTGTGTGTGAGACTGCTTTCAAAAGACCCTCACTTTCCTCTGTCAGTGGCCATCTGCTTGCAGGCCCACTCAGACCCAATGGCAGACAAGACAGAGCACTTCCATGATGTCATCTGGGTCTAGATGAGTGTGACTGTGTGTGTGTGTGTGAGCGAGCGAGCAAGCGAGATCTGGAAGCATAAATTATGAAGCTTTCATTATGCTAGATGGTTCCACTAATGCCTCGCTGTTTCCAAGAAGTTGGCCTTATACTTACATTTTGTTACGGCGTTCTTCGTTTGTCGAAAGAGAGTCGGACCGAAATGCAGCGTGTTGGTTACTCATGTTTTTAATAGACAAATGACGATACATGAAATAACAAAAACATCAAACGGAATGTGAAAAACCTATACAGCCTGTCTGGTGAACACTAACACAGAGACAGGAACAATCACCCACGAAATACAAAGTGAAAACCAGGCTACCTAAATACGGTTCCCAATCAGAGACAACGAGAATCACCTGACTCTGATTGAGAACCGCCTCAGGCAGCCAAGCCTATACAACACCCCTACTCAGCCGCAATCCCAAATACTACAAACCCCAATACGAAAATACAATACATAAACCCATGTCTCACCCTGGCCTAACCAAATATATAACGAAAACACAAAATACAATGACCAAGGCGTGACAGAACCCCCCCCTAAGGTGCGGACTCCCGGATGCACCTCAAAACCATAGGGAGGGTCCTGGGTGGGCGTCTGTCCATGGTGGCGGTTCTGGCTCGGGACGTGGACCCCACTTCATAAAGTCATAGTCATAGTTCCTCCCCTAGTTCCTCCCCTTCGCGTCCTGGGATGATCCACCCTCGCCGCCGACCATGGCCTAATAGTCCTCACCCAGAACCCCACTGAACTAAGGAGCAGCTCGTGACTGAGGGGCAGCTCGGGACTGAGGGGCAGCTCGGGACTGAGGGGCAGTTCGGGACTGAGGGGCAGTTCGGGAGTGAGAGAAAGCTCGGGAGTGAGAGAAAGCTCAGGAGTGAGAGGAAGCTCAGGAGTGAGAGGAAGCTCAGGAGTAAGAGGAAGCTCAGGCAGGTTGATGGATCTACCAGATCCTGGCTTGCTGGTGGTTCCGGCAGATCCTGGTTGACTGGCGGATCCTGGCTGACTATCAGATCTGGCAGATTCTGGCTGACCGGCGGATCCTGGCTGACTGGTGGATCCTGGCTGACTGGCAGATCCTGGCCGACTGGCGGATCCTGGCTGACTAGCAGATCTGGCAGATCCTGGCTGACTGGCGGATCCTGGCTGACTGGCAGATCCTGGCCGACTGGCGGATCCTGGCTGACTAGCAGATCTGGCAGATCCTGGCTGACTGGCGGATCCTGGCTGACTGGCGGATCTGGAAGAGTCTGGTTGACTGGCAAATCTGGAAGAGTCTGGCTGACTGGCAGATCTGGAAGAGTCTGGCTGACTGGCAGATCTGGAAGAGTTTGGCTGACTGGCAGATCTGGAAGAGTCTGGCTGACTGGCAGATCTGGAAGAGTCTGGCTGACTGGCAGATCTGGAAGAGTCTGACTGACTAGCAGATCTGGAAGAGTCTGGCTGACTGGCAGATCTGGAAGAGTCTGACTGACTAGCAGATCTGGAAGAGTCTGGCTGAATGGCAGATCTGGAAGAGTCTGGCAGACTGACGGCTCTGGCTGCTTCATGCTGACTGGCGGCTCTGGCTGCTCCATGCAGATTGACAGCTCTGGCGGCTTCTTGCAGACTGACAGCTCTGACTGTTCCATGCAGACTAACAGCTTTGGCAGCTCCTTGCCGACTGGCAGCTCCTTGCAGACTGGCAGCTCCTTGCAGACTGGCAACTCCATGCAGACTGGCAACTCCATGCAGACTGGCAACTCTGGCTGCTCCAAGCAGACTGACAGCTCTGGCTGCCCCATGCAGACTGGCCTCTCTAGCTGCTCCATGCAGACTGGCAACTCTGGCTGCTCCATGCAGACTGGCAACTCTGGCTGCTCCAAGCAGACTGACAGCTCTGGCTGCCCCATGCAGACTGGCAGCTCCAGCTGCTCCATGCAGACTGACAGCTCTGGCTGCTCCAAGCAGACTGACAGCTCTGGCTGCCCCATGCAGACTGGCAGCTCTAGCTGCTCCATGCAGACTGGCAACTCTGGCTGCTCCATGCAGACTGGCAGCTCTGGCTGCTCCATGCAGACTGGCAGCTCTAGCTGCTCCATACAGGCAGGAGGCTCCGGCAGCACTGTAGAGGAGGAAGGCTCTAGAAACGCTGAACAGGCGGGAGACTCCGACAGCGCAGGAGAGGGAGAAAGCGCTGGCTGCGCTGAACAGGCGAGGTGCACTGAAGGCCTGATGCGTGGTGCTGGCACTGGTGGTATTGGGCCGAGGACACTCACAGGAAACCTAGTGCGGGGAGCTGCTACCGGAGGGATGGGGTGTGGAGGTGGTACTGGATAGAGGACACGCACAGGAAGCCTGGTGCGGGGAGCTACCATCGGAGGACTGGTGTGTGAAGGTGGCACAGGATGGACTGGACCGTGAAGGTGTACTGGAGAGCCTGAGAGCAGGACTGGCACAGGACGTGCAAGGCTAGGTAGGTACACAGGAGGCCTAGTGCGTGAGGCTGGCACATTTTTCACCAGCCGACTAACACGCACCTCAGGACTAGTATGGAGCGCTGACCCAGGTGCCATTAAATCCCCGACACGCTCCGTCGGACAAATCTTATACCTAAAGCACCAAACTAGCAACTCACTCATTACTTTCTCCTCCAATTTCCCCATTAACTCCTTCACAGTCTCTGCTTCGCTCACCTCCAACACCGGTTCTGGTCTCCTCCTTGGCTCCTCACGATAAACAGGGAGAGTTGGCTCAGGTCTGTCTCCTGACTCAGCCACTCCCCCTCTGAGCCCCCCCCCCAAGAAATGTTTGGGGCTTCGTTCTGCGCCGCCGTGTCTTTCTTTTCGATTCCATTCTCATATGGCCCTCTTCGCACTGCTCCAGCGAATCCCAGGCGGGCTCCGGCACTCTCTCTGGGTCGGCTGCCCACCTGTCTATTTCTTCCCACGTCGTATAGTCCATACTGTACTCCTCTTTGGGCTGCTCCTGTTTCCTCTTCTCCTGCTGCACCTTTGGGCGGCTACACTCCCCTGTTTTAGCCCAGGGTCCTCTCCCGTCAAGGATTTCCTCCCATGTCCAGAAATCCTTAATACGCAGCTCCTCTTTGGGCTGCTCCTGCCTGTTGACACGCTGCTCGGTCCGTGTGTGGTGGGTGATTCTGTTACTGCGTTCTTCGTTTGTCGAAAGAGAGTCGGACCGAAATGCAGCGTGTTGGTTACTCATGTTTTTAATAGACAAATGACGATACATGAAATAACAAAAACAACAAACGGAACGTGAAAAACCTATACCGCCTGTCTGGTGAACACTAACACAAAGACAGGAACAATCACCCACGAAATACAAAGTGAAAACCAGGCTACCTAAATACGGTTCCCAATCAGAGACAACGAGAATCACCTGACTCTGATTGAGAACCGCCTCAGGCAGCCAAGCCTATACAACACCCCTACTCAGCCGCAATCCCAAATACTACAAACCCCAATACGAAAATACAATACATAAACCCATGTCACACCCTGGCCTAACCAAATATATAACGAAAACACAAAATACAATGACCAAGGCGTGACACATTTGAAAAGCATCACAGGGCTGTACACTTGTCATGACTTCTGCTGAAGTCGTTGCCTCTCCTTGTTTGTGCGGTGCTCGGCGTTCAACGTCACAGGTCTTCTAGCCATCATTGATCCATTTTTCATTTTCCATTGGTTTTGTCTTGTCTTCCCACACACCTGTTTTCAATCCCATTCATTACCTGTTGTGTATTTAACCCTCTGTTTCCCCTCATGTTTCCCCAGATTGTTTTATTGTCAGTGTAGTTTTATGTTGTGTAGGTGCGCGTCAGGTTCTCATACCCATGTTTGTTTATGTATGTACCTTTTAGTGTTATGGAGCATGTTACGTGGACTTTATTAAAAGACTCCATTTTACACTCCGTTTGACTCTCCTGCACCTGACTTCCCTGCCACCTATACACCTATGCCTGACAACGCTGACATTTTTTACAAGGAGTACATGTGCTCCTAAGTTGAAAAATGTAGGAGCACGCAAAGAAATTCAGGAGTATTTGAGGAAGAGTGTTTTTATCATAAGAAATTAGTAACAGTTGTTGAATAAAACCTTTAATTCATAAACTGTTAGTTCTCTCTTATTATACAACACTCTTCCTCAAATACTTTGGTGTGACTCGCACTCACGTGTCTGTCTGTGAGATGAGATTCTCCGATGTGTCACTTTGCTAGCGTTTAAGCAAGCTCAAACTAACAAACTAAAAACAAACTAGCGTGTGAACAAAACTATATAAATAGCCAAGCACAAGGACAGTCAAACTTTTGTAGACTTCCAGTTAAAATAGACCAATTTCTTTGCCTGTGTGCTTCTAAAAAGATATCTTTCAGCACTTCACTCAGTGAGCACAGCCCTCCACACACTGTTGTTACTCGAGTTGGGCTATGTGGGATTCATAGATATGTGTGTGATTACCTCTATGAAACAAAATGAGATGGGCTATTTGGGATGTGTGTGATTACCTCTATGAAACAAAAGAGCAGAATAACTAAATACTTTGTAAATAATTACGGCATAATATTTTTTGCTATAAATCAAAACTCAGCCCTCAGCTTCGCCGATAGCTCCGATAACATCCATGGCTCCTTACGGTAAACAGGGGGCATTGGCTCAGGTCTGGCTCCTGACTCTGCCACACTCTCCTTGTGCCCCCCCAAGAATTTTTTGGGGGTGCCTCTCGGGCTTCCAGCTGCTCTGCCGTGCTAGCTCCTCATAATGCCGCCTCTCTGCTTTCGCTGCCTCCAGCTTGGCTTTGGGGCGGCAATATTCCCCTGGCTCTGCCCAGGGTCCTTTCCCATCAAGGATCTCCTCCCAAGTCCATCTCCAAATAGTGCAGCCTCTCCCACTGATGCGGCTGCTGCCTCT
This sequence comes from Oncorhynchus masou masou, assembly GCF_036934945.1. NCBI lineage: Eukaryota > Metazoa > Chordata > Actinopteri > Salmoniformes > Salmonidae > Oncorhynchus > Oncorhynchus masou. The sequence goes on along the minus strand of NC_088221.1, from coordinate 2,307,242 downwards.
GTTGCTTCTCCTGCTGCTGCCTGTGCTGCTGCTGTTGCTCCTGCTGCACCTGTCGCTTATCCTGCTGCTGCTGTTGCTGCTGCCTCTGTTTACCACGCCACTTGGTCCTTGGTTGGTGGGTGATTCTGTAACGATTTTCTTCTGGGGAAAGAGAGGTGGACCAGAACGCAGCGTGGTTACTTGTAAACATCTTTAATAAATATGAACAATGAACAATCTACAAAACAAGAAATGTGAAAAAACCGAAACAGCCCTATCTGGTGCAACAAACACAGAGACAGGAACAATCACCCACAAAACCCAACACAAAACAGGCTACCTAAATATGGTTCCCAATCAGAGACAATGACTAACACCTGCCTCTGATTGAGAACCATATCAGTCCAAAAATAGAAATAGACAAACCAGACATACCACATAGAATGCCCACCCAGCTCACGTCCTGACCAATACTAAAACAAGGAAAACACACACGAACGATGGTCAGAACGTGACAAGGATGGGGTTTATTTTAGAATACAAAAAGTTGCAGTTCACTGTAACGATCTCTTCACACATCTCAATATGGCTTCCAGTTACTTCCTTATTCTGCCAGGATGTAGTTTGACTATATGAAACAGTAACTGATTACTTTTTTCTATGCTTCATCATATACCAACAGAACCTGTTGGACACGTGAGACAGACACCAGACTGTCGTGGCATCAATTGCAAGTTCTCTTATTGGCTGCAGATTATGTGTAACATGCTGACCACACCGCTCGAGTTGCGTGCGCGAGCGTTGAAAAAGACATTTGGAAATTAGATGATGGCATTTTGTAAACCTTGAATGAAATGAACAGCATTCCACAATCTGTTACGCATAACTGCACACTCCAAGACTTTAGGTAGGTTTCCATGCAATTTGTGACAGATTTGCATTTAAAAAATTCCACCGGTGATATTCCAAGCAAACTGACTTTTTGCGGCTAAAAGCGTGTCCGAGACGACGTCGTGCACATAAAAATGTATTTTGGTGTTAAATTCCCATGTGCTGACAAAATAAAAAGTCCAATGGGTTTCCATCGCATTTTCAACTCTACTGATCATTTTGTCAGAAACTTTGCGGTATATAGCACGTGCCCAAACTGGCCTTGGCACATGCACTCTAGCCAACAGCTTGTACATGCAGGTGAAGTCGGACGTTTACATACAGCTGAGGCAAATACATTTAAACTCAGTATTCACAATTCCTGACATTTAATCCTAGTAAAAATGCCCTGTCTTAGGTCAGTTAGGATCACCACTTTATTTTAATAATGTGAAATGTCAGAATAGTACAGAGAATTATTTATTTCAGCTTGTATTTCTTTCATCACATTCCCAGTGGGTCAGAAGTTTACATACACTCAATTAGTATTTGGTAGCATTGCCTTGAAATTTTTGGGTAGCCTTTGTTGGGGTTCGTTCCTTGGCCCTTGTCAATCATTGGCTCATTGGTGAAATTAGCATTCAGACCAAATCTTTAAGTAAATCAATCAGAAACCTTTCTTAACCTCTTACACCTATGGTGGCGCTATTTCATTTTTGGAAGAAAAACGTTCCCGTTTTAAACAAGTTATTTTGTCACAAAAAGATGCTCGACTATGCATATAATTGCTACTGTTCGAAAGAAAACACTCTGACGTGTCCAGAAATACAAATATCTTCTCTGTGCGTGCCCTTTAACGTGAGCTTCAGGCAAAACCAAGATGACTTGGAATCCAGAAAATGACAAGGATTTTTGAGGCTCTGTCTTTCATGATCTCCTTATATGGCTGTGAACGCAAGAGGAATGAGTCTGCCCTTTCTGTCGTTTCCCCAAGGTGTCTGCAGCATTGTGACGTATTTGTAGGCAGATCATTGGAAGATTGACCATAAGAGACCACATTTACCACGTGTCCGCCCAGTGTCCTGCGCCGAAATTGGTGCGCAAAAGTCACCTGCCAGTATTTTTCCATGGGGCACAGAGAGAGAAGCAAGCTTCCACGAACTGCATGTCAATGAAGAGATATGTGAAAAAACACCTTGAGGATTGATTCCAAACAACGTTTGCCATGTTTCGGTCGATATTATGTAGTTAATCCGGAAAAAGTTTCACATTGTAGGTGACTGCATTTTCGGTTCGTTTCGGTAGCCAGGCGCAATGTAGAAAACGGAACGATTTCTCCTACACACAGACGCTTTCAGGAAACACTGCGCATCTGGTATGTGGCTGGGAGTCTCCTCATTGAAAACATCAGAAGCTCTTCAAAGGTAAATTATTTTATTTATTTGGTTATCTGGCTTTTGTGAAAATGTTGCGACCAAAAAATGTTAAGACCAAAATAACAAAAATAGACCAAGACGAAACAGTTTTGTCTGGTGCAGACACAGAGACAGAAAACAACTACCCACATCCATAGTGGGAAAACAGGCTGCCTAAGTACGGTTCTCAATCAGAGACAACGATTGCCAGCTGCCTCTGATTGGGAACCATACCAGGCCAAACACATAGAAATACAAAACCTAGACTACAAAACATAGAATGCCAACCTCAACTCACTCCCTGACCAAACTAAAACAGAAACAAAAAAAAGAAACTAAGGTCAGGACGTGAGAGTACCCTCCCCAAAGGTGCGGGCTCCGGCCGCAAAACTTAAACCCATAGGGGAGGGTCTGGGTGGGCATCTGTACACGGTGGCGGCTCTGGCGCGGGACGTGGACCCCACTCCATCTTTGTCTGGGCCCACTTAGGTGGTGCCTTTGGAGCGGCGACCCTCGCCACCAACCCCGGTCTGGGGACCCTTTCAGCGGGCCCCGACTAGACGAGAGACTCTGGCAGTGCCGGAGTGAAGGGCGACTCTGGCAGCGCCGGAGTGAAGGGTGACTCTGGCAGCGCCGGAGTGAAGGGCAACTCTGGCAGCGCCGGAGTGAACGGTGGCTCTGGCAGCTCCTGACTGACGGGAGGCTCTGGCAGCTCCTGACTGATGGGCGGCTCTGGCAGCTCCTGACTGACGGGCGGCTCTGGCAGCTCCAGACTGACAGGCGGCTCTGGCAGCTCCAGACAGGAGGGAGCACCTGGAAGCACTGGACAGGAGGGAGCACCTAGAAGCGCTTGACAGGACGACGACTCTGAAAGCTCTGGAGAGGAGGAATACTCTGGAAGCGTTGGATAGGTGGGAGCACCTGGAGGGAGGAGACGGAGAGACAGCCTGGTGCGTGGGGCTGCCACAGGAGGCCTGGTGCGTGGAGGCAAAAGATAGACCAACCATGGAGGCGCACTGAAGGTCTCGAGCACCGAGCCTGCACAACCCGTCCTGGCTGGATACTCCCTATAGCCCGGCAAGTGCGGCGGGGTGGAACACACCGCACTGGGCTGTGCTGGCGAACCGGGGACACCGTGCGTAGGGCTGGTGCCATATAACCCAAGTCAAGGAGACACACTGGAGACCAGATGCGCTGAGCCGGCTTCATTACTCCTGGCTCGATGCCCACTCTAGCCCGGCCGATACGAGGAGCTGCGATTTAGCGCACCGGGCTATGCCTGCGCACTGGGGGCACCGTGCGCCTCACGGCATAACAAGGTGCCTGCCCGGTCAACCTCTATCCACGGTAAGCACGGGGAGTTGACTCAGGTCTCCTACCTGACACTCCCCGTGTGCCCCCCCGCCAAGACATTTTTGGGGATGCCTCTCGGGCTTCCTTGCCAGCCGTGTTCCCTCAAAGCGCTGGCTCCCTTTACCTGCTGCCTCCGCTCTCCTGGCTGCCTCCACCTGTTCCCATGTGTAGGAACCCTTCCCGTCCAGAATTTCCTCCCATGTCCATGAGTCCATTCCACGCTGCTCCTGGTTACCACGCTGCTTGTTCCTTTTTTGGTGGGTAGTTCTTGATTGTGGGTGTAGGAACATAGCTGCTTGGTCAATCCCCCAACCCAGTGTACTGGGTTTATGTCAGAACCCAACACACTTGGTTGTTTTAACCCAGCAATATAGTCTAATTTGGCCAGCAGTTGGGTCAAGCACTCAACCCAAGGTGCTGGTTTAGAAGCATAACCCAAACCCACTGGGCTGAATTAACCCAATGCTGTGTTTGTTCAATATTGACCAAGAGATGGGTCGTCAAATTTACACAAATTGGGTTATATTTAACACAGCAGTAACAATAATTCATTTTGGAAAAGTAATATGAATTTCCCATTTAACTCAGTTTCAACCTTTTAAGATGCTAAAATAGAAAAGTTTTCAGTAATTGTTTTCATTGTTCTAATTTAATTTGGCTTTTCATGATTGTTGCAGTGCATGCACTCAACATGCAGTGCATGCATTCAGCATTCAACGAAGGACTTCCACTGGGCCGCCATCTCCAAAGTTAGCTCAAAAAGGCAATGGATCTGAACTGGGTTTTATTTAGTATTTTTTGTTTAAATTATGAACATGTTGTTTATTATCTTTTAAACTTCCATGAGTTCATCTGTTGCTCAGTTATCACTTGGCTCATTTAATTAATTATGTAGCTGTCCCTTTAAACATCCTACGGTCAAGATCCCCATAGTGTTCACATTTCCTTCATTACCATGCTGATGTTTTCCAGTTGTATTGCATTTATTTTTCTCTGTTTAAGACACGTGTTGTTTAGTATACTGTGCATTTGGAAAGTAATCAGAACCCTTGAGTTTTTACACAATAGAAATCAATCTACACACAATACCCCATAATGACCAAGCAAAAACAGGTTTTTAGAAATATTTGCATATTTATAAAAAAAAAAATTGGTCATATGTTATTTACAGAAGTATTCATACCCTTTGCTATGAGACTCGAAAATTGAGCTCAGGTGCATCCTGTTTCCATTGATCATCCTTGAGATGTTTCTACAACTTGATTGGAGTTCACATGTGGTATATTACATTAATTGGACATTTGGAAAGGCACACACCTGTCTATATCAGGTCCTACAGTTAACAGTGCATGTCAGAGCAAAAACCAAACCATGAAGTTAAAGGAATTGTTTGTAGAGCTCCGAGACAGGATTGTGTCGAAACACTGATCTGGGGAAGTGTACCAAAAAAAATGGCTGCAGCATTGAAAATCCTCAAAACAAAGTGGCCTTCATCATTCTTAAATGGAAGAAGTTTGGAACCACCAAGACTCTTCATAGAACTTGCAGGGAGTTGACCAAGAACCCGATTGTCACTCTGACAATGTTCCAGAGTTCCTCTGTGGAGATGGGAGAACCTTCCAGAAGGACAACCATCTCTACAGCACTCCACCAATCAGACCTTTATGGTAGAATGACCAGACTGTCACGTTCTGACCCTAGTTATTGTGTTAATTGTTTGTTTTAGTTGGTCAGGATGTGAGTTGGGTGGGCATTCTATGTTTTGTGTGTCTAGGTTGTTTTTCTGTGTTCGGCCTCGTATGGTTCTCAATGGATTTTTTTATATAAATATGAACTTTATCAAACAAAACATACATGTATTGTGTAACATGAAGTCCTATGAGTGTCATCTGATGAAGATGATCAAAGGATAGTGATTCATTTTATCTCTATTTGTGCTTTTTGTGACTCAGTTAGGTGTCGTTAGTTGTCTCTGATTGAGAATCATACTTAGGTAGCCTAGGTTTCACTGTTTGTGGGTGATTGTTTCCGTGTCTGTGTTTTACACCACACGGTACTGTTTTCGGTTTTGGTTATTCACGTTACGTTTATTGTTTTTGTATCGAGTGTTCAGTTTAGGTGTTTAAATAAATACCATGGACACTTACCACGCCGCATATTGGTCCTCCGATCCTTCTCGCCTCTCCTATTCATACGAAGAGGAGGAAAACCATTACAGAATCACCCAGCAAACAAGGACCAAGCGGCGTGGTAATGAGCATCAACAGCGGCCGAAGACACGAGACTCCTGAACGTGGAAGGAAATCCTCAACGGGAGAGAACCCTGGGCAAAGCAGCAGCAGCAGGAGCAACAGCAGCAGCAGCAAAAGCAGCAGCAGGAGAAGCAACAGAAGCAGCAGAGGAAGCGGCAGCAGCAGCAAAAGCAGCAGCAGGAGAAGCAACAACAGTAGCAGAAGAAGCAGCAGCAGCAGCAGGAGAGGCAGCATTATCTGGACTATACAACTTGGGAAGAGATAGACAGGTGGGCGGTCGACCCATGGAGAGTGCTGGAGCACGCCTGGGATTCGCTGAAGCAGTGTGAGGAGGGTTACAGGAGAATGAGGTTGGCGAAACGAGCACGGCGGTGCGGTAGGAAGCCCGAGAGACAGCCCCTAAAATGTATTGGGGGGAGGAACAGGGAGAGTGTGGCAGAGTCAGGGGTCAGACCTGAGCCAACTCCCCCTGTTTACCTTAAGGAGCCATGGATGGAATCAGAGCAGTCGGCTAAGCTGAGGGTTGAGTCTGAGAGGGTCGAGGAGTCCAGTACCACCAGTGCCGGCACCCCGCACCAGGCTGTCTCTCCGTCCCATCTATACAGGTGCTCCCGCCTGTCCGGCGCTACCAGAGTTTCCGCCCCTCAGTCCAGAGGCGCCAGAGCCCCTCAGTCCAGAGGCGCCAGAGCCCTTCAGTCCAGAGGCGCCAGAGCCCTTCAGTCCAGAGGCGCCAGAGCCCCTCAGTCCAGAGGCGCCAGAGCTCCTCAGTCCAGAGGCACCAGAGCCCCCCTGTCCAGATGCTGCCAGAGCCCCTCTGTCCAGATGCTGCCAGAGCTCCTCAGTGCAGAGGCGCCAGAGCCCCTCAGTCCAGAGGCGCCAGAGCTCCTCTGTCCAGCACTGCCAGAGCTTTCCTCCTCTCCAGCGCTGCCGGAGTTTCCCGCCTGTCCGGCGCTGCCAGAGCTTCCGCTCCTCAGTCCAGAAGTGCCGGAACGCCTCAGTCCAGAGGCGCCAGAGCCCCTTTGTCCAGTGCTATCTGAGCCGCCCGTCTGCCAAGTGCCATCTGAGTGGCCCGTCTGCCCAGCGCCATCTGTGCCACCAGTCTGCCCAGCGCCATCTGAGCCGCCCGTCAGTCAGGAGCTGCCAGACCTCCCGCCAATCAGGAGATTCCGGAGCCACCCGCCAGTCAGGAGCTGCCAGAGCCGCCCGCCAGTCAGGAGCTGCCAAAGCCGTCAGTCAGCCAGGAGCTGCCAGCGCCGTCAGCCAGCCAGGACCTGCCAGAGCCGTCAGCCAGCCAGGAGCTGCCAGAGCCGTCAGCCAGCCAGGAGCTGCCAGAGCCATCAACCAGCCTGAGCTGCCTCTCAGTCCTGAGTTACCCCTCAGTCCTGAGCTACCCATCAGTCCTGAGCTACCCCTCAGTCCTGAGTTACCTCACAGTCCTGAGCTACCCCTCAGTCCTGAGCTACCTATCAGTCTTGAGCGACCCCTCAGTCCTGAGCTACCCCTTAAGTTCAGAGGTGTCCCTGTGGGCCTGTTTAGGGTTCCCAGGTCAGGGTCGGCGGCAAGGGTCGCCGTTCCTAGGAGACAACAGAGGCGGACTGTGGTTGAGTGGGGTCCACGTCCAGCGCCAGAGCCGCCACCGCGGACAGATGCCCACCCAGACCCTCCTTTATAGGTCCAGGTTTTATGGCCGGAGTCCGCACCTTGGGAGTTGGGTACTGTCACGTTCTGACCCTAGTTTTTGTGTTAATTATTTGTTTTAGTTGGTCAGGACGTGAGTTGGGTGGGCATTCTATGTTTTGTGTGTCTAGGTTGTTTTTCTGTGTTCGGCCTCGTATGGTTCTCAATCAATTTTTTTATATAAATATGAACTTCATCAAACAAAACATACATGTATTGTGTAACATGAAGTCCTATGAGTGTCATCTGATGAAGATGATCAAAGGATAGTGATTCATTTTATCTCTATTTGTGCTTTTTGTGACTCCTCTCTTTGGCTGGGAAAATTGCTGTGTTTTTCTGTGTCTTGGTGGTGACCAAACATAATCGTTTGTGGTGCTTTCACCGTAAAGCCTGTTTGAAATCGGACACTATGGTGGGATTAACAACAAAACTACCTTTAAAATGGTATAAGATACATTTATGTTTGAGGAATTTTAATTTTGAGATTTCTGTTGTTTTGAATTTGGCGCCCTGTACTTTCACTGGCTGTTGTCATATCAACCAGCTAACGGGATTGCAGCCCGAAGAGGTTTAAAAAACTATAGTTTTGGCAAATTGGTTAGGACATATACTTTGTGCATGACACAAGTCCTTTATCCAACAATTGTTTAAAGACATTATTTCACCTATAATTTACTGTATCACAATTCCAGTAGGTCAGAAGCTTACATACACTAACTAAATTGACTGTGCCTTTAAACAGCTTGGAAAATTCCAGAAAATTATTTCATGGCTTCACAAGCTTCTGATAGGCTAATAATTTCAGTCAATTAGAGGTGTACCCGTAGATGTATTTCAAGGTCTACCTTCAAACTCAGTGGCTCTTTGGTTGACATCATGGGAAAATCAAAAGAAATCAGCCAAGACCCCAGAAGTATTTTTTAGACCTCCACAAGTCTGGTTCATCCTTGGGAGCAATTTCCAAACGCCTGAAGGTACCACGTTCCATCTGTACAAACAATAGTACGCAAGTATAAACACCATGGGACCACGCAGCCGTCATACCGCTCAGGAAGGAGACACGTTCTGTATCCGGGAGATGAATGTGCTTTGGTGCGAAACGTGCAAATCAATACCAGAACAACAGCAAAAGACCTTGTGAAGATGCTGGAGGAAACAGGCACAAAAGTATCTATATCCACAGTAAAACGAGTCCTATAACATAAACTGAAAGGCCGCTCAGCAAGGAAGAAGCCACTGCTCCAAAACCACCCAAAAAAAGCCAGACGGGTTGCAACTGCACATTGGAGACAAAGATCGTATTTTTTAGAGAAATGTCCTCTGGTCTGATGTAACAAAAAATAGAACTGTTTGGCCATAATGACCATCGTTATGATTGGAGGAAAAAGGGGAAGGATTGCATGCCGAAGAACACTATCCCAACCATAAAGCACGGGGCTGGCAGCATCATGTTGTGGGGGTGCTTTGCTGTAGGAGGGACTGGTGCACTTCACAAAATAGATGGAATCATGAGGTAAGAAAATCCTGTGGATATATTGAAGGAACATCTCAACACATCAGTCAGGAAGTTAAAGCTTGGTCGCAAATGGGTCTTCCAAATGGACAATGACCCCAAGCATACTTCCAAAGTTGTGGCAAAATGGCTTAAGGACAACAATATCAAGGTATTGGAGTGGCCATCACAAAGCCCTGAACTCCATTCTATGGAAAATATGTCAGCAGAACTGAAAAAGCGTATGCGAGCAAGGAGGCCTACAAATCTGACTCAGTAACACCAGCTCTGTCAGGAGGAATGGGCCAAAATTCACCCAACTTATTGTGGGAAGCTTGTGGAAGGCTTCCCGAAACGTTTGACCCAAGTTAAACAATTTAAAGGCAATGCTACCAAATACTAATTGAGTGTATGTAAACTTCTGACCCACTGGGAATGTGATGAAAGAAATTAAAGCTGAAAAAAATCACTCTCTACCATTATTCTGACATTTCACATTCTTAAAATAAAGTGGTGATCCTAACTGACTTAAAACAGGGAATTTTCACTTGGATTAAATGTCAGGAATTGTGAAACTGAGTTTAAATATATTTGACTGACGTGTATCTAAACTTCTGACTTCAACTGTATGTTTGTATATTGTACAAACAATGTGTTGCAGGTTGCTTTGGATTCAAACTTTCTCAAAGCAGCCCAATTCATACTCTTCAGTGGAATAACAGACTTTACAGTGCTCCCTTTACTGTGCTTTAAACCCCCTAGTTCTTGACAATGACAATCTTACCCATAACATGATGCAGCAGTGACAAAGGCTGGTGACAAAAAAAACTAAATTTAATTATTTTTAAATGTAGGCCATAACACAACATAGTATGGAAAAAGTCAAGGGGTGGGAATACTTCTTAAGGCACTGTATGGTGAGATGCCGTAGGAAGCTTTGAATAGGTCAGTAGCCGACAGAGTAATATGAGAAGAATGCAATTGCTGAATTTATGTAGATATTCTAAACAAACTGTTTTGATACATTTCTAATTTAGTAACAGGACAATGTATAGTAAACAACCATTTTCATAATACCATAGAAGCAGTGTTCTGCTAATATAGCAATGTGCACCTTTCATCTTTCATTATAATTCCCAGCTGATAGGCAAGGTATCTGTATCGGCTTTTTGTCTGGTGGTAATGGGGCTACATTGGCAAACATGTCAGAATGGTCATACCTTCCTGTGTGGTGTTCCCTGATCCTGGTGCAGAATATAAAGGGTTTCTCCATGTTGACTGATACCATTCAATAAACAAAGATAATATGAGTAAAAGTTGTCTCGTCAATTTGAAAGCCAAATGCCAGGTCTCTCTCCATTCAAAGACATTAGTATCAAGCCGTCTGTCAGTCTGGACAGTCTCCAACTTGCAAGTCTCCATACAGGTTTCTGTGAACACATACACATAGTGACTGTTCTAATACCAATGTCACGAATCCCATTTCCTGAGTCTGTTTTTTGCCTGTGTTCTGTCCTGGAGTGTTTTTTCCGGCGTCCTGGAACGCACCCTGTCTGGTTGCCGGGCAATGTAGCCAGTTGGGAGTTCTGATTACCCACACCTGTATCCCATCAGCTATCTGCACACCTGGTCCTGATCATCATCTCTCCTCTTCATAAGCCCGGACCTGACATCCATTCCCTGCCGGATCGTTAGCCATGAACAGTATGTCGTGCCAGAGTATCAGCCTCAAGTTGGATAGAATTTGTTTTGTTGTTTTTTACGTATTGCTTGCCTTAAACTTACCTCTGTTTGTTCTGTCTTCAGTTACTCACCCGGATCATTTACCCCATTCCCGCCTGGTCGTCGGAGAATTCCGCTACCCCATTGGATCCACCTATTTACTCCCATCATCTCACCACCGCTGCCCGCTACGCCACCTGGATATATCTACCCATTCACATTCACTTGTAAATAAATACTCACCTTCTTCCTACTCTCCTTGTCCTGGTCTGCTTCTGGGTCCAATTCTGGTAAACCCTGACAACCAATGACAGTTAGGATAGGTAATATCTGACACACAGGCAGATACTATGTTGAAGTTTAAACAGATCAGACATTTGTGCTGTACGGCATTACTAGTAATCACCTCATTGTGGATATCATCTCTCTGCATATCATGCATCTGTAAACATATAATAATACACACATATACCCTGTTCTATTACCAATGGCAGTTAGGGATAGATGATATCTGACACACAAACATACATTTGTTGAAGTTTGAACAGGTCAGACTAAACCTACCTAATTTTGTTCTCCCCATCAACGGCTATTGGTGAGTAGGCAAGAGGTGAGGCTGGAGGTAAGGTCTTTGCCAGAGCCTCATTGATGGGCATAGCAGCGTACATCAGCTTCTGGCCCTTCATCAAAGATACTGGTTGGTCACACACAAACACACACACACACAAACAGGGCACTGATTACATTATCAATGGTGGTTATGATTAACCTGGTGGAAGACACCTGACCGCTGCGTTCCTTTCTATTTCACTTCAGATACAGTGGAGGCTGCTGAAGGGAGGACGGCTCATAATAATGGCTAGAACAGAGCGAATGGAATGGCATCAAAGACATAGAAACCATGTGTTTGTGTTTTCTACCATTCCACTTATTCTGCTCCAGCCATTACCACGAGCCCATCCTCCACAATTAAGTTGCCATCAACCTCCTGTGTTCAGACATCATAAAATGTGAAGTGAAATAGAACGTTGAACATCAAGCTGGTTTCACCAGGCTAGGTTATGTCCTGGACATTATATGTAGAAAAAAAGTAGAAAATAGGCCACAAATAATGTCAGTTTGCTTAAATTATGTTTCACAATTGCGTTATCGAATGTATCAAAATAATGAAGTGGGTTACCTTGTGTATTTGTGGAAAGTATGAGCCTGTGAAAGCTTTTGCAACTGACAGATGATGATGGCTGGCCGGATACTTGCCAACATGTGGCTGACCGTTCCATTCACAGGAATGCTGACAGCGAGGGCATGTCTGCATGATGCTGATGAGAGCCCCATTGCTGGTCTTCCCTATGCTGCATGTTCGGCTGCAAACTGCAGCAGGCAATCTTATGAGGTGGTGATAACTGGGAAGGCCTGTGGCAGGGTGATATAATAGACAGCCAGGTGGTGAATTGCATTTTGTTGTAAAAAAAGGACAGGATAGCTTTTTGTTAATGCACTTCACAACCAAAATGACTCAGTATCCAAATCAATAGGATATAGTGATAATATAGTAGCCATATCCAGGAAAACCAAAGTTCCAAAACTGGGCCTAATATATTGTATAAAAGGTCATACCTGAAGTTTTGTAGTGATTCATATGTTGATGATGTAAAGAATAGTTGCTGGTGTGTAATGAGGAATGAGGAGCAACCAGACGCTGCACTTTATGAAATTGCTTATTCCAGTTACTAATAAACATGCACCCATTAAGAATATGACTGTAAAAACTGTTAAATACCATTGGATTGATGAGGAATTGAAACATTGTATGTTTGAGAGGGATGAGGCAAAAGTATGACAAATTGTCACTCCCTTATCTGTTTCACCTGTCTTTGTGATTGTCTCCACCCACTTCCTGGTGTCACCCGTTTTCCCCATTAGTCCCTGCGTATTTATTTCGGTGTTCCCTGTTTGTCTTGTTGCTAGTTGGCTTCGTCTTGTCACCCAGCGTGTTTTTCCGTGCGCCTGCTTTTTCCTTTTCTCTGTTTTTGCTAGTCCTCCCGGTTTTGACCCTTGCCTGGCTTGACTCTGAACCCGCTTGCCCGACCATACTACCTGACCTCGAGCCTGTCTGCCACTCTATACCTCCTGGACTTTGACCTTGTTTATGATATTTTGACTGTCCACAACCATTCTCGTTCCTGTCCCTTGGATTATAATACATATCAGTGACTCAAACCATCTACCTCCCGTGTCTGTATCTGGGTCTCGCCCTGTGCCCTTATACAAATAAGTCTGACAGCCCAATCGATTGGCAAATTAAGAAATCACGTGAATAAACTAAATAAAAATAAACCACACTATGAAACAAAAATAAATGATGTAAAGAATGATAGTAAAAAGCTTTGGAGAACCTTTAAATGAAATTTTGGGGAGAAAAGGCAAACTCGGCTCCATCATTCATTGAATCAGATGGCTCATTCATCACAAAACCCACTGATATTGCCAACAACTTGAATTACTTTTTCATTGGCAAGATAAGCAAACTTATGCCAGCAACAAATATGCCAGCTGACACTACACATCCAAGTATATCTAACCAAATTACAAAAGACAAGCACTTTACTTTTGAATTCCATAAAATGTGTGGAAGAGGTGAGAATCATTGTTGTTTATCAACAATGACAGTTCACCGGGGTCTGACAATCTTTTTGCCATATCTTCAATTTAAGCCTACTAGAGAGTGTGTGCCCACAGGCCTGGAGGGAAGCAAAAGTCATTCCTCGACCCAATCAGTGTAAAGCCCCCTTTACTGGCTCAAACAGACCAGGTGGTGTCAGAGGAAGGCCCTAAAAATTGTCAAAGACCCCAGCCACCCCAGTCTTAGACTGTTCTCTCTACTACCGCATGGCAAGCAGTAACGGAGTGCCAAATCTAGGACAAAAAGGCTTCTCAACAGTTTTTACCCCGGAGCCATAAGACTCCTGAACAGATAACCAAATTTCTACCCGGACTATTTGCATTATGAGCCCCCCCAACCCCCCTTTTTATGCTGCTGCTCCTCTCTGTTTATCATATATGCATAGTCACTTTAACTATACATTCATGTACATACTACCTCAATTGGGCTGACCAACCAGTGCTCCCGCACATTGGCTAACCGGGCTATCTGCATTGTGTCCCACCCACCACCTGCCAACCCATCTTTTACGCTATTGCTACTCTCTGTTCATCATGTATGCATAGTCACTTTAACATTGTCTACATGTACTTACTACCTCAATCAGCCTGACTAATCGGTGTCTGTATGTAGCCTCGCTACTTTTATAGCCTCGCTACTGTATATAGCCCATCTTTTTACTGTTGTTTTATTTCTTTACTTACCTATTGTTCACCGAGTACCTTTTTTGTACTATTGGTTAGAGCCTGTATGTAAGCATTTCACTGTGCCTGTTGTATTCGGCGCACGTGACAAATAAACTTTGATTTGATTTAAAATAGTCAACCAATCAGCCTGTTACCAACCCTTAGTGAACTTCTGGAAAAAATAGTTTGACCAGATAAAATGCTATTTTGCAGTAAACAAATTGACAACAGAAGTTCAGCATGCTTATAGGGAAGGACACTCAACAAGCACAGCACTTACACAAATGACTGATGATTGGCTGAGAGAAATTGATGAGAAAAAGATTGGGGGGACTGTTCTGTTAGACTCCAGTTCTGTTTTTGACATTATCGATCATAGTCTGCTGCTGGTTAAATCTTATGTGTTAAGGCTTTACACCCCCTGCTATATTGTGGATAAAGAGTTACTAACAGAACACAGAGGGTGTTCTCCAACATAATCCAGGTATTTGGTATTTTATTAGGATCCCCATTAGCTGTTGCAAAAGCAGCAGCTATGCTTCCTGGGGTCCACACAAAACATAATACAGAGCATCAATAGACAAGAACAGCTCAAGGACAGAACTACATACATTTTAAAAGGCACACGTATTCTACATATCAATGCATACATACAAACTATCTAGGTCAAATGGGGGAGAGGCGTCTGAAATTCTCCTTACTTTTTTCAATCTTTACTAACGACATGCTTTGAGTAAAGCCAGTGTGTCTATCTATGAAATGTACTGAAATGACTGCAACACTTAAAGAGCTGCAGTTAGTTTCAGAATGGTTGGCAAGGAATAAGTTAGTCCTAAATATTTCTAAAACTAAAAGCATCGTATTTGGGGCAAATCATTCACTAACCCCTAAACCTCAACTATATCTCATAATGAATATGTAAATTGAACATGTTGAGGTGACTAAACTGCTTGGAGTAACCCTGGATTATAAACTGTCATGGCCCAAATCAAATTGATACAACAGCAGCTAAAATGGGGAGAAGTCTGTCCATAATAAAGCACTGCTCTGCCTTTTTAACAACACTATCAACAAGGTCCTACAGACCCTAGTTTTGTCGCACCTAGACTACTGTTCAGTAGTGTGGTCAGGGGGACTTAGGAAAATTGCAGATGGCTCAGAACAGAGCAGGACAGCTGGCCCTTAAAAGTACATAGAGAACTAACATTAATGACATGCATGTCAATCTCTCATATTTTGGCTCAAAGTGGTAGAGATTGACGTCATCACTACTTGTTTAAGTAAGAAGTGTTGACAAGCTGAATGTACCGAGCTGTCTGTTTAAAACTTCTTTGGGACTGGGGGTCAGTATAGAGTAGCTTGGATGAATAAATTGCCCAGATTAAACTGCCTGCAACTCTGGCCCAAAAGCTAGAATATGCATATTAGTAGATTTGGATTTGGAAACAAAGTTTCTAAAACTGTTTGAATGATGTCTGTGAGTATAACAGAACAGTATTGAGTAGCTGCTACTTAGTCCCAGTTGCTAATATATGCATATTATTAGTATATTTGGCAGGCAAAAACCTGAGAATAAATCCAACCAGGAAGTGGGAAATCTGAGGTTTGTATGTTTTCAAGTCTTTGCCTATCCAATATACAGTGTATACAGGGTCATATTGCACTTCCTAAGGCTTCCACTAGATGAATGAGTGTCACGAGTTTGTGGCACTCTGTCAGACCACTGACTCAAAGAGCCCTTATGAGCCCCTCCTTTACAGTAGAAGCCTCAAACAAGTTTATAAAGATGGTTGACATTTAGTGGAAGCCTTAGGAAGTGCAACATGACCAATATCCCACTATCTTCAATTTGGAATGAGTTGAAAATCAGATTTCCCACTTCCTGGTTGGATTTTTTCTCAGGTTTTTGCCTGCCAAATATACTAATATTATGCATTTATTAGCAACTGGGACTGAGTAGCAGGCAGTTTACTCTGGGCACCTTATTCATCCAAGCTACTCAATACTGCCCCCAGACATAAGAAGTTAACAGCGGGGACTGTGAAATAACACAAACATACGCACAGACACATGCATACACACACACATACAAATTGATTTTCTGTTGTAAATATGTGGTAGTTGAGTAGGGGCCTGACAGCACGCACATAGTGTGTTGTGAAATCTGTTTTGAATGTATTGTAATGTTTTTAAAATTGCATAACTGCCTTAATTTTGCCGGACCCCAGGAAAAGTAGTTGATGCCTTGGCAGCAGCTAATGGGGATCTATAAAAAAAATACCTGCTAATCGATCATCTCATTCCAAAATTATGGGCCACTCTTCTGGGAAGGCTTCCAATAGATGTTGGAACATTGCTAAAAGAACATTAGTGAGGTCAGGCACTAATGTTGGGGCAGTAGGCCCGATTCGCATTCAGCGTTCCAATTCATCCCTAAGGTGTTTGATGGGGTTGATGTTAGGGCTCTGTGCAGGCTAGTCTAGTTCTTCCACACCAATCTCAGCAAACGATTTCTGTAATGGCCTTGCTTTGTGCACAGGGGCACTGTCTTGCTGGAACAGGAAAGGGCCTACCCCAAACTGTTGCCACAGAGTTGGAAGCACAGAATCAGCTGTCATTATATACTGTAGCATTAAGATTTCCATTGACTGGAATTAAGGGGCCTACCCCAAACCATGAAAAACAGCCCCAGACCATTATTCCTCCTCCACCAAACTTTATAGTTGGCACTATGCATTTGGGAAGGTTGCGTTCTCCTGGCATCTGCCAAACCCAGATTCCCCCCATGTGGACTGCCAGATGGTGAAGTGAGATTCATCAGTCTAGAGAACGCATTTCCTCTGTTCCAGAGTCCAATGGCATTGCGCATGGTGATCTCAATGTGCGGATGCTCATCCATAGAAACCCATTTTATTAAGCTCCCTGCGAACAGTTATTGTGCTGACGTTGCGTCCAGAGGCAGTTTGGAACTCTGTAGTGGGTGTTGTGATAATCGTTCACAATAGGAAAATACGTTTCCTAACCTGTCTACTCCATAACTTTAAAGCCAGGTCATTTTAAGATATCAGGCTTAAAAATCTGTTCAGTCATTTAGACTGTATTGACTGTATGTTTGTTTATTCCATGTGTAACTCTGTGGTGTTGTATGTGTCGAACTGCTTTGCTTTATCTTGGCCAGGTCGCAGTTGCAAATGAGAACTTGTTCTCAACTTGCCTACCTGGTTAAATAAATAAATAAGAAAGACACAGTGACTACCCAAACAAGACGCAACTGGTTTCAAGTGGGTAAAAGACATCATACTGTATGATCTCCTACTGCTATCTAGTGGACAAACTTTGAATCAGACATAGAGGGGATATATTTATGGCGATGGATAGGTAGAGACTTCAGCTTTCTCCTCACATGTGTATCATTACTGTAAGACGAGTAAGGCATGGAACATTGCACAAGCCCGTCACTTTTAAAATGGCTGTGTTGCTGTGAGAATATGAGAATATTTAGAATCACCATTAGGTAAAAGATCTGACAATAATGTTTCTTTATTTAAAAAAATATTCTGATGGACCAGTATTTGTGGACAGATTTTATTTTAAATCTAGACTTCATACTCTCTTATTCCTCAACATGGTGACAACAAACAAACAAAAAAGGGGTATATTTCAGGCTCTGTAGTAGTTACATTGTTTCTGACACCTTTATAAGAATGCCACAGTTCTTACCTTTCTATTAGTATACTTATAATTTTGAAACTGAAATGTACTTGATGTGCGTTTTGACAATGAGTTCATGGCTGTAATGACAGCCTACATTTGCGAATGTGCACTCATGCATGTGCGTGCATTAGGTGTTGCAAGCTTTGAACCACTGCTTTTTCGTGGGTTGAGGGTCAAAAAGTTAAAAAATCACTGAGCTAGTGAACAGATTGTTGATTTGCTGTATAACTATAGGATCGGGTGCAAATGTTAAATTGTAGGGAGAGAGGATTGCCATTAATAAATATTTAGCTCCAAAAAAATTGTCTGAGCTCACCAGAGAATAGGCCAAGCTACTGATCTTTTGGAATGTCAACATTGTTTGAAATTGATAATTTACTCATGAAGCTTGCATTTGTAATTTGTTGTTATAAATGTATTATTACGTAATCAAAATGTGTTATAGACAAAATAATGAAAAGGGCTGTCTGGTGGCCTCAATAAACAGACACAGATTTGCAGTTGAACAAGTCATTGCATGTATAGATACATTTTTTTACTTGACTTGAGACTTTCTTTGAGACTTTCTTAGAATGCAGGACTTGGGGTTGACTCAAGACTTGACCCATTCTACTTGGGACTCGACTTGAAACACGGACTGGCATTGACTCAAATAATAGTGACTTCGTCTCATCTCTGCTTATGAAACACATTCCAAACCCTATGATTTGATAAATATATCAGCTAGCTAACTAACCAGCTGCAGCTATCCCCAAGATTTGCTAGCAGGCACGGTGCTACACCAGGGCCAGGGGGTGCCATAGCCACGTCACAAATCTGCGTAGCCCCAGTTAAGTCCCCTCAAGCAGTATCATTTTTTAAATAAAGAATTATGTATAAGTTAATAAAGCAATATGTATAAGTTAATAACCAGCCATTCTGTTCCCAACCCGATCCCTGGCTGCGAGTGTGTGAGTGGGAGGTGGGGTCTGGTGTGTGTGCTTGTGCACGTTAGGCTACGTTATGTGAGCTAACTTCTAACTAGCTAGTCGCCCATCTCACCCCGTTGCGATGGACCGTTTTCTGATCAAGAGAAAAATGCGCGTCAAATGCAAAATCCAGACCCAGACCCTGTCTCCGAGGGAGCCAAAGAAGAAGAGGGAGATAAGAAAGATGAGTTGGAGAGAGAAACTCGTGAGCCACGACGTGAGGGAGCAACAGAGCAGTTCGCTGCTAGCTGCTCCACAGCCACCGTTAGCTGTACTGTTAGCACAGCCACCGCTTGCTCCCTCTGATTTAAGCCAATCGCCTTTTGAAGAACCAAGGCACCATCTTCGGCGTTATCCAGCCACAAACAATTGACTGCTGGATCGCTACTTCAATCGTAGATGGTATGAGGATTACAAATGGCTCGAATATTCTATTTCAAAGGACCGTGCTTTCTGCTTTGCATGACACCAATTTCAACGTCCAGGTAACCATGGTGGAGTGAAGGCAGCTTTTACCCTCGATGGCTACCAGAACTGGAAGAAGGCCTCAAATTCATTCAAGACACACAGTGCTAGTGTGGAGCATAAATATGCAATGACAGCATGGAATGAGAGGACTATTCAGAAAGAGTCTGGCTCAACAATATGCAATGCTCAAAGTGATGGACATTCTAAAATAGTCAGAGAACAAAGTGCAGCCACAAATAGTCAGAGAACCAAAAGGTTCAACTCTGTTACCTGTGTCCTCAGGGAGATTCTACTACTCTTCGTGGCCACTGAGTGGCCACGAAGACCAGCAACAGGAAGTTTAATATGAGTGACAAGGAGCAATGGCATTGATTATTGGACTTTGGAGCTGTACAATGAGATATAGCGGGCTGATTATGTCCACCTCTCAGTCATTAATCTCAGAAGGTGGGGGTGTTTGTGGATTATGTGGAGGCCAGATCTCATATCTACTCTTTTACTGGCTGCACTTTCACTGAGAAACTCTATCCACTCTTCAAATCAGGCTATATACGATGGTAAGAACTTAGCTCCATTGATCATCAATCCTGTCAATCAAACAGACAGTTTTTGTACCGAGTTGCTAAAAAAGATCCGGTATTGGTATTCATAAAACATGTATTGTTTTGTCATCATACAAATGATAAAAATAAAACCTTAGAATCAGGATATAGGCCAATTCCAATTTAATTATACATTCTTGAAATTCCTAATGAAGTGCAGTGTCACACCCTGGTCAAAATATATTATGTTTATCTTCATTTAATGGGTCAGGCCAGGGTGTGACATGGGTTTATTGTGGTGTGTTTCGTCTTGGGGTTTTGTGGGGTGTATAGCGTAGTCTATGGCTGCCTGAGGCGGTTCTCAATCAGAGTCAGGTGATTATCGTTGTCTCTGATTGGGAACCATATTTAGGCAGCCATATTCTTTGAGTGTTTTCGTGGGTGATTGTTCCTGTCTCTGTGTTTATGTTCACCAGATAGTCTGTATAGTTTTTCACGTTCCGTCTATTGTTTTGTACATTTCAGTTATTTCATGTCTAGTCTATTTTCTTTAATAAACATGATTAACCACCACGCTGCATTTTGGTCCGCTCCTCCTTCAACAGAAGAACGCCGTTCCATGCAGAATGTATGTTAAATTCAATTCGAATTTCAACAATCTTCAAGTTATGGAATTGGAATTAGACTGTTTGGATTGTTTGAATTGGAATTGGACTCGTAAAAACATTTAATCATTGGAATCACATTTCAATATTTGTACATTTCACAGTTCATCCAGACACCACTCCCTAATATATATATTTTTTATTTCTTAATCATATTACAATCAACTTTTACCAGTTGAAGTTAGACACAAAGAAAATACTTTTTTGTATTATAATTTTTCTAAAATTAGGCGATAAATCATTAAAAATCTGAATACCACACAAATACAATTTTTCTGGGGACTGGAAGAAGTCAGCCTAAGTATTTTTGCTTCATTTTGGTAAGACACTTCAGGACCAGACTTGTCCAGAGCAGATTGTATATAAACACTTTTTTCATCGTTCTATCTGTAAAATACTAAAGACAATTTAAGTAAAATGCATTTTTGGTGCATTTTTCTAAATAAAATATCTGCATATCCACAATTCCCTCTGGGCAAGTGGAGAATATATCTAAGGATAACCACAAAAAAATTGAGGAATGCAGATGCTTCTGAAACGAATGGGCAGATATGTGCACCACGTCATTGCTCTCTCTCGCTCTGTTGCATGGTGTGCCTCTTGCTAGCTGTCACTCGTATGGCGAGGGCTGAAGCTCATTGCTTGAACTTGAATTGCTAGGGGGCTGGCCCACGTGGGAAAATGGGACAGCACAAATTCCAGAAAAACAGCCGCTTTAAAACTATGGATTTTGTGGATAATTGAGGTAAGGCAGTAATTATGCACATAGATTATGCATGTATAAATTACAGATTGACACATCCAGCCCAAAGCTGGAGGTTTAAAAAGATGATTTGTAGTCGCCAAAGTTCCAGAGCTTAACTTTAAATGTTTGAAGCATCGATACCACCAGTGTCCAGGACTTATCTTTTTTAATCAGTTGACATCCAAACATCCAAACCTGTGTCTGATAACGATATTTATTTTCAAATATTATAAACAGATTAGAAAAAGATGTACACGCTTCAATGGGACAGAAGTCTGTGTTGTGATTCTGGATGGCCAAATAGCTAGCAACAATGACAAGAAGCTGACATGGGGGAATCATAGGTGGCTTGTTTCAGCTAGTTTGATCTTGTTCTTGAAAAGATGTCTTGTTTTGAACTGTTTTAACACGTCTATGCTAATTTAGCAAAGATTTGCTAGCTAGCTAACCAACAACTATAAAAATGTATTTGAAAGTCAACAACTGCTCATTGTGAACATTTATTTATGTTTTCAATAAACATTGAAGATGAAATATAGTTGTCAACTATATTTTATATTTGTATATTTTACTATGAATTTTGTTTGTTTTTCCCCATAGTTGCACACGCATCGGTCTTGTTGCTAAACAACCAACCCGTCTATTGGACCAAATCTCTCTTGTAAAAGGCTTTCTCTCAGTTTACATTGCCATGTAAAGGCATATCTTCCAGAATATATTTGCAGTAAGCTTATTTTGAAATATCACATGGTAATATTGATGGCAAAGACTGATGCAGAGCAATGACATTTTTGCACTTACTGAACAATAATTATTTTCCAACGTGTAGTTCAGTTCTGTGAAAAGACACCTACAGTTCTTTAAAAATAAGAATTTTCTGATTCTATTATACAGATGGAGAGAGGATAGCAGTGGGGAAAGACAGACAGAGGTCAACGGGCAGCAGGCTGGATTCTAACCTCTGCAGACATCATAGACCTACAGGTATGTGACCACAGGCATTCCCACTAGACCTGCCTGGTCACACAATCTACTGTTCTTCATATCATCATTGAAACTTCAAAGTTCACATATACTGCATGAGTCAACCGTAGAAAACATTTGACTTCCCACAGTCACCGATAGAGACTGATGACAGCCTGGATGTTTAAGTAGTAAGACTTGGAAGGGGTTTGAAGAAAGAAAATGAATCTCAAGCATTCTAGGAAGTCTTCTCATTGATGTGTGCTGGGGGTGATTCCATTTATATATCCATGCCAGACTAAAACAATGTCCATGTGGACTGGGCAGGTCTGAGTTTTCGGTGTTTTAGTTAGTAAACAAAGCATCAGGGGCCTCATTTATACAGCGTCAGTTTTCATACAAACGTCGGCATTTATAAAAACTCAACTTGATGTGAGAATGTGCTTCTCCTTCTGCAAACTTTGGACCATGCGTACACACAGTTTCTTGGGGTTGAACAAAATTAGCCTTGTGCAAATTGGGAATATATGATAACAAAAATATATGATAACAAAAAAACAGCTAGCTAAATATAATAACAAGACGCAGTCATTTGCTGTTAGTGAGAAGAGCGAAAATTGATCTTTAGGGTTAGAAGCTGTTTAGAAGCTTCTTGGACCTAGACTTGGCGCTCCGGTACCGTTTGCCATGCGGTAGCAGAGAGAACAATCTATGACTAGGGTGGCTGGAGTCTTTAGAGCCTTCCTCTGACACCGCAAGGTAAAGAGGTCCTGGATGGCAGGAAGCTTGGCCCAGGTGATGGACTGGGCCGTACGCTCTACACACTGTAGTGCCTTGCGGTTGGAGGCCGAGCAGTTGCCATACCAGACAGTAATGCCACCCGTCAGGATCCTCTCGATGGTGCATCAGTAAAACCTTTTGAGGATCTGAGGACCCACACCAAATCTTTTCGATCTCCTGAGGGGGAATAGGTTTTGTCATGCCCTCTTCACAACTGTCTTGGTGTGCTTGAACCATGTTAGTTTGTTGGTGATTTGGACGCCAAGGAACTTGAAGCTCTCAACCTGCTCCACTGCAGCCCCATCGATGAGAATGGGGGTGTGCTCAGTCTTCCTTTTCATTTAGTCCACTTTCATCTCCTTTGTCTTAATCACGTTGTGGGAGAGGTTGTTGTCCTTGCACCACACGGTCAGGTCTCTGACCTCCTCTCTATAGGCTGTCTCATCATTGTCGGTGATCAGGCCTACCACTGTTGTGTCATCAGCAAACGTAATGATGGTGTTGGAGTCGTGCCTGGCAACGTAGTCGTGAGTGAACAAGGAGTACAGGAGGGGACTGAGCACGCACCCCTGAGGGGCCCCCGTGTTGAGGATCAGAGTGGTGGATGTCTTTTTACCTACCCTACCACCGGTGGGCGGCCCGTCAGGAAGTCCAGGATCCAGTTGCAGAGAGAGGTGTTTAGTCCCAGGGTCCTTAACTTGGTGATGAGCTTTGAGGGCACTAGGTGTTGAACGCTGAGCTGTAGTCAAAGAATAGCATTCTCACATAGGTGTTCCTTTTGTCCAGGTGTGAAAGTGCAGTGTGGAGTGCAATAGGAATTGCATCATCTGTGGATCTCTTGGGGCAGTATGCAAATTGGAGTGTGTCTAGGGTTTCTTTGATAACGTTGTCGATGTGAGCCATGACCAGCCTTTCAATACACTTCATGGTTACAGACGTAGTTGGTAGAATTATTTTTAAATAATTGTTTTATTTAACCTTTATTTAACTAGGCAAGTCAGTTAAGAACAAATTCTTATTTACCATGACGACCTTCCCCGGCCAAACCCGGACGACGCTCGGCCAATTGTGCGCCGCCCTATGGGACTCCCAATCACTGCCAGATGTGATACAGCCTTGATCCGAACCAGGCACAGTTGTGACGTTAGAGTCCCCGCTCCTTGAAAGCAGCAGCTCTACCCTTTAGCTCATTGAGAATGTTACATGTAATCCATGGCTTCTGGTTGGGGTATGTACGTACAGTCACTGTGGTGACGACCTCATCGATGCTCTTGTTGATGAAGGCAGTGACTGATGTGGTGTTCTCCTCAATGCCATCGGAAGAATCCCAGAACATGTTCCAGTCTGTGCTAGCAAAACATTCCAGTATTTTAGCATCTGTTTCATCTGACCACTTTTTTTATAGACCGAGTCACTGGTGCTTCCTGCTTTACATGTAAATGTAAATACTTATTTTCCACCATAATTTGCAAATAAATTAATTAAAAATCCTACAATGTGATTTTCTGGATTTTTTTTCCTCCTTTTGTCTGTCATTGTTGAAGTGTACCTATGATGAAAATTACAGGCCTCTCATCTTTTTAAGTGGGAGAACTTGCACAATTGGTGGCTGACTAAATACTTTTTTGCCCCACTGTATATATTTTTGACAGAAATGTCTTCTGGAACCTGCCTTCTGGATCTTGCATGTGCCTTAACCATTATTGGGGAAAATGCTAAACAGTCCCATCAGTCCCATCAGCCTCTAGGGCAATTTAACCCTACTATAGATCCCCATAGTGAAGGTGTCATAATACCCATAAAACCTAGCGGTCACACAGGGAAATTGTTGCAATAGTTTTTTCCACCATTAATTTTTCCATTAGGACATTTTAGAAACACTTAAAATAATGCCTGTGTTTCGGGTAGGCAGACCCTGGCATGACGTTTTGACGTTTTGATAACCATGTAAATCTCTCTCGGACAAGGTGTGACCGACCGGCTCGATTCGGTCTTATTTAACCAAATTTGAAATCGTATTTTTTACATTTTTTACAAGCCTATTTATTCGTTGCTAAATTTAGCTACCATTAGATTGTTAATCCAGAGCTTCTTATCTTTGCCTCAAATCGGCAGTCTCGTCCAGATCATCATGGCATTTGTAGTTATTTATGTTAGCCACATTAGCAGCTATTTAGCATTTCATTTTTGGGGGGTAAATACAGGCAAATATATTGATTAAAGTCCTAGAGACATTTACATGGTTATCAAAACGTAATGCCAGAGTAAGCCTACACAAAACACAGACCTTGTTTTAACTATTTTTTAAATCCCATATGGGAAAAATGAATGGTGGAAAAATTATCGGAATCATTTCCTTGTTTGACCGCTAAGGTTTTACACTCTATACACTCTGTTATTAATATGTTTTGTTGTAGTACTACTTTCCACCAGCAGATGGAGTCATTGATTTGAACAGAGGGAATATGTGACATTATTTATTAGGTTGTCATCATGGCTGACTAATGTCCTGTTGATGAAAATCATTATGAACGTTTTATTGCTGCGTGCTATTCAACATGGATTTGAGCTTCCTTGAAAATAGGTTTCCATGTCAATCACCAACAATCAAAAATATTGTTACAAATTTCAGACTTAACAGAATAAGGAAAATGCAACGTGTTTGACAGCTTGACGTCTCAACGTGTTACACAATGGTGTTGGGTTTTGAAGAAGTCATCAAGAACAACCACAGAGTTTCCTGTGCATGTGTTGCAATGTTTGCCACCTGTGCCTTCACAGAAACTGTCAAAACTGCTGTCACGCTTGCAGCACAGAGGCCGAAAGTATTAATACCAAATTCAAACTGCATATCGAGTTGCCTACTTTCATTTCAATACGTGTCATTGTTTTGCTGTGGGTAGTTTTAAAGTGTATATCATAAGGTGCTATTTTGATCAAGGGATTAAAACAATGGGATGCTACATTTATGTTCCACACGCTAGTCAATGTACTGTTTCTGATTCAGAAAAAGGAAGGCACTCTTGCCAGGTTCTAATTCAGTCAATGCAGATAAAAGACCACACTGCAGGCTAACCAAATTTGTGCGATGTATTTTAAGGACAGGTGACGTTGGTGTTGGTTTATGAGCTGTCATCAAAGCTCAATTCCAATTTATTCTGGTCCGATAAACAGAAACTTGACTGACAAATGTACAAACAGACCCCTTTCAATATTGCATGCAAACACAGGCAGCTGCAACAGATTTCAACACATACTGCTCAAGAGAATATCCTCCAAGAACACACCCATTTATAACTTCCTATGCAGGTTCTGCAGATCACTGATTTGCTTATAGCTAAAAGTTTAGGTGATCAGCCGTGACCGTGAAGCATTTAGTTCTCTCCCTGTAAGGCCTAGAAGAGATAGCTATTGCCATTAACTATGAAAACAGATCAATTTTGATAAACTCCTTATCAAAAGCCTGGTCTTGTTTCCTTGTTTAAACTCAGAATAAAAGTGGGCCTTCCTTCAGACTCCATCAATGTGGTCCATGAATAGCCGTGTGTGTGTGTGTGTGCGCATGTGCGCGTGTGATTGCTGGTTGTCTGTCTGTGTGGGTTGTGACAAGTGAGTCAGACACATAAGGCCAGGGCAAAGGGAAGTTACCCGCTTCCTCTGCACCAAAACTGAACTTGTTTTCAAAGACACTTTCTAACGCAGATTGTTTTTGAAAGATATCAAGTAGTAGAACTGCAAAAGTGTTGCTCTCCACTTTCTGGGGGACCGAGTTTTGAAATCACTCGAATGCCAGGTGGAATTAGAGTGATAGCTAAGGAGTTAGAAAAAACACTGCAGTTTGATTGCAAATATGTAGAGGGAGTCAGAAAGAGAACACACAAAAGGCTGTTGTACACAGTGGCTTGTGAAAGTATTCATCTCCCTTGGCCTTTTTCCTATTTTGTTGCATTACAACCTGCATTTAAATGTATTTTTATTTGGATTTCATGTAATGGACATACACAATTGGTGAAGTGAAATGAAACAAATACAAAACAGAAAAGAGGTGAGTGCATATGTATTCACCCCCTCTGCTATGAAGCCCCTAAATAAGATCTGGTGCAACCAATTACCTTCAGAAGTCACATAATTAATTAAATAGATTGCACACAGGTGGACTTTAAGAGTCATTCGTGTCTAAGACATTAATCAGAGAGGCAACAAAGAGACCTAAGATAACCCTTTAGGAGCTGCAAAGCTCCACAGCGGAGATTGGAGTATCTGTCCCAGTGTTGCCAACTCATTTTCAGGGGAAGTTGCTAGAGGCAGGTCGATTTGTTGCTAAAAGTTGCTAAATGACGTTGTGATGTTATTGCGTGATGACGTCATTACGTAATAACTTAAAACTGCGTCATTACGTAAAATACACAATAACGTTAATCAAGTTGACTGGCCATCTCTGCAAAAAATATGCTTTGACATTTGTTCGTTTAGATTTGTTTGTATATTATCATATATTTTATTTGTAAAAGTAATATAAACACAACACATTTTTATATGATCACATTTTTATTTTTAAACACAACACATTGAATTATTGAATAATTACACATTATTGATCAATTACATTTATATATTTTCTTTTTAACTAGTAAACCTACACATTCTGAACATTTATAGTTTTAAGCAGTGTTTTGGTAGTTAAAAGTACCATGTATTTCGCTAAATTTATAACGTACACCCGTCAATCGTTAAGAATAAAAACCACATTTCGATGGGCACAACTCCATCGTAATTATCTTTCCGTTATTATCTAGAATTCATTAGATTTAGGTAACTGTCTCTTCTATGATTCAGCATTTTAAATATGACTCCATTCCCAATACGTTATTCGAGCGGACCATTTAGGCAAGACAACGTATTCCATCGAAATCCACTCACTATTATTTAGAATGAATTTGTCTTTCAATTCGTCTTTCCTAAACAAACTATTAAAACGTTCAGTTTATATCTTAAACAAACCCTAACAACCGTATCTCTCCCGGCAAAATATATCAATATTTGAATTACAATCAGAATGAATTTTAGTCCATCGGTGCCTAGGCTGAGATACGAACCCGAGTCGTAGGCAAGAGTTCCACCCCTTGACCACCATCACTATTGGACTGACGGAGCCTCCCTGGAAATAACCCTATTATTATAATTGTCTGTAGTCGCAAACTCCTGTTAATTCCGGAACCTCCTTTGAGGATTTAATGCCCATTACTAGTTAACTTTGTAGTTACTATGCTTATTCTCCCTATCTAGGTGTATATGCTTTTGTGATCTATGTGTGTGCTTTTTTTATCCAATTACTATAGTTTTGTCCTACTGTATATTTACACACTCTATGTGTATGTGATATTTGATGTGTGTTCCTCCTTTCTGGAAACGTTATCTATAGAGTTGACTGTCGATCGGACATTAGGTCTCACCCGTACAACTATCTGACTTTCAAAGTTAATATCTCGTATCTACACTCCGCTATATTAGGCTTCCCTCTCCTCCTTTTTGGACTTTCTGTCAGTATTGAATAGGTTCATTAAGTTATCTTGTTCACATAGAATTTCCTCCCTATCTCACCAAGCCTAGTTTATATCCTCTTAGGACTTTATTTAGGTATGTCTTATTGAATTGGGTCTATGGCTAATTTACCCCATGTCAGTTAACCATAAGTTGTCCTATTTGTACAAAATGACCGTCCTATCAAAAAACACCTATTTAATATCCCTCCCTTCCGTTATTTTTATTTGTGGTAGTGCACCTTACCTCAGCTCTTTTCGGACCTGCCCACTTCCTTTCGATTTTGGTTAAACTACAAAGTAGAAACCTAGTGAATCTGTTTAGAATAATTAAGCACCTATTATTGATTCATTCAAAGCATTTTTAGAACATCAAATCAAAGATATCTTAAAATCATTCACCTCAAATTTGTGAATAAAGATTACTGACCTTGTCTCCCTGTGTATTCGTAGACTGGGAAACGCAATGTAGGTTAGATCTCGTCACCACCTCTGTCGTGTACCAGTTCACCACTGGCCTGAAATAGACCCTCAAGTTAGAGGACAGGTCTTTGTCTTACGGATCCTGGATCCGCCCGTGCACGGTTTTCAGCAGTTCCTTGGGACGACAGAGGCAGGTCTTGAGATCCGGCTCTCGAAGGACCAAATTGTTATGATCAGCTCAAACATAGCTTAAGGACCCCCTTTGTTTTCTTTAGGCACACACATACATTCCTCTCTTCCCAGGTACATGCTACATAACCTCTTTCTTGTGAAAAAACATTATTTATCATTGTAGAAAAACAAGGTAGAATTCAGTTAGTTATAGTTCTATGTTAAATGTATACATCATTTAGTAATTATTCATAAAATTCAAAACAGTTACTCCATCTCTGTCAGGAGGAATGGGCCAAAATTCACCCAACTTATTGTGGGAAGCTTGTGGAAGGCTATCTGAAATGTTTGACCAAAGTTACACAATTTAAAGACAACGCTACCAAATACTAATTGAGTGTATGTAAACTTCTGACCCACTGGGAATCTGATGAAAGAAATTAAAGCTGAAATAAATAATTCTCTCTACTATTATTCTGACATTTCACATTCTTAAAATAAATTGGTGCTACTAACTAACCTAAAAAAGGGGATGTTTACTAGGATTACATGTCAGGAATTGTGAAAAACTGAGTTTAAATGTAGTTGGCTAAGGTGTATGTAAACTTCCGACTTCAACTGTACATTTGTATGTCCATATATGGCAGGAAGTCACACCAAAGATTTGAAGGCACCAATCAATAGCCAAGGTACTCAGCTTTCCGCAGACACCCTGCTTTTGCAGATAGGGGCTACCAGAATTAAATTAATTTAAAAAATCTGGTAGGCTCCCCAAATATGGGGACTTTACATTTAAGAGGCTTTAGACTGGATGTCTAAGCATAACTAACATGGACAGTTCAATATTATCAGCATGCTATATTGGCTGCAAGATTGCTAGCTAGCTGAGACTGGCTGAGAACCAACTAACCAACCACAGATGATTTATACACGTTGATAATTGTTACCTACACACAAACAGAGTGAGAGTTAGCTACAGTGCATTGGGAAAATTTTCAGACTCCTTTTCTGCATTTTGTTATGTTACAGCCTTATTCTAAAATGTATCCTCATCAATCTACACACAATACCCCATAATGACAAAGCAAAAACAGGTTTTTAGACATTTTTGCAAATGTATAAAACATTTAAAAAACGGAAATATCACATTTACATAAATGTTCAGACCTTTTATTCTTTAATTTGTTGAAGCACCTTTGGCAGTGATTAAAGCCTCGAGTCTTGTTGGGTATGACACTACAAGATTGGCACACTTGTCTTTAGGGAGTTTCTCCCATTCTTCTGTGCAGATCCTCTCAGGCTCTGTCAGGTGGATGGGGAGCATCGCTGCACAGCTATTTTCAGGTTGCTTCAGAGATTTTCGATCGGGTTCAAGTCCGAGCTCTGGCTGGGCCACTCAAGAACATTCAGAGACTTGTCCCAAAGCCACGCCTGCATTGTCTTGGCTGTGTGCTTAGGGTTGTTGTCCTAATGGAAGACAAACCTTCCCCTCAGTCTGAGGTCTTGAGCACTCTGGTGCAGGTTTTCATCAAGTATCTCTCTAATTTACTCTGTTCATCTTTCCCTCAATCCTGCCTTGTCTCCCAGTCCCTGCCTCTGAAAAACATCCCCACAGCATGATGCTGCCACCATCATGCTTCACCGTAGGGATGGTGCAAGGTTCCCTCCAGACATGACGCTTGGTATTCAGGCAAAAGAGTTCAGTCTTGGTTTCATCAGATCAGAGAATCTTGTTTCTCATGGTCTGAGAGTCCTTTAGGAGCCTTTTGGCAAACTCCAAGCGGACTGTCATGTCTATTACTGAGGAGTCTTTTCCGCCTGGCCACTCTACAATAAAGGCCTGATTGGAGATTTGCAGAGATGGAATCTTCTCCCATATCCTCCAGAGGAACTCTGGATCTCTGTCAGAGTAACCATCGGGTTCTTGGTCACCTCCCTGACCAAGGCCCTTCTCCCCAGATTGCTCAGTTTGGCCGGGCAGACAGCTCTAGGAATTCTTGGTAGTTCCAAACTTCTTCCATTTAAGAATGATGGAGGCCACTGTGTTCTTGGGGACCTTCAATGCTGCAGAAATATTTTGGTACCCTTCCCCAGATCTGTACCTCGACACAATCCTGTCTCTGAACTTTACAGACAATTCCTTCAACCTCATGGCTTGGTTTTTGCTCTGACATGCACTGTCAACTGTGGGGCCTTATATAGACAGGTGCGCACTGCATATCTAGTCAAGGGTGGAATAGATGGCTACCAAATTGAGATATCAAATAAGAGTAAAATTAGTTACTTTATGCTAGCTAACGTCAGTCAAAGATAGAATGAACAAACAAACATTTACTCTGCTGTTTACTCTGCTGTAGGTACAGTGCCTTGCGAAAGTATTTGGCCCCCTTGAACTTTGCGACCTTTTGCCACATTTCAGACTTCAAACATAAAGATATAAAACTGTATTTTTTTGTGAAGAATCAACAACAAGTGGGACACAATCATGAAGTGGAACGACATTTATTGGATATTTCAAACTTTTTTAACAAATCAAAAACTGAAATTGGGCGTGCAAAGTTATTCAGCCCCCTTAAGTTAATACTTTGTAGCGCCACCTTTTGCTGCGATTACAGCTGTAAGTCGCTTGGGGTATGTCTCTATCAGCATTGCACATCGAGAGACTGACATTTTTCCCATTCCTCCTTGCAAAACAGCTTGAGCTCAGTGAGGTTGGATGGAGAGCATTTGTGAACAGCAGTTTTCAGTTCTTTCCACAGATTCTCGATTGGATTCAGGTCTGGACTTTGACTTGGCCATTCTAGCACCTGGATATGTTTATTTTTGAACCATTCCATTGTAGATTTTGCTTTATGTTTTGGATCATTGTCTTGTTGGAAGACAAATCTCCGTCCCAGTCTCAGGTCTTTTGCAGACTCCATCAGGTTTTCTTCCAGAATGGTCCTGTATTTGGCTCCATCCATCTTCCCATCAATTTTAACCATCTTCCCTGTCCCTGCTGAAGAAAAGCAGGCCCAAACCATGATGCTGCCACCACCATGTTTGACAGTGGGTATGGTGTGTTCAGGGTGATGAGCTGTGTTGCTTTTACGCCAAGCATAACGTTTTGCATTGTTGCCAAAAAGTTCAATTTTGGTTTCATCTGACCAGAGCACCTTCTTCCACATGTTTGGTGTGTCTCCCAGGTGGCTTGTGGCAAACTTTAAACAACACTTTTTATGGATATCTTTAAGAAATGGCTTTCTTCTTGCCACTCTTCCATAAAGGCCAGATTTGTGCAATATACAACTGATTGTTGTCCTATGGACAGTCTCCCACCTCAGCTGTAGATCTCTGCAGTTCATCCAGAGTGATCATGGGCCTCTTTGCTGCATCTCTGATCAGTCTTCTCCTTGTATGAGCTGAAAGTTTAGAGGGACGGCCAGGTCTTGGTAGATTTGCAGTGGTCTGATACTCCTTCCATTTCAATATTATCGCTTGCACAGTGCTCCTTGGGATGTTTAAAGCTTGGGAAATCTTTTTGTATCCAAATCCGGCTTTAAACTTCTTCACAACAGTATCTCGGACCTGCCTGGTGTGTTCCTTGTTCTTCATGATGCTCTCTGCACTTTTAACGGACCTCTGAGACTATCACAGTGCAGTTGCATTTATACGGAGACTTGATTACACACAGGTGGATTGTATTTATCATCATTAGTCATTTAGGTCAACATTGGATCATTCAGAGATCCTCACTGAACTTCTGGAGAGAGTTTGCTGCACTGAAAGTAAAGGGGCTGAATAATTTTGCACGCCCAATTTTTCAGTTTTTGATTTGTTAAAAATGTTTGAAATATCCAATAAATGTCGTTCCACTTCATGATTGTGTCCCACTTGTTGTTGATTCTTCACAAAAAATACAGTTTTATATCTTTATGTTTGAAGCCTGAAATGTGGCAAAAGGTCGCAAAGTTCAAGGGGGCCGAATACTTTCGCAAGGCACTGTGTATGCCAGACGTTGTTGTTCATTGTGAGCAGACAAATACACAGGGAGTCAAAACTTTAAGATTCTACCAGTGAAATGAAAATGTTCAAGTTCTAGCTTGAGGTTAAAACAATTTCTAATTATGTTAATATACTGTAGTAATGACTATATGCTGTGGCAGAGCCAGGGTGAAATTCTCCTTTAACGTCAGTCAAAAATAGACCGCTGTACCTGCATTTGCTTCTTCTTTCAAATACTTTATATGCAGTCTGCACCCCCAGGCAGGCTCAATCAAACGTTCAAAGTATTTGTATGGAAGAAAACAAATACAGTTAGAACCCAGGTCTGAACATGCACATGCATGCTAATAACAAACTGTTACATACTCTACATGGAAAAGTATGTGGGTACTCCTTCAAATTAATGGATTCGGCTATTTCAGTCACACCCGTTGCTGACAGGTGTGTAAAATCGAGCACAAAGCCATGCAATCTCCATAGACAAACATTGGCAGTACAAGAACTGTTCGTCGAGAGCAGCTGCACACAAGGCTAAGATCACCATGCACAATGTCAAGTGTCATCTGCAGTTGTGTAAAGCTCGCCACCATTGGACTCTTGGAGCCTTGAAAATGGGATGAATCACGCTTCATTATCTGGCAGTCCAGCGGACGATTCTGGGTTTGGCAGATTGCCAGGAACACGCTACCTGCCCGAGTGTATAGTGCCGACTCCATGTTAATGCCTATGATTTTGGAATAAGATGTTCGACGAGCAAAGGTATTTGGCCATGTAGTGTATGTCACATACTGTATGTGACCGACCGGCAGCTTGGTGGTCCAACATAGCATAACTAGTGTATTTTATCACCAGTAAACCCACCCATTTAAAAATGAATTTAGCTAGCTAAACAATGAACCATAATCCCAACTCATAACGTTACTACCCTGCATGAATCTGCAGGTAGCTAACCAACCAGGTTCAATGTTAGCTAGCTAGCTCACATTAGGCAATAACTAGCCATGTAAATTTCTCTGGCTCATACACGTAATGTTAGCTAGCAAGCCAGCCAGCTAATGTTAGCTAGCTAACAAAACAGATACCAAAATTAGAAACTTAGATCTGAACATTTAGCTGGATACACTATATTACCTGTATACATGGATGGATGCTTCTCCCGCTCTGTCATTGATGCTATGGTTGCCCTTAGTTTGAAGATGTAATCTGGAGACAGGTGTTTTACAGTGCCTTGCGAAAGTATTCACCCCCTTGGCATTTTTCCTATTTTGTTTCCTTACAACCTGGAATTAAAATAGATTTTTGGGGGGGTTTGTAACATTTTATATACACATGCATTCCACTTTGAAGATGCAAAATAGTATTTATTGTGAAACAAACAAGACATAATAAACTTGAGCGTGCATAACTATTCACCCCGCCAACATCAATACTTAGTAGAACCACCTTTTGCAGTAATTACAGCTTCAAGTCTCTTGGGGTATGTCTCTATAAACTTGGCACATCTAGCCACTGGGATTTCTACCCATTCTTCATGGCAAAACTGCTCCAGCTCCCTACAAGTTAGATGGGTTCCTGCTGGTGTACAGCAATCGTTAATGCGTACCACAGATTCACAATTGGATTGAGGTCTGGGATTTGACTAGGCCATTCCAATACATTTAAATGTTTCCCCTAAACCACTTGAGTGTTGCTTTAGCAGTATGCTTATGGTCATTGTCCTGCTGGAAAGGTGAACATCCAGTCTATAATCTCTGGAAGACTGAAACAGGTTTCCCTCAAGAATTTCCCTGGATTTAGCTCCATCCATCATTCCTTCAATTCTGACCAGTTTCCCAGTCCCCACAGCATGATGCTGCCACCACCATGCTTCACTGTGGGGATGGTGTTCCCGGGGTGATGGGAGGTGTTGGGTTTGCACCAGACATAGCATTTTCCATGATGGCCAAAAAGCTCAATTTTAGTCTCATCTGACATGAGTACATCCTTCCATATGTTTGGAGAGTCTCCCAAATGCCTTTTTGCGAGAACCAGACTCATTTGCTTATTTTTTTCTTTAATAAGCAATGTCTATTTTATGGCCACTCTTCTGTAAAGCCCAGCTCTGTGGAGTGTATGGCTTAAAGTGGTCTTATGGACAGATCAGTGATGCCAACTTAGCAATTTTGATGCTAGATTTAGCAACTTTTCCGGCCAACAGCTCCCCCCCCGCCCCCCCCTCCCGCAGCTACTCGCCCAAGCCTCCCCAGCTTCTCCTTTACCCAAATCCAGATAGCAGATGTTCTGAAAGAGCTGCAAAACCTGGACCCGTACAAATCAGCTGGGCTTGACAATCTGGACCCTCTATTTCTGAAACTATCTGCCGCCATTGTCGCAACCCCTATTACCAGCCTTTTCAACCTCTCTTTCATATCGTCTGAGATTCCCAAGGAATGGAAAGCTGCCGCACTGTCCCCCTCTGGCTCCAGGTCATCTTCAAGTCCATGCTAGGTAAAGCTCCGCCTTATCTCAGTTCACTGGTCACGATGGCAACACCCACCCGTAGCACGCGCTACAGCAGGTGTGTCTCACTGATCATCCCTAAAGCCAACACCTCATTTGGCCGCCTTTCCTTCCAGTTCTCTGCTGCCTGTGACTGGAACGAATTGCAAAAATCATTGAAGTTGGAGACTTTCATCTCCCTCACCAACTTCAAACATCTGCTATCTGAGCAGCTAACCGATTGCTGCAACTGTACATAGTCCATCGGTAAATAACAATTTACCTACCTCATCCCCATACTGTTTATATTTATTTACTTTTCTGATCTTTTGCACACCAATATCTCTACTTGCACATGACCATCTGATCATTTATCACTCCAGTGTTAATCTGCAAAATTGTAATTATCCGCCTACCTCCTCATGCCTTTTGCACACAATGTATATAGACTCTTTTTTTCTTTCCACTGTGTTATTGACTTGTTTATTGTTTACTCCGTGTGTAACTCTGTGTTGTTGTCTGTTCACACTGCTATGCTTTATCTTGGCCAGGTCGCAGTTGTAAATGAGAACTTGTTCTCAACTAGCTTACCTGGTTAAATAAAGGTGAATAAAAAAATATAAAAAATAAAAAAAATCAGATATGCAAAGCATATAAATAAATAAAAACCTCACAACCCCACAACGCAGTCTACAATACCACAGTTGGTTAAAAAAGTGGATAACTGCAAAAGCGCAGAAGCTACTATGGCAATGGCCAGTGCAGAGCATTATTCGCTGCTAGCATGCAACCAATTAGGTATGGCTTGCAAAGCTGCCTTTTCAGATGCTGTGGCAGCAACAAACTTCCAAATGCACCGCACCAAGTGCACAGAAATTATTAGGGGAGAACAGGCTACTTATTTTCTCAAAAGGCTAACATCAGATTTGAGGGATGAGAGGTTCAGTCTCCTTTTGGATGAGTCCACTGATGTCAGTGTCTCAAAATACCTGGGTTGTGGTGATTCGGTATTTCAGTTCTAAAAATAGAACCATTGTGTCCACATTTCTCGGGCTGGTTGAATTGGAGGGGGGCGATGCCAGATCAATAGCAAAGGCGGTAGTTGAGTTTCTTGAGAAGTGTAACTTGAAAAAAGAGAATCTTCAGGGTATTGGCACTGGTAATGCGTCCGTGATGACTGGGGTGCACAATGGGGTGCACATGATTTTAAAGGAAGAATGTGCATTACCCAATTTGGTCATCATCCGTTGTGTGTGCCATTCTTTACAATTGGCTGTCTGTGCAGCATCCAAAGAAACCATCCCTAGGAGTGTTGAGTACTCAATCAGGGAAACCTACAACTGGTTTTAGATTTCCCCAAAACGGCGCGAGGCGTACAACACAGTGTAAGCCATCATTAATTGTGGCCAGAAACCCCTGCAGATCACCAATTTGTGCCACACGTTGGCTATCAATTAAGCCTGCAGTAACTCGTATATTGAACCAGTGGGAGGAACTGAAGCTCAACTTTGAGTTGACCAAGGCCAGTGAGCGTTGCTACATGGTGGATGTGCTCCACGCCACGTACATGGGCAAGACCAACTATGTCTACCTGACATTCTGGAAATCAATCCTGTCCGACGTACAAGTTGCAGTGAAGTAATTTGAGGGAGAGCAAACAGATCCTGTCAAGCGTTTGGACAATCTGGCACGCCTCTTAACATCAATTTGCAGCAGAGTAGTCAAACTATGGCAAAAATTGATGTTCTGAAGGATCCCATTGACGGACATCTCAGTCCATCACCATTCCTTGGGTACCTTTTCGAGAGTTTACCAACTCAGTCTTGCGCCAGAGGACAAAAAGGTCATTCGGAGACAGTGTATTAACTACATTGTTGCTTTAAGCAAGGAGCTGTAAGCAAGGCTCCCAGACAACCTTGAAGCCTTGTGAAACATGGCCTTGTTCAGTGTTAAGGAAACACTAAAGTACAATAAAGGCACCACTGAAATGATTAAAGTAGCTGAGCTACTGGGATACCAGCCCCAAACAATTGATACATTTGTTTCCCAATGGAGAAACATCTATCTGTTGAGGTGGGACTCAACTGAAAATACAGTCCAGTTTTGTACTCTTCCCGGTCAAATCCATTTGAAGAACTGTGCAAAGCTGCACTCGCTGCCCTCTCCTTGCCACACTCAAATGCGCAGGTTGAACGGCTGTTCAGCCAAATGAGTGTGGTCAAGTCAAAGTTAAGAAATAGAATGTCACTGCACACTCTCAACTCCATACTCCTCATGCTGTATAGACTGAAGGTGGCTGGTGATACCTGTTACCAGCATAAACTACCAAGTGAATTTCTGCAGCAGTTTGGCACCACAGCAGCATACAGCTTTAAGGCCACTCCATCCTCTACTGCTGGTTCC
Source organism: Oncorhynchus masou masou (assembly GCF_036934945.1). Classification (NCBI taxonomy): domain Eukaryota; kingdom Metazoa; phylum Chordata; class Actinopteri; order Salmoniformes; family Salmonidae; genus Oncorhynchus; species Oncorhynchus masou. The sequence continues at coordinate 2,269,287 of NC_088221.1, read as the reverse complement.
AGCTCCGTGACAATGCAGTTGGACAGTGAAGATGAAGAGGATTTCCTTGCCAATCTATGATTCATCATATTTACAGTACGTATGCAAGGAGTGGACTTTCTGGAACTGACGGAGACACACAGCTGATGGTGGCAGTGTGTACTGCAGTGTGTGCGAAAACAGTGGCAATAGCTGGAGGAAACCATTGAGCAGCGAGCCAGCCAAGCAGCACAACAACCTGGGGAGAGATGGAGAGAGATGCCTAGCGCATACATCATTATTTGAGTTAAGTTGCTTGTTCAATAAGATAGCATATATACCTTGTTATTAGCCTGTAATTATTGATCAGTTAGGTAGCCTGTTAAAAATAAATTTGTGGAGTTTGTTTCACCAAACACCAAACATCTTACAAGGTAAGCTTTGATTTGGTATGTGTTTGAGCTATAGCTACATGCTATAGCTACATATAGGTATACTTAGGTTGGTAGGAACAAATCTACCGTATTAACAATGTTATCTGATGATGTATGACTAAATAACTAAATTGAATGTTCACCGAGTGACTTAATCGTTGTGCATCAAAAATAGGATGTTGCCTGCTTACAAACTGTAGGCATCCATTACACAGGGGAGTGGCTACTATGGCAGCTTGACAGTCTTGTACCCAATGAGATAGGCTTTCCTGAGGCTTGCAGTTGACCTGGGTGGGACAAAGCAAGGCCTAGGACCTTTTATGCGTAATGCTAACTTTTGCAACCTGGCTCAGAGACTTGGAAACGCCCCGTAACCATACTTGACACCACTAACTAAAACATCTGCCCATTCCTAAACTCTGCAAAAAAAAGTCCTCTTACTGTGTTTATTTTCAGCAAACTTAACATGTAAATATTTGTATGAACATAACAAGATTCAACAACTGAGACACAAACTGAACAAGTTCCACAGACATGTGACGAACAGAAATTGAATATGTGTCCGTGAACAAAGTGGAGGTCAAAATCAAAAGTCAGTATCTGGTGTGGTCACCAGCTGCATAAAGTACTGCAGTACATATCCTCCTAATGGACTGCACCAGATTTGCCAGTTCTTGCTGTGAGATGTTACCCCACTCGGACCAAGCAGTGTGGCCAGGAGGAGTGGACATGGGAGGACATCCTGAATGGAGAAGGACCCTGGACGTGGGCCGGAGAGTATCGCCATCCAAGGGAGCAGATGGAGGGAGTTAGAGCGGAACGGCGATGATATGAGGAGTTAGGTCAACAACGGAAGCCTGAGAGGCAACTCCAAAAACAAATTGGGGAGGCACACGGGGAGATTGGCTGAGTCAGGGTTTAGACCTGAGCCAACTCCTCATGCTTATTGTGGGGAGAGTGTGACCGGTAAGGCACCGTGTTATGCGGTGATGTGCACTGTGTCTCCAGTGCGCATTCACAGCCCGGTGAGCTCTGTGCCAGCTACTCGCATTTTCCGTGCTAGAGTGGGCATCCAGCCAGGATGGATTGTGCCGACTCAGCGGTTCTGGTCTCCAGTCCATCTCCTTGCTCCAGGATATCCTGCGCCAGCTCTACGCACGGTATCCCCAGTTCACCAGCACAACCCAGTGCGGCCTGCGCCAGCTCCCCTCGCGTGCCGTGCAACAGGGGGTATTTAGCCAGGACGCATTGTGCCAGCTCTACACACTATGCCTCCAGTGCGCGTTAATAGCCCAGTGCGTCCTGTGCCAGCTCTCCACACTCACTGAGCTAAAGTGGGTATCCAGCCAGGACGCGTTGTGGCAGCTCCACACACAGGCTTCTAGTACGTCTCCTCAGTCCGGTGAGACCTGTTCCGGCTCCACGTACGAAGCCTCCAGTGATGTTCCATGGCCCGAAGCCTTCAGTGATGATCCATGGCCCGAAGCCTCCAGTGATGATCCATGGCACGAAGCCTCCAGTGATGATCCATGGCACGAAGCCTCAAGTGATGATCCATGGCCCGGAGCCTGCAGTGATGATCATTGGACCGGAGCCTGCAGCGATGATCCCCAGTCCGGAGCCTCCCGCGACGGTCTACGGTCCGGAGGCCCCGGGGATGATCCCAGCACCAGAGACGGCACCGAAGTGGGGGAAGCACCATGCAGAGCGTGGTCTACGTCCCGCACCGGAGCCTCCACCAAGAGTAGATGCCCACCCGGACCCTCCGCTATAGGTTCAGGTTTGCGGCCTGAGTATGCACTACTGTCACGCCCTGACCTTAGAGATCCTTATTATTCTCTATGTTTGGTTAGGTCGGGGTGTGACTAGGGTGGGAAATTCTATGTCTTCTGTTTCTTGTTTTTGGCCAAGTGTGGTTCCCAATCAGCTGTCAATTGTTGGCTCTGATTGGGGATCATACTTAGGCAGCCCTTTTTCCCACCATTAGGTTGTGGGATCTTGTTTTCTGTTTAGTATCTGAGCAGAACTGTGCGCTTCCATTTTCGCTTTTGTTATTTTGTTTGAGTGTTTTTTTTCAATAAAAGAATCATGAACACTTTCCACGCTGTGCTTTGGTCTGCTCTTCCTGCCACCACCGAGAGCTGCTACAACAATTCATACTGTGTAAGAACTGCCTTCCTCAGACTTTTCACCTCTTCTTTAGCCCCCTGAGCCCATTCACTTTGGTGGCTGATATTCCCTCTCAAAAGCAGCTCGCAATTTCCCCTCATTGTCCCTAAACAATACGCTAGTCGGTCCCATTCGGTTGATAACTTTACCAACAATGGCGTGTTGCCCTATGTCCATTCCACAAAAAGTGTAAAATGCTAGAACCACAAGTCACCATGTCTTTCCAGGACACTTGCAGTAACAGAAAATCTTCTGCAAGAGGACCAAACCGTTGGTGGTTAAGAAGCGCTAAACCAATTTCGGCACAGTCTTATCCAGCTGGCCGTTCACCGCAGACGGGACAAGCCCGTCTCAAGTCTCAGCTTCCCCAGCCCAGCATGCCGAAAACAATTGACAGTGTACCGAAGCCGGATAAAGGACCATGGATATGTTTACACAAGCAGCCCAATTCTGATCTTTTTTCATTTATTAGTCTTTTGACCTATCAGATCAGTTCTGAAAAATATCTAATGTGATTAAGACCAATTAGTGGGGAAAAGAATTCCGGAAACCATGTGTTTGATGTATTTGATACCATTCCACCAATTTCGCTCCAGCCATTACCACGAGTCAGTCCTCCCCAGTTAAGGTGCCTCTAACCTCCTGTGGTAGTACATTGGTCACCAACCCGTCTCATGGAGAGCTACCCAGTTGTAGGTTTTTGCTCCAACCCCAGTTTCAACTAACCTTGTTCTGCTTATCAACCAACAAATGATTAGAATCATGTGTGCTAGATTAGGGTTGGAGTGAAAACCTACAGGACTGTAGCTCTCCAGGAACTGGGTTGGAGACCACTGATTTAGAACCACCAAAAAATAATTATGGCTCTTTTCTATCAATCATATTCATATAATATAATATTATATTAATATTAATATATATTATATAATATAATAGGTCAAAATATTTCATATAACGGACATACACAAAATAGTCGAAATTGGTGAAGTGAAATGAAACAAATTACTTGTTTCAAAAAATTTAAACCTGAAAAGTGATGCGTGCATATGTATTCACCCCCTTTGCTATGAAGCCATTAAATAAGATCTGGTGCAACCAATTACCTTCAGAAGTGACATAATTAGTTAGATTGCACACAGATGGACTTTATTTAAGTGTCACATGATCTCAGTATATATACACCTGTTCTGAAAGGCCCCAGAGTCTGCAACACCACTAAGCAAGGGGCACCACCAAGCAAGCAGTACCATGAAGAGCAAGGAGCTCTCAAAACAGGTCAGGGACAAAGTTGTGGAGAAGTACAGATCAGGGTTGGGTTATAAAAAATGTCAGAAACTTTGAACATCCCCCATTACAAAAATGGAAAGAATATGACACCACAACAAACCTTCCAAGAGAGGGCCACCCACCAAAACTCATGGACCAGGCATTAATCAGAGAGACCAAAGATAACCCTGAAGGAGCTGCAAAGCTCCACAGCAGTGGCTCCACAGCAGTGGTCCTATCTGTCCATAGGACCGCTTTAAGCCATACACTTCACAGAGCTGGGTTTTACGGAAGAGTGTCCAGAAAAAAGCTTGAAGAAAAAATAAGCAAACACGTTTGGTGTTCGCCAAAAGGCACGTGGGAGACTCTCCAAACATATGGAAGAAGGTACTCTGGTCAGATGAGAATGAAATTGGGTAATCAACAAGAACATTATATGGTAAAAGTAACATACCCAAAAAATTGTATGAACAGTGTCGTACAGTTCAGTGTGTCCGAGTGTGTCTCAGGTGTAGAGACAGACAAGTGCAGAGAACTGTAGCTATAGATTGTTACACCAGATAATGTGATTTACCCAAAGAGATATTTGCTGACTTTTTGTCTATTTCTCTCATTGATCAGGATCAATGAGCGAGAAGACTTGAATTAGACACTGTCATGCCCTGGTCGAAGTATTTTGTGTTTGTCTTCATTTATTTGGTCAGGCCAGGGTGTGGCATGGGTTTATGTATGTGGTGTGTTTGTATTGGGATTGTAGCTTAGTGGGGTGTTCTAGTTAAGTCTATGGCTGTCTGAAGTGGTTCTCAATCAGAAGCAGGTGTTTATCGTTGTCTCTGATTGGGAACCATATTTAGGCAGCCATATTCTTTGAGTGTTTCGTGGGTGATTGTACTTAGTGTCCTGATGTCCTTGTTCTGTGTTTATTTACACCAGTATAGGCTGTTTCGGTTTTCGTTACGTTCTTTGTTTTGTAGTGTTTATAATTGATTCGTGTTTTACGTTTGTTTATTAAACATGGATCGAAATCTACACGCCGCATTTTGGTCCGACTCTCCTTCCCACCTCGAAAGCCGTAACAGACACTATGGCAGAGCACATATTTTTGGATAACTTCATGGAGAAAAAAAAAAGTATTTATTGTAATAATGGAGCATTTTCTATATTCAAACTGACCCCCTGTAACTGAACAGTGACATTTTATGAGACTCCTATTTCCCCCGAATTGTGGACAAAGACGACATCACTACGGTTGGTCGAAATGAAATTGCCATGCCAAAGAAACATACAGAAAGTTCAAGGAATACTTGTAAAGCTGCGGGAGGAGTGTTTTCATGATCCAACTGCCATTCAGCTCCTTGTGAGTAATCTGCTTGAAATCCAGCCTAATGTCTAATACAGTTCAGGGGATACAGTTATGCTACAAAGACACGCGCAGGCAAAGGAATTATGTTTCTTTATCTAGAATCCACTGCAGGAAGAAGCTTGGGCACCACAAGGTATTTTCTGTAATACAAAAAACAAAAACAATTATACCATATTGTACAGTTTGAACAACAATTGAAACGTGTCAGCATAACATCAACATTAGGGTAGACTAGTTGAACATGCATACATGTGCACAGATTACATTTACAACAATACCTAGCGTAATTTAAAAAAAGGGGGTGAACATCATTTGTAGTCTTTCAGAGACTGGAAGAAATGTGTCTGCTTGAATATTTAGCAATAAAATCTCTGATAGGAACATCGCGGAAAGACGTCCAAAGGCTTTTTCGAACAAGCACAAACATATCAACAATATCTACCATATCAACCATATCAACCATATGATATGTCCAAAAACGAACAAGGACAACCATATCAACCATGTCAACCACATCAACCAAATCAACCATATCATATGTCCAAAAACGAACAAGTGTAACAGTATAACTTTAGACCGCCCCTCGCCCATACCCGGGCAAAACCACATCAACAATATGAAATGTCCAAAAACTAACTAGGACAACCACATCAACCGTATCATATGTCCAAAACCGAACAAGGACAACCACATCAACCATATCATATGTACAAAAACAAACAAGGACAACCACATCAACCATATCTACCATATCAACCATATCAACCATATCATATGTACAAAAACGAACAAGGACAACCACATCAACCATATCATATGAACAAAAATGAACTAGGACAACCACATCAACCATATCATATGTACAAAAACGAACAAGGACAACCATATCAACCATATCATATGTACAAAAACGAACAAGGACAACCATATCAACCATATCATATGTCCAAAAACGAACTCGGACAACCACATCAACCATATCAACCACATCAACCATATCAACCATATCATATGTCCAAAAACGAACTAGGACAACCACATCAATCATATCATATGTCCACAAACGAACAAGGACAACCATATCAACCATATCATATGTCCAAAAACGAACTAGTAAAAACAACATCAATCATATCATATGTCCACAAACGAACAAGGACAGCCATATCAACCATATAATATGTCCAAAAACGAACTACGAAAACCACATCAACCATATCAACCACATCATATGTCAAAAAACGAACTACGAAAACCACATCAACCATATCAACCATATCATATGTCCACAAACGAACAAGGACAACCATATCATATGTCCAAAAACGAACTAGTAAAAACAACATCAATCATATCATATGTCCACAAACGAACAAGGACAGCCATATCAACCATATCATATGTCCAAAAACGAACTACGAAAACCACATCAACCACATCAACCATATCAACCACATCAACCATATCAACCATATCATATGTCCAAAAACGAACTAGGACAACCACATCAAACATATCATATGTCCACAAACGAACAAGGACAGCCATATCAACCATATCATATGTCCAAGAACGAACTACGAAAACCACATCAACCATGTCAACCATATCAACCATATCATATGTCAAAAAACGAACAAGGACAACCACATAAACCATATCATATGTCCAAAAATGAACAAGGACAACCATATCAACCATATCTACCATATCAACCATGTCATATGTCCTAAACCGATCAAGGACAACCACATCAACCATATCATATGTACAAAAACGAACAAGGACAACCATATCAACCATGTCAACCACATCAACCATATCATATGTCCAAAAACGAACAAGTGTAACAGTATAACTTTAGACCGCCCCTCGCCCATACCCGGGCAAAACCACATCAACAATATCAAATGTCCAAAAACGAACTAGGACAACCACATCAACCATATCATATGTACAAAAACGAACAAGGACAACCACATCAACCATATCATATGTACAAAAACGAACAAGGACAACCACATCAACCATATCATATGTACAAAAATGAACTAGGACAACCACATCAACCATATCATATGTACAAAAACGAACAAGGACAACCATATCAACCATATCATATGTCCACAAACGAACAAGGACAACCATATCAACCATATCATATGTCCAAAAACGAACTAGTAAAAACAACATCAATCATATCATATGTCCACAAACGAACAAGGACAGCCATATCAACCATATCATATGTCCAAAAACGAACTACGAAAACCACATCAACCATATCAACCACATCATATGTCAAAAAACGAACTACGAAAACCACATCAACCATATCAACCATATCATATGTCCACAAACGAACAAGGACAACCATATCAACCATATCATATGTCCAAAAACGAACTAGTAAAAACAACATCAATCAAATCATATGTCCACAAACGAACAAGGACAGCCATATCAACCATATCATATGTCCAAAAACGAACTCGGACAACCACATCAACCATATCAACCACATCAACCATATCAACCATATCATATGTCCAAAAACGAACTAGGACAACCACATCAATCATATCATATGTCCACAAACGAACAAGGACAACCATATCAACCATATCATATGTCCAAAAACGAACTAGTAAAAACAACATCAATCATATCATATGTCCACAAACGAACAAGGACAGCCATATCAACCATATCATATGTCCAAAAACGAACTACGAAAACCACATCAACCATATCAACCACATCATATGTCAAAAAACGAACTACGAAAACCACATCAACCATATCAACCATATCATATGTCCACAAACGAACAAGGACAACCATATCAACCATATCATATGTCCAAAAACGAACTAGTAAAAACAACATCAATCATATCATATGTCCAAAAACGAACTACGAAAACCACATCAACCATATCAACCACATCATATGTCAAAAAACGAACTACGAAAACCACATCAACCACATCAAACATATCATATGTCCACAAACGAACAAGGACAGCCATATCAACCATATCATATGTCCAAGAACGAACTACGAAAACCACATCAACCATGTCAACCATATCAACCATATCATATGTCAAAAAACGAACAAGGACAACCACATAAACCATATCATATGTCCAAAAATGAACAAGGACAACCATATCAACCATATCTACCATATCAACCATGTCATATGTCCTAAACCGATCAAGGACAACCACATCAACCATATCATATGTACAAAAACGAACAAGGACAACCATATCAACCATGTCAACCACATCAACCATATCATATGTCCAAAAACGAACAAGTGTAACAGTATAACTTTAGACCGCCCCTCGCCCATACCCGGGCAAAACCACATCAACAATATCAAATGTCCAAAAACGAACTAGGACAACCACATCAACCATATCATATGTACAAAAACGAACAAGGACAACCACATCAACCATATCATATGTACAAAAACGAACAAGGACAACCACATCAACCATATCATATGTACAAAAATGAACTAGGACAACCACATCAACCATATCATATGTACAAAAACGAACAAGGACAACCATATCAACCATATCATATGTCCACAAACGAACAAGGACAACCATATCAACCATATCATATGTCCAAAAACGAACTAGTAAAAACAACATCAATCATATCATATGTCCACAAACGAACAAGGACAGCCATATCAACCATATCATATGTCCAAAAACGAACTACGAAAACCACATCAACCATATCAACCATATCAACCACATCATATGTCAAAAAACGAACTACGAAAACCACATCAACCATATCAACCATATCATATGTCCACAAACGAACAAGGACAACCATATCAACCATATCATATGTCCAAAAACGAACTAGTAAAAACAACATCAATCATATCATATGTCCACAAACGAACAAGGACAGCCATATCAACCATATCATATGTCCACAAACGAACAAGGACAGCCATATCAACCATATCATATGTCCAAAAACGAACTACGAAAACCACATCAACCACATCAACCACATCAACCATATCAACCATATCATATGTCCAAAAACGAACTAGGACAACCACATCAATCATATCATATGTCCACAAACGAACAAGGACAGCCATATCAACCATATCATATGTCCAAGAACGAACTACGAAAACCACATCAACCATATCAACCATATCAACCATATCATATGTCAAAAAACGATCAAGGACAACCACATAAACCATATCATATGTCCAAAAATGAACAAGGACAACCATATCAACCATATCTACCATATCAACCATGTCATATGTCCTAAACCGAACAAGGACAACCACATCAACCATATCATATGTACAAAAACGAACAAGGACAACCATATCAACCATATCAACCACATCAAACATATCATATGTAAAAAACAAACTAGGACAACCACATCAACCATATCATATGTCCAAAAACGAACAAGGACAACCACATCAATGATATCATATGTCCAAAAACGAACTAGGACAACCACATCAATCATATCATATGTCCAAAAACTAACAAGGACAACCATATCAACCATATCTACAATATCAACCACATCAACCATATCATATGTACAAAAACGAACTAGGACAACCACATCAAACATATCAACCACATCAACCATATCATATGTCCAAAAACGAACTAGGACAACCACATCAACCATATCAACCATATCATATGTACAAAAACGAACTAGGACAACCACAACAACCATATCATATGTCCAAAAATGAACAAGGACAACCACATCAACCATATCATATGTCCAAAAATGAGCTAGGACAACCACATCAACCATATCAACCATATCAACCATATCAACCATATCATATGTCCAAAAACGAACAAGGACAACCATATCAACCATATCAACCACATCAACCACATCAACCATATCATATGTACAAAACCAAACTAGGACAACCAAATAAACCATATCATATGTCGAAAACGAACTAGGACAACCACATCAATCATATCATATGTCCAAAAACGAACAAGGACAAATATCAACCATATCTACCATATCAACCACATCAACCATATCATATGTACAAAAACGAACTAGGACAACCACATCAACCATATCAACCACATCAACCACATCAACCATATCATATGTCCAAAAACGAACTAGGACAACCACATCAACCATATCAACCATATCATATGTACAAAAACGAACTAGGACAACCACAACAACCATATCATATGTCCAAAAATGAACAAGGACAACCACATCAACCATATCATATGTCCAAAAATGAACTAGGACAACCACATCAACCATATCAACCATATCAACCATATCATATGTCCAAAAACGAACAAGGACAACCATGTCAACCATATCAACCACATCAACCATATCATATGTACAAAAACAAACTAGGACAACCAAATCAACCATATCATATGTCCAAAAACGAACTAGGACAACCACATCAACCATATCATATGTCCAAAACCGAACAAGGACAACCACATCAACCATATCATATGTACAAAAACGAACAAGGACAACCATATCGACCATATCTACCATATCAACCATATCAACCATATCATATGTCCAAAAACAAACAAGGACAACCACATCAACCATATCATATGTCCAAAAATCAACCAGGACAACCACATCAACCATATCATATGTCCAAAAACGAACTAGGACAACCATATCAACCATATCATGTGTCCAAAAACAAACTAGGACAACCACATCAACCATATCTACCATATCAACCATATCATATGTACAAAAACAAACTAGTACAACCACATCAACCATATCATATGTACAAAAACCAACTAGGACAACCACATCAACCATATCAACCATATCATATGTCCAAAAACAAACTCGGACAACCACATCAATCATATCATATGTCCAAAAACGAACAAGGACAGCCATATCAACCATATCATATGTCCAATAACGAACTAGTAAAAACAACATCAATCATATCATATGTCCACAAACGAACAAGGACAGCCATATCAACCATATCATATGTCCAAAAACGAACTACGAAAACCACATCAACCATATCATATGTCAAAAAACAAACAAGGACAACCACATAAACCATATCATATGTCCAAAAATGAACAAGGACATCCATATCAACCATATCATATGTCAAAAAACGAACAAGGACAACCACAAACCATATCATATGTCCACAAACGAACAAGGACAACCATATCAACCATATCTACCATATCAACCATGTCATATGTTCTAAACCGAACAAGGACAACCACATCAACCATATCATATCTACAAAAACGAACAAGGACAACCATATCAACCATATCAACCACATCAAACATATCATATGTACAAAAACAAACTAGGACAACCACATCAATCATATCATATGTCCAAAACCGAACAAGGACAACCACATCAACCATATCAAATGTACAAAAACGAACAAGGACAACCATATCAACCATATCTACCATATCAACCATATCAACCATATCATATGTCCAAAAACGAACAAGGACAACCACATCAACCATATCATATGTCCAAAAATGAACCAGGACAACCACATCAACCGTATCATATGTCCAAAAACGAACAAGGACAACCATATCAACCATATCTACCATATCAACCACATCAACCATATCATATGTCCAAAACCGAACAAGGACAACCACATCAACCATATCAAATGTACAAAAACGAACAAGGATAACCATATCAACCATATCTACCATATCAACCATATCAACCATATCATATGTCCAAAAACGAACAAGGACAACCACATCAACCATATCATATGTCCAAAAATGAACCAGGACAACCACATCAACCATATCATATGTCCAAAAACGAACTAGGACAACCATATCAACCATATCATGTGTCCAAAAACAAACTAGGACAACCACATCAACCATATCTACCATATCAACCATATCATATGTACAAAAACGAACTAGGACAACCACATCAACCATATCATATGTACAAAAACGAACTAGGACAACCACATCAACCATATCATATGTCCAAAAACGAACTCGAACAACCACATCAACCATATCAACCACATCAACCATATCAACCACATCAACCACATCAACCATATCAACCATATCATATGTCCAAAAATGAACTATTAAAAACAACATCAATCATATCATATGTCCACAAACGAACAAGGACAGCCATATCAACCATATCATATGTCCAAAAACGAACTACGAAAACCACATCAACCATATCATATGTCAAAAAACGAAGAACGACAACCACATCAACCATATCTACCATATCAACCATATCATATGTCAAAAAACGAACAAGGACAACCACATAAACCATATCATATGTCCAAAAACGAACAAGGACAACCATATCAACCATATCATATGTACAAAAACGAACTAGGACAACCACATCAACCATATCATATGTACAAAAACGAACAAGGACAACCATATCAACCATATCATATGTACAAAAACGAACAAGGACAACCATATCAACCATATCATATGTCCAAAAACGAACTCGGACAACCACATCAACCATATCAACCACATCAACCATATCAACCATATCATATGTCCAAAAACTAACTATTAAAAACAACATCAATCATATCATATGTCCACAAACGAACAAGGACAGCCATATCAACCATATCATATGTCCAAAAACGAACTACGAAAACCACATCAACCATATCATATGTCAAAAACGAACAACGACAACCACATCAACCATATCTACCATATCAACCATATCATATGTCAAAAAACGAACAAGGACAACCACATAAACCATATCATATGTCCAAAAACGAACAAGGACAACCATATCAACCATATCTACCATATCAACCACATCAACCATATCATATGTCCAAAACCGAACAAGGACAACCACATCAAACATATCATATGTCCAAAAATGAACCAGGACAACCACATCAACCGTATCATATGTCCAAAAACGAACTAGGACAACCATATCAACCATATCATGTGTCCAAAAACAAACTAGGACAACCACATCAACCATATCTACCATATCAACCATATCATATGTACAAAAACGAACTAGGACAACCACATCAACCATATCATATGTACAAAAACGAACTAGGACAACCACATCAACCATATCATATGTACAAAAACGAACAAGGACAACCATATCAACCATATCATATGTCCAAAAACGAACAAGGACAACCATATCAACCATATCATATGTCCAAAAACGAACTCGGACAACCACATCAACCATATCAACCACATCAACCATATCAACCATATCATATGTCCGAAAACGAACTATTAAAAACAACATCAATCATATCATATGTCCACAAACGAACAAGGACAACCACATAAACCATATCATATGTCCACAAACGAACAAGGACAACCATATCAACCATATCTACCATATCAACCATGTCATATGTTCTAAACCGAACAAGGACAACCACATCAACCATATCATATCTACAAAAACGAACAAGGACAACCATATCAACCATATCAACCACATCAAACATATCATATGTACAAAAACAAACTAGGACAACCACATCAATCATATCATATGTCCAAAACCGAACAAGGACAACCACATCAACCATATCAAATGTACAAAAACGAACAAGGACAACCATATCAACCATATCTACCATATCAACCATATCAACCATATCATATGACCAAAAACGAACAAGGACAACCACATCAACCATATCATATGTCCACAAACGAACAAGGACAACCATATCAACCATATCTACCATATCAACCATGTCATATGTTCTAAACCGAACAAGGACAATGACATCAACCATATCATATCTACAAAAACGAACAAGGACAACCATATCAACCATATCAACCACATCAAACATATCATATGTACAAAAACGAACAAGGACAACCACATCAACCATATCATATGTCCAAAAATGAACCAGGACAACCACATCAACCGTATCATATGTCCAAAAACGAACTAGGACAACCATATCAACCATATCATGTGTCCAAAAACAAACTAGGACAACCACATCAACCATATCTACCATATCAACCATATCATATGTACAAAAACGAACTAGGACAACCACATCAACCATATCATATGTACAAAAACGAACTAGGACAACCACATCAACCATATCATATGTCCAAAAACGAACTCGAACAACCACATCAACCATATCAACCACATCAACCATATCAACCATATCATATGTCCAAAAATGAACTATTAAAAACAACATCAATCATATCATATGTCCACAAACGAACAAGGACAGCCATATCAACCATATCATATGTCCAAAAACGAACTACGAAAACCACATCAACCATATCATATGTCAAAAAACGAACAACGACAACCACATCAACCATATCTACCATATCAACCATATCATATGTCAAAAAACGAACAAGGACAACCACATAAACCATATCATATGTCCAAAAACGAACAAGGACAACCATATCAACCATATCATATGTCCAAAAACGAACTCGGACAACCACATCAACCATATCAACCACATCAACCATATCAACCATATCATATGTCCAAAAACTAACTATTAAAAACAACATCAATCATATCATATGTCCACAAACGAACAAGGACAGCCATATCAACCATATCATATGTCCAAAAACGAACTACGAAAACCACATCAACCATATCATATGTCAAAAAACGAACAACGACAACCACATCAACCATATCTACCATATCAACCATATCATATGTCAAAAAACGAACAAGGACAACCACATAAACCATATCATATGTCCAAAAACGAACAAGGACAACCATATCAACCATATCTACCATATCAACCACATCAACCATATCATATGTCCAAAACCGAACAAGGACAACCACATCAACCATATCATATGTCCAAAAATGAACCAGGACAACCACATCAACCGTATCATATGTCCAAAAACGAACTAGGACAACCATATCAACCATATCATGTGTCCAAAAACAAACTAGGACAACCACATCAACCATATCTACCATATCAACCATATCATGTGTACAAAAACGAACTAGGACAACCACATCAACCATATCATATGTACAAAAACGAACTAGGACAACCACATCAACCATATCATATGTACAAAAACGAACAAGGACAACCATATCAACCATATCATATGTCCAAAAACGAACAAGGACAACCATATCAACCATATCATATGTCCAAAAACGAACTCGGACAACCACATCAACCATATCAACCACATCAACCATATCAACCATATCATATGTCCGAAAACGAACTATTAAAAACAACATCAATCATATCATATGTCCACAAACGAACAAGGACAACCACATAAACCATATCATATGTCCACAAACGAACAAGGACAACCATATCAACCATATCTACCATATCAACCATGTCATATGTTCTAAACCGAACAAGGACAACCACATCAACCATATCATATCTACAAAAACGAACAAGGACAACCATATCAACCATATCAACCACATCAAACATATCATATGTACAAAAACAAACTAGGACAACCACATCAATCATATCATATGTCCAAAACCGAACAAGGACAACCACATCAACCATATCAAATGTACAAAAACGAACAAGGACAACCATATCAACCATATCTACCATATCAACCATATCAACCATATCATATGACCAAAAACGAACAAGGACAACCACATCAACCATATCATATGTCCACAAACGAACAAGGACAACCATATCAACCATATCTACCATATCAACCATGTCATATGTTCTAAACCGAACAAGGACAATGACATCAACCATATCATATCTACAAAAACGAACAAGGACAACCATATCAACCATATCAACCACATCAAACATATCATATGTACAAAAACGAACAAGGACAACCACATCAACCATATCATATGTCCAAAAATGAACCAGGACAACCACATCAACCGTATCATATGTCCAAAAACGAACTAGGACAACCATATCAACCATATCATGTGTCCAAAAACAAACTAGGACAACCACATCAACCATATCTACCATATCAACCATATCATATGTACAAAAACGAACTAGGACAACCACATCAACCATATCATATGTACAAAAACGAACTAGGACAACCACATCAACCATATCATATGTCCAAAAACGAACTCGAACAACCACATCAACCATATCAACCACATCAACCATATCAACCATATCATATGTCCAAAAATGAACTATTAAAAACAACATCAATCATATCATATGTCCACAAACGAACAAGGACAGCCATATCAACCATATCATATGTCCAAAAACGAACTACGAAAACCACATCAACCATATCATATGTCAAAAAACGAACAACGACAACCACATCAACCATATCTACCATATCAACCATATCATATGTCAAAAAACGAACAAGGACAACCACATAAACCATATCATATGTCCAAAAACGAACAAGGACAACCATATCAACCATATCTACCATATCAACCACATCAACCATATCATATGTCCAAAAACGAACAAGGACAACCACATCAACCATATCATATGTACAAAAACGAACTAGGACAACCACATCAACCATATCATATGTACAAAAACGAACAAGGACAACCATATCAACCATATCATATGTACAAAAACGAACAAGGACAACCACATCAACCATATCATATGTCCAAAAACGAACTCGGACAACCACATCAACCATATCAACCACATCAACCATATCAACCATATCATATGTCCAAAAACGAACTACGAAAACCACATCAACCATATCATATGTCAAAAAACGAACAAGGACAACCACATCAACCATATCAAATGTACAAAAACGAACAAGGACAACCATATCAACCATATCTACCATATCAACCATATCAACCATATCATATGTCCAAAAACGAACAAGGACAACCACATCAACCATATCATATGTCCAAAAATGAACCAGGACAACCACATCAACCGTATCATATGTCCAAAAACGAACTAGGACAACCATATCAACCATATCATGTGTCCAAAAACAAACTAGGACAACCACATCAACCATATCTACCATATCAACCATATCATATGTACAAAAACGAACTAGGACAACCACATAAACCATATCATATGTCCAAAAATGAACAAGGACAACCATATCAACCATATCTACCATATCAACCATGTCATATGTCCTAAACTGAACAAGGACAACCACATCAACCATATCATATGTACAAAAACGAACAAGGACAACCATATCAACCATATCTACCATATCAACCATATTAACCATATCATATGTCCAAAAACGAACAAGGACAACCATATCAACCATATCAACCACATCAAACATATCATATGTACAAAAACAAACTAGGACAACCACATCAATCATATCATATGTCCAAAAACGAACAAGGACAAATATCAACCATATCTACCATATCATATGTACAAAAACGAACTAGGACAACCACATCAACCATATCAACCACATCAACCATATCATATGTCCAAAAACGAACTAGGACAACCACATCAAACATATCATATGTACAAAAACGAACTAGGACAACCACAACAACCATATCATATGTCCAAAAATGAACAAGGACAACCACATCAACCATATCTACCATATCAACCATATCAACCATATCATATGTACAAAAACAAACTAGTACAACCACATCAACCATATCATATGTACAAAAACCAACTAGGACAACCACATCAACCATATCAACCATATCATATGTCCAAAAACAAACTCGGACAACCACATCAATCATATCATATGTCCAAAAACGAACAAGGACAGCCATATCAACCATATCATATGTCCAATAACGAACTAGTAAAAACAACATCAATCATATCATATGTCCACAAACAAACAAGGACAGCCATATCAACCATATCATATGTCCAAAAACGAACTACGAAAACCACATCAACCAATTCATATGTCAAAAAACGAACAAGGACAACCACATAAACCATATCATATGTCCAAAAATGAACAAGGACATCCATATCAACCATATCATATGTCAAAAAACGAACAAGGACAACCACAAACCATATCATATGTCCACAAACGAACAAGGACAACCATATCTACCATATCAACCATGTCATATGTTCTAAACCGAACAAGGACAACCACATCAACCATATCATATCTACAAAAACGAACAAGGACAACCATATCAACCATATCAACCACATCAAACATATCATATGTACAAAAACAAACTAGGACAACCACATCAATCATATCATATGTCCAAAACCGAACAAGGACAACCACATCAACCATATCAAATGTACAAAAACGAACAAGGACAACCATATCAACCATATCTACCATATCAACCATATCAACCATATCATATGTCCAAAAACGAACAAGGACAACCACATCAACCATATCATATGTCCAAAAATGAACCAGGACAACCACATCAACCGTATCATATGTCCAAAAACGAACAAGGACAACCATATCAACCATATCTACCATATCAACCACATCAACCATATCATATGTCCAAAACCGAACAAGGACAACCACATCAACCATATCAAATGTACAAAAACGAACAAGGACAACCATATCAACCATATCTACCATATCAACCATATCAACCATATCATATGTCCAAAAACGAACAAGGACAACCACATCAACCATATCATATGTCCAAAAATGAACCAGGACAACCACATCAACCATATCATATGTCCAAAAACGAACTAGGACAACCATATCAACCATATCATGTGTCCAAAAACAAACTAGGACAACCACATCAACCATATCTACCATATCAACCATATCATATGTACAAAAACGAACTAGGACAACCACATCAACCATATCATATGTACAAAAACGAACTAGGACAACCACATCAACCATATCATATGTCCAAAAACGAACTCGAACAACCACATCAACCATATCAACCACATCAACCATATCAACCACATCAACCATATCAACCATATCATATGTCCAAAAATGAACTATTAAAAACAACATCAATCATATCATATGTCCACAAACGAACAAGGACAGCCATATCAACCATATCATATGTCCAAAAACGAACTACGAAAACCACATCAACCATATCATATGTCAAAAAACGAACAACGACAACCACATCAACCATATCTACCATATCAACCATATCATATGTCAAAAAACGAACAAGGACAACCACATAAACCATATCATATGTCCAAAAACGAACAAGGACAACCATATCAACCATATCTACCATATCAACCACATCAACCATATCATATGTCCAAAACCGAACAAGGACAACCACATCAACCATATCATATGTCCAAAAATGAACCAGGACAACCACATCAACCGTATCATATGTCCAAAAACGAACTAGGACAACCATATCAACCATATCATGTGTCCAAAAACAAACTAGGACAACCACATCAACCATATCTACCATATCAACCATATCATATGTACAAAAACGAACTAGGACAACCACATCAACCATGTCATATGTACAAAAACGAACTAGGGCAACCACATCAACCATATCATATGTACAAAAACGAACAAGGACAACCATATCAACCATATCATATGTCCAAAAACGAACTCGGACAACCACATCAACCATATCAACCACATCAACCATATCAACCATATCATATGTCCAAAAACGAACTATTAAAAACAACATCAATCATATCATATGTCCACAAACGAACAAGGACAACCACATAAACCATATCATATGTCCACAAACGAACAAGGACAACCATATCAACCATATCTACCATATCAACCATGTCATATGTTCTAAACCGAACAAGGACAACCACATCAACCATATCATATCTACAAAAACGAACAAGGACAACCATATCAACCATATCAAACATATCAAACATATCATATGTACAAAAACAAACTAGGACAACCACATCAATCATATCATATGTCCAAAACCGAACAAGGACAACCACATCAACCATATCAAATGTACAAAAACGAACAAGGACAACCATATCAACCATATCTACCATATCAACCATATCAACCATATCATATGTCCAAAAACGAACAAGGACAACCACATCAACCATATCATATGTCCACAAACGAACAAGGACAACCATATCAACCATATCTACCATATCAACCATGTCATATGTTCTAAACCGAACAAGGACAATGACATCAACCATATCATATCTACAAAAACGAACAAGGACAACCATATCAACCATATCAACCACATCAACCACATCAAACATATCATATGTACAAAAACGAACAAGGACAACCACATCAACCATATCATATGTCCAAAAATGAACCAGGACAACCACATCAACCGTATCATATGTCCAAAAACGAACTAGGACAACCATATCAACCATATCATGTGTCCAAAAACAAACTAGGACAACCACATCAACCATATCTACCATATCAACCATATCATATGTACAAAAACGAACTAGGACAACCACATCAACCATATCATATGTACAAAAACGAACTAGGACAACCACATCAACCATATCATATGTCCAAAAACGAACTCGAACAACCACATCAACCATATCAACCACATCAACCATATCAACCATATCATATGTCCAAAAATGAACTATTAAAAACAACATCAATCATATCATATGTCCACAAACGAACAAGGACAGCCATATCAACCATATCATATGTCCAAAAACGAACTACGAAAACCACATCAACCATATCATATGTCAAAAAACGAACAACGACAACCACATCAACCATATATACCATATCAACCATATCATATGTCAAAAAACGAACAAGGACAACCACATAAACCATATCATATGTCCAAAAACGAACAAGGACAACCATATCAACCATATCTACCATATCAACCACATCAACCATATCATATGTCCAAAAACGAACAAGGACAACCACATCAACCATATCATACGTACAAAAACGAACTAGGACAACCACATCAACCATATCATATGTACAAAAACGAACAAGGACAACCATATCAACCATATCATATGTACAAAAACGAACAAGGACAACCACATCAACCATATCATATGTCCAAAAACGAACTCGGACAACCACATCAACCATATCAACCACATCAACCATATCAACCATATCATATGTCCAAAAACGAACTACGAAAACCACATCAACCATATCATATGTCAAAAAACGAACAAGGACAACCACATCAACCATATCAAATGTACAAAAACGAACAAGGACAACCATATCAACCATATCTACCATATCAACCATATCATATGTCCAAAAACGAACAAGGACAACCACATCAACCATATCAAATGTACAAAAACGAACAAGGACAACCATATCAACCATATCTACCATATCAACCATATCATATGTACAAAAACGAACTAGGACAACCACATAAACCATATCATATGTCCAAAAATGAACAAGGACAACCATATCAACCATATCTACCATATCAACCATGTCATATGTCCTAAACTGAACAAGGACAACCACATCAACCATATCATATGTACAAAAACGAACAAGGACAACCATATCAACCATATCAACCATATTAACCATATCATATGTCCAAAAACGAACAAGGACAACCATATCAACCATATCAACCACATCAAACATATCATATGTACAAAAACAAACTAGGACAACCACATCAATCATATCATATGTCCAAAAACGAACAAGGACAAATATCAACCATATCTACCATATCATATGTACAAAAACGAACTAGGACAACCACATCAACCATATCAACCACATCAACCATATCATATGTCCAAAAACGAACTAGGACAACCACATCAAACATATCATATGTACAAAAACGAACTAGGACAACCACAACAACCATATCATATTGTCAGGACCCGGTTTCGAACCTGGGTCTCCGGAGTGAGAAACAGTCACTTAACCAACTGAGCCACGAATAGACAGCAGAACCTAGAAGATGAGGCAGACACAGCAGTACTTAAGACGGTGTATTTAATAAAGAAAAAATCCTAAAATACAAAAAATGGCAAATCCAAAAGGTGGAAGGAAAAACACAAAAAGACCTCAAAAGAAACTCACCAAAAATAAACAAAAACAAAAAACAGAATACCACAAGAACTTCACCCGGAATCGACAAGAGCACACAGAACACTAGGGCAGGGTGCTAACATACAAACACAGAGCACAGAACTGAGGGAAACAAAGGGTTTAAATACAATCATGGGAAACGAGACACAGGTGCAAATAATAATGGGGATCAAGGGAAAAACATAGGGACAAAAAGCACAATGGGGACATCTACTGACCAAAACCCGGAACAACCCTGGCCAAATCCTGACAGAATCCCCCTAGGAACGGCTCCTGACGTTCCTACCAGCTCTCTCAGGGTGGAGGACCCTGAACTGACGAATGAGGTCAGGGTCCAGGATGTCTTTGGCAGGAACCCAGGAGCGCTCCTCAGGACCGTAGCCTTCCCAGTCCACCAGATACTGCCAGGACCGCTGCACCCGGCGGGAATCCAGTATCCGGTGGACGGTATAAGCCGGCTGGCCTCCATTGACACGAGGCGGAGGGGAGGTCTGTCTGCCGGGACAAGGGGAGAAAAAACAACAGGTTTTAACAATGACACATGAAATGTGGGATTAATCTTAAGGGATCTGGGTAAGTGTAGGCGATAAGAAACTGGGTTAACTCTCCTGGCAACCTTGAAGGGACCGATGTATTTTTGGGACAGCTTGCGAGACTCCACCCGTAGAGGTAAGTCTCTTGTGGAAAGCCAGACTCTCTGGCCGGGGCGCAGGGTAGGCCCGGGACGGCGACGTCTGTTGGCTTGTTGTTGATACCTCTGTGAGGAACGCATCAGATTAAGACGGGTCTTCCTCCACATAAGCCGACAGCGTCTGACGAACTTCAAGGCTGAAGGCACTCTGACTTCTGCCTCCTGGTCCGGGAACAATGGAGGAGCATAGCCAAACTGACACTTGTGCGGAGACATACCAGTGGAGGAGGAGCGCAAGGTGTTGTGCGCGTATTCGGCCCAAACAATAAAGGATGACCATGTGGACGGGTTGTCACGAGTCATACATCGGAGGGTGGTTTCCAGCTCTTGATTCATCCTCTCTGTTTGGCCGTTGGACTCCGGATGGTACCCTGAAGATAGACTGGCAGAAGCCCCCATGAGTTGGCAGAAGGCCTTCCAAAACCTTGAGGCGAACTGGGGACCTCTGTCAGAAACCACATCTTGAGGAATGCCGAAGACTCGGAACACATGATTAATTACCAACTCAGCCGTTTCCTTGGCAGAAGGTAACTTAGTCAGAGGGACGAACCTGGCCGCCTTTGAAAACCTGTCGATTATGACTAGGATAGTAGTATTGCCATGGGATGGAGGAAGTCCAGTAATAAAGTCCAATGAGATATGGGACCAGGGTCTGTGGGGAACAGGTAAAGGGTGAAGGAGTCCTTGAGGGCGGAGGTGAGAAGATTTGCCCTGGCAGCACACGGGGCAGGCATTGACGAAAGTGGCAACGTCTTCTCTTATGGTAGGCCACCAGAACTTACGCTGGATGAACTCCAAGGTGCGACCTACGCCCGGATGACAGGTGAGGCGAGAGGAGTGCCCCCACAGAAGGACCTGAGTCCTCACTGCCTTGGGGACAAACAACCGATTGGCAGGGCCTCCTTTAGGGTCCGGTTCGCTAGCTTGAGCACGTCTCACGGTATCCTCAACTTGCCACGAGATCGGAGCCACAATCTTAGCAGCAGGAAGGACAGGCATGTCCGTGTCATCTCGAATGGCAGGAGCGTAGACTCGGGACAGGGCATCCGGTTTGAGATTCTTCGACCCGGGCCGATAGGTGAGGATAAACTGGAATCGATTGAAGAAAAGAGACCATCTAGCTTGTCTAGAGTTCAATCGCTTCGCCTGCTGGATATACTCCAGATTTTTGTGGTCCGTAAGCACTTGAAACGGGTGAGAAGCCCCCTCGAGCCAGTGTCTCCATTCCTTCAATGCCATCTTAACCGCTAGGAGTTCACGATCCCCCACATCGTAGTTCCTCTCAGTCGGGGTAAGCCGGTGTGAGAAGAAAGCGCACGGATGAAGCTTCTTGTCTTCACCCCTCTGAGACAGGACAGCTCCAACACCAACCTCTGATGCGTCTACCTCCACCACAAATGGTTCATCCGTAGTCGGTAGTATCAGGATGGGAGCAGAAAGGACGCGCTGCTTGAGTCCTTGGAAGGCCGTCTCAGCTTCTCTTCCCCACAAAAACCTTGCATTGCCACCTTTGGTTAAAGCTGAGAGAGGAGCTGCCACCAAACTGAAGTTCTTGATGAACTTGCGGTAAAAGTTTGTGAAGCCCAGGAATTGTAGGACCCCACTGCTTGATAGTGCCCACAGACCAGTCGATGTGAGGGTTATGGCTGTGAAGCCAGGGGTATCCAAGGACGAGAGGGAACTCGGAACAGGAGATCAAATGAAAGTTCATCAATTCCTGGTGTTGTGAAACAGAAAGTCTCAAGGAGGTAGTGACATGAGTGACAAGTCCAGATCCCAAAGGGCTTCCATCCAATGTAGTAACCCTCATGGGGTCACTTAGAGGTTCAGAGGGAACGCCATTCTCCTTCGCCCAGACACCATCCATGAAGTTACCTGCGGCTCCAGAGTCTACCAAGGCTTGAAGGTGAAGCTTGTGGTTGTCCCAGGAGAGGGTGACTGGAATGAGCAGACGGGAGTTGGATGGATGGGAGGAGGTTATGTTTCCCGTTACAGTTCCCCCGGTCTGTACGGGACAGAGCGTTTCCCTGGAGCCCGGGACACGTGGAACGGAAATGGCCCGGTTTGCCGCAATATAGACAGCGTCGCTCCCTCATCCGGCGGTCTCTCTCAGCCTGGGAGATGCGTCCAATCTGCATGGGTTCCGGTGGAGCCAGCGATGATAAAGGTGGGGACTCGGAGCTGGGACTGATAGGGGCTAGAGGTCTACGGTTGAGTTCTCTCTCTCTCAGACGCTGGTCAATGCGTGAGGCCAACTTGATCAGGGACTCGAGATTGTCCGGTGGTTCCCGAGTGGCCAGTTCATCTTGGATAGTGTCGGAAAGGCCTTTCAGAAAGCACACCGTGAGCGCCTCGTTGTTCCAGCCACTCGCTGCTGCCACCGTGCGGAACTGGATGGCATAGTCCGTCACGCTGCGCCAACCTTGATGGAGAGTCAGGAGCTGTTTGGCTGAGTCAGAACCACTGCTTGGGCCTTGAAACACTCGTTTGAATTCCTCAGCAAAGGCAGAGTAGCTGGCACAGCAGGAACTATGGGCATCCCACACAGCAGTAGCCCAGGCCAGGGCTTTTTCCGACAGCAGGGTGATGATATATGCGATCTTAGACCGGTCGGTGGGAAACGACGAGGGTTGCAGCTCAAAGGAGAGAGAACATTGAGTGAGAAAGCCTTTACAAGCACTTGGATCACCTGAGAACCGTTGGGGAGGTGGAAGACGAGGTTCAGCCAGGGGTTAACTGCCATGGGTACGTGAACCTGAGGTACTGGGACGGAAACTGTTGCCGGGGTAAGTCGATCAGATATTTGCTTAATGGAAGTCAGCATCTCCGACAGAAGATGAGAATGTCTAGCCATTAAGGCCTCTTGCTGAACCAGGGCGGCTTCGTGGCGTTGGACAGTCTCCTGGTGGTGGGACAGCGTGGCAAAAAGGTCTTGGGAACTGGCTGCCTCTGGGTTCATTTTTGGCTCTGTGTTTCTGTCAGGACCCGGTTTCGAACCTGGGTCTCCGGAGTGAGAAACAGTCACTTAACCAACTGAGCCACGAATAGACAGCAGAACCCAGAAGATGAGGCAGACACAGCAGTACTTAAGACGGTGTATTTAATAAAGAAAAAATCCTAAAATACAAAAAATGGCAAATCCAAAAGGTGGAAGGAAAAACACAAAAAGACCTCAAAAGAAACTCACCAAAAATAAACAAAAACAAAAAACAGAATACCACAAGAACTTCACCCGGAATCGACAAGAGCACACAGAACACTAGGGCAGGGTGCTAACATACAAACACAGAGCACAGAACTGAGGGAAACAAAGGGTTTAAATACAATCATGGGAAACGAGACACAGGTGCAAATAATAATGGGGATCAAGGGAAAAACATAGGGACAAAAAGCACAATGGGGACATCTACTGACCAAAACCCGGAACAACCCTGGCCAAATCCTGACACATATGTCCAAAAATGAACAAGGACAACCACATCAACCATATCATATGTCCAAAAATGAACTAGGACAACCACATCAACCATATCAACCATATCAACCATATCATATGTCCAAAAACGAACAAGGACAACCATGTCAACCATATCAACCACATCAACCATATCATATGTACAAAAACAAACTAGGACAACCAAATCAACCATATCATATGTCCAAAAACGAACTAGGACAACCACATCAACCATATCATGTGTCCAAAAACGAACAAGGACAACCATATCAACCATATCTACCATATCAACCACATCAACCATATCATATGTCCAAAACCGAACAAGGACAACCACATCAACCATATCAAATGTACAAAAACGAACAAGGACAACCATATCAACCATATCTACCATATCAACCATATCAACCATATCATATGTCCAAAAACGAACAAGGACAACCACATCAACCATATCATATGTCCAAAAATGAACCAGGACAACCACATCAACCGTATCATATGTCCAAAAACGAACTAGGACAACCATATCAACCATATCATGTGTCCAAAAACAAACTAGGACAACCACATCAACCATATCTACCATATCAACCATATCATATGTACAAAAACGAACTAGGACAACCACATCAACCATATCATATGTACAAAAACGAACTAGGACAACCACATCAACCATATCATATGTACAAAAACGAACAAGGACAACCATATCAACCATATCATATGTACAAAAACGAACAAGGACAACCATATCAACCATATCATATGTCCAAAAACGAACTCGGACAACCACATCAACC
Organism: Oncorhynchus masou masou; assembly: GCF_036934945.1. Lineage (NCBI taxonomy): Eukaryota > Metazoa > Chordata > Actinopteri > Salmoniformes > Salmonidae > Oncorhynchus > Oncorhynchus masou. The sequence goes on along the minus strand of NC_088221.1, from coordinate 2,241,886 downwards.
ATATCAACCACATCAACCATATCAACCATATCATATGTCCAAAAACAAACTATTAAAAACAACATCAATCATATCATATGTCCACAAACGAACAAGGACAGCCATATAAACCATATCATATGTCCAAAAACGAACTACGAAAACCACATCAACCATATCATATGTCAAAAAACGAACAACAACAACCACATCAACCATATCTACCATATCAACCATATCATATGTCAAAAAACGAACAAGGACAACCATATCAACCATATCTACCATATCAACCATGTCATATGTCCTAAACTGAACAAGGACAACCACATCAACCATATCATATGTACAAAAACGAACAAGGACAACCATATCAACCATATCTACCATATCAACCATATCAACCATATCATATGTCCAAAAACAAACTATTAAAAACAACATCAATCATATCATATGTCCACAAACGAACAAGGACAGCCATATAAACCATATCATATGTCCAAAAACGAACTACGAAAACCACATCAACCATATCATATGTCAAAAAACGAACAACAACAACCACATCAACCATATCTACCATATCAACCATATCATATGTCAAAAAACGAACAAGGACAACCATATCAACCATATCTACCATATCAACCATGTCATATGTCCTAAACTGAACAAGGACAACCACATCAACCATATCATATGTACAAAAACGAACAAGGACAACCATATCAACCATATCTACCATATCAACCATATCAACCATATCATATGTCCAAAAACGAACAAGGACAACCATATCAACCATATCAACCACATCAAACATATCATATGTACAAAAACAAACTAGGACAACCACATCAATCATATCATATGTCCAAAAACGAACAAGGACAAATATCAACCATATCTACCATATCAACCACATCAACCATATCATATGTACAAAAACGAACTAGGACAACCACATCAACCATATCAACCACATCAACCATATCATATGTCCAAAAACGAACTAGGACAACCACATCAAACATATCAACCATATCATATGTACAAAAACGAACTAGGACAACCACATCAACCATATCATATGTCCAAAAATGAACTAGGACAACCACATCAACCATATCAACCATATCAACCATATCATATGTCCAAAAACGAACAAGGACAACCATGTCAACCATATCAACCACATCAACCATATCATATGTACAAAAACAAACTAGGACAACCAAATCAACCATATCATATGTCCAAAAACGAACTAGGACAACCACATCAACCATATCATATGTCCAAAAACGAACAAGGACAACCATATCAACGATATCTACCATATCAACCACATCAACCATATCATATGTCCAAAACCGAACAAGGACAACCACATCAACCATATCAAATGTACAAAAACGAACAAGGACAACCATATCAACCATATCTACCATATCAACCATATCAACCATATCATATGTCCAAAAACGAACAAGGACAACCACATCAACCATATCATATGTCCAAAAATGAACCAGGACAACCACATCAACCGTATCATATGTCCAAAAACGAACTAGGACAACCATATCAACCATATCATGTGTCCAAAAACAAACTAGGACAACCACATCAACCATATCAACCATATCATATGTACAAAAACGAACTAGGACAACCACATCAACCATATCATATGTACAAAAACGAACTAGGACAACCACATCAACCATATCATATGTACAAAAACGAACAAGGACAACCACATCAACCATATCATATGTACAAAAACGAACAAGGACAACCATATCAACCATATCATATGTCCAAAAACGAACTCGGACATCCACATCAACCATATCAACCACATCAACCATATCAACCATATCATATGTCCAAAAACGAACTATTAAAAACAACATCAATCATATCATATGTCCACAAACGAACAAGGACAGCCATATCAACCATATCATATGTCCAAAAACGAACTACAAAAACCACATCAACCATATCATATGTCCAAAAACGAACAACGACAACCACATCAACCATATCTACCATATCAACCATATCATATGTCAAAAAACGAACAAGGACAACCACATAAACCATATCATATGTCCAAAAACGAACAAGGACAACCATATCAACCATATCTACCATATCAACCACATCAACCATATCATATGTCCAAAACCGAACAAGGACAACCACATCAACCATATCAAATGTACAAAAACGAACAAGGACAACCATATCAACCATATCTACCATATCAACCATATCAACCATATCATATGTCCAAAAACGAACAAGGACAACCACATCAACCATATCATATGTCCAAAAATGAACCAGGACAACCACATCAACCGTATCATATGTCCAAAAACGAACTAGGACAACCATATCAACCATATCATGTGTCCAAAAACAAACTAGGACAACCACATCAACCATATCTACCATATCAACCATATCATATGTACAAAAACGAACTAGGACAACCACATCAACCATATCATATGTACAAAAACGAACTAGGACAACCACATCAACCATATCATATGTACAAAAACGAACAAGGACAACCATATCAACCATATCATATGTACAAAAACGAACAAGGACAACCATATCAACCATATCATATGTCCAAAAACGAACTCGGACATCCACATCAACCATATCAACCACATCAACCATATCAACCATATCATATGTCCAAAAACGAACTATTAAAAACAACATCAATCATATCATATGTCCACAAACGAACAAGGACAGCCATATCAACCATATCATATGTCCAAAAACGAACTACAAAAACCACATCAACCATATCATATGTCCAAAAACGAACAACGACAACCACATCAACCATATCTACCATATCAACCATATCATATGTCAAAAAACGAACAAGGACAACCACATAAACCATATCATATGTCCAAAAACGAACAAGGACAACCATATCAACCATATCTACCATATCAACCACATCAACCATATCATATGTCCAAAACCGAACAAGGACAACCACATCAACCATATCAAATGTACAAAAACGAACAAGGACAACCATATCAACCATATCTACCATATCAACCATATCAACCATATCATATGTCCAAAAACGAACAAGGACAACCACATCAACCATATCATATGTCCAAAAACGAACAACAACAACCACATCAACCATATCTACCATATCAACCATATCATATGTCCAAAAACGAACAACAACAACCACATCAACCATATCTACCATATGTCCAAAAACGAACTATTAAAAACAACATCAATCATATCATATGTCCACAAACGAACAAGGACAGCCATATCAACCATATCATATGTCCAAAAACGAACAACAACTACCACATCAACCATATCTACCATATCAACCATATCATATGTCAAAAAACGAACAAGGACAACTACATAAACCATATCATATGTCCAAAAATGAACAAGGACAACCATATCAACCATATCTACCATATCAACCATGTCATATGTCCTAAACTGAACAAGGACAACCACATCAACCATATCATATGTACAAAAACGAACAAGGACAACCATATCAACCATATCTACCATATCAACCATATCAACCATATCATATGTCCAAAACCGAACAAGGACAACCACATCAACCATATCAAATGTACAAAAACGAACAAGGACAACCATATCAACCATATCTACCATATCAACCATATCAACCATATCATATGTCCAAAAACGAACAAGGACAACCACATCAACCATATCATATGTCCAAAAATGAACCAGGACAACCACATCAACCGTATCATATGTCCAAAAACGAACTAGGACAACCATATCAACCATATCATGTGTCCAAAAACAAACTAGGACAACCACATCAACCATATCTACCATATCAACCATATCATATGTACAAAAACGAACTAGGACAACCACATCAACCATATCATATGTACAAAAACGAACTAGGACAACCACATCAACCATATCATATGTACAAAAACGAACAAGGACAACCATATCAACCATATCATATGTACAAAAACGAACAAGGACAACCATATCAACCATATCATATGTCCAAAAACGAACTCGGACATCCACATCAACCATATCAACCACATCAACCATATCAACCATATCATATGTCCAAAAACGAACTATTAAAAACAACATCAATCATATCATATGTCCACAAACGAACAAGGACAGCCATATCAACCATATCATATGTCCAAAAACGAACTACAAAAACCACATCAACCATATCATATGTCCAAAAACGAACAACGACAACCACATCAACCATATCTACCATATCAACCATATCATATGTCAAAAAACGAACAAGGACAACCACATAAACCATATCATATGTCCAAAAACGAACAAGGACAACCATATCAACCATATCTACCATATCAACCACATCAACCATATCATATGTCCAAAACCGAACAAGGACAACCACATCAACCATATCAAATGTACAAAAACGAACAAGGACAACCATATCAACCATATCTACCATATCAACCATATCAACCATATCATATGTCCAAAAACGAACAAGGACAACCACATCAACCATATCATATGTCCAAAAACGAACAACAACAACCACATCAACCATATCTACCATATCAACCATATCATATGTCCAAAAACGAACAACAACAACCACATCAACCATATCTACCATATGTCCAAAAACGAACTATTAAAAACAACATCAATCATATCATATGTCCACAAACGAACAAGGACAGCCATATCAACCATATCATATGTCCAAAAACGAACAACAACTACCACATCAACCATATCTACCATATCAACCATATCATATGTCAAAAAACGAACAAGGACAACTACATAAACCATATCATATGTCCAAAAATGAACAAGGACAACCATATCAACCATATCTACCATATCAACCATGTCATATGTCCTAAACTGAACAAGGACAACCACATCAACCATATCATATGTACAAAAACGAACAAGGACAACCATATCAACCATATCTACCATATCAACCATATCAACCATATCATATGTCCAAAAACGAACAAGGACAACCATATCAACCATATCAACCACATCAAACATATCATATGTACAAAAACAAACTAGGACAGCCACATCAACCATATCATATGTCCAAAAACGAACAAGGACAACCACCTCAAGCATATCATATGTCCAAAAACGAACTAGGACAACCACATCAATCATATCATATGTCCAAAAACGAACAAGGACAACCATATCAACCATATCTACCATATCAACCATATCAACCATATCATATGTACAAAAGCGAACAAGGACAACCATATCAACCATATCTACCATATCAACCATATCAACCATATCATATGTCCAAAAACGAACAAGGACAACCACATCAACCATATCAAATGTACAAAAACGAACAAGGACAACCATATCAACCATATCTACCATATCAACCATATCAACCATATCATATGTCCAAAAACGAACAAGGACAACCACATCAACCATATCATATGTCCAAAAATGAACCAGGACAACCACATCAACCGTATCATATGTCCAAAAACGAACTAGGACAACCATATCAACCATATCATGTGTCCAAAAACAAACTAGGACAACCACATCAACCATATCTACCATATCAACCATATCAACCATATCATATGTACAAAAACGAACTAGGACAACCACATCAACCATATCATATGTACAAAAACGAACTAGGACAACCACATCAACCATATCATATGTACAAAAACGAACAAGGACAACCATATCAACCATATCATGTGTACAAAAACGAACAAGGACAACCATATCAACCATATCATATGTCCAAAAACGAACTCGGACAACCACATCAACCATATCAACCACTTCAACCATATCAACCATATCATATGTCCTAAAACGAACTATTAAAAACAACATCAATCATATCATATGTCCACAAACGAACAAGGACAGCCATATCAACCATATCATATGTCCAAAAACGAACTACAAAAACCACATCAACCATATCATATGTCCAAAAACGAACAACGACAACCACATCAACCATATCTACCATATCAACCATATCATATGTCAAAAAACGAACAAGGACAACCACATAAACCATATCATATGTCCAAAAACGAACAAGGACAACCATATCAACCATATCTACCATATCAACCACATCAACCATATCATATGTCCAAAACCGAACAAGGACAACCACATCAACCATATCAAATGTACAAAAACGAACAAGGACAACCATATCAACCATATCTACCATATCAACCATATCAACCATATCATATGTCCAAAAACGAACAAGGACAACCACATCAACCATATCATATGTCCAAAAATGAACCAGGACAACCACATCAACCGTATCATATGTCCAAAAACGAACAACGACAACCATATCAACCATATCATATGGACAAAAAAGAACTAGGACAACCTCATCAACCATATCATATGTACAAAAACGAACTAGGACAACCACATCAACCATATCATATGTACAAAAACGAACAAGGACAACCATATCAACCATATCATATGTACAAAAACGAACAAGGACAACCATATCAACCATATCATATGTCCAAAAACGAACTCGGAAAACCACATCAACCATATCAACCACATCAACCATATCAACCATATCATATGTCCAAAAACGAACTATTAAAAACAACATCAATCATATCATATGTCCACAAACGAACAAGGACAGCCATATCAACCATATCATATGTCCAAAAACGAACAACAACAACCACATCAACCATATCTACCATATCAACCATATCATATGTCAAAAAACGAACAAGGACAACCACCTAAACCATATCATATGTCCAAAAATGAACAAGGACAACCATATCAACCATATCTACCATATCAACCATGTCATATGTCCTAAACTGAACAAGGACAACCACATCAACCATATCATATGTACAAAAACGAACAAGGACTACCATATCAACCATATCTACCATATCAACCATATCAACCATATCATATGTCCAAAAACGAACAAGGACAACCATATCAACCATATCAACCACATCAAACATATCATATGTACAAAAACAAACTAGGACAGCCACATCAACCATATCATATGTCCAAAAACGAACAAGGACAACCACCTCAAGCATATCATATGTCCAAAAACGAACAAGGACAACCATATCAACCATATCTACCATATCAACCACATCAACCATATCATATGTACAAAAGCGAACAAGGACAACCATATCAACCATATCTACCATATCAACCATATCAACCATATCATATGTCCAAAAACGAACAAGGACAACCACATCAACCATATCAAATGTACAAAAACGAACAAGGACAACCATATCAACCATATCTACCATATCAACCATATCAACCATATCATATGTCCAAAAACGAACAAGGACAACCACATCAACCATATCATATGTCCAAAAATGAACCAGGACAACCACATCAACCGTATCATATGTCCAAAAACGAACTAGGACAACCATATCAACCATATCATGTGTCCAAAAACAAACTAGGACAACCACATCAACCATATCTACCATATCAACCATATCATATGTACAAAAACGAACTAGGACAACCACATCAACCATATCATATGTACAAAAACGAACTAGGACAACCACATCAACCATATCATATGTACAAAAACGAACAAGGACAACCATATCAACCATATCATATGTACAAAAACGAACAAGGACAACCATATCAACCATATCATATGTCCAAAAACGAACTCGGACATCCACATCAACCATATCAACCACATCAACCATATCAACCATATCATATGTCCAAAAACGAACTATTAAAAACAACATCAATCATATCATATGTCCACAAACGAACAAGGACAGCCATATCAACCATATCATATGTCCAAAAACGAACAACAACAACCACATCAACCATATCTACCATATCAACCATATCATATGTCAAAAAACGAACAAGGACAACCACATAAACCATATCATATGTCCAAAAATGAACAAGGACAACCATATCAACCATATCTACCATATCAACCATGTCATATGTCCTAAACTGAACAAGGACAACCACATCAACCATATCATATGTACATATGTATCATTCCCACTGGGTCCACCCATATGCAAAAAGTAGTGGCCCCAGCCGACTTGTAAGTCGCTTTGGACAAAAGCGTCTGCTAAATGGGATATATTATTATTATTACAAAAACGAACAAGGACAACCATATCAACCATATCTACCATATCAACCATATCAACCATATCATATGTCCAAAAACGAACAAGGACAACCATATCAACCATATCAACCACATCAAACATATCATATGTACAAAAACAAACTAGGACAACCACATCAACCATATCATATGTCCAAAAACGAACAAGGACAACCACCTCAAGCATATCATATGTCCAAAAACGAACTAGGACAACCACATCAATCATATCATATGTCCAAAAACGAACAAGGACAACCATATCAACCATATCTACCATATCAACCACATCAACCATATCATATGTACAAAAGCGAACAAGGACAACCATATCAACCATATCTACCATATCAACCATATCAACCATATCATATGTCCAAAAACGAACAAGGACAACCACATCAACCATATCATATGTCCAAAAATGAACCAGGACAACCACATCAACCATATCATATGTCCAAAAACGAACTAGGACAACCATATCAACCATATCATGTGTCCAAAAACAAACTAGGACAACCACATCAACCATATCTACCATATCAACCATATCAACCATATCATATGTACAAAAACGAACTAGGACAACCACATCAACCATATCATATGTACAAAAACGAACTATGACAACCACATCAACCATATCATATGTACAAAAACGAACAAGGACAACCATATCAACCATATCATATGTCCAAAAACGAACAAGGACAACCACATCAACCATATCAACCACATCAACCATATCAACCATATCATATGTCCAAAAACGAACTAGGACAACCACATCAATCATATCATATGTCCACAAACGAACAAGGACAGCCATATCAACCATATCATATGTCCAAAAACGAACTACGAAAACCACATCAACCATATCATATGTCCAAAAACGAACAAGGACATCCATATCAACCATATCTAGCATATCAACCATGTCATATGTCCTAAACCGAACAAGGACAACCATATCAACCATATCTACCATATCAACCATATCAACCATATCATATGTCCAAAAACGAACAAGGACAACCATATCAACCATATCTACCATATCAACCACATCAACCATATCATATGTACAAAAACGAACTAGGACAACCACATCAACCATATCAACCACATCAACCATATCATATGTCCAAAAACGAACTAGGACAACCACATCAACCATATCAACCATATCATATGTACAAAAACGAACTAGGACAACCACAACAACCATATCATATGTCCAAAAATGAACAAGGACAACCACATCAACCATATCATATGTCCAAAAATGAACTAGGACAACCACATCAACCATATCAACCATATCAACCATATCAACCATATCATATGTCCAAAAACGAACAAGGACAACCATATCAACCATATCAACCACATCAACCATATCATATGTACAAAAACAAACTAGGACAACCAAATCAACCATATCATATGTCCAAAAACGAACAAGGACAACCATATCAACCATATCTACCATATCAACCACATCAACCATATCATATGTACAAAAACGAACTAGGACAACCACATCAACCATATCAACCACATCAACCACATCAACCATATCTACCATATCAACCACATCAACCATATCATATGTACAAAAACGAACTAGGACAACCACATCAACCATATCAACCACATCAACCATATCATATGTCCAAAAACGAACTAGGACAACCACATCAACCATATCAACCATATTATATGTACAAAAACGAACTAGGACAACCACAACAACCATATCATATGTCCAAAAATGAACAAGGACAACCACATCAACCATATCATATGTCCAAAAATGAACTAGGACAACCACATCAACCATATCAACCATATCAACCATATCATATGTCCAAAAACGAACTAGGACAACCACATCAATCATATCATATGTCCAAAAACGAACAAGGACAACCATATCAACCATATCTACCATATCAACCATATCATATGTCCAAAACCGAACAAGTACAACCACATCCACGATATCATATGTCCAAAAACGAACTAGGACAACCACATCAACCATATCATATGTCCAAAAACGAACAAGGACAACCATATCAACCATATCAACCACATCAACCATATCATATGTCCAAAAACGAACTAGGACAACCATATCAACCATATCAACCATATCAACCACATCAAACATATCATATGTACAAAAACAAACTAGGACAACCACATCAACCATATCATATGTCCAAAAACGAACAAGGACAACCACATCAAGCATATCATATGTCCAAAAACGAACTAGGACAACCACATCAATCATATCATATGTCCAAAAACTAACAAGGACAACCATATCAACCATATCTACCATATCAACCACATCAACCATATCATATGTACAAAAACGAACTAGGACAACCACATCAACCATATCAACCACATCAACCATATCATATGTCCAAAAACGAACTCTGACAACCACATCAACCATATCAACCATATCATATGTACTAAAACGAACTAGGACAACCACAACAACCATATCATATGTCCAAAAATGAACAAGGACAACCACATCAACCATATCATATGTCCAAAAATGAACTAGGACAACCACATCAACCATATCAACCATATCAACCATATCAACCATATCATATGTCCAAAAACGAACAAGGACAACCATATCAACCATATCAACCACATCAACCATATCATATGTACAAAAACAAACTAGGACAACCAAATCAACCATATCATATGTCCAAAAACGAACAAGGACAACCATATCTACCATATCAACCACATCAACCATATCATATGTACAAAAACGAACTAGGACAACCACATCAACCATATCAACCACATCAACCATATCAACCATATCTACCATATAAACCACATCAACCATATCATATGTACAAAAACGAACTAGGACAACCACATCAACCATATCAACCACATCAACCATATCATATGTCCAAAAACGAACTAGGACAACCACATCAACCATATCAACCATATCATATGTACAAAAACGAACTAGGACAACCACAACAACCATATCATATGTCCAAAAATGAACAAGGACAACCACATCAAATGTCCAAAAATGAACTAGGACAACCACATCAACCATATCAACCATATCAACCATATCATATGTCCAAAAACGAACTAGGACAACCACATCAATCATATCATATGTCCAAAAACGAACAAGGACAACCATATCAACCATATCTACCATATCAACCACATCAACCATATCATATGTCCAAAAACGAACTAGGACAACCATATCAACCATATCATATGTCCAAAAACAAACTAGGACAACCACATCAACCATATCATATGTCCAAAAACGAACTTGGACAACCACATCAACCATATCTACCATATCAACCATATCATATGTCCAAAAACGAACTAGGACAACCACATCAACCATATCTACCATATCAACCATATCAACCATATCAAATGTCCAAAAACGTATTGTGCCGCCTTTGTGAAATACACTGGAAGCATCATAGGGCGTATCATTCAGCGCACAACTTCCTGTCCTGCCTTCCTCCTGGGCAATTATGCGTGAAACACATCTCACTGTCCTGGCAATACTTCATAGATGAATGGAAACAAGCCCAGATTCCCCCAGGTTGAAATTCGCCTTTAAGGTGGCACTAGTGTCAAACAGACATTTGTTTGCTATTTTCTCATGAAAACACTGATGCACTGGCATTTTCCTGCCCTAACATCAGGTTCGGCAATTTACCTGTCTAACATCAGCACGCTTACATTCAGATGGGAGGGTTTGATTCTGCAATATACCTGTCTAACATCAGCACACTTACATTGAGATGGGGGGGGGTTGATTCTGCAATTTACCTGTCTAACATCAGCACACTTACATTCAGATGGGAGGGGTTGATTCTGCAATTTACCTGTCTAACATCAGCACACTTACATTCAGATGGGAGGGGTTGATTCTGCAATTTACCTGTCTAACATCAGCACGCGTACATTCAGATGGGAGGGGTTGATTCTGCAATTTACCTGTCTAACATCAGCACGCTTACATTCAGATGGGAGGGGTTGATTCTGCAATTTACCTGTCTAACATCAGCACGCTTACATTCAGATGGGAGGGGTTGATTCTGCAATTTACCTGTCTGACATCAGCATGCTTACATTCAGATGGGAGGGGTTGATTCTGCAATTTACCTGTCTAACATCAGCACACTTACATTCAGATGGGAGGGGTTGATTCTGCAATTTACCTGTCTAACATCAGCGCACTTACATTCAGATGGACATGTTTGAGGAATGTCCTTAAAAACATGATCCAAAGTGTTAATTTCAGCCAGCACTGGTAGGGATATTTAAGACCAACCAAAAGCTGTTTTTTTGGAACGCCGTCTGGGTCTTTGCGTGTAATGAAAGATACAGACACGTAGTTATTACACATTGATTACACTATCACTCGTATTTCATATGTAACAACCATGTTTAACATTATTTAGTCTAAATATGGCATGATTCCACCAATTGTAACCTTCCGCATCACTTTCAAAGAGGTAATTTTATTTTGAAAGTGTAACGGATGTGAAACGGCTAGCTTAGTTAGCAGTGGTACGCGCTAAATAGAGTTTCAATCTGTGACGTCACCGATTGAAACGCTATTGAGCGTGCACAACAGACCTCAAATTCCACTATTGTGCCTAATCCTTATTGTGGCTAGCTTCACAACACATAACCGGTCCGGTCGAGTGTTACTCACCAGATGAAGCTAGATGGCTGCTTATAACGTTAGGTTTGGGCAACATTTACATTACATTTAAGTCATTTAGCAGACGCTCTTATCCAGAGCGGCTTACAAATTGGTGAATTCACCTTCTGACATCAGTGGAACAGCCACTTTACAATAGTGCATCTAAATCATTTAAGGGGGGTGAGAAGGATTGCTTTATCCTATCCTAGGTATTCCTTGAAGAGGTGGGGTTTCAGGTGTCTCCGGAAGGTGGTGATTGACTCCGCTGTCCTGGCGTCGTGAGGGAGTTTGTTCCACCATTGGGGGGCCAGAGCAGCGAACAGTTTAGACTGGGCTGAGCGGGAACTGTACTTCCTCAGTGGTAGGGAGGCGAGCAGGCCAGAGGTGGATGAACGCAGTGCCCTGGTTTGGGTGTAGGGCCTGATCAGAGCCTGGAGGTACTGCGGTGCCGTTCCCCTCACAGCTCCGTAGGCAAGCACCATGGTCTTGTAGCGGATGCGAGCTTCAACTGGAAGCCAGTGGAGAGAGCGGAGGAGCGGGGTGACGTGAGAGAACTTGGGAAGGTTGAAGACCAGACGGGCTGCGGCGTTCTGGATGAGTTGTAGGGGTTTAATGGCACAGGCAGGGAGCCCAGCCAACAGCGAGTTGCAGTAATCCAGACGGGAGATGACAAGTGCCTGGATTAGGACCTGCGCCGCTTCCTGTGTGAGGCAGGGGCGTACTCTGCGGATGTTGTAGAGCATGAACCTACAGGAACGGGCCACCGCCTTGATGTTAGTTGAGAACGACAGGGTGTTGTCCAGGATCACGCCAAGGTTCTTAGCGCTCTGGGAGGAGGAAACAATGGAGTTGTCAACCGTGATGGCGAGATCATGGAACGGGCAGTCCTTCCCCGGGAGGAAGAGCAGCTCCGTCTTGCCGAGGTTCAGCTTGAGGTGGTGATACGTCATCCACACTGATATGTCTGCCAGACATGCAGAGATGCGATTCGCCACCTGGTCATCAGAAGGGGGAAAGGAGAAGATTAATTGTGTGTCGTCTGCATAGCAATGATAGGAGAGACCATGTGAGGTTATGACAGAGCCAAGTGACTTGGTGTATAGCGAGAATAGGAGAGGGCCTAGAACAGAGCCCTGGGGGACACCAGTGGTGAGAGCGCGTGGCGAGGAGACAGATTCTCGCCACGCCACCTGGTAGGAGCGACCTGTCAGGTAGGACGCAATCCAAGCGTGGGCCGCACCGGAGATGCCCAACTCGGAGAGGGTGGAGAGGAGGATCTGATGGTTCACAGTGTCGAAGGCAGCCGATAGGTCTAGAAGGATGAGAGCAGAGGAGAGAGAGTTAGCTTTAGCAGTGCGGAGCGCCTCCGTGATACAGAGAAGAGCAGTCTCAGTTGAATGACTAGTCTTGAAACCTGACTGATTTGGATCAAGAAGGTCATTCTGAGAGAGATAGCGGGAGAGCTGGCCAAGGACGGCACGTTCAAGAGTTTTGGAGAGAAAAGAAAGAAGGGATACTGGTCTGTAGTTGTTGACATCGGAGGGATCGAGTGTAGGTTTTTTCAGAAGGGGTGCAACTCTCGCTCTCTTGAAGACGGAAGGGACGTAGCCAGCGGTCAGGGATGAGTTGATGAGCGAGGTGAGGTAAGGGAGAAGGTCTCCGGAAATGGTCTGGAGAAGAGAGGAGGGGATAGGGTCAAGCGGGCAGGTTGTTGGGCGGCCGGCCGTCACAAGAAGCGAGATTTCATCTGGAGAGAGAGGGGAGAAAGAGGTCAGAGCACAGGGTAGGGCAGTGTGAGCAGAACCAGCGGTGTCGTTTGACTTAGCAAACGAGGATCGGATGTCGTTGACCTTCTTTTCAAAATGGTTGACGAAGTCATCTGCAGAGAGGGAGGAGGGGGGGAGGGGGAGGAGGATTCAGGAGGGAGGAGAAGGTGGCAAAGAGCTTCCTAGGGTTAGAGGCAGATGCTTGGAATTTAGAGTGGAAGAAAGTGGCTTTAGCAGCAGAGACAGAGGAGGAAAATGTAGAGAGGAGGGAGTGAAAGGATGCCAGGTCCGCAGGGAGGCGAGTTTTCCTCCATTTCCGCTCGGCTGCCCGGAGCACTGTTCTGTGAGCTCGCAATGAGTCGTCGAGCCACGGAGCGGGAGGGGAGGACCGAGCCGGCCTGGAGGATAGGGGACATAGAGAGTCAAAGGATGTAGAAAGGGAAGAGAGGAGGGTTGAGGAGGCAGACTCAGGAGATAGGTTGGAGAAGGTATGAGCAGAGGGAAGAGATGATAGGATGGAAGAGGAGAGAGTAGCGGGGGAGAGAGAGCGAAGGTTGGGACGGCGCGATACCATCCGAGTAGGGGCAGTGTGGGAAGTGTTGGATGAGAGCGAGAGGGAAAAGGATACAAGGTAGTGGTCGGAGACTTGGAGGGGAGTTGCAATGAGGTTAGTGGAAAAACAGCATCTAGTAAAGATGAGGTCGAGCGTATTGCCTGCCTTGTGAGTAGGGAGGGAAGGTGAGAGGGTGAGGTCAAAAGAGGAGAGGAGTGGAAAGAAGGAGGCAGAGAGGAATGAGTCAAAGGTAGACGTGGGGAGGTTAAAGTCGCCCAGGACTGTGAGAGGTGAGCCGTCCTCAGGAAAGGAGCTTATCAAGGCATCAAGCTCATTGATGAACTCTCCGAGGAACCTGGAGGGCGATAAATGATAAGGATGTTAAGCTTGAAAGGGCTGGTAACTGTGACAGCATGGAATTCAAAGGAGGCGATAGACAGATGGGTAAGGGGAGAAAGAGAGAATGACCACTTGGGAGAGATGAGGATCCCGGTGCCACCACCCCGCTGACCAGAAGCTCTCGGGGTGTGCGAGAACACGTGGGCGGACGAAGAGAGAGCATTAGGAGTAGCAGTGTTGTCTGTGGTGATCCATGTTTCCGTCAGTGCCAAGAAGTCGAGGGACTGGAGGGAGGCATAGGCTGAGATGAACTCTGCCTTGTTGGCCGCAGATCGGCAGTTCCAGAGGCTACCGGAGACCTGGAACTCCACGTGGGTCGTGCGCGCTGGGACCACCAGATTAGGGTGGCCGCGGCCACGCGGTGTGGAGCGTTTGTATGGTCTGTGCAGAGAGGAGAGAACAGGGATAGATAGACACATAGTTGACAGGCTACAGAAGAGGCTACGCTAATGCAAAGGAGATTGGAATGACAAGTAGACTACACTTATCGAATGTTCAGAACGTTAAGCTTACGTAGCAAGAATCTTATTGACTAAAATGATTGAAATGATACAGTACTGCTGGAGTAGGCTAGCTGGCAGTGGCTACGTTGTTGACACTACACTAATCAAGTCGTTCCGTCGAGTGTAATAGTTTCTGCAGTGCTGCTATTCGGGGGCTAGCTGGCTAGCTAGCAGTGTTGATTACGTAACGTTACGTTAAAAGAACGACAATAGCTGGCTAGCTAACCTAGAAAATCGCTCCAGACTACACAATTGTCTTAGATACAAAGACGGCTATGTAGCTAGCTAGCTACGATCAAACAAATCAAACCGTTGTACTGTAATGAAGTGAAATGAAAATGTGATACTACCTGTGGAGCGAGGCGGAATGTTGACCGGGTTGTTGAAGTTCAATTCGGAAGACGTTGGCTAGCTGTTGGCTAGCTAGTTAGCAGTGACTCCTGCGGACCGAAGTGTAGATGCGACCGCTCGCTCCAACCCGGAACTTAACAGGGTTAAGTAGCTGGCTAGGTATTTATTTTCATGAACTGAAGTTCAATTTCAGTAGGTGAACAAGTGGCTACCGAGCTAATACTTACTCACAAGGATGCCAAAATCATTGCTAAGAATTTATTTATTTTATTTATTTATTTCACCTTTATTTAACCAGGTAGGCAAGTTGAGAACAAGTTCTCATTTACAATTGCGACCTGGTCAGGATAAAGCAAAGCAGTTCGACACATACAACGACACAGAGTTACACATGGAGTAAAACAAACATACAGTCAATAATACATTATAAACAAGTCTATATACGATGTGAGCAAATGAGCAAATAAGGGAGGTAAAGGCAAAAAAAAGGCCATGGTGGCAAAGTAAATATAATATAGCAAGTAAAACACTGGAATGGTAGATTTGCAATGGAAGAATGTGCAAAGTAGAAATAAAAAATAATGGGGTGCAAAGGAGCAAAATAAATAAATAAATTAAATACAGTAGGGAAAGAGGTAGTTGTTTGGGCTAAAATATAGGTGGGCTATGTACAGGTGCAGTAATCTGTGAGCTGCTCTGACAGTTGCTGCTTAAAGCTAGTGAGGGAGATAAGTGTTTCCAGTTTCACTGCTTTTTGTAGTTCGTTCCAGTCATTGGCAGCAGAAAACTGGAAGGAGAGGCGGCCAAAGAAAGAACTGGTTTTGGGGGTGACTAGAGAGATATACCTGCTGGAGCGTGTGCTACAGGTGGGAGATGCTATGGTGACCAGCGAGCTGAGATAAGGGGGGACTTTACCTAGCAGGGTCTTGTAGATGACATTGAGCCAGTGGGTTTGGCGACGAGTATGAAGTGAGGGCCAGCCAACGAGAGCGTACAGGTGGCAATGGTGGGTAGAATATGGGGCTTTGGTGACAAAACGGATTGCACTGTGATAGACTGCATCCAATTTGTTGAGTAGGGTATTGGAGGCTATTTTGTAAATGACATCGCCAAAGTCGAGGATTGGTAGGATGGTCAGTTTTACAAGGGTATGTTTGGCAGCATGAGTGAAGGATGCTTTGTTGCGAAATAGGAAGCCAATTCTAGATTTAACTTTGAATTGGAGATATTTGATATGGGTCTGGAAGGAGAGTTTACAGTCTAACCAGACACCTAAGTATTTGTAGTTGTCCACGTATTCTAAGTCAGAGCCGTCCAGAGTAGTGATGTTGAACAGGCGGGCAGGTGCGGGTAGCGATCGGTTGAAGAGCATGCATTTAGTTTTACTTGTATTTAAGAGCAATTGGAGGCCACGGAAGGAGAGTTGTATGGCATCGAAGCTTGCCTGGAGGGTTGTTAACACAGTGTCCAAAGAAGGGCCAGAAGTATACAGAATGGTGTCGTCTGCGTAGAGGTGGATCAGAGACTCACCAGCAGCAAGAGCGACCTCATTGATGTATACAGAGAAGAGAATCGGTCCAATAATTGAACCCTGTGGCACCCCCATAGAGACTGCCAGAGGTCCGGACAGCAGACCCTCCGATTTGACACACTGAACTCTATCAGAGAAGTAGTTGGTGAACCAGGCGAGGCAATCATTTGAGAAACCAAGGCTGTCGAGTCTGCCGATGAGGATGTAGTGATTGACAGAGTCGAAAGCCTTGGCCAGATCAATGAACACGGCTGCACAGTAATGTTTCTTATCGATGGTGGTTAAGATATCGTTTAGGACCTTGAGCGTGGCTGAGGTGCACCCATGACCAGCTCTGAAACCAGATTGCATAGCAGAGAAGGTATGGTGAGATTCGAAATGGTCGGTAATCTGTTTGTTGTCTTGGCTTTCAAAGCCCTTAGAAAGGCATGGTAGGATAGATATAGGTCTGTAGCAGTTTGGGTCAAGAGTGTCCCCCCCTTTGAAGAGGGGGATGACCGCAGCTGCTTTCCAATCTTTGGGGATCTCAGACGACACGAGAGGTTGAACAGGCTAGTAATATGGGTGGCAACAATTTCGGCAGATAATTTTAGAAAGAAAGGGTCCAGATTGTCTAGCCCGGCTGATTTGTAGGGGTCCAGATTTTGCAGCTCTTTCAGAACATCAGCTGAACGGATTTGGGAGAAGGAGAAATGGGGAAGGCTTGGGCGAGTTGCTGTGGGTGGTGCAGTGCTGTTGACCGGGGTAGGAGTAGCCAGGTGGAAAGCATGGCCAGCCGTAGAAAAATGCTCATTGAAATTCTCAATTATGGTGGATTTATCAGTGGTGACAGTGTTTCCAATCTTCAGTGCAGTGGGCAGCTGGGAGGAGGTGTTGTTATTCTCCATGGACTTTACAGTGTCCCAGAACTTTGTTGAGTTAGTGTTGCAGGAAGCAAATTTCTACTTGAAAAAGCTAGCCTTGGCTTTTCTAACTGCCTGTGTATAATGGTTCCTAGCTTCCCTGAACAGCTGCATATCACGGGAGCTGTTCGATGCTAATGCAGAACGCCATAGGATGTTTTTTTGTTGGTTAAGGGCAGTCAGGTCTGGAGAGAACCAAGAGCTATATCTGTTCCTGGTTCTAAATTTCTTGAATGGGACATGTTTATTTAAGGTGGTTAGGAAGGCATTTCAAAAAAATATCCAGGCATCCTCTACTGACGGGATGAGATCAATATCCTTCCAGGATAGGTCGATTAGAAAGGCCTGCTCGCTGAAGTGTTTCAGGGAGCGTTTTACAGTGATGAGTGGAGGTCGTTACGGATGCAGGCAATGAGGCAGTGATCACTGAGATCTTGGTTGAAGACAGCAGAGGGGTATTTAGAGGGCAAGTTGGTTAGGATGATATCTATGAGGGTGCCCGTGTTTAAGGCTTTGGGGAGGTACCTGGTAGGTTCATTGATCATTTGTGTGAGATTGAGGGCATCAAGTTTAGATTGTAGGATGGCTGGGGTGTTAAGCATGTTCCAGTTTAGGTCGCCTAGCAGCACGAGCTCTGAAGATAGATGGGGGGGCAATCAGTTCACATATGGGGTCCAGAGCACAGCTGGGGGCAGAGGGTGGTCTATAGCAGACTGCAACGGTGAGAGACTTGTTTTTAGAGAGGTGGATTTTTAAAAGTAGAACGTCAAATTGTTTGGGTACAGACCTGGATAGTAGGACAGAACTTGGCAGGCTATCTTTGCAGTAGATTGCAACACCGCCCCCTTTGGCAGTTCTATCTTGTCTGAAAAGGTTGTAGCTTGGAATTAAAATTTCAGAATTTTTGGTAGTCTTCCTAAGCCAGGATTCAGACCCAGCTAGAATAATGAATAATGTGCTAACAATAATGAAAATGACTGCAGTTTCATTGTTTTCAGGCTGGTTGTATTGGTGCTGGCTAGGTAACGTGTCAAATTAAAAGTTTATTTAACGCTTCAAATAGTGTTCTGTTTAGACACGCCAAGACCCAAAACGGCGTTTCATGGGTTTTAGCCTTAATGTAATTGGTTAAGCATGAATTCTGACAGCGGAAACGCAGGCTATCCAGCCGTGAAGCACACTGCCCATATGCGACTGGAACAAGAGTAGTGCTTTTGGTGCCCATATACTTCGTATTCAGAGACATAAAAAACTCACATTTTTTCCCCATTTCGTTTTTATTTTGTCAAAAACCAAGCATACTATCCTCTCATTTAAGGCTTTTTTTGTCCTGCTCAACGTAATCGTGATGTAGTCTTGACTGTCGATAAATGGTTTGGCTCCTGAGACCGCTTGGAAGTAAAGTTTAATCAACAAGCCGTTATTAAAATATAAAGTTTGAGAGCAGTGAAACAGTGAGCTGACATTCCCTTTTTACGCATTGTAGGCATCCCCACATTATTTTAACCATGCAGATTCCGTTTGGACATGCGTCAAACTCCCTCCATGATGTAGGCTTTGCCTATCATGAAATATCGGTGAACCTCGTATTTAGAAGTTCTGTAACCTGTAACAATTGCTTGTTTTCCGTTGTATATGTTCAAAAACCAAGCCCTACCTTAACTCTACTATAACAAAAGCTTCTTCAACAGCAATGCGTGTCTTTTTATCCTTGTGATTTTATGATGTAATTTCCTTTTATGTGTATGTATTGTTGCTGATAAACATATTGGTTGAATTAAAATTAAACGAAATACAAGCAATCTCACTAAGGGGACCCGAGTTACGCGTGCATAAATGGAACTTAATTCCCTTTTTATTAATTTTGAATTTTTCTCTCTACCCGTATTCTGACCATGGATTTAGGCATGAGGTAAGCATGTTTCAGCCAGCTATTAATTCTGGTGGAGAAACAGACATGTAGGTGTGCAGAGATGCCTACGGATACGTCATAGCCTGTAAATTCAACCAACTTTTCGCGCAATGAATAAGGTCGAGGAACCTGTCTGTTCCAAGTGGAACAACATGTACTTATTTTTTTCCGATACAAATAAGTCCTTTCTCCATGCTCTGTAATTAACTAATTGATTAGAGCTAAAGATAATAGCTATTTAAATGAGTATGCAGTTTGGATAAGAGGATTTGGAAATATATGTGATGGATGTGAAACGGCTAGCTTAGTTAGCGGTGGTGCGAGCTAAATAGTGTTTCAATTGGTGACGTCACTTGCTCTGAGACCTTGAAGTAGTGGTTCCACTTGCTCTGCAAGGGTCGTGGCTTTTGTGGAGCGATGGGTAATGATGCTTCGTGGGTGACTGTGGTTGATGTGTGCAGTGGGTCCCTGATTCGCGCCCGGGTATGGGCGAGGGGACGGTCTAAAGTCATACAGTTACATATACATTATAATTGTTATAGATTTATTTTACCTTATGATCTCTGTTTTATTGCGCAACCAGTCATATGTCACCGAACTGAAGCATATCAACATATCAACTTTACCTACCTTTCCCACAGTGATGTTTATGAAATGTGCAATTGTGCAGAATTTGTATTGTATCCATGGCCGTTTAACTTGAAGGGATGAAGCTTGGAGAAGCAAGCCAAATGGGTACGTGTGAGAATGTGATGACAATGCAAAGCATTGCAAAATGACAGCCTTTGGGCACTCCCTGACTCCCTGACATCCCCCTGACTTGCTATGTGTCCTATTTCTATCATGTTAAATATTAGCCACTTTCAGTATCGACAGTAGGCCTAATAACCACACATATTTAACTGCCAATGTACTGTTAGGATCACTAACAGTTGATGATATTTAATGTAAAAACATAATAGATCTGGGCTAGTTAAATCATTATGGAGCTGAGCGCAGACCAGGCAGTTTGAACCTGAAGCCTGGCGCAATACTTCACTGTGTGATCACACAGTTCCAAAGTCAGGGAGGGGTGTTGTACACTATTCTCACTATTACATACTGAATCAAATCAAATCAAAACGCAACAAGTTCAAAGATTTTACCAAGTACATATAAGGAAATCAGTCAATTGAAATAAATCCATTAGGTCCTAATCTATGGATTTCACATGACTGGGCAGGTGGCTTTATAACAGACAGGAATACTCCTCATTTGTCTGTGAACACGTTTTTTAAGTTTATAACCTTTTTGTGCATATGTAACATTTCTGGGAGCTTTTATTTCATCTCATGAAACATGGGACCAACAGTTTACATACTGGGACCAACAGTTTATATTCTGTTCAGTTTAATTCTATTTATCTTTTTTTCTTGCATAAAGCCCATTTTCCACGAGTGCCTAGAAATCATCGACAATTCCCTAAACCTACATATTGTGAGAAATTAGTGTTTTTAAATCTACGCATGGGTTCTGAAACGGAGCTAAATATTAATGACTATATTTCATTGATCTCTATTCTGAACGCGTTCTCCATAAGCTACCTATAAATTGTACCTTATGATCGCGGGAGACAAATATATGGCAGCAAACTGATGCATATCAACATATCAATTTCCCACAGTGAAGTTTACGTAGCCTTGTGGTTAGAGCGTTGGTTCAGTCACCGGAAGGTTGTTGAATCAAATCCCTGAGCTGACAAGGTAAACATGTCTGTTCTGCCCCTGAACAAGGCAGTTAACCCACTGTTCCCAAGCCAACAGAAAACCCATTATACAAATAACACAGCAAAATATCTTATTAACAACGCACATGTTCATTCACAATCGACATAAGATGACAGCTACTCTCAGTACGATGCTATTCTTCACTTTAATCGAGCAGGGCTAATATTACTCTCTTCAAACTTAACTCTAACTTCCTCAAGACGTTACTAAGACACACCTTAAACACTCTTGACATGTTAGCGAGTTATAACATTTAAATTACTATTTTTATCATCAATAAAGTACCTGAAAACAGGGGAGAAATAATCACGAGAGTGATACGGTGTTGTATTCTCAATTCAACGTTTAGTGTAATGAGAAAAGACCGCGATTTTCCCCAGGAATATGGGTGGAGACCAGAGCAATCGATCTCCGGCTCATAGATTAAGAGCATTTCATAGATCACAGGTTAACACTGTTAGGCACTACAAAATAAAGTAATCAATATAACGTTTACACATTACTCTCACAATTCGTACACTTTGACAGATTTGAACTTTAACACAATTAAATGAATGTTATCAATCTCTATCAACTAATACTGAATGCATCTTTTTAACCTTAGATGTTTTAAGATCCTCACATACTATGAATTTACTAATACTTTTTAATGTACAACAGGCTATGAATATTTCCTTTAACCTGTCACAGGGGCGGTATGCAAATTGGAGTGGGTCTGGGGTTTCTGGGATGATGGTGTTGATGTGAGCCATGACCAACCTTTCAAAGCACTTCATGGCTACAGACGTGAGTGCTACGGGTCGGTAGTCATTTAGGCAGGTTACCTTAGTGTTCTTGGATACAGGCACTATGGTGGTCTGCTTAAAACATGATGGTATTACAGACTCAGACAGGGAGAGGTTGAAAATGTCAGTGAAGACAAATGCCAGTTTGTCAGCGCATGTTCGCAGTACACATCCTGGTAATCCGTCTGGCCCTGCGGCCTTGTGAATGTTGACCTGTTTAAAGGTCTTACTCACATTTGCTGCAGAGAGTGTGATCACACAGCCTTATGGAACAGCTGGTGCTCTCATGCATGTTTCAGTGTTATTTTCCTCGAAACGACCATAGATGTAGTGGAGCTCGTCTGGTAGGCTCATGTCACTGGGAAACTCTCGGCTGTGCTTCCCTTTTGTACTGTAGTCTGATGGTTTGCAAGTCCTGCCACATACAACGAGCGTCGGAGCCAGTGTAGTACGATTCAATCTTAGTCCTGTATTGACGCTTTGCCTGTTTGATGGTTCGTCGGAGGGCATAGCGGGATTTCTTATAGGCTTGCTGGTTAGAATCCCACTCCTTGAAAGTGGCAGCTCTAGCCTTTAGCTCAGTGCGAATGTTGCCTGTAATCCATGGCTTCTGGTTGGCATATGTACGTATGGTCACTGTGGGGACAACGTCATGGATGCACTTTTTGATGAAGCCAGTGACTGATGTGGTGTACTCCTCAATGCCATCGGAAGAATCCCGGAACATGTTCCAGTCTGTGATAGCAAAACAGTCCTGTAGCATCTGCTTCATTTGAGCACTTTTTTATAGACCAAGTCACTGGTACTTCCTGCTTTAATTTTTGCTTGTATGCAGGAATCAGGAGCATAGAGTTGTGGTCGGATTTACCAAATGCAGGGCAAGGGAGCGCTTTGTCCACCTCTCTGTTTGTGGAGTACTGGTGATCTAGACTTTTTTTCCCTCTCGTTGCACATTTAACATGTTGATAGAAATGTAATTTAAGTTTCCCTGCATTAAAGTCTCCGGCCACTAGGAGCACCGCCTCTTTGTGAGTTGTTTCCTGTTAGCTTATTTCCTTATACAACTGACTGAGTGCGGTCTTGGTGCTACATAGCCCAAAGGACATCCTATTGAATTCAAATAAACAGAAAGCAGTTTTGTAACGGTCAGCTTCTGATACTGGGACTTGGTTGTAACCACTGGCAAGATCTAGAGTAGAGAACCACTTGGCACCTGTTGGAGCATCCAATCAGAGCATCAATCATAGATAATGGGCATGCATCCTCCTTGCGAGTTTTGGCATTTAACTGGCTGTAGTTAACGCACATTGTTAGGGAGCCATCTTTCTTCTGAACCAGTATCCAAGATGAACCGTAGGGGCTACAAACTTCCCTGATGACATGCTCTTCTGACAGTTGTCTGATATGACCTGTAACAGCTTCAAACTGATATGGGGGAATGCGATGGTAAATGTGCCTAGTCGTCTTCAAACAGTGGGATCTGGTGCTCGGATGTATAGCCACGGTCACTGTAATCTTTGAACTGCAACAGCAAGTTCTTAACAGCAGTTTGTTCGTGAGGTGTCAAGCCAGATCGATCCATTTAATTCAACTCCCGTTAATTTGTCCCTACGACTGAAATCTGGTGACATGTCACAGTAATGGGACTTTGGGTGGTTGTGTCTTTGTTAAATGAGATGGTGGACTCTTGAGGTTGGATTGTATCAACTGAGTAAAGTGCTCCTTGTGTAATCCTAGGCAGGAGATACACAACACTAGTGCTAACATTGACCACAGTAACATACGCCAACCCTTCTTCAAAGGATAACAGAGCCGTTTCAACTAACAGGCCTGCCAGGAAATGGCTCTCATTGTCTAGCTCGAGTAAAACTGCTGATGGTGTGCGGGCTTCTGGGTCCTAATGTCCCACCCACTATACTGAGATACCTCTGCATGTTTACAAGAGATCCTGATAATGGAAAACAACAGTGTCACACTTTTATGTTGATAAATGTTCATAATTGAATCATCACAAATCATCCCGTGTAGATGATGTTATATCATTGATCTTACATTGTCGCTCTTGATATTTACCTTTTGTATTTTATGTGCTTTTATTGATAGGATAGATGAGGACAGGAAAGACAGGAGGAGAGTATGTCAAACAGGCAGTGGACTGGACACAACCGCACACACAACACTGCACTAGCACTACACATTTGCTATTCTGTCTATCACATTAAGCTCCTCGACTTGGTGAAAACGGATCTGATTCTCTGCTATTTGGACATCAATGATTTAGCACTGCCACCTTAGATGTGATTCAATGGTCATATAGTAGAAAGTACAGAACAAATGTTCACATTGTACGTGTGAAGGGGGCCTTACAAGTGGTTTCCTCTCTGGTCGTCACTCGCAGATCAAATCATCAGGTGGTGAACAAAGACTGAAGTAGGGCAAATGGAACTGTGTCATCTCTAGACTCTTTGGTGAGGCCAGATGGCAGAATATCCTCAAGATATTTTGGGTTCTGATGGTGTACAACAGTTGAACGAAGCTCTTGCAGCATTTATAAGTTATATTCTTCAACAATAAATGGGTAAATATAATTACTTTCAATGTGCAAAAATGTATATACCAATTGCAGATTGACATTTTAAATTAGGTAAATCTTCTCATTCTGAATCAGCTAATATGGCAGCTTAAATAATTTTACCACTAT
Organism: Oncorhynchus masou masou; assembly: GCF_036934945.1. Taxonomy (NCBI): domain Eukaryota; kingdom Metazoa; phylum Chordata; class Actinopteri; order Salmoniformes; family Salmonidae; genus Oncorhynchus; species Oncorhynchus masou. The sequence continues at coordinate 2,215,653 of NC_088221.1, read as the reverse complement.
TCTGTCATTGTAGCACCAGTAGGAGTAGTAATATCAATGATGGTAACACCAATAAAACATTTTTTGGCAATACATTTTTTTTCTAAAATGGAGGCCACAGATGCTCAAATTTTAGATCTTGAACACTTTAAAAATAGTTTACTAGTGATATGATTAATCATTTTGCTCACAATTTAATTTCCCTTCATTTAAATTGATTAACACCAATGACACTTTTATTTAGAAACACCAACTAATCAATGGCTCCCAAGTGGCGAAGCAGTCTAAGGCACTGCCTCTCAGTGCAAGTGGTATCACCACAGTACCTGGTTCAAATCCAGTCTGCATCACATCCGGCCGTGATTGGGAGTCCCATAAGGCTGTGCACAATTGGCCCAGCGTCGTCCGGTTTTGGCTGGGGTAGGCCGTCGTTGTAAATAAGAATTTGTTCTTAACTGACTTGCCTAGTTAAATAAAGGCAACGTGTTATCAATGAAATTATTGTGAAAGTCTACACATCCCCTCTTCACATTTAGATAGAGACACTACATGACCATTTCAGCCACAAGAGCATTGGTGAGGTTGGGTACTGATATTGGGCGATTAGGCCTGGCACGCAGTCGGCGTTCCAATTCATTCCGATCAAGGCTCTGTGCAAGCCAGTCAAGTTCTTCCATGTTGATCTCAACAAACCATTTCTGGATGAACCATGCTGAGCACGGAAGGGCCTTCCCCAATCTGATGCCACAAAGGTTGAAGCACAGAATCGTCTAGAATGTAGTTGCATGCTCTAGCGTTAAGATTTCCCTTTACTGGAACTAAGGGTCATAGCCCAAACCATGAAAAACAGTCCCAGGCCATTATTCCTCCTCCACCAAAATTTACAGTTGGCCCTATGTATTCGGGCAGGTAGCGTTGTCCAGGCATCCGCTAAACCCAGATTAATCCGTCATCCCTCAAGAGAATGCATTTCCACTGTTCCAGAGTCCAATGGTGGCGAGCTTTACACCACTCCAGCCATTGTTTGGCAATGAGCATGGTGATCTTAGGCTTGCTCGCTCATGGAAACGCATTTGATAAAGCTCCCGACAAAGAGTTTTTATGCTGACTTTGCTTGCAGAGGGAGTTTGGAATTCGGTAGCAACCGAGGACAGACACACTTCAGCACATGGCAGTCCTATTCTTTGAGCTTGTGTGGCCTACCACTTCACGGCCGAGCCGTTGTTGCTCCTAGACGTTTCCACTTTACAAACAGCACTTGCAATTTGACAAACTGACATGTTAGAAAGGTTGCATCCTATGATGGTGCTACGTTGAAAGTCCCTGAGCTCTTCAGTAAAGCCATTATACTGCCAATGTTTGTCTATGGAGATTGCATGGCTGTGTACTCGATTTTATACACCTGTCAGCAACGGGTGTGACTGAAATGGCTAAATCCACTCATTTGAAAGAGTGTCCACATACATTATAGTGTATATAGAAAAGTATTTCTAAATCCCCAAAACATATCACTACAACTCTATTTAATTTGCTTGCTCTAATTTGAGTTTGCATGCCCTAATTCAATTTGCTTGTCCTAAGTACTTACAAAATGTTATACAAATAAAGTGTTGCAGTATAGTGTTGCAGTGCATTATGTTTTATCATTGATAAATAACAGTTCAATATAAACAATAACATGTATCATGTGTAACTATTTCTCATATTAAAGTGCTTTTCATGGTTGCGAAGGCGAGGATTGCAAATGCCACTGCAATTTAAGAATGACCAATGTGTATGTATGTATGTATGCATACCTTCTTGTGTGTGTGACTTATTCTACATTTTGTTGTGTTACAGCCTGAATTCACAATTGATTAAATTCATTTTTTTCTTGGTAAGTCTATAAGAGATTTCCACACCTGGAATGTGCAACATTTGTCCATTATTCTTTTTAAAATACTTCAAGCTTTGTCAAATTGATCATTGCTAGAAAACCATTTTCAGGTCTTGCCATAGATTTTTAAGCAGATTTCACTCAAAACTGAGACCCAGCCACTCAGGAACATTCATTGTCTTCTTGGTAAGCAACTCCAGTTTAGATTTGGCCTTATGTTTTAAGTTATTGTCCTGCTGAAAGGTGAATTCATCTCCCAGTGTCTGGTGGAAAGCAGACTGAACCAGGTTTTCAAGCAAACCCATAACATGATGCAGCCACAGTTATGCTTGATAATATGGAGAGTGGTACTCAGTAATGTGTTGAATTGGATTTGCCCCAAAAATAACACTTTGTATTCATATAATGGCTTTGCCACATTTTTTGCAGTAGTGCTTTAGTGCCTTGTTGCAAACAGGATACATGTTTAGGAATATTTGTATTCTATACAGGCTTCCTTTCACTCTGTCAATTAGGTTAGTATTGTGGAGTAACCACAATGTTGTTGATCCATCCTCAGTTTTCTAACTTCTTCGTAGTTAGAAGGATGCCTGTATCTTTCTAGTGACTAGGTGTATTGATACAACATCTAAAGTGTAATTAATAACTTCACCATGCTCAAAGGGATATTCATTGTCTGCTTATTTGTTTTACCCATCTACCAATAGGTGCCCTTCTTTACGAGGCATTTGAAAACCTCCCTGGTCTTTGTGGTTAAATTTGTGTTTGAAATTCACTACTCGACTGAGGGACCTTACAGTTATCTGTATGTTAAAACACTATCATTGCACACAGAGTGAGTCCATGTAACCTGTTATGTGACTTGATAAGCACATGTTTACTCCTGAACGTATGTAGGCTTGCCGTAACGAAGGGGTTGAATAGCTATTGATTCAAGACATTTCAGCTTTACATCATTTTTTTTTTTTTTTTCTAAAAACATATTTCCACTTTGACATTATGGGGTATTGTGTGTAGGCCAGTGACACAAAATCTCAAATGAATCCATTTTAAATTCAGGCTGTAACATAACAAAGTGTGGAAAAAGTGAAGGGATGTAAGTCATTTCGTGGAAGAGAACACATACCAAACCACAAAACCAGAGCTGTACTGCGAAAGCAAAGAACAGCGAAAATAAGAAAATGTCAATGATTGTCACAATATTAAACAGATAGGGGGCCATGAACACACACGTGGCTGAAACCACATCCTCTCCAGGGCACACCCCGTTGCCAAGAGAACTTACAATGTAGCATCATTACTATAGTGCCTTCAGAAAGTATTCACACCCCTCAACTTCTTCCTTATTTTGTTGTGTTACAGCCTGAATTTAAAATGGATTAAATGTATATTTTGTATTACTGGACTACAAATACAGCATCATTTCAACATGGAATCATCTATGAATGTTTTATTTTTTAATGAATTAAAAAGGAAAAGAAGAAATGTCTTGAGTCAATAAGTCTTCAACATCTTTGTTATAGCAAACCTAAATAAGTTCAGGAGTAAACATTTGCTTAACAGGTCACATAATAAGTTGCATGAACTCACTCCGTGTGCAATAATAGTGTTTAACATGATTTTTGAATGACTTCCTCGTCTCTGTACCCAAATACATAAAATTATCTGTAAGGTCCCTCAGTCGAGCAGTGAATTTCAAACAGATTCAACCACAAAGACCAAGTAGTTTTTCCGGTGCCTCACAAAGACGAGCACCTATTGGTAAATAGATTTTTTTTAAAGCAGACGTTGAAGCGAAGTTATTAATTACACTTGGGATTGTGTATCAAAACACCCAGTCACTACAAAGATACAGGCGTCCTTCCTAACTCGGTTGTTGGATAGGAAGGAAACCGCTGGGGGATTTCACCATTAGGCCAATGGTGACTTTAAAACAGATACAGAGTTTAATGGCTGTGATACGAGAAAACTGAGGATGGATCAACAACATTGTAGTTACTCCACAATACTAACCTAAATGACAGAGTGAAAAGAAGGAAGCCTGTACAGAATACAAATATTCCAAAAGATGCATCCTGTTTGCAACAACACACTAAAGAAATACTGCAAAACATGTGGCATAGCAATTTTTTTTTTCCTGAATACAAATTGTTATGTTTGGGGCAAATCCAGTGCAAGACATTACTGAGTACCACTCCCCATAATTTCAAACATAGTGGTGGCTGCGTCATGTTATGGGTATGCTTGTAATCGTTAAGGACAAGATAGTTTTTCAGGATAAAAAAAGAAATGGAATGGAGCTAAGTGCAGGAAAAATCATTGGGGGAAAAACCTGGTTCAGTCTGCTTTATACCAGACACAGCATGACAATAACCTAAAACGTAAGGCTAGATCTACACTGGAGTTGCTTGCAAAGAAGACAGTGAATGTTCCTGAGTTGCCGAGTTACAGTTAGACTTAAATCTGTTTCAAAATGTATGGCAAGACCTGAAAACAGTGGTCCAGCAATGATCAAAAAACTATTTGACAGAGCTTGAAGAATTTTGAAAAAAATGATGGGCAAATGTTGCACAATCCAGGTGTGGAAAGCTCTTAAGAGTTACCCAGAAAGACTCACAGCTGTAATCACTGTCAAAGGTTATTCTCACATGAAGTGAGTCAGTGGGTTGAATACTTATCTAGTCAAGATATATTAGTGTTTTATCTTTCATGATTTTTTTAAAACAAATATTTTTTAAATGATCCTACTTTGACATTAGAGTATTTTGTGTAGATCTCAGATTTTTACAATTAAATCCATTTGAATTCCACTTTGTAAAGCAACAGAATGTGGAAAAAGGCAAGGGATGTGAATACTTTGACGGTAGTGTATGAATAAAAGAAACACCTAATGATATTGAGGGCGAGCGTATAGCAACATTGAACACTATCATATGTAGCTAAATTGACATTCACTATTAATTCATAATTCACTATTAATTCATAATGGGCAATCTGTTTGTTATTCTAAAAGAGATGGTTAACACAAGTAGTAAATGACTCAACTAAATCTGAGATTAAGTTCCCTGTCTATATCCTGTACTATATTCAAAATAGTCTTAAAAACAGACAAAACATGTTTAAAAACTGACCGTGTAGATATGCGAAAGCTTGAGACAGAGACATGGGGGGGGGGGAGATCCACAAACTCAAGAACATAACATAACAGCAACACAGAATATTATAATGTCACTATGGCTACGAGAGTCTGCCCGCCCCTCAAACATAGATCTCTATTTGTCACTCTGTGTCACTCTGCTCTAAAACCCTGGGGGAACATGGTCTCTGCTGAACACTGAGAGGACAATTGTCTCGCGCCAAGGAAGAACTGTCCTGCTTTATTCTGACACTTTGGAAGTATGCAATAATACAGCTGGTTTTGGTAGGTGCACATTTGTGTTTTGGTTTCTTCAATTGTTGATTGTGTATTCATTATTTCAAGTAAAGCATTTATTTGACTTGACATTTAGGTAGAATTGGGAATGTATTGGGAAGCGAAAATCTAAACCCAAAAATTGTTCCAAAACAAAAGTTGCAGTATTGAGAACTGGTAACTATGGTTAACAATATGTTGTTCTCAGGTTCAATGTACAATTGATTAATCACGATTAGGTTCACATCATCAAAACAACTTAGGCAGCTCATACCCAAGGGCACACCCTTGGGACCTGGCTGTCATAACAGGCCAATTTAGAACTTAGTAATATATAAATAAAGATGTAATCAAGTGGCTCACTGATACTGAATCTATATAATTAAATGTTGCACACTGTGGCTCAAATATCTAGTGGTTAAGAGGTTGGGGCCCTTAATGCTCAAATGACTCATCCTTAAATTACCCATAGGAGAACCCTTTTTGGTTTCAGGTAGAACCCTTTTTGGTTTCAGGTCCTCTGTGGAAAGGGTTCTACATGGGACCCAAAATTGTTCTACCTGGAACAAAAAAGGTTCTACCTGGAACCAAAAATGCTTCTTCAAAAGGTTCTCCTATGTGGACAGCAGAAAAACCTTTAAGATTCTAGACCTTTTGTAACACCTTACTCTAATGCTGTTGCCACCATAAATTTACGTATAGAACAGCAAATTATAGGACCTCTATAGTGGCCACACTGTTTTTACCATGTTCTTAGTCCAGACAAAAGGCTATAGCACTTCTGCAAATATTTAAATATACGTATATATATATATATATTGGAGGGGAAAAAATGTGTGTGAAGGTTGTAACTACAGATCACAATGAAATACAGCCCTGAGTCCTTGGATTTGGCCTTGTGTTAATGAGTCAGGAAACATAGTTTATTCAAAACTTCACTGTGGAAAAGGTGATGTGTTGATCTGCTTCAGTTTGCTGCCATGAGGCTGGTTTCACAATTGTCTCTAGTGTAGCAGTGGGGGGTCAGTAAAGGCTTGCTGCTCCAGACCAGAAATAGATCTGGCCAAGTCTTGTCTTTACTGTGGTCAGGTCTACGGCCGAGTAACGTCTGGTAGGTTCCTATCCCGATATCCCTCTCCATGCTGGAGGGCTCTGCATGTCCCCTCTTGCTGCTCCAGACCAAAAACAGATCTGGCCAAAGCCAGGATAAACAGCTCCCACCCAACCTCCAACCTAATTATATTCAGGTGTGTATAACTAGGCTCTTACCCTTCCTGGCCAGCAGATGTAGCCAACGAGCAGGAATATACCGACCTTCACACGCCCAACCTCTCACTCCATCACACCAGCGGTCATACAGTAAAATAAATATAAAACATTTGTCATTTATATCTACAACCCCCTTAACCAAACGGCTCCCTCATATACCTGATCAATAGAGCTTATCAATTTGTAAATTACAGTGCGTGGAGAATGGTGTTATTTCTATCAGAAAATATAAATATGTTTTTCCACTTGGATCCGACAGCTTGCTCAACTATTCATAATTGAATCGTGTGTAAACATGGTGGAATTAAAAGGGAATTAAGTCGAGGTCAGAATCTGTAGACACACCTCCACCACACATTAATTTATTTGATGTCCACCCAAAACGAATAGCATGCTATTCTCACGTTTAAGTTGAAGGTCAGAATATGTGTAGAGAGAAAGGGGCAGAGAAAGGGAATTATGTTCCATTTACGCATGCTTACCTCAGGTTGGAATTCCCCCCTATCTGCCTAAACCAAGACAGGAGGCTCACACAACTCTGAGGCCAACGCTTTTTAAGGATGAATCAAGAGTTGAGGTTGAATATGTTTCTCAGCATACTCATCCAAAAACATGCAACAAGGTGAGTAAAAAGATGCCTAGCTATTTCTCTCCAACTTGTTGCCTCTATATAGGCTATAAAAACAGTCACAAACATTTACCCACAAGGGCATTTACAATGTTGTCTGAAATGTGGCACCAGCAATCTAATATCTATGAAGAACACTAGCCAAAATGACACATGATGGCAGGCATATATGATTTCATTTCAAAAAATGTATATTCTGTTTTCAAATAAGTCTAGATCAGATCTATCATTAGGGTCTGTCAGATCTATCATTAGGGTCTGTCAGATCTATCATTAGGGTCTGTCAGATCTATCATTAGGGTCTGTCAGATCTATCATTAGGGTCTGTCAGATCTATCTTGGCTAGAATTGTTATATTGTATTCTACCATTCCTTTTTACAATTTCGTAGTAGTAAGCCTAAACAGTGTAATTCTCTTTTACCAAGAGTATATCAATGGAGGCTGGTGGGACGAGCTATAGGAGGACGGCTCATTGTAATGGCAGAATGGAATAAATGGAGGCCGACAGTAAATGTTGATAGATTGCATGTTTTAATATTTCATTAAAAAAAAAATTTACAAAAGAATAACACATCCAATATATGTAAGAAAATGTATGCACTCAGTACTGTAAGTTGCTCTGGATAAGAGCGTCTGCTAAATGACGAACATGTAAATGTAAAATATGGAAGTTTGACTGTTCCATTGATTCCATTCCAGCCCGTATAATGAGCCCGTCTTCCTATATCTCCTCCCACCAGCCTCCACTGGAGTATATGGGCTGTTCCAAGGGAGGCACTGTGGTGGATGACTGCATTTGAAGGCTGGACTGACAGAGTGGAGAGCGAACTTTAGGATGAGGGAGACAACATTCCTCAGTCTATGTGATATTGTCCAGCAACAGTGTCATTACAGGGAAGCACTGTCTGTGGAGCAGCCTGTTGCCATTTGTCTGTGGAGGCTTGCCACTAATGTAGAGTACCGAACAATCTTGTTATTGTTTGGTTCTAGGTTTGTCAACTGCATGTACAGTCACTAATCAAATTGCCAGTCTCATCCCGGAGAAAATGTTACACCTTCATATCAAGACACCAACTGAGGCTGAGTTCAGAGACATAGTAACAGATTCCTGGACCATCAACCAGGATCAAGTCAATTCTGTGGAGCAATCGATGACACATATACCCATCATAGCACCACCGCAAGACAAGTGGGACTTTTATAACAGATAGAGGTTTTACTCTTGGTCCAGAAAGGGGTTGTAGATCACAAATGAACATTAACATCGGACATCCACATTGGTTGGGTAGGCACAGTACATGATGCCCGTGTGCTGGCAAACTCAGCACTGTTTACCAAGGCTCAGTAGGGCAGACTACTCCAAAGATGGACTGAGACCTTTCATGGTGCGAAAGTGCCACTTGTAATATTAGGAGATGCCGCATACCCACTCCTTCCATGGCTGATGAAGCCCTACTCAGAGAGCAATCACACCTGTGTAGATCAACTTTAATGAGAGGATCAATAGTTCTCACATGACTTTAGAGAGGGCTTTTGGTCGACTGAAGGGAAGATGGGGGTGTTTGCTTAAACACAATGACTCTCACATTGACATAATGAACACTAATTACGGCATTCTGGGTGCTGAATAATTTTTGTGAAATTTATAATGAGTCTTTTGAGGAGGATGAAGTATAACAACAAATAATTCCCAGCAATGCAACTGGAAGGGAGCTCCTGGCAACATCTCTACGGTGAAGCATGGGGGTGGCAGCATCATGCTGTGGGGATGTTTTCAGTGGCAGGGACTGGGAGACTAGTCAGGATCGAGGGAAAGATTAACAGAGCAAAGTATAGAGAGATACTTGATGAAAACCTGCTCTAGAGCGCTCAGCACCTCAGACTGGATGAAAGGTTCACCTTCCAACAGGACAACAACCCTAAGCACACCACCAAGACAACGCAGGAGTGGCTTCGGGACAAGTCTCTGAATGTCCTTGAGTGGCCCAGCCAGAGCCTGAACTTGAACCCAATCGAACATCTCTGGAGAGACCTGAAAATTGCTGTGCAGCGACACTCCCCATCCAACCTGATAGAGATTGAGAAGATCTGCAGAGAATAATGGGAGAAACTCCCCAAACACAGGTGTGCCAAGCTTATAGCGTCATACCCAAGTAGACTCGAGACTGTAATCGCTGCAAAAGGTGCTTCAACAAAGTACTGAGCAAAGGGTCTGAATACTTATTAAAATGTCATATTTCAGATTTTTCTTTGTCATTATGGGTTATTGTGTGTAGATTGAAGAGGAAAATAAACCATTTTAGAACAAGGCTGTAACGTGACAAAATGTGTAAAAAGGGAAGGGGTCTGAATACTTTCATAATGAACATAAAGTGTAATATTGGGATGTAATCTCCAATTTATATCTGTTTTAAAACTACCAAGAAACACTCTTTGTGACACAGATTTAGCCCCCTGCAGTAAAAGGTTAAATAGCCTTTTGCCCCCTTACATTCACAAATATTCCCATAACCACTGTATTTTGTGGGTATTTGTCAATTCCACCCATATCCGAGTTATCCAATAAGGTATCAGTTTCACCGAAAGTTCATGTCACCCCTTTGCCCTTATTTGAACTCATTTTGTTGTATCTTAGCTAATTTAGCTAATTAAGTTAGTTAATAGTATGTCAAGATAACGTTAGCTGGCTAACAAAAGTTTAATGACCAAAGGAAAATAACAAAAATCACTTGGTTGCAACTTCGTATGTTAACGTTTTTGCATACGGACATCAGCAAAGGGTGTTGCCGCGTCACAATACCTCGTACCCTGGTCCTGGATCTTGGACCCACAGCCTGGGCAGGGTCCAGGATATGTGAAAGCGCCCGTAGAGTGTAGGGATGCAGACTTCCTAGTGTATGAGTGCCCTGTAGGGATGTAGACTTCCTAGTGTGCCTTTTAACACAAATACTTTCCTGTGATGTGACCACCGCAGGTGTGTGCAGTGGAATTGGTAATTTAGCATGTACTTTATGCGCACAAATATTATGAACACCTTCCTAATTTTGAGTTGCACCCTCTCCCTCCTTTTGCCCTCAGAACAGATTCAATTTATTAGGGCATTGACTCTAAAAGGTGTCGAAAGCATTCCACTGGGATGTTGGTCCAATGCTTACCACAGTTGTGTCAAGTAGGCTGGATGTCGTTTGGGTGTTGGACCATTCTTGATACAAACTGGAAATTGTTGAGCGTAAAAGACCCAGCAGCGCTGCAGTTCTACCATACCCCGTTCAAAGGCACTTAAATATTTTGTCTTGCCCATTCACCCTCTGAATGGCACACATACGCAATCCATGTCTCAATTGTCTCGAAGCTTAAAAATCCTTCTTTAACCTGTGTGGGTTTATCAATATGTGATTGTAGCTGTCACCTGGATTCCCCTTGTCAGTCTATTTCATGGAAAGTACAGTTGTTCTTAATGATTTGTACACTCAGTGTACATCTACATCCATTCAGTCAATAGTGATGTGTACTACTAACTGCAAACATGAACATTTTGGCATTGACAAAGCTGCTTTTTTCTTGTTTTCACAGATATAGCTAGCTTCCCTCTCCACTGGCCCCAAGATGGAGGTGATGAGGACCTTCAACCAGCCTCCAACCTCCAGCCATCCAACCCACACCCTTAACGACTCAGACACCTGCACTACCCTGTACAACCACCGGGGTTACGCCCGAGTCCTCATGCCCATCTTCTACTGCATTGTCTTCTCCGTGGGGTTGCTGGGCAATGCCCTGGCCTTCCACATCATCCGCCCCAACGTGAAGAAGATGAACTCCACCACGCTCTACTCCGCCAACCTGGTCATCTCCGACATCCTGTTCACACTGTCACTACCATTACGGATAATCTACTACGCCTTGGGCTTCCACTGGCCCCTGGGGGAGGCCCTGTGTAAGATCACAGGGCTGATCTTCTACATCAACACTTACGCCGGGGTCAACTTCATGACCTGCCTCAGTGTGGACCGGTTCATTGCTGTCGTCTTGCCGCTCCGATTCGCACGCTTCCGTAAGGTCTCCAATGTCCGGTACATTTGTGTCGGGGTGTGGTTGCTGGTCTTAATGCAAACTCTGCCCCTCCTCTCCATGCCCATGACTAATGAGGAACCTGATGGCCTCATCACCTGTATGGAGTATCCCAACTTCGAACTGGTGCCCAACATCTCCTATATCCTGATTGGCGCCGTATTCCTAGGCTACGGAGTCCCCGTGGTGACCATCCTGGTGTGCTACTCCATACTGTGCTATAAACTCCGCCTCGCCGCCAAGGCCAATCAGCTGACGGACAAGTCGGGGCGCAGCCAAAAAGCCATCGGGGTGATCTGCTGCGTCTCCCTGGTGTTTGTGGTCTGTTTCAGCCCCTATCACATCAACCTCCTCCAATACATGATCCGAAAGCTGATCTACACACCAGACTGTGCTGAACTCACAGCCTTCCAGATCTCCTTACACTTCACTGTTTGCCTGATGAACCTCAACTCCTGCCTGGATCCATTCATCTACTTCTTTGCCTGTAAGGGTTACAAGAGTAAGGTGCTGAAGATCCTGAAGAGGCAGGTGAGCGTGTCCTTCTCCAGCGCAGCGCGGACATTCCCCGAGGGGTCGTCCAGAGACGTCAACGATGGTATGAAGATCCACCTCAATAGCGCTACACACAAACCGTGAGAGAATATGGTGAAAGGTGAGCCGACGACCAACCAACAGATTGGAGAGCCAACAACCATCAATCAGACCGGTGAGCCAACGATCAGCCAACAGACCGGTGAGCCAATGACCAGTCAACGACCAAGTGAGAATGATGAGCCAATGACCAACAGTTCAGCAGCCAACAGTTACCAGCAGTGAGACAGAAACCAGCAAATTGCCAGAAGATCTCTGAGGAGAACTATAACTCTATAACTGATTACAAGTTTAAAGAGGCATCTCACACCCTCTGGAAATAGAGACACTGATCTAGGACAGCCCAGGTAGCAGACTGTTTCTGCATCCAACAAAGTGCTTGCCTATATAATGACAAGTTGATCAAAAGGAGAAACACATAAGAACATTATTAAACAGCATGGCCGCTTGCATGAGAAGATGTCTTGAAATGGACAGCTGAATATTACTTAATTGTTTCAGAGATTCTGATCAATGAATACAAAGCTTTGGACCATTACAATGCAGAGGAATGAAGATTAGAAACCATGTTGATTATATTTTTTGTATATACACTTAATGAATTATTCTTCAAAATAACCTTGTGATTATTGATAAATGTTAAATATTTCAACACCATGTACTAAATGTAACCATGTCCCTCAATTAATTGAATCAGGATCAATGACATTTTTTACCAAGATGTTCAAATGTATTAATTAGTTTGTTCACAATGGTTTCCCTCTGTTCTTGATTAATGTGATTGTTGTATGTGGCCATCAAACCATGTCATTTTAAATAAATAAGAAATATAAATAAATTATCCCGTGGTGTTCCAAGGTCATGTGGTATTTCTCAGAAAGATACAATGAATATCCGTCCACATTGGTGATGTTGACCTGATTTCACTGTAGGCCCACAACGCTTGCCCAGCACAACGCAGTAACTTTGCTGAGCCCCAAGAGGGCAGTGTTACACAGAATACAGTAGAATGTAGATTGATTGTTTTATAACACGGTTGTGTCCTTAATTCACTGGATGGTTGTTTGTAAAGTCCTGTCTAAATTAGCCTGGGGACATGCCTACGAAAGGAATGTTTTATTAGAATGATCAACCCACATTGGCCTGCATTCGTCTGTCCACCAAAACATTTACACCTGCTAGACTAACCTATATTGTTGTTTTCTGAGGGTGCTGTATGGAGTGATATTAGTGCCACCACAAATTGAATTAGAATTATTTTGAATTTGTATTAAGAATAATTGAATTCTGTAATATAAGTCCATAGTGCTGGGCTCCATAAGAATACACCTATAGCAGGTAAGTAATGAGTCTGACCCCAACCTAAAGAAGTGCTGCCAGAAACACAAACATGATGCCAACCACATGATGGCAGGAAGACATCACACAGACTGCTGTCACAACAACATATTACTACTATTACACAACACAACATCTGGCATAGTCAGCAGACTGAGGGAAAAAGACATTTACAACTATATTTATTACCAAAGACACACTTCAGAAGCAAAGCATATAACATGTGTATATATGTAGATATATATATATATATCAACTACTCATTGATATGGTTTACAGTATATGACTATATTCACTACGTTTAGGCATTCTAATCCACCCTTAATGCATAGAGGGGTATCATATTGTCCCTCCTCTGGATTGAGATGACACCTTGACATGATTCATATCAGTACCACACACTAACCGACCCATCATAGCAAAACATGCAACACATTTCATCTTTGAGGAGATCAAAGAAATGGGGGAAGCAGCCACATGGTTCAGCAGCCACATGGTGCAGCATAGTTTTCTTGAGTGTAGGAAACGTCACATAGTGTGGGAAAGTGTTACAGATGCTTCTCTCCATTGTGTCTCAAATCCTCAGTGGCGGAGATGATCTTTGATGATGATGGAAAAGACAAGTCTGCATGGAGAGAACAAGTCAGCCCTTATGACCCTCGAGACTTGTGATTTGCTGTGTCCACTTTGTAATCCACTAAAGCTTGATCATAAAAATATTATTTACACACACACACACACACACACACACACACACACACACACACACACACACACACACACACACACACACACACACACACACACACACACACGTACACAAACAAAATCCCCTGCTATGTTTTCATGTCCCGGTCCATCCTTAACCTTGAGGAATCTCACTCAAGGTGCGCAGACAGTTTGCATCCATTAAAAAGTCGTGGTAAAAACCATCTCCGGGCGTCAGCGTAAAGTGTATTACCACCCGTTCTTATTTCCTGTTTATATGGCGACTACCTCAACATCCTGTTTTTAATTACTTCTCTCCAGCAGCATATGCTTCTGGTGGCAATCTGCTGCGGATTACTCCCCCAAGAGCTAATGCGCTGTGACAGACCCCACTTTTCCAATCAATAACTCTCCCTAAATCTGCCATCTTCTCCGCCTGCCAAAAGCACTACCCACTTCTAATCGCACATCATTTTCTTTAAGGGTGTCTAATTGCAGATTGAAGCTGTAGATCTTTCTTGAGTTCCCTGATAAAGAAAAGAGAGGCCGCACACACAGCAATAATGTGCGGGAATATAATCTCTGTATCTAAGTATACATTTTGTCCAGCACCGGTTAACTAAAGTTTGGGAAGTGCATATCACTTTCTAGTGTTTCTTCCATAGCTAACTACTAAACTCTTTAAAAAAAGATGCTATCTAGAGCCTAAAACAGTTCTTCAGCTGCTCCCATAGGAGAACCCTATGGGAGCAGGTAGAACCCTTTTGAGTTCCACGTTAAACCCTTTCCACAAAATAGTTCTACCTGGAACCAAAAATGGTTCCACCTAGAACCAAAAATGGTTCTTCAAAGGGTGCTCCTATGGGGGCGGCCGAAAAAAAACCTTTTGGAACACTTTTTTCTAAGAGTGTATATCAACAGTGAAAACAATACAACACAGGACGTGAAGGGGGTTTTACACTGTCGCACTGTAACAACCAATAAAACGGTACTTCTGAAATAGCACTGTTTTCACTTCCCCCTTTGTGTGTTGAGCTCAACACTCCAAGAGAAAGAAAGAGAGAGAGAGAGAGATATGGCTGCATGCCTCAGTGTTTCACAAGTGTCTTGAAGTGCTTGTGAGGCCTCTGGTAGAATGCTGAGAGAGAGAGAGAGAGAGAGAGAGAGAGAGAGAGAGAGAGAGAGAGAGAGGACATGATACAAATAAATGAGGTAAGTAGCTGCACTTTTACTGAGCTCCCAGCGCTATTTAGATCGAGCTAATCTCGTCTGAAGAAATGTACTACATTTATTTTTTAGATTAAATGGTACTTTTGGGGTATGTTTTAAATAGATAAACAGGACGTATTGGTTGATCAAACACACATACAATTATATGGAGAAGCATCTGTTTCTCGATTTTGTCTGTTGTCTCAGGTTAAACCACACTGAGTGAAATCTTGATACATAAAAGTATAATTACAGTTGAACAATATAACATGCCATAATATGATATGATTATTGTCGTAATAATCATACTTTTGTTCTTTTGTTCCACTAAGCTATTCATTCTCGACACCAGCTCAATTTACAGATATATCTTCAAACTCAAAGGGAAGTTAAAGAGATGCTCTGGAATTTGGCATATAATTAGGGCTCTATTCAAATCAGATTCACTTTAGCCAACATCTGCATAGTAGTTGTTTTAGCAGAACTGTGTTAGAGCTGTCAAATCCACAAGTGGCTCCATGCAGTATACCTAAAGCGGAGTCACATTAACAGAAATCCTATGCAGCCTATGTTTACAAGTTTGAACAATGGAATGTGAGATGTAATCTACACCTTGATTGGGATGATAGAAATCCTCATTATTTTGTTGAATGCTTTTTCAATGTGGGTCTAATTATTTCTATATAGCCTACACGTTCTTGCTCTGAACTTCTAAAGAAAGTGGGTCCGGTGTGGCTTCGTAACAACGAGCAAGAGCAGCTACTCACCAAATTGACGGCTTCATTCAGTTCCTCCACCGACATGCCAAAACATCTGCTATGCGGGTGTCTACTAGTGCCGGTTAACGCTTGATCTGATTGAATCTAGGCCTAAGTATTTTCTAAAACCTTCCGCTTTGGGCTGGATGTTTCTATGTGTAGTTTATACATGAATAATCTATCTACTTTCAGACCTACTGGCTAAAACATATATGAAAGTCCTGGATAATCTCTTTAAGTGAGAGAGGGTTCCTAACCCATTTACAGTAAATGGTCACAAAGGGTTTTCCAGTCAAGGTAACCAAAAGATTCCCATCAACTACTGTACTTTCACTTCTTTATATCTTGTACTCTCTTCTCCTTTTCTGCTCTGATTCAAGACCCAAAACCCTTCAAATCCTTTCTCTCGTAAGCTTGTAAAAAGGGAAACAGGGCTCAATGTCACATGGATGTCTGTCTCTATTCTCTGTATCTGCAACTGTAAGACATACACATGATTACAGTAAGACAATTGTCACCTTCCTGTTCATCTACTATTGATACTGCAGGTGCACAGCTGGGCCATTCTACAAATTGAGTGCCTTTTATGGTAGTGCAATTTTGAAAAGAAAAAAAACTATTTATTTCAACAAATTGTAATATTTTGCCTTAAAGAGCACATGTTCAACTTCATAACAAAAAGTTTTCCCATCTCAAGAGGTTAAATGAAGAAAAGTGACTATAAAAGTGACAGAGTTGGCTGTAACAGGGTTGACGATATCAACTGGTTTCAACTGGTACCCCCAGGCCCCAAATGCAGTACTCTGGCCCTGACGACAACCAGCTCACCTGCTTTAACACTATGGTTTGACCAGGCCTATTCAATGCTCTTTTGAAGAAGAAAAATTAAGGAATGGTTTTACCATATTAAAAGGACAAATATAAATGAATAACTAATCACATTAAATACATTCTTATAAGATACTTCCCAAAGAAACCAATTTCATGATATTTCATGTGTTATTTTTCTGCAGACAGTATAAGTCAGCAGACATATCATACGATTATTGCCACATTTATTTGATCATGTGACTTATTTGGTCTAGTGGCTTATGCCACAGAGCATAACACATGCATACCAGAGTTACTCTGTACCCAGAGTTACAGAGTCTTCTATTGGGGTCCTAGTTGTTAAATAAAACTACAAAATCTGTGTTAATGTTCATCTATTTACTTATCATGTGCTCTTTTTCAGCAGTACCATTTCACAAAGTAGTTAGATGCATCATGGGAGTGGATCAGAACTTCTCTACAGTAGTGGACCTGAACACATCTAATATAACCATGGAGTACAGCTCAGCCCGCTCAGTGGAACAGGTCCCTACAGAATACCGCATCGCAGGCCTGGTCTTCTACTGTGTCATCTTCACCATTGGCATAGTGGTCAATGTCACCGCATTATGGGTATTTGCATTGACCACCAAGAGGAGGAACTCCGTCTCGGTCTACATGATCAACGTGGCCATAGTGGATCTCGTCTTTATCATCCTTCTCCCCTTCCGGATGGTTTACTATGGCCAGGACTACTGGCCGTTCGGAGACATCTTCTGTCGGGTCAGCGCGGCTCTGACTGTCTTCTACCCCTGCATGGCCCTGTGGCTCTTCGCCCTGATCAGCACTGACCGCTACGTGGCCATCATCCAGCCCAAACACAGCAAAGAGCTCAAGAACATCCCCAAAGCCCTGGTAGCATGCATCGGGGTGTGGATCATGACCCTGGGTAGCACTGTCCCCTTGCTCTTCCCAGATCACGACCCGGATCGCTCCTCCAACTTCACCACCTGCATCAAGATGCGTGACATCATCCACCTGCGAACGGACAACCCCGTCCACTTCACACGCCTGGCCTTCTTCTTCCTGGTGCCGACCTGTATCATGATTGGTTGCTATGTGGTCATCGTGGATAATCTCGTCCACGGACGGACTTCCAAGCTCAAGCCCAAGGTCAAGCAGAAGTCCATCAGGATCATCATCACGCTCATCGTCCAGGTGCTGGTGTGTTTCGTGCCCTTTCACGTTTGTATGGTGGTTCTGTTGCTGGACGGTGGTGATGGTTCGAACTACAGCACGTGGGGGGCCTTTACAACATTCCTGATGAACCTGAGTACAGTTCTGGATATTATTCTTTACTACATTGTCTCCAAGCAGTTCCAAGATAGAGTGATCAGTGTGATTCTGTACAGGAACTACCTGCGTAGCGTACGGAGGAAGAGCAGACGCACACACACAGGGAGTGTGAGGTCGCTCAGTAACTTGACCAGCGCCATGATCTAAAGGTGGAAACCAAACTCAACTGTGCAAAAGAAGGTGACCCAGGGACTTAACAGATGCATACCTGGCAGACAGTGGCGGTCGGTGACATTTATTATGAGGGAGGACAATACATTTTTTTATGGGCATGGCCTTATTTCTATTACAGCATATTGGATGATTGTCATTCATATTCCATTCACCCAGCTCAATGTGACATCGATAGGTTTCAGCTACTACATGATACTCACATTTCCCTATCATGAGGTTGGTACAGCGTAGCCCATGAATGAAAGTTTACAACCACAGGTCGAGGGAAAGATTTGAGTTATCAAGGTGGCAGACAGTGACACATTCAATACTGTCTTGCACACTCTTGCCCACATCTAGCTGATCTATGGTGTAATCATTAGTCCAACAGTTGCAAACAAAAGTTGCAGGTATGTTTTTCCCCATTTCGTTCTGTTCGCTTCTGTTTAAGAAATGTTTTTCAACAGAATTGGTAGAAGGAATATACCCCTGATCACACGCAAACACAGTTCACTTCACAGCAGCCACATACAAACAGCATGAGCACAACACAACACATCAGCTGTCTGTGACCAGGCGAAAAAACCTTCCCAAGCCAAAATGTCATATCATAACCGCTAACCGCTACACACAGCCTACATCGTTGTCACCATATTAGCTAACGTCATAGTCAACATAGCTACTACAACTAACATGTTAGTAAACCCTCTACAATCATGCAGTATGGTGTACAGTCAGCAAACTTGCTTCTCCTTTATTTTTTAAGAAAATAATGTGTTCAAAATTGATAAACTATTGTCTTTCTTTCTCGTTGAGTCAACTACTCACCACATAGTATGCACTGCAGTGCTAGCTAGCTTTAGCTAATGCTTTTAGTACTAGATTCATTCACTGATCCTTTGATTAGGTGAACAACATGTCAGTTCATGCTGCAAGGGCTCTGATAGGTTGGAGGCAGTCCTCAGGAAGTTCATAATTACTGTGTAGGTCTATGGAAAGGGGTGAGAACCATGAGCATCCTAGGCTTTTGTATTGAAGTCAATATACCCAGAGGAGGATGGAAACTAGCTGTCCTCTGGCTACACTATGGTGCTACCCCAGAGAGTGCTGTTGAGGCTACTGTGGACCTTTGCATCAGCTGTCTGTGACCAGGCGAAAAAACCTTCCCGAGCCAAAATGTCATATCATAACCGCTAACAGTGTTTTCATAAATTATTTGGTGACGTGAATACATTTTGTATAGTTTTATCTAAAAAGGATAACTTTTTAATATTTCACTTATTTTTATTTTCATCAAATTTGTAGAGGAGGATGGTCCTTCCCTTCCTCCTCTGAGGAGCCTCCACTGCTGGCAGAGTGTTCCAACACTGAGTAAAGTATTCGGGTGTGTTCAGACTGGTGATTCAGTAACTTAATCACCATTTACATTTGAAATGATGGGTTGGAAGGGGGGTTAAGGGTCATGGCGGAAGACTGGGTACAGGCCAGATATATAAACTCACCTGACAAGGACTACTCTTCCCAAAATGGAAAGTGATAGCATCCAAATGACTTACACACACTTGACATGGTGTGTCAAACCTAACTAAATTGACCCATATGGTAAGGAGCTATATGAATAATATAATGATTCATATATGGGTACACCTAAAACATATCTTCTAAGAAATAGTCCACATTAATACAAAGGCATAATATAAGAACCATAATTGTTTTACTTACATGTTGTCACATATACAGTGTATGTGAGAAACACAAGAATCATGGATGTTTTGTGCTTTCTTCTAAGAAGTAGGCCATAGATTTACTTATGACATTTCATTAAATCCTTGTGTGTGTGTGTTTGCTGTGGGCTTCATGTTCAACTCATTAAAAAAAACAGATTTGAATCCACACTCACTGTACGGGAGCATTGTTTTACCATAAACATCTCAGAATAGTCAAGACTGATTTAATTACCCTGAGACTACTGTACAGCAAATGTACACATCAAGGTTATTAGAGTAAACTAAAACTGAAACTAAAATAAAAACGAATCATGAAAAAAATATTTATTAAAGTGAAGTAAAATAATTAACAAACCCGTTTGAAAAAGTAAAACTATACTGGGAATTATGATCAGTTTACGTACAGTATATATGTTTTTCTACATTTTGGGAAAAAATCTAATGGGGTTTTCAAACTTTAATTTCATATCTGGTTTTCAAGCTTCTGAATCTGGCGGGTCACATTGAGATTGACTTGTATTTAAAGGTAGATGACGTTGCCATGAGTAGCACCACAGATATTGGTCGCATTTCCCTGCTCAGACATTGCATAAGTCATCCAATGGTTGCAATAACATGTCGGTAGTGTTCCTCTACTCAGATGTTGCTTGTGTTTTCCAGATCTTACAACACCTGGATAGGTGTTTTAATTATGAGCAAACCACATCACATGGTATAGCAGTCTGGTACCTTACTGCACAGTTGATGACATGGCATACAACCATTGGCTGACGCATGCAACGTCTGAGCAGAGGACACCACCATGATGTGGTTAGCTGATACGTAAAATGACTGTCCGGGCATTGTAAGATCTGGCACACATCAGGAACATCTGAGCAGAGGAACGCGCCCATTAAGATGAGCTTGATACTTTGTCCTCAGACAGCCACACAGTATCTATGAGTGTACACGGGTGCACTTCACGCCGCTACAATGTGATAGCTAGGGGACCAAAACAGTTGAGAAGTTTAGCCTCGTGCTTCAACATTCCTGGTTGTTGCAGAAATTGACCCACTACTAGTGTTTACTTCCTGCATCTACGTCATCTGGCTGAGTCTTCCTTTCAACCTAACCTGTGACCTGACCCATCACCTTACGCATTAGTGCTCCACAGTGGCAAGAAGTTACATCCCAAAAAACACTAACGTCTCCTGTCCCCAATACCAAAACAAAAACTGAAACTAGATAAGAACTAGTGAATCATATCTGAAAACTAACAAACTAAACTGAATTTCAAATAAAAATCTTCAATCTTAAAAAATCAAATACAGTAACACAAAACTATAATAACCTTGGTACACATCACATGAGACATCTAACATGTGCGGAACTACGGAACTACTGAATTTGATCACTGGAAAAGGACAGTAAGAGTGCGTGCATTATACACTATATATACAAACGTATGTGGACACCCCTTCAAATTAATGGATTCGGCTATTTCAGCCACACCCGTTATAAAATCAAGCACACAACCATGCAATCTCCATAGACAAACATTGGCAGTAGAATGGCCTTAATGAAGAGCTCAGTGACTTTCAACGTGGCACGGTCATAGGACGTGGCACGGTCATAGGATGCCAGTCAGTTCGTAACATTTCTGACTTGCTAGAGCTGCCCCGGTCAACTGTAAGTGCTGTTATTTTGAATTGGAAATGTTTAGGAGCAACAACGACTGAGCTGCAAAGTGGTAGGCCACACAAGCTCACAGAAGAGGACCACCGAGTGCTGAAGTGCGTTACACTGTCCTCAGTTGCAACACTCACTAACAAGTTCCAAACTGCCTCTGCAAGCAACTTCAGCACAATAACTGTTCTTCGGGAGCTTCATGAAATTGGTTTTCTTGGCCGAGCAGCCGCGCACAAGCCTAAAATCACCATCTGCAATGCCAAGCGTCGGCTGGAGTTGTGTTAATCGCACCGCCATTGGACTGGAGCAGTGGAAATGCGTTCTCTGGAGTGATGGATCACGCTTTACCATCCCGCAGTCCGATGGACGAATCTGGGTTTGGTGGATGCCAGGTAAACGCTACCTTCCCAAATGCGTCGTGCCAACTGTAAAGTTTGGTGGATGAGAATAATGGTCTGGCGGTGTTTTCATGGTTCGGGCTAGGCCTCCTTAGTTCCAGAGAAGGGACATTTTAAAGCTACAGCATACAATGACATTGTAGACGATTCTGTGCTTCCAACTTAGTGGCAACAGTTTGGGGAAGGCCCTTTCCTGTTTCAGCACCCCCGAGAATAAAGCGAGGTGCATACAAAAATAGTTTGTCGAGGTTGGTGTGAAATAATTTTACTGGCCTGATGTCAACCCCATCAAACACCATTGGGATGAATTGGAACGGCGACTGAGAGCCAGGCCTAATCGCCCAACATTAGTGCCCGACCTCACTCATGCTCTTGTGGCTGAATGGAAGCGAAGTACCAACATCTAGTGGAAAGCCCTCTCAAAAGAGTGGGGGCTGTTATATCATATTAATGCCCATGATTTTGGAATGAGATGTTCTACGAGCAGTTGTCCACATACCATTGGTCGCATAGTATAGCTTCGTAAAGGCTTAACAGCAAAGTCAGCATAAATCATCTGTCATCTCTGAGCGGTGTTACATCTCGAACAGGAAACAGTGGTGGAAGTCAGTAAAAGGTTAGAGGGTCTGTGTTCTTAGGCCTTCGGTTGTGGTTTTGTATCATAGCTACAGTACATTGTTCATAGTATCTTCTGTCATGACAAAACATTATCTTAATCTCCTCAAAGTAACCATTTAAAAATGCTAAACAAAATGGGGGGGGCGCTATAATACAGGAAATGACAAGTATTCTCTTCTTTTGAGCTGCTGTTTCATAGCACGACCAGATAGTGGCAGTGTAAATGTACCACAGAAAATGACAATAGAGCCACATGTCCAGCACAAGGAAAATGTAAGTAATTTCAATAGAAATAGATGGCAATCCTGTTCAAAGACTGAAATTATCTAACTTGTTCAATCTTTTTTAATCTACAATGCTTAATATTTCATACCAAAAAGGCCATTATTTCAACACACGTGTAGTACAGTATGTCCAAACATTGATCTGGCTACAGCTCAATTAACATGTGTGGAGTAGTCCAAGCATGTCGGGAAGTTTTACGCAACGTTTTGGTTGAAAATATGATGTCATGGTCAGATTTTATACCGATTGCAAAATCTAGTTTCAAGCAGATTCTTTTTTGCATTTCCACATGACCAGACACGTTTTTCTTCAATGACCAGACAAATGTTTTAAATTAATTTGAGATACGGAATAGTGGAAGTTAATCAATATATTACTTTACCAGGCATCTTATTGTAGCAAGGAAAATACATTGGTTGTACAGTAAGTTGGTTATTTCAACCAGAAAAAAAAACAATTGAAACCATAAAATTACATCATTATGACATCCCATGCCAAATTTGGCTCACTGAGAAATAGAACCAAAGATAGACCATTACAAAATACAGGGTAGCCTACAGTGATGAAAATAATGAAACAGAAGAATAGTGTAGGGGGACATTGTACAAAACATTCAGAGATGTCATGAACAAAGATACATGCTGTATATGATGCAGATAAGAAAATAAATCACATTTGTTTCTATTTCACATTTCTATTATACTGTATACTGCACCACATTAAGGGTAGATGGAATGGCTTTTCCATGTGGGTTTATTATACTATGCCCAACTCCTAGACCCATAGCAATGTTGCAGTAAACATTCAAATGTCCATATTGTTGAATGTCATTTAAAGGGATAGTTTAACCAAATTAGAAATGTACTTGCTTTTTAATTGATAATATTCAAGTCACGTATTGACCCTGAGAGTCAGTGGCCAATGGCTTACAATTAGCATTAACATGGTTGTAATCAAGACAATGGCCGTGGCAGGGTCTATGGTTGAAACGACCTAAGTCGGTAACTTGAGGGTTAACAGCTCATGTCATGAATGTGATGTTAGTCACTGTATGACGGAATATTATTCATCCTGGTGATTATCCTGGGCCCTGTAGTAGCCTATATGAGTACACACAGGTCTCAGCCTCTAAATTACATGGCAGACCTGAATGTCCACAGACCTCATTTTACTTAGTAAGGGGCTGTTTTAATTCCCAGTCACGGATACTGTGAAACATCATCTCATTAGAACTGGAGTTTGTTCTGTCATTCAACATGATAGCTACGTGACAATCAATGCTAATAGCCTCTTGCTTCATACTCTTTGTGTAGGAAGTCACTCCGCTACTTATGGTAATGTCACATCGCTGAATCTGTCTTAAAAGTTGCAATACTTAGAAATCGCTCCGCCATTTCCCAGTTGCTAAAATTGTAATAGTCCGCCTAGTTTCAGGCAATGTATAGTATAGAGAATAATTGCACCATCTAAACCACTGTGAAATATATTTTCAATAGCCAAAAGTATTGTATTTTCAACTGTGTAGAAGCTGGTCTTCAAAACCGAAAGCAAAAGACACAAAAACAAAATGTAGGAACGGGAAGCATAGACACACTTTCAATAAGAATGACAGATCAATAACTCATATTTCTATGTCAATTTGGTTGAATTGCCACTTTAATCCAGATATATTACACTATGATATGTTTATAGGCCACACTACTACAGCCTTTGGTGGTGTTTTAGGTCAACTATATGCAGTTGGGCATCAGATTGCTTGATCATATGATGTGGTTGGCTGGTATGTTAAACACCTATCCAGGCATTGTGAGATCAGGCACAGGCACAGTTTGGGCTAAACAGTTATATTAGTTACATACTGTGTCCTCATGTGTGATGTCTCCAAACTTCCCTTATAACCATCTCCAGGAGAAGGTGGAGATTAGGTATGTAGATATTATGTAAACAGTGTTACATGTGATATCCGCAAGCTGTAGAGTTCCAAATTAGTTTTTGAATGACAGTCGCATCCTGTCAATTTAAAATGTTGCAGATTTTTAGTGCCCGGGTTGTGCTGCAATTGTAAAATGTAGACCAATATCTGTGGTTGATTGAACTTGCCTGGCGCAATGACATGTCGTCATTGTAAATACGAATTTGCTCTTAATTGACTTACCTGAATAAATAAAGTGGGGGAAAAATGGAACCAATGGAATCCCAGTGAGCAAAACCGGTTGAAAATATATCATTTAAACTGCCAAACTGGCTGAAATTTTCAAACAGTTTTGCTAACTGAGATAGTCCTGAAGAGCAAATCCCACACATCTGGCACTCCAGACAGGCACAATCAAACGCTCAACGTATATCAAGAAAATAAATACAATCTGAACCCAGGTCAGAGATCGGTATCTTCTTAGAGATCAGATACGGCAGAAGTGCTTTATAAATTATTTGGTTTTGACTACCACTGATGAAGTACTAAAGGTACTAAAGCTTGACTAGAGGTCAAAGATGAAGGTGAAGTACCAGAGGGTCGTCTGTCTGTCCTACATGTTCCACATCAAAGAGAAACTCCCCAACCCTTTGCCTCACCAAACAGCACAATTACATTTAAAACAATTACTCTTTCTGTCGAGACTCCTGTGATGAATTATCCGGAAGCTTCCCTCTCAGTAATTCCGAATCTTCACAACAAGTGCTTTTGTTGTCGAGAAATTAATGAAAACAAAATTGTCTTTCACTTCGAGCTGATCTAAGAGTGCGACAGCCAGATGTTCGGCTCGAGGAGTAGAAAAACAGTCAGCATTAAATGAAGCTCTGTGAAAATACCATTTTTTTCCCGCTGCTCGTGTGGAAAACAAATCAGGCGCCGGGCGCAGTGGCCATCTGTTTTGTTATTTGATATGTGTGAATACATGTTGTAATGACTTTGTTTGTGAATCGCGCGGCACGGCGGAACACACAAGAGCTCTCAAAGTGCTGGAGTGTTCAAAGCTAATCATATAATTGGACACAATATTCGATGACAAATGGAGACGTGCAGAGTCAGCCAGCTGGGGATGTGAATATGTAATCATTGTAAAATCATATCATTTTGCATATTTGAAGACAGCTTAATAGAGTTTGTGTGTCAGCACACTATCAAGTGATGATCAGAGACTCCATTACCGTATTTGTGTTCAAAATATTGCTTTGTTGGACTATCCGTCATGGCGGATTCTGTGTGTGACTCAACATTTTAAATCATTACTGAATTTAGTAGCATTTTACTTGACTTTACTACTGTAGATTTCTGGACATTAGTTAGTCATGTGTATATGCTACTGGGTATCAGACATGCTGTACATGTGGGAGTGACCAACATGAAGGTATTCTGAAATAAGAGAACAGTTTGTTGCAGAAACGATGTAGCCTTCACTTTTAGAAAGTAGACAGCGGATAGGGTGAGTTTGTCCTTTACAATATGAAAGTGCTATGAACATCTGGAAAAGCTAACATTAATCAATTATTATTAATAAATCAATTATTACACAAGGGTAAATTAGGCACTAGCATTGAATACAGTAAACACGTGAATTCAGCTAAAGTACAAGGCAATTTCTCAACAAGATTTGAATTAATGCTTGAGAACACACAGAGCATATTACCAGCGACGGTTCCACACACACTTACCGTACAGTCAGTGTTGTCATATTGTTCCCATGAAAACCTATGGCAAAATGATGAACCTACAGTAACAAAACACTGCTCTACTCCTACAGTACCAGCCCCAGTCTCTACTGGGTCTGTATCTGTGGCATTAGCCTCAAGCAGCTGCCTGTGTTTACTGCACATCATTTAGCACTTTCTCCTGGGGTACTTTAATACACAGAGCCTCTCCCCTGGTAAAGTTTACAATAGGATGTTGAAAGATACCATATTAAATGACAGGCACATGTGTGGATTAAATGGTGTACTGTACACACATACTGTAACAATGGTAACCCCATGTGAGGAGCTGTTTAGGACCTTGGCACTGAGAATGGCAATGGTTCCTTTTATCTCAGATTACACCATGGCTGCATAGTACATAAACTAGATATTGCTTTGTTTCTGATGCAAATCTGCTGCAGTGGGGGAGTGCTCCATCCCCCTCCTCAGATTATGCCAAGTATCTAGTTACATGACACACCTCTGACTTCTCACGGGTTGTTTGACCTGTCAATCACCACCTCTGCCTTACCTCAATCACAAGGTTAGGCGGGACCATTATATAATGTAAGAGGTGAGCCGGCACATGCTGGGTTAAGATTCAGTATAACCTTAAAAACTTCTTAGGGATCAAATCCCGTCAACGGGATCGATTTGACAACATCTGGTGAAATGGCAGAGCGCCAAATTCAAATTAAATTATTAGAAATATTTAACTTTCATATAATCACAAGTGCAATACACCAAATTAAAGCTTTACTTCTTGTCAATCCAGCCACCATGTCAGATTTCAAAAAGGTGTCACGCCCTGGCCATAGAGAGGCTTTTATTCTCTATTTTGGTTAGGCCAGGGTGTGACTAGGGTGGGCATTCTAGTTGCTTTATTTCTATGTTTTGGCTGGGTATGGTTCTCAATCAGGGACAGCTGTCTATCATTGTCTCTGATTGTGAATCATACTTAGGCAGCCTGTTTTTCCACCTTAGTTGTCGGTAGTTGTCGGTAGTCTTTGTTAGTGGCCTGTATAGCCCTAGTAAGCTTCACGTTCGTTGTGTTGTTTCTTGATTTGTTGGTGACATTCGTAATAAAAAGAAATGTACGCTTACCACGCTGCACCTTGGTCCGGTCCTTTCCCTGATGACGTTCGTGACAGAAGGCTTTACGGCGAAAGCAAACCATGTGATTATCTGAGGACAGCACCCCATAAAACAAACACAGACATGACGCGACACAAAACTCTGAAATAACGTTCATGCCTAACCTTTCACGAGTTTCTTCTGTTGGCACTCCAATATGTCCCATAAACATCACAAATGGTCCTTTTGTCCGATTAATTCCGTCGTTATATATCCAAAATGTCCATTTATTTGGAGCGTTTGATCCAGAAAAACACCGGTTCCAACTCGTGCAACATGTCTACAAAATATCTAATAAGTTACCTGTAATCTTTGTCCCAACATTTCAAACAACTTTCCTAATACAACTTTAGGTATTTTTTAACATTAATAATCAATAAAATTTAAGACGGGATAAACTGCTTTCAATAGCGGATAAAAACAAGTGGAGTGAGCTTTCAGGTCGTGCGCCCCTAACAAACAGTACCCTAGAATCGAGCCTCATTCTGAACAGCCCTACTTCTTCATTGCACAAAGGAAAAACATCAACCAATGTCTAAAGACTGTTGACATCCAGTGGAAGCGATAGGAACTGCAAGCAAGTGCCTTAGAATTCTAGATCCCCGTAGAAAACCCATTGAAAAGAGAGTGATCTTAAAAAATTATTTTCCTGGATGGTTTGTCCTCAGGGTTTCACCTGCCAAATACATGCTGTTATACTCACAGACATCATTCAAACAGTTTTAGAAACTTCAGAGTGTTTTCTATCCACATCTACTAATAAAATGCATATCCTAGCTTCTGGGCCTGAGCAGCACGCAGTTCACTTTTCATCCAGACATGAAAATACCGGGTACGCAGAGCGATTGTTCCTTAACTAAAGAGGCACCAAGATTTTCCATCAACAGTTGGTGGCGCTCTATAATTCAGAAGGTATTGTTGTTTATCTGTGTTAGCTAGAATTCTGGAATTCAATCAGAGAGCAACGTTAAGGTAGTGTCTTTAATCACAAACTGCTCTCTGCATGCA
This sequence comes from Oncorhynchus masou masou, assembly GCF_036934945.1. Taxonomy (NCBI): domain Eukaryota; kingdom Metazoa; phylum Chordata; class Actinopteri; order Salmoniformes; family Salmonidae; genus Oncorhynchus; species Oncorhynchus masou. The sequence continues at coordinate 2,186,987 of NC_088221.1, read as the reverse complement.
GATACACACACGTACTGTATGCGCGTGCACCCATACACACACAAGTACACATACGCACATTCTACAAACTGGAAACATCTGTAAAGGGAATCTACTTGGTGACAGAGACATGTTTTTACACCAGGGGGAAAAATAACTACATTGAGCTACAGTACTACCACTGATACAGAAGGAATTCTCACTTGTGTTTGCTGTTCATTCAGAATGTCAGAGCTCACCCAGTAATGCCCCCCTCTACAAGCTCTGTGATGTAAGTTACATTACAATGGTATTTACTCTCAGTCTCTTACACACCAATATGGTATCTGTTCCTTTGGAAAATCTCCATAAAAATATATATTCTGGCGTAAAGAGTTCTCTGCGCTATCAAACTGACTACAATTGACCAAGTTGTTAGCAGTGGGGAGAGAGAGAGAGAGAGAGAGAGAGAGAGAGAGAGAGAGAGAGAGAGATGTAATGGCATTGATTACAGCCGTGTGTCTATTTTAGTAGATTGTGATGAAGCAAGCTGATTCACACACACAGTGAATCATTGCACCATTAGAGTGTATGTATAATGTAAGGGGCCTTCTTTTTTCCGGCTCCACTCAGCTAGGAGCCTGAAACTTGGGAGCCTCGCTCTTGTCAGGCCCTTCATTGATTATTCCAAAATGTATTTTAAGTCGCTATAAAGTGGCTTGTTCCTGACAGCGTACAGAGGGGATGGGTATGTGAATGTTTTTAATTGTATCCTGTGAATTAGGATAGAGGGGATGGAGGCGGGGGGGTAGGGTGACTCCAAACGGACTGTGTCAGGGGAGTTAATATTTAATCTCACATCGCTTTTCTCATTATCCATGGTATCGCGCTGGCGAACATGGAGGGCTACATTACGAGACGGCTAAAGAGACACGAGTAGAGGCATTGTAATTCCTAAACGCGGCCTCGAATGGGATGCTGTACTGAGAGGAAGACATGAGTAGGAATGTTGTAAAACAGCATTGAACAAATGACAGAGAGAGAGAGAGAGCTGAGTACAGAGAACCACTTTGGCAGCACTGTGTTACCCTGCTGAGGTGACGGTAAACCAGTTAAATATGATTTGATATTCATCTCAGTGTTTGTGTCAGGGTTTGTTAGAACTGAATTATCTTACCGCTTACACTTTGAATTTAACGGAATTGCGCACATTAGAGTTTTGGGCCCCATGTGTTAGTGGCAAGCCCTTCAGTACAACAGCATGTGGTGGTGTAAGCATGTGTATGCATGCAGGAGGGTATGCACACAGTATGTGTTTGTGCACATCATTATGGTTTTGTACTGGTATGAACACGTGTCTGTCTTGTTGTGTGTGTGTGTGTGTGTGTGTGTGTGTGTGTGTGTGTGTGTGTGTGTGTGTGTGTGTGTGTGTGTGTGTGTGTGTGTGTGTGTGTGTGTGTGTGTGTGTGTGTGTGTGTGTGTGTGTGTGTGTGATCTGCCAGTCTGAGGCGTCCCTCTGTATGAACGGATAATGGTGTCGGAGGGATGGCTCCTAACCAACTGTGCTATTTTGTTTGTTTTTTCGCATTGTTTGTAACTTATTTTGTACCTAATGTTAACCTCTCTTTGGTAGGGGGCAGTATTTTCAGTACCGGATGAAAAGCGGGCCCAAAATAAACTACCTGTTACTCAGGCCCAGAAGCTAGGATGTGCATGTAATTGGTAGATTTGGATATAAAACACTCCGAAGTTTCTAAAACTGTTACAAGTATGTCTGTGAGTATAACAGAACTGATTTGGCAGGCGAAACCCCATGGACAAACCATCAAGGGGAAAAAAAAATAGTTTTCAGCCTACCACTGTTTTCAATGGCTGTCACTTTTATTATAAGGCAAAATCCTCCCAGATTGCAGTTTCTAGGGCTTCCACTAGATGTCAACAGTCTTTAGAAAGAGTTTCATGCTTGTTTTTGGAAAAATTAGCCAGAAATTGTAGTTATTTTAGGAGGCTCCCATTTTGCCTTTAGTGTTTCCAAGCGGGTGGAAGAGAGAGCCTTCTTTGGTATTTTTCTCCGGATAAGAAAATAACGATTCTCCGTCTTAAATTTTATAGTTTATTTACGTATTAAGGCACCTAAGGTTTGATTAGAAACGTTGTTTGACTTTTTGGAAAAGTTTATCAGTAACGTTTGGGATTCATTAAGTATGAATTTTTATGTAGGGAAACTGGGTGGATTATTGACTGAAGTGCACCAGCTAAACTAATTTTTTTTGGATATAAAGAAGGGCATTATCAAACAAAAGGACCATTTGTGATGTTTATGGGACCTTTTGGAGTGCCAACAGAATAAGATCATCAAAGTTAAGGCATTTATTATATCGCTATTTCTGACTTTCGTGGCGCACCTTCCAGGTTGAAATATGTTTTGATGCTTTTGTACGCGGGGCGCTGTCCTCAGATAATTGCATGGTGTGCTTTCGCCGTAAATCCTGGATTAACAAGAAGTTAAGCTTTATTTTGATGTATTACACTTGTGACTTTATGAAAGTTATATATTTATGATTCTGTAGTTTGAATTTCGCGCTCTGCAATTTCACCGGATAAGAAGCTAATGCAACCGTCTCTTATGACCGAAAATACCTTCTGGATATCAGATTAATGACTACTCACCTCGAACTGGAGGAAGAATTTTTCTTTAACTCTTTTGGGATAGGGGGCAGCATCTTCACGTTTGGATGAATAGTGTGCCCAGACTGAACTGCCTCCTACTCTGTCCCAGATGCGAAAATATGCATATAGTTATTAGTATTGGTTAGAAAACACTCTGAAGTTTCTAAAACTGTTTGAATGATGTCTGTGAGAAATCAAAACAGGAAGTGAGAAATCTGAGCTTGGTATGTATTCACCACAGTTCCCAATGAAATCCCTTTGAGATATGAATGATGTTGCACTTCCTAGAGCTTCCCCTAGATGTCAACCGTCTATAGAAACTTCTACTGTGTTGTGGGACTGAATGAGAGCAGAATCTATCAGGTGACTGGCAGTCAGCCATTTTCTGATCACGCGCATTCCTCATGGTATCCACTTGCATTCCATTGCTCATTAAGACACAAAGGAACTTTATTGAAGCTACAGCTATGTTAAACACATCCTAATGATTGATTCTGTACTTAGTTGAAAATGTTTCTTCGACCTGTAATATAACTTTTTGAAGTTTTTGTCTGACGTAACGCTGACCAGAATGAGCGTTTGAATATGAAACAAGTCAAACGATGTATGGAATCAATATTTAGGATGTTTTTAACATAAAACATCAATAAGCTTCCACCCGGAGAATTCCTATGTCTCAAGACGAGCACTGGAACGAGAGGGAACTCTGTCGGGAGCGCGCATCACGAGCCTGAGACATTCTGCCAGACCACTGACTCAAACAAGTCTCATGAGCCCCTCCTTTATAGTAGAATCCTCATTCAAGTTTACATCCGGTTGGAGCGAGCGGCCGCATCTACACTTCGGTCCGCAGGTAGTATAACTTTTTATAACTTTTCATTACATTTCGTTATAGTACAACGGTTTGATTTGTCTAATCTTAGCAATTTCTTCTTAGCCAGCTACATAGCCGTCCTTGTATCAACGACAATTGCATAATTATCGTATTTCGTCGTCCTAACGTATCTGCCCAGCAGCTAGCTAAGCAGCTAGCTAAGCAGCTAAGCAGCTAGCTAACATCCACTGTCCACTAGCACTGTAGTAACTATTACACTCAACTGAACGACTCGATTAGCGTAGTGTCAGCTAGCTACATAGTTGTCTTCGTATCCAAGATAATTGTGCAGTTTAGAGTGTGTAGACTTAGAGTGATTATCTTAATTTACCGAGGTTAGCTAGCCAGCTATTTGTCGTCCTTAACGCAGGAAATGCTGCTAGCTAGCTAGCCAACAGCTAGCCAACCTCTACCGAATTGAACTCCAACTACCCGGTCAACATTCCGCGTCGTTCCACAGGTAGTATCACATTTTCATTTCACTTCATTACAGTACAACGGTTTGATTTGTTTGATCGTAGCTAGCCAGCTACATAGCCGTCTTTGTATCTAAGACAATTGTGTAGTCTAGAGCGATTTTCTAGGTTAGCTTTCTAGGTTAGCTGGCCAGCTATTGTCGTTCTTCTACTGTTTGAATAGCAGCACCGTAGTAACTATTACAGTACAACGGTTTGTTTTGTTTGATCGTAGCTAGCTAGATACATAGCCGTCTTTGTATCTAAGACAATTGTGTAGCCTAGAGCGATTTTCTAGGTTAGCCAGCCAGCTATTGTCGTTCTTTTAAGTAACGGAACGCAATCAACCTTGCTAGCTAGCCAGCTAGCCCCCGAATAGCAGCACTGTAGAAACTATTACACTCGACGGAACGACTTGATTAGTGTAGTGTCAACATCGCAGCCACTACCAGCTAGCCTACTCCAGCAGTACTGTTTCATTTCAATCATTTTAGTCAATAAGATTCTTGCTACGTAAGCTTAACTTTCTGAACATTCGAGACGTGTAGTCCACTTGTCATTCCAATCTCCTTTGCATTAGCGTAGCCTCTTCTGTACCCTGTTAACTATGTGTCTATCTATCCCTGTTCTCTCCTCTCTGCACAGACCATACAAACGCTCCACACCGCGTGGCCGCGGCCACCCTAATCTGGTGGTCCCAGCGCGCACGACCCACGTGGAGTTCCTGGTCTCCGGTAGCCTCTGGAACTGCCGATCTGCGGCCAACAAGGCAGAGTTCATCTCAGCCTATGCCTCCCTCCAGTCCCTCGACTTCCTGGCACTGACGGAAACATGGATCACCACAGATAACACTGCTACTCCTACTGCTCTCTCTTCGTCCACCCACGTGTTCTCGCACACCCCGAGAGCTTCTGGTCAGCGGGGTGGTGGCACCGGGATCCTCATCTCTCCCAAGTGGTCATTCTCTCTCTCTCCCCTTACCCATCTATCTATCGCCTCCTTTGAATTCCATGCTGTCACAGTTACCAGCCCTTTCAAGCTTAACATTCTTATCATTTATCGCCCTCCAGGTTCCCTCGGAGAGTTCATCAATGAGCTTGATGCCTTGATAAGCTCCTTTCCTGAGGACGGCTCACCTCTCACAGTCCTGGGCGACTTTAACCTCCCCACGTCTACCTTTGACTCATTCCTCTCTGCCTCCTTCTTTCCACTCCTCTCCTCTTTTGACCTCACCCTCTCACCTTCCCCCTACTCACAAGGCAGGCAATACGCTCGACCTCATCTTTACTAGATGCTGTTCTTCCACTAACCTCACTGCAACTCCCCTCCAAGTCTCCGACCACTACCTTGTATCCTTTTCCCTCTCGCTCTCATCCAACACTTCCCACACTGCCCCTACTCGGATGGTATCGCGCCGTCCCAACCTTCGCTCTCTCTCCCCCGCTACTCTTTCCTCTTCCATCCTTTCATCTCTTCCCTCTGCTCATACCTTCTCCAACCTTTCTCCTGACTCTGCCTCCTCAACCCTCCTCTCTTCCCTTTCTGCATCCTTTGACTCTCTATGTCCCCTATCCTCCAGGCCGGCTCGGTCCTCCCCTCCCGCTCCGTGGCTCGATGACTCATTGCGAGCTCACAGAACAGAGCTCCGGGCAGCCGAGCGGAAATGGAGGAAAACCCGCCTCCCTGCGGACCTGGCATCCTTTCACTCCCTCCTCTCTACATTTTCCTCCTCTGTCTCTGCTGCTAAAGCCACTTTCTACCACTCTAAATTCCAAGCATCTGCCTCTAACCCTAGGAAGCTCTTTGCCACCTTCTCCTCCCTTCTGAATCCTCCTCCCCCCCCCCCCTCCTCCCTCTCTGCAGATGACTTCGTCAACCATTTTGAAAAGAAGGTCGACGACATCCGATCCTCGTTTGCTAAGTCAAACGACACCGCTGGTTCTGCTCACACTGCCCTACCCTGTGCTCTGACCTCTTTCTCCCCTCTCTCTCCAGATGAAATCTCGCTTCTTGTGACGGCCGGCCGCCCAACAACCTGCCCGCTCGACCCTATCCCCTCCTCTCTCCTCCAGACCATTTCCGGGGACCTTCTCCCTTACCTCACCTCGCTCATCAACTCATCCCTGACCGCTGGCTACGTCCCTTCCGTCTTCAAGAGAGCGAGAGTTGCACCCCTTCTGAAGAAACCTACACTCGATCCCTCCGATGTCAACAACTACAGACCAGTATCCCTTCTTTCTTTTCTCTCCAAAACTCTTGAACGTGCCGTCCTTGGCCAGCTCTCCCTCTATCTCTCTCAGAATGACCTTCTTGATCCAAATCAGTCAGGTTTCAAGACTAGTCATTCAACTGAGACTGCTCTTCTCTGCATCACGGAGGCGCTCCGCACTGCTAAAGCTAACTCTCTCTCCTCTGCTCTCATCCTTCTAGACCTATCGGCTGCCTTCGATACTGTGAACCATCAGATCCTCCTCTCCACCCTCTCCGAGTTGGGCATCTCCGGCGCGGCCCACGCTTGGATTGCGTCCTACCTGACAGGTCGCTCCTACCAGGTGGCGTGGCGAGAATCTGTCTCCTCGCCACGCGCTCTCACCACTGGTGTCCCCCAGGGCTCTGTTCTAGGCCCTCTCCTATTCTCGCTATACACCAAGTCACTTGGCTCTGTCATAACCTCACATGGTCTCTCCTATCATTGCTATGCAGACGACACACAATTAATCTTCTCCTTTCCCCCTTCTGATGACCAGGTGGCGAATCGCATCTCTGCATGTCTGGCAGACATATCAGTGTGGATGACGGATCACCACCTCAAGCTGAACCTCGGCAAGACGGAGCTGCTCTTCCTCCCGGGGAAGGACTGCCCGTTCCATGATCTCGCCATCACGGTTGACAACTCCATTGTGTCCTCCTCCCAGAGCGCTAAGAACCTTGGCGTGATCCTGGACAACACCCTGTCGTTCTCAACCAACATCATGGCGGTGGCCCGTTCCTGTAGGTTCATGCTCTACAACATCCGCAGAGTACGACCCTGCCTCACCCAGGAAGCGGCGCAGGTCCTAATCCAGGCACTTGTCATCTCCCGTCTGGATTACTGCAACTCGCTGTTGGCTGGGCTCCCTGCCTGTGCCATTAAACCCCTACAACTCATCCAGAACGCCGCAGCCCGTCTGGTGTTCAACCTTCCCAAGTTCTCTCACGTCACCCCGCTCCTCCGCTCTCTCCACTGGCTTCCAGTTGAAGCTCGCATCCGCTACAAGACCATGGTGCTTGCCTACGGAGCTGTGAGGGGAACGGCACCGCAGTACCTCCAGGCTCTGATCAGGCCCTACACCCAAGCAAGGGCACTGCGTTCATCCTCCTCTGGCCTGCTCGCCTCCCTACCATTGAGGAAGTACAGTTCCCGCTCAGCCCAGTCAAAACTGTTCGCTGCTCTGGCCCCCCAATGGTGGAACAAACTCCCTCACGACGCCAGGACAGCGGAGTCAATCACCACCTTCCGGAGACACCTGAAACCCCACCTCTTCAAGGAATACCTAGGATAGGATAAGTAATCCTTCTCACCCCCCCCCTTAATGACTTAGATGCACTATTGTAAAGTGGCTGTTCCACTGGATGTCAGAAGGTGAATTCACCAATTTGTAAGTCGCTCTGGATAAGAGCGTCTGCTAAATGACTTAAATGTAAATGTAAAGACGGTTGACATTTTTTATTTTTTTTATTTCTTTATTTCACCTTTATTTAACCAGGTAGGCTAGTTGAGAACAAGTTCTCATTTGCAACTGCGACCTGGCCAAGATAAAGCATAGCAGTGTAAACAGACAACACAGAGTTACACATGGAGTAAACAATTAACAAGTCAATAACACAGTAGAAAAAAAGGGAGTCTATATACATTGTGTGCAAAAGGCATGAGGAGGTAGGCGAATAATTACAGTTTTGCAGATTAACACTGGAGTGATAAATGATCAGATGGTCATGTACAGGTAGAGATATTGGTGTGCAAAAGAGCAGAAAAGTAAATAAATAAAAACAGTATGGGGATGAGGTAGGTAAAAATGGGTGGGCTATTCACCGATAAGACTATGTACAGTTGCAGCGATCGGTTAGCTGCTCAGATAGCAGATGTTTGAAGTTGGTGAGGGAGATAAAAGTCTCCAACTTCAGCGATTTTTGCAATTCATTCCAGTCACAGGCAGCAGAGAACTGGAACGAAAGGCAGCCAAATGAGGTGTTGGCTTTAGGGATGATCAGTGAGATACACCTGCTGCGGGTGGGTGTTGCCATCGTGACCAGTGAACTGAGATAAGGCGGAGCTTTACCTAGCATGGACTTGTAGATGACCTGGAGCCAGTGGGTCTGGCGACGAATATGTAGCGAGGGCCAGCCGACTAGAGCATACAGGTCGCAGTGGTGGGTGGTATAAGGTGATTTAGTGACAAAACGGATGGCACTGTGATAAACTGCATCCAGTTTGCTGAGTAGAGTGTTGGAAGCAATTTTGTAGATGACATCGCCGAAGTCGAGGATCGGTAGAATAGTCAGTTTTACTAGGGTAAGTTTGGCGGCGTGAGTGAAGGAGGCTTTGTTGCGGAATAGAAAGCCGACTCTAGATTTGATTTTCGATTGGAGATGTTTGATATGAGTCTGGAAGGAGAGTTTACAGTCTAGCCAGACACCTAGGTACTTATAGATGTCCACATATTCAAGGTCGGAACCATCTAGGGTGGTGATGATAGTCAGGCGTGCGGGTGCAGGCAGCGAACGGTTGAAAAGCATGCATTTGGTTTTTCTAGTGTTTAAGAGCTGTTGGAGGCCACGGAAGGAGTGTTGTATGGCACTTCTACGGCTAGTGGAAGCCGTAGAAGTGCAACTTTATCCATATCGCACTGTGTATTCGGTAGGCCAAGCTTTGAAAAACTACAAACCTCAGATTTCCCACATCCTGGTTGGATTTTTCTCAGGTTTTCGCCTGCCATATGAGTTCTGTTATACTCACAGACATCATTCAAACAGTTTTAGAAACTTTAGAGTGTTTTCTATCCAATACTAATAATTATATGCATATATTCGTAACTGAGACTGAGGAGCAGGCTGTTTACTTTGGGCAACTTATTCATCCAAGCTACTCAATACTGCCCCCCAGCCATAAGAAGTTAATGAGTCCGATGCGAAGAATATACTGCTTCCCCGAGACCAGGCCCAAATCCCCATCATTCAAGTGATTCAAAGACGGAAATACAGGGGGTGGAGATAGGGGTGCCTTGTGAGAATTTGTTGGCAAGTGGGTAACCCGCCTCTACCATTCCATTGGCCAACCTACAATCAGTGGAAAATAAACTTGATGATCTCTGTTGGAGATTATCCTATCATAAGGACATTAAAAACTGTAATATCTTATGTTTCATGAGTTGTGGCTGAACGAAGACACGAATAAGAAAGAGGGTTTTCCATGCATTGGAAGAACAGAACAGCTATGTCTGGTAAGACGAGGAGTGTGTGTCTATTTGACAATAACAGCAGGTGAGCGATGTCTAATATTAAAGAAGTCTCAAGGTATTGCTCGCCTGAGGTAGAGTACCTCATGATAAGCTGTAGACCACACTATCTACCAAGAGAGTTTTCATCTATATTATTCGTAACCATCCATATACCACCACAAACCGATGCTGGCACTAAGACCGCACTCAACCAACTGTATAAGGCCATAAGCAAACAAGAAAATGCTCATTCAGACGATGTGCTCAGAGTGGCAGGAGACTTTAATGCAGGCAAACTTAAATCCATTTTACACCATTTCTACCAGCATGTCTCATGTGCAACTAGAGGAAAAGAAATCTTTAGATCACCTGTACTCCACACACAGAGACGCGTACAAAGCTCTCCCTCACCCTCCATTTGGCAAATCTGAACATAATTCTATCTTTCTGATTCCTGCTTACAAGCAAAAACTGAAGAAGGTTGTTCCAGTGACTCGCTCAATACGGAAGAGGCCAGATGACGTGGATGCTATGCTACAGGACTGTTTTGCTAGCACAGACTGGAATATATTCCAGGATTCATTCAATGGCATTTAGGAGTCTGCCACCTCAGTCACCGGCTTAAACAATAAGTGCATCAATGACGTCGTCCCAACAGTGGCCGTGCTTACATATCCCAACCAGAAGCCATGGATTACAGGCAACATCCACATCAAGCTTAAGGTTAGAGCTGCCAATTTCAAGGAGTGGGACACTAATCCAGATGCTTATAAGAAATACTGCAATGCCAGACGAACCATCAAACAGACAAAGCGTAAATACAGGACTTAGATTGAATCCTATTTCACCAGCTCTGACACTCGTCGGATGTGGCAGGGCTTGCAAACTACTACAGACTACGAAGGGAAACTCAGCCGCGAGCTGCCCAGTGACACGAGCCTACCAGACAAACTAAATGCCTTTATGCTCGCTTCCAGGCAAGCAGCACCAAGTCATGTATGAGAGCACCAGCTGGTCTGGACGACTGTGTAGTCACGCTCTCCGTAGACGATGTGAGCAACATTAACAAGGCCGCAGGGCCAGATGGATTACCAGGATGTGTACACAGAGCATGCACGGACCAACTGGCAAGTGTCTTCACTGACATTTTCAAACTCTCCCTGACTGAGTCTGTAATAGCTACATGTTTCAAGCACACCCTCATAATCCATGTTCCCAAGAAAGCAAAAGTAACCTGCCTAATTGACTACCGCCCCGTAGCACTCACGTAGTTAGCCATGAAGTGCTTTGAACAGCTGGTCATGACTCACAGCAACACCATCATCCCGGAAACCCTAGACCCACTCCAATTCATATACCACCTCAACAGATCTACAGATGACGCAATCTCAAACGACACTCTACACTGCTCTTTCCCACCTGGACAAAAGGAACACTGATGTGAGAATGCTGTTCATTGACTACAACTCAGCGTTCAACACCATAGTGCCCACAAAGCTCATCATTAAGCTAAGTACCCTGGGACTAAACACCTCTTTCTGCAACTGGATCCAGGACTTCCTGACAGGCCGCCCCTAGGTGGTAAGGGTAGGCAACAGTACATCTGCCACTCTGATCCTCAACACTGGGGCCTCTTAGGGGTGTGTGCTTAGTCCCCTCCTGTACTCTGTGTTCACCCACGACTGTGTGACCAAGCAAGACTCCAACACCATCCTTAAGTTTGCTAAAGATCCAAAAGTGGTAGGCCTAATCAGCAAGCGGTACCCCCCCCCCCTTTGGTTTTACACTGCTCCTACTCGCTGTTTATCATTGATGCATAGTCACTTTACCTCTACCTACACGTACAAATTACCATGACTCGAAGCCACTTCCTGTTTTGATTTTTCTCAGGGTTTTGCCTGCAATATCAGTTCTGTTATACTCACGGACAATATTTTGACAGTTTTGGAAACTTTAGAGTGTTTTCTATTCTAATCTGTCAATTATATGCATATTCTAGCATCTGGTCCTGAGAAATAGGCAGTTTACTTTGGGAATGTTAGTTTTGCAAATATAAAAATAGTGCCCCCTAGCTTCAAGAGGTTATGGCCATCAGAATGTTAAATAGCCGTCACTAGCCGGCTTCCACACAGTTACGTAACCTTCACCTTCGAGGCTGATGCACTTTTCTATTGTATTTTAGTCAATGTCACTCTGACATTGCTCAATGTAATATTTATATATTTATTTTACTTTTCGATTTGTGTGAATTGTATTTAGATACTCCGGCACTGTTAGGTACTACTGCACTGTTGGAGCTAGGAACACAAGCATTTCGCTACACCAACAATAACATCTGCTAAATATGTGTCGTGATGTTGTATTGATTAATGTGATGACTGCTGCTCATCGAATGATTAACGCTTTATAATTACGTGATTAAATGAATCAGGCAACTATTAACTCATTAACCTGGGGCACCATGGGAAGGTTTTTATCTTTACTGAGTTTCTATTTCCCAAATGAACTCAAAGAATATCAGAATATCGATTTTACAACAGTCGCTAATTAATCAATTTCTTCTACAGTCTCATCCTGAACATCGCATAATCCGGGAATCTGCACAAACCCGAATCTCAACAAATAAGTCCATACCACACCAATTGAGTTATTTATTTACTAACAAGCTAAAATTATAATATAATATACACAAACACACAGTCTAGGCTATTGATTAGAACTTAGTATGATTGTAACGGTAAATGAGTGAATAGGTGTGGAGTCAGGCGCAGAGAGCAAAGGATACGGGAAAAACACACTTTAATGTCCAGAAAATCACACGAACACAAATCAGGCGAACAACACATGTAAGAAATAAAGGACAGCGAAAAAACCCGAAAATGCAAAACACAACCACTCTAACACATACAGATGAACAAGCCCGCACAAACAGAAGCGGGCTGAACTAACTTAAATAACCCCACCCTAACAACCAAACAAGAAACAGGTGAAACTAATTAGACAAAACCAAACGAACACAGAACAATGGATCGGTGGCAGCTAGTAGACCGGCGACGACGAGCGCCGAGCGCCACCCGAACCGGAAAGGGAGTCACCTTCGGTAATATTCGTGATAATGATGTTTTATTTTATTTATATTTATTTATTTAGCAAATATTTTCTTAACTCTATTTCTTGAACTGCATTGTTGGTTATTAAGATCTTGCAAGTAAGCATTTCCCGAAAAGGTCTAAACCTGTTGTATTCAGCGCATGTGACATATCAACTTTGATTTGATTTGATGTCACGTTCTCCCACCCTGAACTCAATTTCATGATTGATACTCAGAGGAAACTTAATCATGTCGCACAGATGTCTTCACAGAAAGAGACCGAGAGAGAGAATGAAAGAGAGAGAGAGAGTGCATAGGTTCGTCAACAAGATCTCCCTCTTTCGACAATTAAACAAACAAACAAGCAATTGGACACTGTATTCTTTCTCATTCTTTTACAAATGAAGAACACGGAGGTTTGATGTACAATTGATAATGTGTGGTCAGGGCAATGGCACACACCTTTTCATAGAAATACCATGGGAATGTCTTGAAATTAAAGCTTTCTTGTCCGTTCACAAAAACCAATCAATAGTACAAAACAATGTGAAATATAACTCAATCACCGTGATCACTGTCTGTGAATACAGGTCTGTATTGCCATGTTTCATTATTTTTCATTGCAAACACGACACAACCAGAGAACACAATCCAAAACAACAATAACCCCATCTCATTATCATTTGATATCGGTTTCATCTCAACAAGCATTTTTTTTTTTTTTTTTTACTTTCAATGCATTTTACCACAAACGTTGGGTAAACTGTTGAGCAAAAATGTGAAAGGGGAGTAAACTGCATTTACCTTCCACTACCCCACTGGCCTCACTGCCTTGGCTCGAAGCCCATATTTACTCCGCTAAAAGGTAGAGAAACTCAACAGAAGTGGGAGAACAAAAAAAAGCGACAACAAGCAAAGCCTTAGCTCTTGTCTCATTCACATAGAGGTTTAGCCATATGTCATAGACTAAATAGAGAGATGTGTCTGTGTGTTTGTCTGTGGGGCTGAAAAGATCCACGCTGCTCAGGGTTTGTTTCTTCGTTGAGAGAGCTGTAAAGGCGAATGGAACAGATGGCGGCTGGCCCGCTCTGTCCTGCATTCTCTCACAACAGCCACACTTCCTGTGCGTCCATTAATCTTCTTCCCACTTCTCCTGCAGCAGCACAACTTCATTAAACTAACACAGGAGCGAACAACAAGCAGCCCAATGCAGCTGTCAGAAGCTAAAGAGAGAGCCATCTGTCCATGATAGACGAGACTTGTTTTCGCAATGCATCTGTACTAAATTAGATGGTGTTCAACTTGAACCCAGCCATATAAAAGTGGTAGCTGTCGTAGAGACACAATAAGTATCAAGCTGTAGAAGATACTGTTGATGGTTTCATAGGCCCAAAATTGAGAAAAAATATGTGAATTTCTAACTGGCAGATCCCTAACCTTAAAGGCCCAGTGCAGTCAAAATGGGATTTACCTGTGTTTAATATATATTTCCACACTATGAGTTTGAACACTGGAATATGAGATATAATTAACATCGAAATTAGCATGATAGAATCCTCATTATTTTAGTTTGATGATTTTTCAAGTTGAGCTTCATTATTTCTATATAGCCAACACTTTCTCGTTGTGAACTTCTAACGTGAGTGGGGCGGGTGTGGCTTCGTGATAATGATCGCAAGAGCAGCAGCTCACAGCAACACCGCCAAAACATCATCCCTGAGAAGTTATTTGGGTTTCTTGCTGACCATCTTAATTGAAAACAATCACAGTAAGGTACTTCATTTTTACCCAGAAAGGATTTAATATTGATGTAGCCAGGTGGTAAAAGCATTTATATCCACTAGATCTATAAATAAAAATGTGTGTAAGCAGTTATGGGATCGTAAGAGTGAGAACAATTACACTGGAGAGCTGTTGAAATCCCTTGTGGGTCCAACATTAATTTTAGATGGGTAAATAACACTTTTTATCTCACTCTTGTACCGGAATATAACATATTTTGCATAATCTACAGTGTATAAGAGGTTTTTTTTGTTAAATTTATGCCAGATGGTCTTGTTAGCCTGCTGATACTTGTTCTTGCTAGCTGAATACCAGTGCTCTCAGAACCACATTGTGGAGTTGATAATAACATTATTTGAGTAATTATCAGAATGCTATTCTATTTCATATAGAGCTTCAGGCTGTTGTATTTTGTTTAATTTTAAAGTTGCAGAGCCACTACTGTTTATGCATTTCAATGTGTACTTATTGTACTCAGATTGTTTTTTATTTACTAACAGATTTATTTCACTTGATTTTATTTAGACTGAAATGTACTTTATGGTAACTTCACCTTGCGGTGATTTCCCTCCTACATTATTTTAAATTTAAGCCTCGACAGAATAAACAACCCCAAATTAGTTTGTGTAAGTACCAGAAGTGGGGTTCTGGTAGCTTTGTTAGGGTAGTCAGGGTAGCTTTGTTAGGGTAGTGAAGTGCATAATTACGGTAGTGGTGAGGAGTGCTACAGGGCCAGAGAGATCTGACGAGAGACGGTGCGGGGGGATCTGAAAACGGGCAATGAGGCCTGCACAGGGTTGCTGTGGAACTTCATTAACCACTGTAGCTCATCACAGACCATCGCAAACCCTCACAGACAACCATCTGCCATCATCTCTATCCATCCAGCAACTTTCAGAGACTGTTTCTACAGTTTATCATTGAACTGAGTTTAAGTACAAACATTTCACAATGTCAGTTCCAACATGTTATGGTGACGCCTCCTCTGGTGGTGAGGGTTGACTAACAGTCACAGATTGCAGAGTTAAATAGGAAACATATGACGAAGCAATGGCAACTATTGCCGATCTGGTTAATGGGTCAATAAGGTCATGTGTACAGTGCCTTCGGAAAGTATTCAGACCCCTAAATTTTTCCACATTTTGTTACGTTACAGCCTTATTCTCAAATGGATTAAATAAAAAATTATATCTACACACAATACCCCATAATGAAAAAGCAAAAACAGGTTTTAGAATTTTTTGAAAGTGTATTAAAAATAGTATTCAGACATTTTGCTGTGAGACTTGGAATTGAGCTCAGGTGCATCCTGTTTCCATTGATCATCCTTGAGATGTTTCTACAACTTGATTGGAGTCCACCTGTAAATTAAATTGATTGGACATGATTTGAAAAGGCACACACCTGTCTATAAGGTGCCACAGTTGACAGTGCACGACAGAGCAAAAACCAAGCCACGTGGTCGAAGGAATTGTCCGTAGAGCTCCGAGACAAGATTGTATTGTATGCCACCCGGCCAAACTGAGCAATCGGGGGAGAAGGGGCTTGGTCAGGGGAAGTGACCAAGAACCCGAATGTTACTCTGACAGAGCTGCAGAGTTCCTCTGTGGAGATGGGAAAAACCTTCCAGATGGACAACCATCTCTGCAGCACTCCACCGTTCAGACTATATGGTAGCGTGGCCAGGCGGAAGTCACTCCTCAGTAACTGGTACGACAGCCTGCTTGGACTTTGCCAAGAGGCACCTAAAGGACGCTGACCATGAGAAACAAGATTCTCTGGTCCGATGAAACCAAGATTGAACTCGTTGGCCTGAATGCCAATCGTTACGTGTGGAAGAAACCTGGCATCATCACTATGGTGAAGCATGGTGGTGGCAGCATCATGCTGTGGGGATGTTTTTCAGTGGCAGGACTGGGAGACTAGTCAGGATCAAGGCAAAGATGAAGTACAGAGAGATCATTGATGAAAAACGGCTCCAGAGCGCTCAGAAACTCAGACTGGAAGGTTCACCTTCCAACAGGACAACAACCCTAAGCACACAGCCAAGACAACGTCAGAGTGGCTTCGGGACAAGTCTCTGAATGTAATTGAGTGGCCCAGCCAGAGCCCAGACTTGAACCCAATCTAACATCTCTGGAGAGACGTGAAAAAAGTTGTGCAGCGACTCTCCCATCCAACCTGACAGAGCTTGAGAGGATCTGCAGAGATGAATGGGAGAAACTCCCCAAATACAGGTTTGCCAAGCTTGTAGCGTCATACCCAAGAAGAGGCTGTAATCAAAGGTGCCAAAGCTGCCAAAGGTGCTACAACCATGTATTTTCTACCATCATTTGCCAATAAATTCATTACAAATTCTACAATGTGATTTTCTGGATTTTTTTTCTCATTTTGTCTGTCATAGTTGAAGTGTACCTATGATGAAAATTACAGGCCTCTCTCATCTTTTTAAGTGGGAGAACTTGCACAATTGGTGGCTTACTAAATACTTTTTTGCCCCACTGTATACATTTGCAAAAATGTCTAAAAACCTGTTTTTGTTTTGTCATTGTGGGGTATTGTTTTTAGATTGATGGGGAGGGAAAACGATTTAATACATTTTAGAATAAGGCTGTAATGTAACAAAATGTGGAAAAAGTCAAGTGGTCTGAATACTTTCCGAATGCACTGCATTACTGTTGAAACCACCCTTCCACTTGGTTGTTGCTCGGACCCTGGAGAATATAAACATCACTCGAGATGGAATTGATTGCAAAGACTGACTTAAAGAGCGACTTCCTTTAAAAAACAATGAATCCCTTTGAAAACGGCCTATGTGACATTGATATGAGTCAAAAACAGTTATTCTAATGTCAGCATTGACTACAAAGTATAAATAGGATAATTTTGGTCATAAAGTCAGCCTCATCTAAAACAGAGTTTGGAACATCCGTCAGTCACAACGGGTAAATGAAGGTTGGGTTTTGATTTGACAATATGCATTTTCCCACTAACATGGGGTTAACAGCTGTGGTGATTGCTCTCCATCCAATAGCATAGACAGTGAGACAGACCTGCCCATCAGCCAGACTGTAATCTACGACAACACGTCGCACATTTTTTTACGTGAGAAATACAGCACCAAAAACGTTAGTTAGATGTACTATTGAAGTCGGAGGTTTACATTAACCTTAGCCAAATACATTGAAACTCAGTTTTTCACAATTCCTGACATTTAATCCTAGAAGAAATTCCCTGTTTTAGGTCAGTTAGGATTACCACTTTATTTTAAGAATGTGAAATGTCAGAATAATAGTAGAAAGAATGATTTATTTCAGCTTTAATTTCTTTCATCACATTCCCAGTGGGTCAGAAGTTTACATACAATCAATTTGTATTTGGTAGCATTGCCTTTACATTGTTTAACTTGGGGCAAACGTTTTTGGTAAACTTCCGCAAACTTCCCACTATAAGTTGGGTGAATTTTGGCCCATTCCTCCTGACAGAGCTGGTGTAACTGAGTCAGGTTTGTAGGCCTCCTTGCTTGCACATGCTTTTTCAGTTCTGCCCACAAATCTTCTATAGGACTGAGGTTAGGGATTTGTGATGGCCACTCCAATACCTTGTCTTTGTTGTCCTTAAGCCATTTTGCCACAACTTTGGAAGTGTGCTTGGGGTCATTGTCCATTTGGAAGACCCATTTGCGACCAAGATTTAACTTCCTGTCTAATGTCTTGAGATTTTGCATCAATATATCCACATAATTCTCTTTCCTCATGATACCATTTATTTTATGAAGTGCACCAGTACCTCCTGCAGCAAAGCACCCCCACAACATGATGCTGCCACCCCTGTGCTTCACGGTTGGAATGGTGTTCTTCGGCTTGCAAGCCTCCCCCTTTTTCCTCAAAATATAACGATGGTCATTATGGCCAAACAGTTCTATTTTTGTTTCATCAGACTAGAGGACATTTCTCCAAAAAGTACGATCTTTGCCCCCATGTGCAGTTGCAAACCGTAGTCTGACTTTTTTATGGAGGTTTTGGAGCAGTGGCTTCTTCCTTGCTGAGCAGCCTTTCAGGTTATGTCGATATAGGACTCGTTTTACTGTGAATATAGCTACTTTTGTACCTGTTTCCTCCAGTATCTTCACAAGGTCCTTTGCTGTTGTTCTGGGATTGATTTGCACTTTTCGCACCAAAGTATGTTAATCTCTAGGAGACAGAATGCGTCTCCTTCCTGATTTGTATGACAGCTGTGTGGTCCCATGGTGTTTGTACTTGCGTACTATTGCTTGTACAGATGAACATGATACCTTCAGGCATTTAGAAATTGCTCACAAAGATGAACCAGACTTGTGGAGGTCTACAATTTATTTTCCGGGGTCTTGGCTGATTTATTGTGATTTTCCCATGATGTCAAGCAAAGCGGCACTGAGTTTGAAGGTAGGCCTTGAAATACATCCACAGGTACACCTCCATTTGACTCAAATTATGTTTGAGAATGTTTGAGATGTCTGGAATTTCCCCAGCTGTTTAAAGACACAGTAAACTTAGTGTATGTAAACTTCTGACCCACTGGAATTGTGATACAGTGAATTATAAGTGAAATAATCTGTCTGTAAACAATTGTTGGAAAAATTACTTGTGTGATGCACAAAGTAGATGTCCTAACTGACTTGCCAAAACTATAGTTTGTTAACATGAAATCTATGGAGTGGTTGAAAAACAAATATGTATGTATATGTAAATATGGATGTGTATGTAAACTTCTGACTTCAACTGCATGTCCTTGGCTAAATTGAAAAATCAGATAACACTTTATTTGGATGCTCTACAAACTATCAGTAACATTTCAACTAACTATTTACTAACACTAACAAAAGCTCTAATCCTAGCCTTAACTCTTACCCTAACCCTTATTCTAAACTTAATCCTATCCCTAACTGTAACCTTAGGAAGCAGTTGCTTATCGACAGATAGTTTGCTGATAGTATGACCATCTGTAGAGTATCAAAATAAAGTTTGTCCAAAAACCAATTCCAATTTAAACTATTAGAGTAAAGAACTAAAGGAGCCACGGATAAAAAGGCCCTCCTCCTTGATCCCCTTTAATTGGAAAGCCATTTCTTCAGGGTATTCTAATGGTTCTGAGTGAAGATTGTAAAATACAGTTGATGAGTTGGGGGAAGGTTAATAGCCTGTGTGTGTGTGTGTGTTGTTGTTTTTCTTTTTCTATTACCACGCAGTCTCCAGCCGTTCCTTCTCCCTTACGACAAAGGTGACAAATTAAGAATGATCTTTAGGGACCTGTGCACACCGGGCTCACCCATATGTCCCTCCTTGTTTAAAACAATTGTGGGCCAAATGACCTGTTCCACTCAGTCCCAGTGTTTAATCTACACCCATGATAGAGATACCGTATACGCTGTTTAATTTTATATAGCGACTAGTTCTGGTTCACATGCGTACTCACACAAGCGCTAGCAAACACACTCTACACACATGTACAGTGTAATATTGTTGTATGGTGGTATTATACATTTTGTATTGTAGATACGTAGTGGTGTAATAATGTTATATGATGTACTGTTTTATCTTTTGTTTTATGTGTAATGTAAGTGACTTAAACTGCATGATTATTACACAGGTGTACCTTGTGCTGGGGAAAATAAAAGGACAATCTAAAATGTGCAGATATCTGAAGTTTTGAGGGAGCGTGCAATTGGCATGCTGACTCCATTAATGTCCACCAGAGCTGTTGCAAGGGAATTGAATGTTTATGTCTCTACCATAAGCCACCTCCAATGTCTTTTTTTTAGAATTTGGCAGTACATCCAACCGGCCTCATAACCACAGACCACATGTACGGCGTTGTGTGGGCGAGTGGTTTGCTGATGTCAACGCTGTGAACCGAGTGCTCTATGGTGGCTGTGGGGTTATGGTATGAACAGGCATAAGTTACGGACAATGATCACAATTGCATTTTAGCAATGGCAATTTAAATTCACAGAGATACCGAGATCCTAATCACCTCATGTTTCAGCATTATAATGCACTGCCCCATGTTGCAAGGATCTGTACACAATTCCTGGAAGCTGAACATTTTCAAGTTCTTCATGGCCTGCATACTCACCAGAAATGTCACAAAATGAGCATGTTTGGGATGCTCTGGATTGACGTGTACGACAGCGCGTTCCAGCTCCCGCCAATATCCAGCAACTTCGCACAGCAATTGAAGAGGAGTGGGACAACATTCCACAGGCCACAATGTGAAGGAGATGTGTCTCTGTGCTGTAATAATGATGACATATGTACTGTACACTGAGTATAGAAAACATTAAGAACACCTGCTCTTTCCTCGACATAGACGTGTCAGGTGAAAGCCTTGTTTGCTTATTGATGTAACTTGTTAACCCTAGAGTCGATGTCCACGCCCCTGCCACATTTTATTTGTTGGTATTATTATTATTAAATGTTTTTGCTTTTTCACCCATTTTTTCTCCTTAACACCCATCTGCTTAACCCGGAATCTAGCTGCACAAATGTGTCAGTTGTTAGAGCACGATGAACCAAGTAAAGCATCCCAAACCCTCCCCTAACCCGTGACTCCCGGGTGTGACACCGCCTGGAATCGAACATGGGTCTGTAGTGCCTTAGACCGCTGCACCACTCAGAAGGCCCTCCCCTGCAGAAATCTAATTAGCACAACAAAAATAAAAATAACATATCCTTCAGATTAACTTCTTGGTGACAGGGGGGCAGTATTGAGTAGCTTGGATGAATAAGGTGCCCAGAGTAAACTGCCTGCTACTCTGTCACAGATGCTAATATATGCATATCATTAGTAGTATTGGAAAGGAAACACTCTGGTTTCTAAAACTGTTTGAATGATGTCTGTGAGTATAACAGAACTCATATGGCAGGCAAAAACCTGAGAAAAATCCAACCAGGAAGTGGGAAATCTGAGGTTTGTAGTTTTTCAACTATTTGTCATTCCAATATACAGTGTAAATGGGGTCATATTGCACTTCCTAAGGCTTCCACTAGATGTCACTACATTGTTTGGCCTCCCGGGTGGCGCAGTGGTTAATGGCGCTCTACTGCAGAGACTCTGTGCCATCAGAGACTCTGGGTTCGCGCCCAGGCTCTGTCGTAACCGGCCGTGACCGGAAGGTTCGTGGGACGACGCACAATTGGCCTAGCGTCGTCCGGGTTAGGAAGGGCTTGGCCGGTAGGGATGTCCTTGTCTCATCGCGCACCAGCGACTCCTGTAGCGGGCTGG
Source organism: Oncorhynchus masou masou (assembly GCF_036934945.1). Lineage (NCBI taxonomy): Eukaryota > Metazoa > Chordata > Actinopteri > Salmoniformes > Salmonidae > Oncorhynchus > Oncorhynchus masou. Next base: position 2,165,417 of record NC_088221.1, on the reverse strand, counting down.
GCGCAGTGCGCACTAACCAAGGTTGCCAGGTGCACGGTGTTTCCTCCGAACCATTCGTGCGACTGGCTTCCGGGTTGGATGCGTGCTGTGTTAAGAAGCAGTTGGGTTGTGTATTGGAGGACGTATAGCTTTCAACCTTCATCTCTCCCGAGCCTGTACGGGAGTTGTAGTGATGAGACAAGACAGTAGCTAATAAAAACAATTAGATACCATGAAATTGGGGTAATAAAAAAAGAGGTAAAATTCACAAATAAACACACTAAAAAGAACATTGTTTGAGGCTTCTACTGTGGAGGAATGAGAGGGGATTGAGGCAGGCTCTGACGCGCGGTCATGAGAGAGTTAGCTATCGTTCCATTGCTTTTCTACAGGCATAGGAATTCTCCGTTTGGAACATTATTGAACATTTATGATAACAACATCCTAAATATTGATTCTATACTTAGTTTGACAAGTTTCTAGGGGCTGTAACAGAACTTTTTGAACTTTTCGTCCGACGTTCGGCGCGACCTGAACACGTGTTTGGATTTGTTTACCAAACGCCCTAACAAAAGAAGCTATTTGGACATAAATTATGAACTTTATCGAACAAATCAAACATTTATTGTTGAACTGGGTAAGTGAATATTTAGGTAAGTGAATATTTATAATGTTGACTACACAATATGACGGATATCTTTTTGGCTGCTTTGTTGTCTGAACGCTGTACTCAGATTATTGCATGGTTCACTTTTTCCGTAAAGTTGCGGTTGCATTAAGGAGAAGTATAACTCTAATTCCATGTATAACACTTGTATTCTCATCAACATTTAGGATGAGTATTTCTGTAAATTGATGTGGCTCTCTGCAAAATCACTGCATGTTTTAGAACTACTGAACATAATGCGCCAATGTAAAATTAGATTTTTTGATATAAATATGCACTTTATCGAACAAAACACACATGTAACATGAAGTCCTTATGAGTGTCATCTGATGAAGATCATCAAAGGTTAGTGATTCATTGGATCTCTATTTGTGATTTTTGTGACTCCTCTTTTTGGCTGGAAAATTGCTGTGTTTTTCTGTGGCTTGGTGATGACCTAACATAATCGTTTGTGGTGCTTTCGCTGTAAATCCTTTTTGAAATCAGACTGTGGCTGGATTAACGAGAAGTTTATCTTTAAAATGGTATGAAATACTTGTATGCTTGAGGAATTTTAATTATGAGATTTTTGTTGTTTTGAAGTTGGCGCCCTGCACTTTCACTGGCTGTTGGCGAGGTGGAACGCTACCGTCCCTCATATCCCAGAGAGGTTTGAGCTAGTTTTTTTCCTTTGGATGCGATGTTTGTCAACGACCATGAGGCATCCCTAAAATCGGTCTGTAGTGTCCGAGCTGTTTGGACTACAAACTATTATGACCTCTTTATGGAAAGATGAGACTCTCACGAACACGGTGGTGACCCCCACACGATGGTGACTTCATGCTCCGATACCGTCTCCCCGCCAGTAAGGGAGAGAACAACTTCTGGCTGGGGTGTGTGGGGTTCTTGCTCTACAACTCCCACAAGCGTCTTGGGACTCGTCTGAAGTTGGTATGGCCGACCTGCCAACTTCATCTGAACAGTTTGGGCTACAAAACGATATAGTTATAGGATACCCACTGGCCTCACAAGACTCGTCTTTAGGTCTCCCATTACCAGTTGAAAACATTTATGGGAGTGTATTTGGAGACTTGTTTTGTGCCAAAAATAAGGGGTTAAATATATATGTTTAAGAATATATAAATATGTTTCCTGATCTTTCCTATATCACTCAGATATACGACAGAAACAAACAAACTTGCTTTAGATTATTGTGGGGGAATATATCTGTTGTTCCATGTAGTGGATATGTTACTGAATGCATTTGTGATGCCTAATAGCAATAACCCCCCCCCCCCCCACACACACACACACACACTGGCATAGGCAGAACTTAAACTGTAATGGTTTAAGTCCACTCCAATCAGTGTAGATGAAGGGGAGGAGATGGGTTAAAGAAGGATTTTTAAGCCTTGCACAATTCAGAGGGTGAATGGGCAAGACAAAATATTTAAGTGCCTTTGAACTGGTAGGTTCGTTCCACCAATTCGGTGCCCTTTGAGAAGTGTAACTTCTTTTTTTTTAACAATTGATTTCACCTAATTTTTACATTCTGTCAACAAGAGCACATGTTTTTCTTCATAAAAAACACTTTTTCCATCTCAATGTTAAATAAAACAATTACTATAGTAAGTGCCTATTAAGTACCAAATAAAGTAACAGGGTTAAATTCAATTAGCCATGAATCCCCCTGTGGCGGGGGAATGGAAGCAATTGAATGTAAGCATCACAGAAAAATGCAATTGTTAAAACCTTTCTAGCCTCTCTATCTATGGGTAACAGGGTTGACTTGTTATGCTCGATCCACTCAGTTTTCCACCACAAAACACCAGAAAATTGTCAAAAATAATAGTTTCACCATATTAAAAAAAGTGAATTTAACGTAACAGGGTTTACCTTAAAATGAGGGACAGATGTAAATCATTCACTCCTCACATTGAATAAATAATACTGTTCAGAAATTACTTTCTCAAAGCAAAGATGGGGAAACTTTGTGACATTTTTTGATTAAGTGGGTTAAACATATTACTAGAAGTGACACAGTGTTGACGGAGGGACATGTCAAAATGTGGAATTTTGGCACTTTAGCAAGCATTCATTATAAAAAAAATCAGATTTATTGAATTCCCCATGTGGTCTATATTAAAGGGCACTTCATTTAATATAACAGGCTTTTAAAGGCTCTTAAAATATCAAAGAGAACGACCCAGTAATTTGCTCAACATTTGTATTTATTACTACTCTTCCTGGGGTCGAAACACATTAATCAGCTTCTTGATGTGCCACACCTGTCCTGTGGATGGTAGAAATGCTAACTAAAAGGAATGTTAACAAATTTGTGCACAACATTTGAGAGAAAAATGTTTTTTGTGCGTATGGAACATTTCTGGGATATTGTATTTCAGCTCATGAAACATGGGACCAACACTTTACATGTTGCGTTTATATTTTTGTTCAATTTATCATGTCATCTGCAATTACATAAACACCATCAATGTCACCAAAACTCTGAGTTATCTGCTGAAATACATCGCTGGCACTTTTATGCCAAAGGGTAAGCGATTAAGCCGGGTACCTCACCAATGAGGTGTTGAATGTGCAGAGATCAGCTGAATCCTCATCTAGCTTGATTTGCCAATACCCCTCCTCATCTGGTATAGTGAAGATCTTCTTGCCTCCTTTTTTCTATTGCCCATCCTCAAATGTGGGAATAGAGAAGTGTTGGTGCTGCATGGCCTTGTTCAGGTCCTTAGGATCCAAACACACCCTTAGAGAGACATTTTTCTTTTCTGTTATGACTAGGCTGCAACTTTTCTGTTATGACTTGGCTTGCAACTGTTTCAACTTTTCTGATAAGGTCAAGCTGCACACAGGCCACTCTGCCTAGTGGCAGAGTGGCAATGTCATGACGCCCTTTGGTTTGATGCCCCCACAGGCTATGAGTACAGTCTGTCTCTTTCACTTTGAATTGCTTGGGCAACTTGTTTGCTATTGGTTGTGGAAGCACATTCGTTTCAGCTCCTGTGTCGAACTTAAAGTTGACCATCTGTCCCCCTATACGCAGTTTGTGGTATCTTTTTCGCATGCTTGTGTCACTGCACCTATAAACAAGATGTCCACTTTCTTGACCTCTGTTTCAATAGGTGCAATATCTGTCCCTAACCTACACGCAGCTGCAAAGGGATTTCTCTTGCCACGTTTTTACACTCAACATTGAATGCGGGACACCTCTTTGGTTTGTGAGCTTTTCCACATTTGTCAATACCTGCCCGTTCATTGAACTGTGCAGTGAACACTTTTATCCCCTCCGGCAATTTCTTGTTTTCGGGTCAGCATATGGGATCTCCATCATGTTGTATATCTCCAACGAGTCATCACCGATGCAGTGTAGCAAAGCAGCTATCTTCTGGCTTGTTATTTAGCCCACTGGCAAAGTAGTACATGTTCAGTCTTTGTTCCCATTTCTGTCAAATTTCTGTGAGGTTTCCAGTCAACTCCCAATCACGGCCAGTTGTGATACAGCCCGGGATTGAACCGGGGTCTGTAGTGAGATGCAGTGCTAAAGGTGTCAGCTCTAGATGGCACAGTAGAATTAACTTGACAATGGAGACTAAAGTACTGTTACTTTTAGCGTTATATCTAAAGCATGGTAAATATTAACACAGCGCACACAGGCACACTTCTAACTGCAAGACAGCTCATTTGCATATCCACTCCATACACCATAGTTCCTTTGCTAAAATTCAAAAGAAGTGCTTTACAGAGGCATTTCTGTTGAAGCAACTTGTTGACAGAGTTGTCAAGACATCAGAGAGCCAATTGTCATTTTGAAAAGGCAAGGCGGGTTGGCTCCAAATATCACAAAAGGATACCATGCCTTGACTGAAAGGAGAGCGAGAGAGAGAGGGGAGAGAGAGAGAGAGAGAGTGATAAAACCCTGAAATGCATTTCTCAGGAGAAAGAGCCCAGCGCTTTGCTCCATTTCCGCTGGAGAAGTGGCGAGTTAAAAGGTGGCCCCAATGCAAATGAAATGCAATTTCACGCCACATTATCCCTCCCCTGTTCACTTTCCTGGCTTTCATTCTGAATGTCTAAGCGCAGACCATAGTCCCATAGTCTTCGTCTTTGGCTCTATGGCCCTTCATGTTCACGCTTGCAAAATGTTAATTTAGGTAATGTGGCCTGGCCCTTGTCAGATCATTCTGTTTTGTAGTTTCCCTAACATGTAATGGTCTATCTGATTAGATGACATTAGCGAGTGTTTTCTGGTCCGATCAAGCTGCACCACCATTCGACTTCGGAGACTAAAACAAGTCAAAATGAGCATCGAGTAACGCTCTGGTAAGATGATCCACAGCTGGAAAAACTTCACATGCTCATTCTAGGGTTTTTCTTTATTTTGTACTATTTTCTACATTGTAGAACAATAGTGAAGACATCAAACATATGAAATAACATATATGAAATCATATAGTAATCAAAAAAGTGTTAAACAAAAAAAATATATTTTATATGTGAGATTCTTCAAAGTAGCAACCCTTTGCCTTGATGACAGCTTTGCACACTCTTGGCATTCTCTCAACAAGCTTCATGAGATAGTCACCTGGAATGCATTTCAATTAACAGGTGTGCCTCGTTAAAAGTTAAATAGTGGAATTTCTTTCCTTCTTAATGTGTTTGACATCTTAATGTGTTTAACATTGACTCGGCGCCGACAGAGATGGCCGCCTCGCTTCGCGTTCCTAGGAAACTATGCAGTTTTTTGTTTTTTTACGTGTTATTTCTTACATTAGTACCCAAGGTCATCTTAGGTTTCATTACATACAGTCGAGAAGAACTACTGAATATAAGAGCAGCGTCAACTCACCATCAGTACGACCAAGAATATGACTTTCGGTGAAGCGGATCCTGTGTTCTGCCTTTCACCCAGGACAACGGAATGGATCCCAGCCGGCGACCCAAAAAAACGACTTCGTAAAAGAGGGAAACGAGGCGGTCTTCTGGTCAGACTCCGGAGACGGGCACATCGTGCACCATTCCCTAGCATTCTTCTCGCCAATGTCCAGTCTCTTGACAACAAGGTTGATGAAATCCGAGCAAGGGTAGAATTCCAGAGGGACATCAGAGACTGTAACGTTCTTTGCTTCACGGAAACATGGCTCACTGGAGAGACGCTATCGGAGTCGGTGCAGCCAGCTGGTTTCTCCACCCATCACGCCGACAGAAACAAACATCTTTCTGGTAAGAAGAGGGGCGGGGGCGTATGCCTCATGGCTAACGAGACGTGGTGTGATCACAAAAACATACAGGAACTCAAATCATTCTGTTCACCTGATTTTAGAATTCCTCACAATCAAATGTCAACCGCATTATCTACCAGGAGAATTCTCTTCGATTATAATCACAGCCGTATATATTCCCCCCAAGCAGACACATCGATGGCTCTGAACTAACTTTATTTGACTCTTTGAAATGGAATCCATACATCCTGAGGCTGCATTCATTGTAGCTGGGGATTTTAACAAGGCTCATCTGAAAACAAGACTCCCTAAATTGTATCAGCATATCGATTGCGCAACCAGGGCTGGCAAAACCTTGGATCATTGCTATTCTAACTTCCGCGATGCATATAAGGCCCTGCCCCGCCCTCCTTTCGGAAAAGCTGACCACGACTCCATTTTGTTGATCCCTGCCTACAGACAGAAACTAAAACAATTAGCTCCCACGCTGAGGTCTGTCCAACGCTGGTGTGACCAATCTGATTCCACACTCCAAGACTGCTTCCATCACGTGGACTGGGATATGTTTCGTATTGCGTCAGACAACAACATTGACGAATACGCTGATTCGGTGTGCGAGTTCATTAGAACGTGCGTTGAAGATGTCATTCCCATAGCAACATTTAAAACATTCCCAAACCAGAAACCGTGGATTGATGGCAGCATTTGCGTGAAACTGAAAGTGCAAACCACTGCTTTTAATCAGGGCAAGGTGACCGGAAAACATGACCGAATACAAACAGTGCAGCTATTCCCTCAGCATGGCAATCAAACAAGCTAAGCGTCAGTATAGAGACAAAGTAGAATCTCAATTCAACAGGTCAGACACAAGAGGTATGTGGCAGGGTCTACAGTCAATCACGGACGACAAAAAGAAAACCAGCCCCGTCACGGACCAGGATGTCTTGCTCCCAGGCAGACTAAATAACTTTTTTGCCTGCTTTGAGGACAATACAGTGCCACTGACACGGCCTGCAACGAAAACATGCAGACTCTCCTTCACTGCCGAGGTGAGTAAAACATTTAAACGTGTTAACCCTCTCAAGGCTGCAGGCCCAGACGGCATCCCCAGCCGCACCCTCAGAGCATGCGCAGACCAGCTGGCTAGTGTGTTTACGGACATATTCAATCAATCCCTATCCCAGTCTGCTGTTCCCACATGCTTCAAGAGGGCCACCATTGTTGCTGTTCCCAAGAAAGGTAAGGTAACTGAGCTAAACGACTACCGCCCGTAGCACTCACTTCCGTCATCATGAAGTGCTTTGAGAGACTAGTCAAGGACCATATCACCTCCAACCTACCTGACACCCTAGACCCACTCCAATTTGCTTACCGCCCAAATAGGTCCACAGACGATGCAATCTCAACCACACTGCACACTGCCCTAACCCATCTGGACAAGAGGAATACCTATGTGAGAATGCTGTTCAATGACTACAGCTCGGCATTTAACACAATAGTACCCTCCAAGCTCGTCATCAAGCTCGAGACCCTGGGTTTCGACCCCGCCCTGTGCAACTGGGTACTGGACTTCCTGACAGGCCGCCCCCAGGTGGTGAGGGTAGGCAACAACATCTCCACCCCGCTGATCCTCAACACTGGGGCCCCACAAGGGTGCGTTCTGAGCCCTCTCCTGTACTCTCTGTTCACCCACGACTGCGTGGCCACTCACGCCTCCAACTCAATCATCAAGTTTGCGGACGACACAACAGTGGTAGGCTTGATTACCAACAACGACGAGACGGCCTACAGGGAGGAGGTCAGGGCCCTCGGAGTGTGGTGTCCGGAAAATAACCTCACACTCCATGTCAACAAAACTAAGGAGATGATTGTGGACTTCAGGAAACAGCAGAGGGAACACCACCCTATCCACATCGATGGAACAGTACTGGAGAGGGTAGTAAGTTTTAAGTTCCTCGGCATACACATCACAGACAAACTGAATTGGTCCACTCACACAGACAGCATCGTGAAGAAGGCGCAGCAGCGCCTCTTCAACCTCAGGAGGCTGAAGAAATTCGGCTTGTCACCAAAAGCACTCACAAACTTCTACAGATGCACAATCGAGAGCATCCTGGCGGGCTGTATCACCGCCTGGTACAGAAACTGCTCCGCCCACAACCGTAAGGCTCTCCAGAGGGTAGTGAGGTCTGCACAACACGTCACCGGGGGCAAACTACCTGCCCTCCAGGACACCTACACCACCCGATGTTACAGGAAGGCCATAAAGATCATCAAGGACAACAACCACCTGAGCCACTGCCTGTTCACCCCGCTATCATCCAGAAGGTGAGGTCAGGACAGGTGCATCAAAGCTGGGACCGAGAGACTGAAAAACAGCTTCTATCTCAAGGCCATCAGGCTGTTAAACAGCCACCACTAACATTGAGTGGCTGCTGCCAACACACTGACTCAACTCCAGCCACTTTAATAATGGGAATTGATGGGAAATGATGTAAAATATATCACTAGCCACCTTAAACAATGCTACCTAATATAATGTTTACATACCCTACATTATTCATCTCATATGTATACGTATATACTGTGCTCTATATCATCTACTGCATCATTATGTAATACATGTATCACTAGCCACTTTAACTATGCCACTTTGTTTACATACTCATCTCATATGTATATACTGTACTCGATACCATCTACTGTACCTTGCCTATGCTGCTGTGTACCATCACTCATTCATATATATTTATGTACATATTCTTTATCCCCTTACACTTGTGTGTATAAGTCAGTAGTTTTGGAATTGTTAGTTAGATTACTTGTTGGTTATTACTGCATCATCGGAACTAGAAGCACAAGCATTTCGCTACACTCGCATTAACATCTGCTAACCATGTGTATGTGACAAATAAAATTTGATTTGATTTGAGCCAATCAGTTGTGTTGTGACAAGGTAGGGTTGGTATAGAGAAGATAGCACAATTTGGTAAAAGACCAAGGCCATATTATGGCAAGAACAGATCAAATTATCAAAGAGAAATGACAGTCCATCATTACTTTAAGACAGGTCAGTCAAGGTCAGTCAATCCGGAAAAAAATGCAGTCGCAGAGCCCATCAAGTGCTAAGATGAAACTGTCTCTCATGAGGACCGCCACAGGAAAGGAAGACCCAGAGTTATCTCTGCTGCAGAAGATAAGTTCATTAGAGTTACCAGCACTCAGAAATGGCAGCCTAAATAAATCTAACTTTATTTGCCACATGTGCCAAATATAAAAACAAGTGTAGACCTTACCGTAAAATGCTTACTTACAAGCCCTTAACCAACAGTGCAGTTCAAGAACAGTTAAGAAAATATTTACCAAATAAACTAAAGTAAAAAATAATGATAAGTAACACAATAACATAAAAATAACGAGACTACATACATACCGAGTCAGTGTATGGGGGTACAGGTTAGAGGTAATTTGTACATATACCGTCTGGAGAAGAAGTATTTGATACACTGCCGATTTTGAAGGTTTTCCTACTTACAAAGCATGTAGAGGTCTGTAATTTTTATCATAGGTACACTTCAACTGTGAGAGACGGAATCTAAAACAAAAATCCAGAAAATCACATTGTATGATTTTAAGTTATTCATTTGCATTTTCTTGCATGACATAAGTATTTGATCACCTTCCAAACAGTAAGAATTCCGGCTCTCACAGACATGTTAGTTTTTCTTGAAGAATCCCTCCTGTTCTCCACTCATTACCTGTATTAACTGCACCTGTTTGAACTTGTTACCTGTATAAAAGACACCTGTCCACACACTCAATCAAACAGATTCCAACCTCTTCACAATGGCCAAGACCAGAGATCTGTGTAAGGACATCAGGGATAACATTTTAGACCTGCACAAGGCTGGGATGGGCTATAGGACAATAGGCAAGCAGCTTGGTGAGAAGGCATCAACTGTTGGCGCAATTATTAGAAAATGGAAGAAGTTCAAGATCTCAAGATCTCAACTTGTGGGGCATCAATGATCATGAAGAAGGTGAGGGATCAGCCCAGAACTACATGGCAGGACCTGGTCAATGACATGAAGAGAGCTGGGACCACAGTCTCAAAAAAAACATTAGTAACACACTACGCCGTCATGGATTAAAATCCTGCAGCGCACGCAAGGTCCCCCTGCTCAAGCCAGCGCATGTCCAGGCCCATCGGAAGTTTGCCAATGACCATCTGGATGATCCAGAGGAGGAATGGGAGAAGGTCATGTGGTCTGATGAGACAAAAATAGAGCTTTTTGGTCTAAACTCCACTCACCGTGTTTGGAGGAAGAAGAAGGATGAGTACAACCCCAAGAACACCATCCCAACCGTGAAGCATGGAGGTGAAAACATAACTCTTTGGGGATGCTTTTCTGCAAAGGGGACAGGACGACTGCACCGTATTGAGGGGAGGATGGATGGGGCCATGTATTGCGAGATCTTGGCCAACAACCTTCTTCCCTCAGTAAGAGCATTGAAGATGGGTCGTGGCTGGGTCTTCCAGCATGACAACGACCCAAAACACATAGCCAGGGCAACTAAGGAGTGGCTCCGTAAGAAGCATCTCAAGGTCCTGGAGTGGCCTAGCCAATAGAAAATCTTTGGAGTGAGCTGAAGGTTCGTATTGCCCAGTGGCAGCCCCAAAACCTGAAGGATCTGGAGAAGGTCTGTATGGAAGAGTGGGACAAAATCCCTGCTGCAGTGTGCGCAAACCTGGTCAAGAACTATGGGAAACATATGATCTCTGTAATTGCAAACAAAGGTTTCTGTACCAAATATTAGGTTCTGCTTTTCTGATGTATCAAATACTTATGTCATGCAATAAAATGCAAATGAATCATACAATGTGATTTTCTGGATTTTTACAGACCTCTATATGTTTTGTAAGTAAGAAAACCTGCAAAATCGGTAGTGTATCAAATACATGTTCTCCTCACTGTAGGTAGGGGTGAAGTGACTATGCATACGTAGATAATAAACAGTGAGTAGCAGCAGTGTACCAAACAAATGGAGGGCGGGAGGTCAATGTAATAGTACGTATGGTGGCCATTTAACTAATTGTTCAGCAGTCTTATTGCTTGGGGGTAGAAGCTGTTAAGGAGCCTATTGGTCCTAGACTTGGCAGTTTTCTGTGCTACTTGCCGTGCGGTAGCAGAGACAACAGTCTATGACGTAGGCTTTCCTCTGACACAGCCTATTATATAGATCCTGGATTGAAGGAAACTTGGCTCCAGTGATGTACTGAGCCATACGAACGACCCTCTGTAGCTTCTTAAGGTCAGATGCCGAGCAGTTGCCATGCCAGGTGGTGATGCAACCGGTCAGGATGCCCTCGATGGGGTAGCTGTCAAACGTTTGGAGGATCTGTGAACCCATTCCAAATCTTTTCAGTCTTCTGAAGGTCGTGCCCTCTTTACGACTGTCTTGGTGTATTTGGACCATGATAGATCATTGGTGATGTGGACACCAAGGAACTTGAAACTCTCGACCCACTCCACTACAGCTCTGTCGATGTTAATGGGGGCCTGTTCAGCCAACCTATTCCTGTCGTCCACGATCAGCTCCTTTGTCTTGCTCACATTGAGGGAGAGGTTGTTGTCCTGGCACCACACTGCCAGGTCTCTGACCTCCTCCCTATAGGCCTGATCATCATTGTCAGTGATCAGGACTACCACTGTCGTGTCGTCAGCAAACTTAATGATGGTGTTGGAGTCGTGTTTGGCCATGCAGTCGTGGGTGAACAAGGAGTACAGGAGGGGACTGAGTACACACCCCTGAGGGGCCCCAGTGTTGAGGATCAGCGTGGCAGATGTGTTGTTGAATACCCTTACCAGCCGTCAGGAAGTCCTGGATCCAGTTGCAGAGGGAGGTGTTTAGTCCCAAGGTCCTTAGCTTGGTGTTGAGCTTTGTGGGCTCTATGGCGTTGAACGCTGAGCTGTAGTCAAAGAACAGCATTCTCACATAGGTGTTCCTTTTGTCCAGGTGAGAAAGAGCAGTGTGGAATGCGAAGGAGATTGCGTCATCTGTGGATCTCTTGGGGCAGTATGCAAATTGAAGTGGGTGTTGATCAAGTAACAGACACATTTCAACATTAGCTGTTCAGAGAACACTGTGTGAATCAGGCGTTCATGGTCGAATTTCTGCAAAGAACACCAATACACCAATAACACCAATAATAAGAAGAGACTTGCTTGTGCCAAGAAACACGAAGAAACACGAGCAATGGACATTAGATCAGTGGAAATCTGTCCTTTAGTCTGATGAGTCCAAATTTGACATTTTTGGTTGCAACTGCCTTGTCTTTGTGAACAAATGATCTCCGAATTGGTGGGTCCCACCATGACCATGGAGGAGGAGTTGTTATGGTTTGGGGATGCTTTGCTGGTGACAGTGTCAGTGATTAATTTAGAATTCAAGGCACGCTTAACCAGCATGGCTACCACAGCATTCTGCAGCAATACGCCATCCCATCTGCTTTGTGCATAGTGGGACTATCATTTGTTTTTCATTAGGAAATTACCCAACACACCTCCAGACTGTGTAACGGCTATGTGGCCAAGAAGGAGAGTGATGGAGTGCTGCATCAGATGACCTGGCATCCACAATCACCCGATCTCAAACCAAATGAGATGGTTTGGAATGAGTTGGATCGCAGAGTGAATTAAAAGAAGCCAACAAGTGCTCAGAATACAGTTGAAGTCGGAAGTTTACATACACTTAGGTTGGAGTCATTAAAACTCGTTTTTCAACCACTCCACACATTTCTTCTTAACAAACTATAGTTTTAGCAAGTCAATTAGGGCATCTACTTTGTGTAATTTTTCCAAGAATTGTTTACAGACAAATTATTTCACTTATAATTCACTGTATCACAATTCCTGTGGGTCAGAAGTTTACATACACTAAGTTGACTGTGCCTTTAACTTCTTGGTGACAGAGGGCAGTATTTCCACGTCCGTATGAAATGCATGCCCACATTTAACTGCCTGCTACTCATCCCCAGAAGATAAGAGATGCATATTATTAGTAGATTTGGAAGTTTCTAAAACTGTTTGAATCATGTCTGTGAGTATAACAGAACTTATGTAGCAGGTGAAACCCAGAGGAAACACTATTCCGATCTTTGGGGGTTTCATTGGGAATCCACATTTCTAAGGGACCTTCTTGCAGTTCATACCGCTTCCACTGGATGTCACCAGTCTTTTGAAAGTGGTTGAAGTTTTTCCTTTGTGTAATGAAGAAGTAGCCCTGTTCAAAACGAGGGTCACGTGACCAGAAAGGTAGCGTCAGTTTGATTTCTTCCTGTATTGAACACAGATCCTCCCGTCTTCAATTTTATTGATTATTTACTTTAAAAAATGCCTAAACTTGTATTACAAAAGTAGTTTGAAATGTTTTGGCAAAGTTTACAGGTAAATTTTGAGATATTTTGTAGTCACATTGCACAAGTTGGAATCAAGTTGGAATCAAGTTTTTCTGGATCAAATGCGCCAAATAAATGGACATTTTGGATATATATGGACGGAAATAATCGAACAACAGGACCATTTGTGATTGTTTATGGGGCATATTGGAGTGCCAACAGAAGATGCTCGTCAAAGGCAAGGCATGATTTATATTTTTATTTCTGCGTTTAGTGTCGCGCCTGCAGGGTTGAAATATGCTTCTCTCTCTTTGTTTACAGAGGTGCTATCCTCAGATAATAGCATCGTTTGCTTTCGCCGACAAGCCTTTTTGAAATCTGACATGTTGGCTGGATTCACAACACGTGAAGCTTTATTTTGGTATCTTACGTGTGTGATTTCATGAAAGTTTGATTTTTATAGTAATTTATTTGAATTTGGCTTTCTGCATTTTCTCTGGCCTTTGGCTAGGTGGGACGCTAGTCCCACATATTCCAGAGAGGTTAAACAACAATTTGAGGTTTACAAACACTTAGGTATGACTCATTAAAGCTCATTTTTCAAACACTCCACACATTTCTTGTTAACCAACTATAGTTTTGGTAAGTCGGTTAGGACATCTACTTTGTGCATGACACAATAAATTTTTCCAACAATTGTTTACCAACAGATAATTTCACTTTTAACTCACTGTATCACAATTCCAGTGGGTCAGAAGTTTACATACACTAAATTGACTGTGCCTTTAAACAGTGTGGAAAATAACATAAAATGATGTCATGGCTTTAGAAGCTTCTGATAGGCTAATTGACATAATTTGAGTCAATTGGAGGTGTACCTGTGGATGTATTTCAAGGCCTACCTTCAAACCTAGTGCCTCTTTGCTTGACATCATAGGAAAATCAAAAGAAATCAGCCAAGACCTCAGAAAATAAATTATAGACCTTCACAAGTCTGGTTCATCGTTGGGAGAAATTTTCAAACGCCTGAAGGTACCACATTCATCTGTACAAACAATGGTACCAAGTATTAACACCATGGGACCACACAGACGTCATACCGCTCAGGAAGGAGACACATTCTGTCTCCTAGAGATGAGCTTATTTTGGTGCAAAAAGTGCAATTCAATCCCAGAACAACAGCAAAGGACTTTGTGAAGGTGCTGTAGGAAACAGGTACAAAAGTGTCTATATCCACAGTAAAACGAGTCCTATATCGACATAACCTGAAAGGCCACTCAGCAAGGAAGAAGCCATTGCCATTGCCCGAAGAAGAAGCCATTGCCAAAACCACCATAAAAACCTATGGTTTGATTATAAATGTTGTTTGACTTGTTTGGAAAAGTGTAATAGTAACGTTTGGGATTCATTTTGTATGCATTTTGATGGAGGGAAACTGGGTGGATTATTGACTGAAGCGCGCCAGCTAAACTGAGTTTTTATGGATATAAAGAAGGACAACTAATGAACAAAAGGACCATTTGTGATGTAACTGGGACCTTTTGGAGTGCCAACAGAAGAAGATCACCAAAGGTAAGGCATTTATTATATCGTTATTTCTGACTTTCGTGTCGCACCTGTCTGGTTGAAATATGTTTTAGACGCTTTTGTACACTCTGTCCTCAGATAATTGCATGGTGTGATTTCGCTGTAAAGCATTTTAAAAATCTGACACAGCAGCTGGATTAACAAGAAGTTAAGCTTTATTTTGATGTATTACACTTGTGATTTTATGAAAGTTAAATATTTATAATTCTGTACTTTGAATTTCGTGCTCTGCAATTTCACTGGATGTTGGCCAGGTGGGATATCAGGACTAGTGAAAAACTGAGTTTAAATGTATTTGGCTAAGGTGTACTGTATGTAAACTCTAACTTCAACTGTATGTGGGAACTCCTTCAAAACTGTTGGAAAAGGATTCCAGGTGAATCTGGTTGAGAGAATGCCAATTGTGCAGAGCTGTCATCAAGGCAAAGGGTGGCTGCTGTGAAGAATCTAGTATCTAAAATATATTTTGATTTGTTTAACAATTTTTTGGTTACTACATGATTCCTTATGTGTTTTTCATAGTTTTGATGTCTTCACGATTATTCTACAAATAGTAAAAAAAATAAAGAAAAACCCTTGAATGAGTAGCTGTGTCCAAACTTTTGTCTGATACTGTATTCTTCCTCAAACCTTCAGAGTTTTCAAGATCTGAAGGAGAATTACTGCCTTGGAGTCTCATTGAAAACTTAATTTATGCTTGATCCCAAATGTGGTACAGAGGAGAAGCAATTGCAGAGCCTCCAAAGGCTCGCGGAGGCCAACTAGAGCTACGTATGGCGATGCCGTGCGTCTCCCACATTTTTGAACAATGCGGTAGTATCAGCATAGCACCATATAGCTCAGCGTTGACATGATTGGTTGACGGTAGGTGGTGGCGATACATCCTGTATAATCACAAACTCACTTCCTTGACAACTTATTTGACAGTAAACATGGAGGCTATCAGAAGAAGTTCATATATAAAAAAACATCTTTATGATACCTTGTTATAGGTATTTCAAAGACACGAAATTAGTTTGAACTCCTGGAAAGAGATTGGGTATAGATGTGGTAAAGAGGTCAATGGAATGCAGACCCTGGAGATAGAAGGATGCTGGATTGGCACATGTTCAACAAATCGATATGTGTCAAATCTGTCATTATCTATACAAGCATTATACTCAGATTTCTACCTCAACATAAAGTTAAATACAAATATATAACAATAGCCTAAATGGAGGCTAATTTTGCTGACAGGCAATGGGGAAATTCGGGATGGAGATGCAGGTGGGAAAATGGTGCAATCTTCACTGAGCTCCTATGTCAAGCACTGAAAAACGGACTCCAACATCTCAGAAGAGGTAAAGTTGTGTCTTTTTGTTTATCCTGTTGCTTGTAAATATATAGACATGATTACTTGATATTTTGGGGGGTGGCTATATAGATAAGCCCTGAATCATTACGAGTGGTGTGGTGCAGTCCAAGTTATTGGAGGCGTATGACAGCTCCACGAAGCGCAAGAATCATGAATGAGAACAGACAGAACAATCATGAAAGAGAACAGACAGACAGTGACAGGACCATGCAGAATACACTGGATGATGTGTGTATGGACACATCTCCATCTCCACATCTCCACATCTCCATAATGAACCTACTTGATGTAACTACCGCAGTACAGTACAACACAATGAATTATATTCAAAGTCTTTGTGCATTATGGTCATATTTTTACTGAATTGAATTCATTACAAAATGTGCACTGATATGAAACATCTAGCTTCAGGGGCCCTTTGCTCAGTTGCCAGTGCATCAAATCGAGAAATAAACAGCATTTCTGACTAATAGATGAGAACAAGCCACATTTCACAAAGTCAGCGAAAATGAGTGAGGACGATGGCTACGTCTCAGTGACACACTATTCACATAAAGTTTAGTGCATTAGTGCCCTACATGCAGAATAAATAAACTATTCACCGTAAAGGGCCCTTCTGTCACGCCCTGGACATAGAGAGGCTTTAATTCTCTATTTTGGTTAGGCCAAGGTGTGACTAGGGTGGGCATTCTATGTTCCTTTTTCTATGTTTTTGTATTTCTTTGTTTTTGGCCGGGTATGGTTCTCAATCAGGGACAGCTGTCTATCGTTGTCTCTGATTGAGAACCATACTTCGGTAGCTCTTGGCCACATGGGTTTTGTGGGTAGTTGTTTTCTGTTGAGTGTTTTTATCTGCACCAGAACTGTTTCGGTTTCGTTCGTTCACTTTTTTTGTTGTTGTATTTTCAGTTTTCTATTCCTATTAAACAATATGATCACCTACCATGCTGCACCTTGGTTCTCACCTTCTTCCACCAACGGCCGTTACACCTACATGCCGAATAAATCAACTATTCACAATAAAGGGCAAGACGTAGTGTCCTACATGCCGAATAAAACAACTATTCACCATAAGGGCAAGACGTGGTGCCCTACATGCCGAATAAATCAACTATTCACCATAAGGGCAAGACGTGGTGCCCTACATGCCGAATAAATCAACTATTCACAATAAAGGGCAAGACGTAGTGCCCTACATGCCGAATAAATCAACTATTCACAATAAAGGGCAAGACGTAGTGCCCTACATGCCGAATAAATCAACTATTCACAATAAAGGGCAAGACGTAGTGCCCTACATGCCGAATAAATCAACTATTCACAATAAAGGGCAAGACGTAGTGTCCTACATGCCGAATAAAACAACTATTCACCATAAGGGCAAGACGTGGTGCCCTACATGCCGAATAAATCAACTATTCACAATAAAGGGCAAGACGTAGTGCCCTACATGCCGAATAAATCAACTATTCACCATAAGGGCAAGGCGTGGTGCCCTACATGCCGAATAAATCAACTATTCACAATAAAGGGCAAGGCGTAGTGCCCTACATGCCGAATAAATCAACTATTCACAATAAAGGGCAAGGCGTAGTGCCCTACATGCCGAATAAATCAACTATTCACAATAAAGGGCAAGGCGTAGTGTCCTACATGCCGAATAAAACAACTATTCACCATAAGGGCAAGACGTAGTGCCCTACATGCCGAATAAATCAACTATTCACAATAAAGGGCAAGACGTAGTGTCCTACATGCCGAATAAAACAACTATTCACCATAAGGGCAAGACGTGGTGCCCTACATGCCGAATAAATCAACTATTCACAATAAAGGGCAAGACGTAGTGCCCTACATGCCGAATAAATCAACTATTCACAATAAAGGGCAAGACGTAGTGCCCTACATGCCGAATAAATCAACTATTCACAATAAAGGGCAAGACGTAGTGCCCTACATGCCGAATAAATCAACTATTCACAATAAAGGGCAAGACGTAGTGTCCTACATGCCGAATAAAACAACTATTCACCATAAGGGCAAGACGTAGTGCCCTACATGCCGAATAAATCAACTATTCACCATAAAGGGCAAGACGTAGTGTCCTACATGCCGAATAAAACAACTATTCACCATAAGGGCAAGACGTGGTGCCCTACATGCCGAATAAATCAACTATTCACAATAAAGGGCAAGACGTAGTGCCCTACATGCCGAATAAATCAACTATTCACAATAAAGGGCAAGACGTAGTGCCCTACATGCCGAATAAATCAACTATTCACAATAAAGGGCAAGACGTAGTGCCCTACATGCCGAATAAATCAACTATTCACAATAAAGGGCAAGACGTAGTGCCCTACATGCCGAATAAATCAACTATTCACCATAAAGTGCAAGACGTAGTGCCCTACATGCCGAATAAATCAACTATTCACCATAAGGGCAAGACTTAGTGTCCTACATGCCGAATAAATCAACTATTCACCATAAAGGGCAAGACTTAGTGCCCTACCTGCCGAATAAATCAACTATTCACCATATAGGGCAAGACTTAGTGACCTAAATAAAGAATACATTGCATTCCAAAGCTTGGATAACTATGGCAGGTGTTGGTAAGGGAAATAATTGGATAGACACAGAGCACGTGATCTCATTGTATAACTGTAGTTATAACTTCAGCTCTCAGTGACAGCAGAAGGCCTTAATGCTGACTAAAAGACTGAACTGGACAATAAGGCGTTTCCACAACAGGATTGATTGCCTATTTGTGTGTCGTATTGCACCCTCAAGGTTGATTGAAACTTTAACCTCATTTTTAATAAAGGGGAGAAAAGCTTGAAATATTTCAGACCTTGAATTTTTACAATGCTGTGTTGAATTATGCAGCGATCAGTGAATTATTCATCTCTGTGGCTGTGTTACGGCTATGCTTTAAAAGGCATGCAAAATGGGACCGTGCCAAGCAATGCTGTGTCAACACATTCCTCTCAGAATTGCTTACAAGAGAAATGTGTCCCTCAATGTTGATTCAGTTTTTCTCCTAACAAATTTAGAGTGCTGTACCTGTTACAGATCAGTGGTATGATCCCTCAAAAAAACTGAATAACTAGGGGATGAAGTCAAATGAATGGCTATGCACGTCCGTATCAATAATCAAGTCATGGGTGATGGTATAACACCGTAAATGTGTTATTTATACAAACGTAAGATCTGCATCAACAGTCACAGTTAATTATTCCAATCAAATAAAAAAGAGAAATGTACAGTAATTAGCAAAGACAATTTAGGTATGCATGATGCTACCAGGGGTATATTCTTTAGTGCACACCATAGCAAAAATGTTTTGCAACAACAACAAGAGTTTCTTAATGGACATATTCAGGTAGGTCCCTCTCCGTTTCAGCCTGCTTGCTTCCGTTTGGTTCCTAGTAATTACATCCCATTCACACTATTTGCTACCTATCACAAGAGGTTGGTGGCACCTTATTTCGGGAGGCGAGCTCGTGGTAATGGCTGGTGCGGAATTAGGAAACAGCATGAGATGTGGGCCGACTCAGTGTAGAAAAACGTCAGGTGTGGTTGTGTGAAGCACCAAACAGAGTGCTGCAATGTGCTCTTCCTGCCAGGTATAAATAGCCTGAGTGAGAATTGCCCTAACAAGACGGGGCTGTCTGGACAGCCCTTAATACCTTCTCTGGCGGTGCTTCATATCAAGATAATAATGAGGAAAATATATTGTTGTTGGTGTACAAAGCAAACTTTTTGGTGGCAGACCAAGCTTCGATAAATGTGCAATATGTAGCCTTGTGCGCGATCTGACCAAATTCAGATAGAAATGTGAGTTAAAGATCTGTCATTCTCATTGAAAGCAAGTCTGATAAGCAGTACACGTGTGCTTTTTTATGCTTTAAAAAAAGCATGTAAAACAAGTTAAAAGGATCAGAATGACAGCATATAATGTGTACAGAATATATAACATTTGTAGCTTCCAGGAATTGTGTCTTTGCAACATGGGGCCATACATTATCATGCTGAGACATGAGCTGATGGCGGCGTGTTCCAATGGGCCTCAGGATCCTGTCACCTAATTTCTGTGCATTCAAATTGCCATCGAAAAAATATATGGCTAGTCTCCATGCCAGTCTCCTTCATCCTCATCCTCGGGTGTCAAAGACACAGACAATGAGCTTGTACGTAATCAATTGTACTGTATCATCCAGCAAGCCATATGTATTGATGAACTTTAACATTAGGATTCTGATGACATGGTAAAACGAAAACCCCTACTATCATTGTCCCCCTCATGATCAACCCAAGCTACCACCTAGTGGGTTCTCTAATAACCTCCGTCTCGGAGGACAGGAAGTAGGAAACCCTTCCTAGACTCAACATTCAACATTCTCAAAGCCGCTGGGCCAGACGCATTACCAGGACGTGTACTCAAAGCATGCGCGGATCAACTGTCAAGTGTCTTCACTGACATTTTCAACCTCTCCCTGACAGAGTCTGTAATACCTACATGTTTCAAGCAGACCACCATAGTCCCTGTGCCCAAGGAAACGAAGGTAACCTGCCTAAATGATTACCGCCCCGTGGCACTCACGTAGGTGGCCATAAAGTGCTTTGAAAGGCTGTTCACGGCTCACATCAACAGCATCCTCCAGGACACCCTAGACTCACTTCATATTGGATACCACCCCAACAGATCCACAGATAACGCAATCTCAATCGCACTCCACACTGCTCTTTCTCACCTGGACAAAAGGAACACCTACGTGGGAATGCTGTTCATTGACTACAGCTCAGCGTTCAACACCATAAAGCCCACAAAGCTCATCACCAAGCTAAGGACTCTGGGACTAAACACCTCCCTCTGCAACTGGATCCAGGACTTCCTGATGGGCTACCCCCAGGTGGTAAGAGTAGGCAATAACAAATCTGCCACGCTGATCCTCCACACTGGTGCCCCTCTGGGGTGTGTACTTAGTCCCCTCCTGTATTGCCTGTTCACCCACGACTGTGTTGCCAAACACAACTCCAACACCATCATTAAGTTTGCTGACGACACAACAGTGGTAGGCCTGATCACCGACAACGATGAGACGGCGTATAGAGAGGAGGTCAGAGACCTGGCAATGTGGTGCCAGGGCAACAACCTCTCCCTCAATGTTATCAAGACAAAGGAGCTGATCGTGGACTACAGGAAAAGGCGGGCCGAACAGGCCCCCATTAACATTGACGGGGCTGTAGTGGAGTGGGTCGAAAGTTTCAAGTTCCTTGGTGTCCACATCACCAACAATCTATCATGGTCCAAACACACCCAGACAGTTGTGACGAGGGCACGACAACACCTTTTCCCCCTCAGGAGGCTGAAAAGATTTGGCATGGGTCCCCAGATCCTCAAAAGATTTTACAGCTGCACTATCGAGAGCATCCTGACCGGTTGCATCACCGCCTGGTATGGCGACTGCTCGGCATCTGACCATAAGGCGTTACAGAGGGTAGTGCGGACGGCCCAGTACATCACTGGGGCCAAGCTTCCTGCCATCCAGGACCTATATACCAGGCGGTGTCAGAGGAAGGCCCGAAAATTTTTCAGAGACTCCAGTCATCCAAGTTATAGACCGTTTTCTCTGCTACCGCATGGCAAGCGGTACTGGAGAGCCAAGTCTAGGACCAAAAGGCTCCTCAACAGCTTCTACCCCCAAGCCATAACGCTGCTGAACAATTAATAAAATCGCCACAGGACAATTTACAATGACCCTCCCCCCTTTTGTACACTGCTGCTACTCGCTGTTTGTTTGTTAGCTATGCATTGTCACTTGAACCCCACCTACATGTACAGATTACCTCAACTAGCCTGTATCCCTGCACACTGACTCGGTACTGGTGCCCCCTGTATATAGCCTAGTTATTGTTATTCTTATTGTTACTTTTTATTTTATTCTACTTGGTAAATATTTTCTTAACTCTTCTTGAACTGCACTGTTGGTTAAGGGCTTGTAAGTAAGCATTTCACGGTAAAGTCTACACTTGTTGTATTCGGTGCATGTGAATAAATAAAGTCTGATTTAACAAATTCGAGCAAGCATCCTCCCCTCACTTTGTGCTCTCCTCACAGCTTATGGGCAGTGATCTCTCTCTCTCTCTCTCTCTCTCTCTCCCTCTCTCCCTCCCTCCCTCCAAATCATTATTAAAACACTTGATACCTTATCCATCCTAAATTTGGAATGACAGTCCTTAGTGCTTCAACTTGAGTCTATCACTCGAATTCGAGACCCTCAATTTAGCACACCGACACAGTTAGAATGTACATTTACAAACAAGGAAATTATATAAACACGATGTACTACTTATTTACCAGTATTAACTTCTCATTACAGCCTGTTTATCCTTGTCTTTCACTGTCGCAAGTGGCATGTAAATGACAGATCGGTATCTCAATGCATTTAATACCAAAATTACCATACATTTCTCAGTGTGTAGACGTTCACAATCAACCTGATACCTCAAATTTTAGGGTAACCCTAAATCAATTTACAGACACAGTTGACCAGCACCCGTCCTTCCCGACACTCATCTTTTGGCGGATTCTTTATTTTCTTCTTCAGATAGCGTTATAATTCATCTTCCCACCGGCACATATAAAACCCTGTCACAGCTGATGGCCCATGATAATGTCCTGATGTCAATCTCTGGGGAATAATCAGATTTTCCAGCACATCTCTCACCTGAGCCCAGTGGTGCAGGACAGGGCCGTAGTGGACGCCCTTTCTTCAGCCAGTTGGGGGGGTTCACACTGTTCTGGATCAAATGATCCCTTCCATGCATCAAGGCGCTGTGGTCACCTTCGCCATAATTCGAGAGAGGACAGACCAAGACAACATTTTAACACAGTCTGCATTTCCAGAATCAGAAATAACTATTAGCAAATTATTATAATCCCTCATTGTCTTAACACCAAAATCTCTAACACAAATGTCAAACAGCATAACACACTTGCTGAAACCATTTTGCTCATACTCTCTTATCATACTGGTACCTCACCGCAGGGCTGCAGGGTCGGGATGTTAGAGCGCGAACACCTTAGGGACAAATCCCAGCCATACAGCAGACCAATCTGGTGACATTTGTATTGAAACAAAGTCAGAAACCAGAACAACAACAGCAATACACATACCAACAGCAATACACATATATCACTCGAGGTGTGGAAAACCTCAATCCCTTTGGAGTAACTGTCAACCATTACCAACAAATCAATTTGCATATTTACCAAAGTGCCAGTGCCCCAGGGAACTCGCCATTTCCATTTTGGATACATGATACTTGATACATATCCTGATTTATGTGTACAAAAAAGTGAAATGAATACTAGGGAGGAGATTAGTAGAATCAAAACTAACAATACCTCACAAAGGCACAAACAGAATGAGCTGAACTGAATAAGGAGCTGATGAGACCAGGTGAGTAACACAGGTGAATATAAACGAACAAAAATGAAAGACAGGGCAAAGTTCAAGAACACAAAGAAACGCAACTACGTTCAAGAACACCACGAAACAGAACACAAGGTTGACTAAGAAAAGAAATACAGAACCTTACAACAACAACACTGCCCGTTAAATAAATAATTGTATCTCATAGGGTAATGGTAAAATAGAATAGAGACATGTGTCCCTGACTCCTATTATACACTGCTCAAAAAAATAAAGGGAAAACAAAAATAACACATCCTAGATCTGAATGAATGAAATATTCTTATTAAATACTTTTTTCTTTACATAGTTGAATGTGCTGACAACAAAATCACACAAAAATGATCAATGGAAATCAAATTTATCAACCCATGGAGGTCTGGATTTGGAGTCACACTCAAAATTAGAGTGGAAAACCACACTACAGGCTGATACAACTTTGATGTAATGTCCTTAAAACAAGTCAAAATGAGGCTCAGTAGGTGTGTGTGGCCTCCACGTGCCTGTATGATCTCCCTACAACACCTGGGCATGCTCCTGATGAGGTGGCGGATGGTCTCCTGAGGGATCTCCTCCCAGACCTGGACTAAAGCATCCGCCAACTCCTGGACAGTCTGTGGTGCAACGTGGCGTTGGTGGATGGAGCGAGACATGATGTCCCAGATGTGCTTGATTGGATTCAGGTCTGGGGAACGGGCGGGCCAGTCCATAGCATCAATGCCTTCCTCTTGCAGGAACTGCTGACACACTCCAGCCACATGAGGTCTAGCATTGTCTTGCATTAGGAGGAACCCAGGGCCAACTGCACCAGCATATGGTCTCACAAGGGGTCTGAGGATCTCATCTCGGTACCTAATGGCAGTCAGACCACCTCTGGCGAGCACATGGAGGGCTGTGCGGCCCCCCAAAGATTTGCCACCCCACACCATGACTGACCCACCGCCAAACCGGTCATGTTGAGGGTGTTGCAGGCAGCAGAACGTTCTCCACGGCGTCTCCAGACTCTGTCACATGTGCTCAGTGTGAACCTGCTTTCATCTGTGAAGAGCACAGAGGGCCAGTGGCGAATTTGCCAATCTTGGTGTTCTCTGGCAAATGCCAAACGTTCTGCACGGTGTTGGGCTGTAAGCACAACCCCCACCTGTGGACGTCGGGCCCTCATACCACCCTCATGGAGTCTGTTTCTGGCCGTTTCACATGTGTGGCCTGCTGGAGGTCATTTTGCAGGGCTCTGGCAGTGCTCCTCCTGCTCCTCCTTGCACAAAGGCGGAGGTAGTGGTCCTGCTGCTGGGTTGTTGCCCTCCTACGGCCTCCTCCACGTCTCCTGATGTACTGGCCTGTCTCCTGGTAGCGCCTCCATGCTCTGGACACTATGCTGACAGACACAGCAAACCTTCTTGCCACAGCTCGTATTGATGTGCCATCCTGGATGAGCTGCACTACCTGAGCCACTTGTGTGGGTTGTAGACTCCGTCTCATGCTACCACTAGAGTGAAAGCACTGCCAGCATTCAAAAGTGACCAAAATATCAGCCAGGAAGCATAGGAACTGAGAAGTGGTCTGGTCACCACCTACAGAACCACTCCTTTATTGGGGGTGTCTTGCTAATTGCCTATAATTTGTCTATTCCATTTGCACAACAGCATGTGACATTTATTGTCAATCAGTGTTGCTTCCTAAGTGGACAGTTTGATTTCACAGAAGTGTGATTGACTTGGAGTTACATTGTGTTGTTTAAGTGTTCCCTTTATTTTTTTGAGCAGTGTACTTAAATCTCTAATGTCTATAATTACAGGGAGAATCGGAACTGCCGGTCGCCATTTTAATAGTTATTATTCTGACCCCTTTCCCTACGGTGTCCAGAGTGTTTAGATCTCCTCAGCCATGGCTCTAATACACACCGATTTTAACTATTTTTCAGGTAGTGTGGTACTCACTTCCTGGAGAGTAATTACGATATAGGTGCCTAATAATTTGGTCATGGGACCTGATACCTTGTATTAGAACCAATACTAAAGCATCTGCCAATTTATTACTGGAGAATACGGGTGACCTAATATCTCTGGATAAGAGCGTCTGCTAAATGACTTAAATGTAATGTAAATGTAACAACACCATAGTTGAACACACTAAAAATGACTCATACCTCGGTCTGCATCGGGAAACTTTAACACGGCAGTGAATGCACTCAAAGAAATAGCCCGCTGAGCATTGTATGTAGTAAAAATGAAATTATTCAAAATCAACATCCCAATTAGAATTTGGACCAAAATATTTGACAATGTAATCCTACAGATAGCTCGTTACAGAAGTGAGGTTTGGGGGCCACTCAATAAACTGGACTTTAAAATTTGGGACAAACATCAAATTGAAGCCCTACATGCAGAATTATGTCGGGAAATCTCAAAAGTCCAAAGAAATACACCAACTAATGCATGTAGGGCAGAATTATGCCGCTTTCCAGTGGCAATAAAAATAGAGAAAACATAATTGAAATGTTGGCTACATCTAAATTCAAGTCCAAATTCAAGTCTGCAATTTAAAGCACGTCACAAGAGCTGAGCCCAGGAACGAGCCCTCTCAGTTAGCTGGTGTTGGATAGAACCAACCAGGCTGACACCACCACTGTTTCAAAAGAAAGAATTCCAATAAACAAAATCATGCACCAACAAAGGATTCATATTTACAACATTGGAAAAACGAAACAAAATCCCAAATCCGACTAAATTGCTATCTGGCACAAAACAGAGAATATGAATTGGCTGATTATCTCTACTCTGTCAGAGATACGAAGCAGAGACAGATCCTTACTAAGTGACCACCGATTGGCAAAAGAAACCGGCAGACATAAAAAGACATGGCTACTCAAAGAGGAGCGTGTATGTGGTCACTGCAGTGGAGGTAGAAACAGAGATGCACTTTCTCCTTTACTGTGATAAATATTCCTCCCCAAGAGATTCATTATTCACAGAAACGAATACATTTATTCCAAATTTTAACCTATTAAACACAGAGGAAAATGAGCAATGGCTCCTCTTGAAGCCAAATATGTATTTGCCTGCCATAGCCTGAGGGACACTGATTAATAACGTCTGCATAGTAAACAGTAACTTAGTTATTATTAGTATTATTCCAAATAGTAGTGGTATGGGCGATATGAGAGAGAGAGAGAGAGAGAGAGAGAGAGAGAGAGAGAGAGATAACAGTAGCAGGTCAGTTGAACAGGTCAGGGTTCCATAGCTAAATCAAATCAAATCAGATGTTATTGGTCACATACACGTGGTTAGCAGATGTTATTGGTCACATACACATGGTTAGCAGATGTTATTGGTCACATACACATGGTTAGCAGATGTTATTGGTCACATATGCACGGTTAGCAGATGTTATTGGTCACATACACATGGTTAGCAGATGTTATTGGTCACATACACATGGTTAGCAGATGTTATTGCAAGTGTAGCGAAATGCTTATGCTTCCTAATCTGACAGTGCAGCAGTATCTAGCAGGTAATATCTAACAATTACACAACAAAACCTAATACACGCAATCTAGTAAAGGAATGGGCTGAGAATATATAAGTATAAAATATATGGATGAGCAGCGACAGAGTGGCTAAGATGCAATAGATAGCAAAATAGATCATCTGCTCAATATATTTTAGCCTACATCTTTCAGGTAATACATTCAACGCCTTATTAGCCTTAAATTTAGCTAATGAAGGATGTGTTATGCACAATAAGCTTCTAACTTATACCCTCTTGCGCTGGCCTCACTCCTTAAAAAACTGTAATTGGAGCCCCATGCAGGAAAAGCTACACTAGAATAGCTTGCTGGACATTTTTTCTTGTTGCCATTTCTTATACCAATGGACTATTTGAAGAGGAACGCAAGCTCGTATTTGCTGAACGTTAAATACAGTGAACGCGTGATGGCGGTAGGCGTCGCAGTGATTTATTTTATTTACACCCATAACCATTCAACCTTCGTGAAGAGAAGTGAAAGCCATTTTATGAAAGGTACTATATGCACGCGTCAGCTTACTAATTATACAAATAGGCCCTATTGTATTTCAAAACAAAAATCTAATTCGCTAGCCTGTACTTGTAACTTTGCAGACCGCATGTGCTGCACCAGAATCGCATGTTCTCAGCGGTTTGAACGAGTTCCGTAATTCCAGCCCATACAATACAGTATAATACAATACGGTACAGTAATACAGTTCACACTCAAAACGATTTACCTACTGGAGCTGGTTTCATTTATTTACCCAAGAGAGCATATACTGTAGCAAGCTACATTTATGGGCTCTTATGTTTTGAAGTCGTGCGTAATGTGCAGTAGTCTATACCTCTTTATCATATAGCCTATGCATTGGATAACCGATAATCGAACACCTTTGGGATGAATTGGAACGCCGACTGTGAGCCAGGCCTAGTCGCCCAATATCAGTGCCTGACCTCACAAATGCTCTTGTGGCTGAATGGACCCCCGCAGAAATGTTCCAACATCTAGTGGAAAGCCTTCCCAGAATAGTGGAGGCTGTTATAGCAGCAAAGGAGGGACCAACTCCATATTAATGTCCATGATTTTGGAATGAGTTGTTCAAAGAGCAGGTTTCCACATACTTTTGGCCATGTAGTGTACTTTTACAAGACATTCTCATAATTTTAATACTCATACATGTTCCTTTACTGAGAACAATACACTCATTAATCCTGTTAGTGTACAATATACCTGCATGACATACTGTACGTACATTCTATGTATGAAACTTCAAAACTAAATTGGACACCTTCATAGGTGTGTTACATTTTTTTTTTCAATCACTTTGGCACATTTTTCAGATGTAGTTTAAAAAAAAAAAAATTTAAAATTTAATTAACTAGGCAAGTCAGTTAAGAACATATTCTTATTTAGAATGATGGCCTAACCCGAGACGCTGCGCCCTATGGGAATGCCGATCAGGGCCTGCAATGCAGGCCTCTAGCACTGCAATGCCTTAGACTGCTGCGCCACTCAGTAACTTATGATTAGAACCTTTGATTGTGCATTCATTGGGATTTCACATCTTTCACCCCTGAACTATTATGCAAAAAAGTTTTCCATGAAATACAAGGCTAACATTTTGTTTAGTCACCAACACATCAGATTATGATGGTGTCACCATTTAGTACTTTTAACAGTCATTTAATCCAATAGCACTGTATTCAAGATAAACATTTCTAAACGTATTTTTGAAAAGCTGGATAAAAAGAATAGTAGATGGTAAATTACATTTTCCATGAGGTATTTTACTATAATTTTTTTGTATTATTTGTGTCCAATGGCAGGTTGTGAGCGTGTTGAGAAATATGTCAGTCTTACAGCTTCATTATCCTACAGTACATACTTAGGACAAGATGACCAGAAATAGGGGTATTATAAAGCCGTTGGCTACTGTAAAAATGCTAATTCTGCCATTGGCAACATTGTACAAGATTATCTTTTCTGCGTAACTTGTCAACTTTAAGCACCAGCTGTCATTGCAACTGTACATAGCCCATCTGTAAATAACCCATCCAACTACCTCCTCCCCATACTGTTATTTATTTATCTTTTGCTCCTTTGCACCCCGGTATTTCTACTTGCACATTCATCTTCTGCACATCTATCACTCAGGTGTTTAATTGCTTTTATTGTAATTATTTCGCCACTATGGCCTATTTATTGCCTTACTTTCCTTATCTTACCTCATTTGCACACAGTGTATATATACTTTTTCTATTGTGTTATTGACTCTGTTTGTTTACTCCATGTGTAACTCTGTGTTGTTGTATGTGTCGAACTGCTTTGCTTTATCTTGGCCAGGTAGCAGTTGTAAATGAGAACTTGTTCTCAACTTGTCTACCTGGTTAAATAAAGGTGAAATAAAAACTAAAAACTGATACAATAAAAACGGTGTCGCTTGTCTCCCTGCTTGAAATTCATCAGTTTAAAGTCTAGCAAAGGATTTTTTATTTTTTTTATTTTATTTTTTTATTTCACCTTTATTTAACCAGGTAGGCTAGTTGAGAACAAGTTCTCATTTGCAACTGCGACCTGGCCAAGATAAAGCATAGCAGTGTGAACAGACAACACAGAGTTACACATGGAGTAAACAATTAACAAGTCAATAACACAGTAGAAAAAAAGGGGAGTCTATATACATTGTGTGCAAAAGGCATGAGGAGGTAGGCGAATAATTACAATTTTGCAGATTAACACTGGAGTGATAAATGATCAGATGGTCATGTACAGGTAGAGATACTGGTGTGCAAAAGAGCAGAAAAGTAAATAAATAAAAACAGTATGGGGATGAGGTAGGTGAAAAAGTGTGGGCTATTTACCAATAGACTATGTACAGCTGCAGCGATCGGTTAGCTGCTCAGATAGCACATGTTTGAAGTTGGTGAGGGAGATAAAAGTCTCCAACTTCAGGGATTTTTGCAATTCGTTCCAGTCACAGGCAGCAGAGTACTGGAACGAAAGGCGGCCAAATGAGGTGTTGGCTTTAGGGATGATCAGTGAGATACACCTGCTGGAGCGCGTGCTACGGATGGGTGTTGCCATCATGACCAGTGAACTGAGATAAGGCGGAGCTTTACCTAGCATGGACTTGTAGATGACCTGGAGCTAGTGGGTCTGGCGACGAATATGTAGCGAGGGCCAGCCGACTAGAGCATACAGGTCGCAGTGGTGGGTGGTATAAGGTGCTTTAGTGACAAAACGGATGGCACTGTGATAAACTGCATCCAGTTTGCTGAGTAGAGTGTTGGAAGCAATTTTGTAGATGACATCGCCGAAGTCGAGGATCGGTAGGATAGTCAGTTTTACTAGGGTAAGTTTGGCGGCGTGAGTGAAGGAGGCTTTGTTGCGGAATAGAAAGCCGACTCTTGATTTGATATGAGTGGAATATACTCTTTGAGGTCATTAAAGATCCCATGGCACTTGTCGTAAGAGTAGGGGTGTTAACCCCGGTGTCCTGGCTAAATTCTCAATCTGGCCCTCAAACCATCACGGTCACTAATAATCCCCAGTTTACAATTGGCTCATTCATCCTGCTTCCTCTCCCCTATAACTATTCCCCAGGTCGTTGCTGCAAATGAGAATGTGTTCTCAGTCAACTTATCTGGTAAAATAACGGAAAAATAAAAAAATATATATATATTTTTGCACACAACCCATTAATCTTTTTCAGCAGTGCATTGAACACTTCACTATCATTCCAAATGGTAGCATGTAGTGACTCCACTTTGTTCTATTCTACACTTGCTGATGGAGAATGATGATTTAGTACTTACAGCCACATCCATATATGATTTTGTTTGTTCTTAAAACATAAATTGATGTGAAATAGTTACATTTAAGAGGAAAAAATAGAATTGTACAGTGCTCAGCAGTTATCAAACTACCTACTCTATGTTAACTAGGCAATACATACTTTTTGTTCAGTAGTTATACATTTTGAGTAGTTAATTGTCACGGTTTTCTGTAGGCAAAGGTGAGTCGGACCAAAATGCGGCATGGCTATTGTGATTCATATTTTAATGAAACAAGGACAAACACGAATCAATACGAAAACAACAAACGAAAACCGAAACAGCCTCTACTGGTGTAAACTAACACACGACAGAAACAAGGACATAAGGACAATCACCCACCAAACACTCAAAGAATATGGCTGCCTAAATATGGTTCCCAATCAGAGACAATGATAAACACCTGCCTCTGATTGAGAACCACTTCAGACAGCCATAGACTAACCTAGAAAACCCCACTAAGCTACAATCCCAATACCTGTGAAAAAAACCCAAGACAAAACACACCACATACAAAAACCCATGTCACACCCTGGCCTGACCAAATAGATAAAGAAAACACAAAATACTAAGACCAGGGCGCGACATTAATTGTATTGTTAAGAACAAGAAAATCATATCAAAGGTAAAGTGAATATTGCATTTTGAAAAGCAGATACTTAGATTGAATATGTATCCAAATTGAAAGAGTAATTTGGTGAAGTGAACAAGTGACAGTGAATTTGTTTGTTGTACTCAATCAATTGAACATGTGCTTAGATATCTGAAATATGATCCATTTAGATGATCTGTTTACATGTTTGTGCTTAGATGTCACGCCCTGACCATAGCCCTTTTATTCTCAATTTCGGGTAGGTCTGGGTGTGACGAGGGTGGGTAATCTAGGTTGTTTTATTTCTATGTTGGCCTGGTATGGTTCCCAATCAGAAGCAGCTGTTTATCGTTGTCTCTGATTGGGGATCGTATTTAGACAGTCATTTCTCCACTGCGTTTTGTGGGATATTTATGTGTAGTTGCCTGTGAATGCTTCATTGACATCACGTTTCGGTTGTTCTTTATTGTTTTGTGCATTTCATTTCAATAAATATGTGGAACCCATATCACGCTGCGCTTTGGTCCATCTCTCCACACAACCGTGACAGAAGATCCCACCACACCAGGACCAAGCAGCGTGCCCAGGAGGAGAAGGTATCCTGGGCTTGGGAGGAAATAATGGGAGGACACGAAAGCCTTCCTCGGAAGCAGACGCAAGGAGAGAAGGGAAGACAGCGACAACGCTGTGGTTCGCAGCCACAACGAAAGCCCAAAGAACAGCCTCCCCCCCAATCACACGGGGTGGTCGGCGGGGCAGAGGAGTGAACCAGAGCCAATCTGGGAGAAGAGGGAGAAATTGGAGGAGAGTGAATGGAGAGAGTCAGAGACCGTCAGTGAGTTGATGGAGAAATTGGAGGAGAGAGAAATGAGAGAGTTGTTGTGTTGGTGTATGATGCACAACATTCACCCTAAGGAGCGTGTTATCAGTTTGATACCACCTGAGTCAGCTCTCCGTACTCGTCCTGAGGAGCGTGTTATCAGTTTGATGCCACCTGGGTCAGCTCTCCATACTCGTCCTGAGGAGCGTGCTAGCAGTCTGGTTAAAACTGTGCAGGCTCCACGCACCAGGTCTCCAGTACGCCTCCCCAGCCCTATACGTCCTGTGCCAGTTCTCCACACTCGCCTTGAGGAGCGTGTCACCTGTCCGGTACCATGTGTGCCGGCTCCACGCACCAGGCCTCCAGGGCACTGATGCCCAGTCCAGGCATGGTGTCCAGTCCCGCTCCCGGGCAGGAGCCTTCCTCTGTGCCAATGTCCAGTCCAGGCGTGCCGGCCAACCCAGCTCCATGACCGGAGCCTTCCTCTGCGCCGATATCCAGTCCATGTACGGTGTCCAGTCCCGCTCCATGGCAGGAGCCTTCCTCTGCGCCGATGACCAGTCCAGGCATGGTGTCCAGTCCCACTCCATGACTGGAGCCTTCCTCTGCACCAATGTCCAGTCTAGACCCGTTAGAAAGAAAGGGTCCAGATTGTCTAGCCCGGCTGATTTGTAGGGGTCCAGATTTTGCAGCTCTTTCAGAACATCAGCTGACTGGATTTGGGAGAAGGGGAAATGGGGAAGGCTTGGGCGAGTTGCGAGAAAAATGCTTATTGAAATTCTCAATTATAGTGGATTTATCGGTTGTGACAGAGTTTCCTATCCTCAGTGCAGTGGGCAGCTGGGAGGAGTTGTTCTTATTCTCCATGGACTTTACAGTGTCCCAGAACTTTTTGGAGTTTGTGTTGCAGGAAGCAAATGTCTGCTTGAAAAAGCTAGCCTTGGCTTTTCTAACTGCCTGTGTATACTGGTTTCTAACTTCCCTGAAAAGTTGTATATTATGGGGGCTGTTCGATGCTAATGCAGAACGCCATAGGATGTTTTTGTGTTGGTTAAGGGCAGTCAGGTCTGGAGAGAACCAAGGGCTATATCTGTTCCTGGTTCTACATTTCTTGAATAGGGCATGCTTATTTAAGATCCATGGCAGGAGCCTTCCCCTGCGCCGGTTCCCAGTCCAGTCCCGCTCCAGGGCAGGAGCTTCCTCTGTGCCGGTGCCCAGTCCAGGCGTGGCGGCCAACCCAGCTCCATGGCCGGAGCCCTCCTCTGCGCCGATGTCCAGGCACTGTGTCAGTCCCACTCCAGGGACGGAGCCTTCCTCTGTGCCGATGTCCAGTCTAGACCCAGTGTCCAGTCCCACTCCAGGGCCGGAGCCTTCCTCTGCGCCGATGTCCAGTCTAGACCCAGTGTCCAGTCCCACTCCAGGGCCGGAGCCTTCCTCTGCGCCGATGTCCAGTCTAGACCCAGTGTCCAGTCCCACTCCAGGGCCGGAGCCTTCCTCTGCGCCGATGTCCAGTCTAGACCCAGTGTCCAGTCCCACTCCAGGGACGGAGCCTTCCTCTGTGCCGATGTCCAGTCTAGACCCAGTGTCCAGTCCCACTCCAGGGACGGAGCCTTCCTCTGTGCCGATGTCCAGTCTAGACCCAGTGTCCAGTCCCACTCCAGGGACGGAGCCTTCCTCTGTGCCGATGTCCAGTCTAGACCCGGTGTCCAGTCCCACTCCATGGCAGGAGCCTTCCTATGCGCCGGTGCCCAGTCCAGGCGTGGCGGCCAACCCAGCTCCATGGCCTGAGCCCTCCTCTGCGCCGATGTCCAGGCACTGTGTCTAGTCCCACTCCAGGGCCGGAGCCTTTCTCTGCGCCGATGTCCAGTCGAGACCCGGTGTCCAGTCCCGCTCCATGGCAGGGACCTTCCTAAGCGCCGGTGCCCAGTCCAGGCACGGCGTCCAGTCCAGCTCCAAGGCCGGAGCCTTCCTATGCGTCGGAGCCCAGTCCGGGCACGGCGTTCTACCCAGCTCCATGGCCGGACCTGTGGACTGGGCGGGGGCAAAGTTCCGCACCAGAGCCGCCACCGATGCTGGTGGATCCACGAGCGGAGTGGGTACTTCGACCCGCACCAGAGTCGCCACCGACGCTAGATGCCCACCTGGACCCTCCCCTATAGAGCCAGGTCCGTACCTTTGGGGGGGGGGGCTTTTTATTCTCTATTTTGGGTCGGTCGGGGTGTGACTAGGGTGGGTCATCTAGGTTGTTTTATTTCTATGTTGGCCTGGTATGGTTCCCAATCAGAGTCAGCTGTTTATCGTTGTCTCTGATTGTGGATCATATTTCGGCAGCCATTTCCCCACTGTGTTTTGTGGGATATTGTTTATGTGTAGTTGCCTGTGAGCACTCCATTGACATTACATTTGGTTTGTTCTTTATTGTTTTGTGCATTTCACTCAACAATAAATATGTGGAACCCATATCACGCTGCGCTTTGGTCCGAATATCTTACGACGATCGTGACATTAGAGTTGTGTAAATGTACCACATTTAAGTTAAACGGAAACACTTAAATGTAAAAGACCAGACACATACATATATAATTATGACTATAATTAGTTGTGAAGGAGTGGTGATAATTAAATGCATAGCAGCCCAGTATATATTTTGTGTATACACCTTTCACAAATAACCCTAATCATGAGCTTTCACGACCACTGCACTGTTCTCTAACTATTGCTCCAATGGTGAGTATATAGCCCTACAATAACATATTGGTGATGAAAACTTTGACATATTGTTGATTAAAGGGCTTGATTTTCATGATGGAAATATAATATGAATAGTCCATGCAGAAACATATTGTGAGTCTATCAACAAATCTACTTCTTCTGTTTTGGTGCAGGTTCTGCCTGTATTTTGATTTTGTAAAAATGCAAACTAAAATGGTACTGTATCTACTGTGCAGGTTTAATTGAATCAGGTCCAGTCTTTGGGCAACATAATTAACTCACATTGGTTATCATCAACATTTGAAGTTTATTTAAAGTTGAAGTACAATGAACGGTTGCTATGTAAGTTATTCACGACAAGTCAACAACAAACCTACAAACTCCATCGCAACAAACTTTCAAAATAAAACAACAAAGGGCTCTATTCAATCAGATCCAATTCAGCTGACATCCGCTAGCAGTTGTTTTGTCAGTGTTGGAACTGCGTTAGAGCTGTCAAATCCACAAGAGGCTCCTGGCATTATACCTGAATCGGACATTGCCATTGGCTGCACGGAGTCGCGTTAAGAGAAATCCCATGCAGCCTTGTTTACAAGTTCAAACACTTGGAATGTGATGTAATCGACATCTCGATTGGCTGACAGAAATCCTCATTATTTAATTTAATGATTTTACATTAGTGTCCTTATTTATATATAGCCTACACTTTCTCGTTCTGAACTTCTAACACGAGTGGAAAGGGTGTGGCTTCATGACAATGATCAAGAGCAGCTTCTCACCGATTGGACAGCTCCAACCCAGTCACACCTCCGACACTGCCAAAACATCAGCTATCGTCCGATAACACTTGATCTGATTGAATCTCGGCCAAAGTGTGAACATGGGACACTCTTTTCCTTACATTTTTTTCAAACACATAGCCTGTTTCTTTTACAGTATATGACAGACATCAGTCCCTGTCTCAGGAATGAACTCATACATACTGTATAGGAGTTGACTCAGCCGGTGTGGGAAACTATTCAACCTTCCTTTTGAATACAAATGAAGCACATCTTTCCATAAAGTAAAATGCCTTATTTTTGCTGCATCAGGATGGCATTAACATACATTGTTGATTTGCAAGGGAACTTTAAGACAAGCTAATATACTATTTAATCCTATATGCATCAGCCACTGATGTTATGCAATGCACTTTGCTTGAGTTTTTAAACAAATATTGTACAACTGAGAAGGTTGGCTAGTTGTTTCCTAGTCATTCTTTCTCGCTGCTGCATTGTCTGTATATTTCCCAAACGCTATATCTATATATAAACGCTATATCCACATTTGTGTTTTTTCTTATCAGAAATGATTGCTTATGGGTACCTTCATGTGTGTGTAAAATATTACTGTTCTCAGATTTTTTATTCATAGATTGTAGATGTGTATGAATATTTTTTTGTGTTCAAAACGCTGTATATCCACTGTTTAGCTGGAATGGAATGTTCATATCCTGCATATTTGACTGTGATATGTGGTTGTCACACCGAGCTATCTTAAAATGTACGGATAAATCGCTCTGGATGAGAGACTCTGCTAAATGACAAAAATGTTAAATGTAATACATACAGATTGATTTGACAAATGTATCATTCATACAATTCTTTACCAAAAAAAGTAGTTATTTCTTACATTTAACTGTGTAAAACCTATCAGTACTACTTATTTCTCTGAGAGTGAGGCGGATATATAGCATTTTGGCAAAAATAACATGATTATTTGTCCCTCTGAAATGAAACCATCACGTGATAGATTTTAAACAAATACATGTCTGTCATTGAACAACCCCATGCCATGATTAGATAGTGAATAAACACACCAATCTCTTTCATAATTTCTTTAAACAATAAAAGTTCATTTACAAACATTTCTGAAAAATTATATATACAGTGCCTTCTGAAAATATTCAGACCACTTGACCTTTTCCACATTTTGATACGTTACAGCCTTATTCTACAAATTATTAAATAAATAAAAATCCTTAGCAATCTACATACAATACCCAATTATGACATAGTGAAAACAGGTTTTTAGAAATGTGTACAAATTAATAAAAAATATATAGCAGAAATATCTTATTTACATAAGTATTCAGACCCTTTGTTATGAGACTCAAAATTGAGTTCAGGTGCATCCTGTTTCCATTGATGATCCTTGAGATCTTTCTACAACTTGATTGGACTCCAGTTGTAGTGCCTTTCCAAATCATGATTGGACATGATTTGGACAGGAACACAACTGTCTCTATAAGGTCCCACAGTTAACAGTGCATGTCAGAGCAGAAACCAAGCCACGAGGTCT
Organism: Oncorhynchus masou masou; assembly: GCF_036934945.1. Lineage (NCBI taxonomy): Eukaryota > Metazoa > Chordata > Actinopteri > Salmoniformes > Salmonidae > Oncorhynchus > Oncorhynchus masou. The sequence continues at coordinate 2,127,926 of NC_088221.1, read as the reverse complement.
AAGGAATTGTCCGTAGAGCTCCGAGACAGGATTGTGTTGAGGCACAGATTTGGGGTAGGGTACCAAAACATTTCTGCAGCATTGAAGGTCCCCAAGAACACGGTGGCCTCCATCATTCTTAAATGAAAGAAGTTTGGAACCACCAAGACTCTTCTTGGAGCTGGTCGCCCGGCCAAACTGAGCAATCGGGGGAGAAGGGTCTGGGTCAGGGAGGTGAACAAGAACCCAATGATCACTCTGACAGAGCTCTAGAGTTCCTCTGTGGAGATAGGAGAACCTTCCAGAAGGACAACCATCTCTGCAACACTCCACTAATCATGCCTTTATGGTAGAGTGACCAAAACGGAAGCCACTCCTCAGTAATAGGCACATGAAAGCCCACTTGGAGTTTGCCAAAAGACACCTAAAGACTCTTAGACCATGAGAAACAACATTCTCTGGTCTAATGAAACCAAGACTGAACTCTTTGGCCTGAATTCCAAGCGTCACTTCTGGAGAAAACCTGGCACCATTCCTACGGTGAAGCATGGTGGTGGCAGCATCATGCTGTGGAGATGTTTTTCAGCGGCAGGGAATGGGAGACTAGTCAGGACCGAGGCAAAGATGAAGTACAGAGAGATCCTTGATGAAAACCTGCTCCAGAGCGCTCAGGACCTCAGACTGGGGTGAAGGTTCACCTTCCAACAGGACAATGACCCGAAGCACACAGCCAAGACAACGCAGGAGTGGCTTTGAGACAAGTCTCTGAATGGCCTTGAGTGGCCCAGCCAGAGCCCGGACATGAACCCGACCGAACATCTCTGGAGAGACCTGAAAATAGTTGTACACCAACACTCCCCATCCAACCTGACAGAGCTTGAGAGGATCTGCAGAGAAGAATGGGAGGAACATTCCCCAAATACAGGTGTGCCAAGCTTGTGGAGTCATACCCAAGAAGACTCAAGGCTTTAATCGCTGCCAAAGGTGCTTCAACAAAGTACTGAGTAAAGGGTCTGAATACTTATGCAAATGTAATATTTCAGTGTTTTTCAAAATAAATAAATTAGCAAACATTTCAAAAAATATTTTTTTGCTTTGTCATTAAAAATCAATTTTAGAATAAATCTGTAACCTAAAAATACTTGGAAAAAGTCAAGGGTTCTGAATAATTTCAGAAGTCACTGCATACAGTGTTTTGGAATTCTGAATAAATTGGCTTAAACGAGGAGATTCATTAACTAGTGTTAATATGCAATTATCACCAGTCCATGTAACAAATGAACAGCCACACATTAGCAACAAAAGATTAAACCTTATCCTGGACTAAAAAGGATTTTCATTTTAAATGGATTATGGTTAATCTGTGTCTGGGAAAGTGGCCCCAAGTGTTTCAATAAAAAGTGATACTAACTGTTGCAAAGGGTTACCATTGACAGCCAAAGTTATTTATTTAAAAGCAAAATGTTCGAGTACATTTTCAAAATCAGTTGGGCTTAAGTGAAGCAACCCTACGTATTTGTTCAGCACAATATAGGATTTATTAAATATCATAATTCCAGGACAAACATTTACATGCCTGCATGCTTTTTCACCAAAATGGCAGCTATTTGAAAGAATGATGGTTCAGAAATCAAACAAAAACAAACTATAAATTCATATGAATGTCGGTATTGTCTTCCTAATAGATCTACTGCATACACAATACCACCTCTTAACTTTATATACACATACCATATTAATCAACTCAGCTTTTGATAGAGTGAGTTAGTGTGTCATTATCATCAGTTCTGGTATATACAACAATGGTAAAAAGGAAACTTTATTGTATTTTCTTCTAATTTAGAAAACATTCAAATCAAATCTCAGTCGTCTCTTTTGATCAACATACGGATAAATAAAAAAAATCACAGAGGTTCTTTCCAAGCGTTATATATATTTTGTTTACATCTCGGAATTCAACTTGAAATACAAAACACAACCTCTGAGTCTGATCATGTTCAAAGCTTTGTCGCTGGTTGAAATACAATATAAAAAATCTTCAGTGCTGTGAATTTCTTTGCGATATTACCAACAGTGTACCCCTTGGTACATTTTCACTGTGCAATTATTGATTTTTTTAAACAACCAACCTCAATTAATCAAAACCTGCTTTAGCGACTATGTAATGTTGATATCTGTGAGAAAAAGAGTTTCTACATTCAGACACAACCCTTTTTCCGGTGTTTGGCCAAACACACTTCCATTGAACAGCTGCAGTACACGCAGTGTGACCTGTTTCTGCTACGAAATCCACCTGGGCTCTTGACAATCTCCGTCAGATTGTTTCTCTTCTTTAGCTCATCATCTTCTTATCAGTACATCACTGTGGTTTTCAAGAACAGTCTTCCATCTGAAAGAAAGGACACAGTAGAGAGGGATTAGCCAATAGCGTACTGGCCATGCTGACTCAACCTGGAGATATGGGGTTAAGCTTTGTCCTGATAGTCGCCAAAAACACAACCAGTGTGGTTGCTAGCGTGCGTGATGCTTTCCCACAATAACCTAACTGAATAATAATGTTACATGAAATGTTTGAAGAGGTGTGTTCTGATTTGACAAAATCTTGAAAACATTAGAAAATCTGATCTGAGAACTTCCAATACACATGGAATAGGCCTAATTTTATCCAATACTCTTCCAATGTCCAAGTTACTCAAGCATATCATCACTCACAACTGTAGATTTAACAACAGATATTAATATTGTTTATCCTACAAAGTCAAGTCTATAATTGTTGCACAAATGATTTGCATGATCTGTTGGATCAAACTGTGGAATCGAGCAGCAGCAGTTGAAGAGACTCCTTATGCCAGTGTTTGTCTGTCTCATGCATTGAAATAGTGAAATAAAACCAGGCCGATACAACTGTCTACACATGTCATCTTAGACAAAAGGCAAATCGTACAAGGAACTGCCCATATCCAACGCTGTCAACCTGACAAATCGTACAAGGAACTGCCCATATCCAACGCTGTCTACCTGACAAAATATACAAGGAAATGCCCATATCCAACGCTGTCTACCTGACAAATTGTACAAGGAACTGCCCATATCCAATGCTGTCTACCTGACAAATCGTACAAGGAACTGCCCATATCCAACGCTGTCTACCTGACAAATCGTACAAGGAACTGCCCATATCCAACGCTGTCTATCTGACAATTGCACGTCAGATGTGTTAAAGACATCTCACCTGACACGCTTGTTTGAACATAATATTGCACTCATGAAGAGTTTTACACATGACACTTCCTGTATGGAAGGAGTGTTTATTGAAACATATGTGTTGCGTAAAAACCCGAAGAGGGTGGCCAGCAGAGATAGGAGGGATGGGCTGAGAGAAGCTGAGGGTTGGGATGTCGAATTGGAGTTGCTGTGCGGGAGATAAAAGTAAAAATAAAGTCTAAATAAAACATAACAAAAAGTATGTTTGAGTGACACTGAGGGGCAGTGTTTTTACAACTAATGCCGGTTTGCCTGAGGCTGATGCCGTGCAGGTGTTTGTACACATGCATATACACACACTCTCATTCAAATAAACACATACAGTACAAGAACACACACATACATGCAATAGTGCCAGACATGCACACAAACATATACAGTTGGCATTGCTGTTATAATTTTAGTTGTCCTTGATGTCCTTTGTTTTACATTTACTTTAATTGTGTTTATTAAAAAAGAAAATGCATTGTTGTTTGCTGTCTTTTTTCTCTTTAGTACATTCTCTTGGTTCTGTTTGTCATTTCTTTTTTCTCATTAGTTAATTCTCTTGGTTCTGTTTTCTCTTGTCTTTTTTCTCTTTAGTTCATTCTCTTGGTTCTGTTTTTCTTGCCTTTTTTCACTTTAGTTCATTCTCTTGGTTCTGTTTTTCTTGTCTTTTTTCTCTTTAGTTCATTCTCTTGGTTCTGTTTTTCTTGTTTTTTTTTTCTCTTTAATTCATTCTCTTGGTTGTTGGTGCATTTTTTGGGGGGGGGGGGATGCAATTAATTGTATTTTTTTTTTGCGGGGGGTGGGTGTCGAGGGACAGCTATTGGGGAACTGTGTAGGGTTCACGTTTTTTGGCCTTGTGGGAGATCCGTCAACGTGCCCTTGAGCAGGGCATTGACCCTGGATGCTTCTGTCGTGTCTTTGGCTATGCCGGATTAAGTGAAATGACATGCTATTGTATAAAATCATTTCTCCGTAATTAATATTACCTGATTGAGCTAATCATGTAAATGTAATTAACTAGAGAGTCGGGCACCACAAAAGAATCTTAAAGACCTAGTTAAATTTTACATCAATAGAAGTCAATATTAATCGTCATCTTAACTTAGTCTGTCTCATCTGAAAGTTGTAAATTCTTGGTTATCTGCACAAACCCTGGCTAACAATTTGAATCAGCAATACAAAATTGGGTTTAATCATTTATTTACAAAATACCTAACTAATCACACAGAATTACACATACACATAATTAAATCATAACTTGATTACAAATTACGTCATAAAGGAAAACATCCCTAGTGGGCGGAACAGATATGACAGCTTGTTACACAAAAGAAAAGGGGCTGGGTTTGAGTGAAGGAGCGGGAAGACTGAGGAAGAAAGGCCGAAGCTGTGCTATCGTAAATACAGTATCTTATGCATTCTAAATTACCGCCCATTTGGAAAAGGAAAATGCAATGAATATTTACTCTGAGCTGCGCTTCGGTAGGTTGGTGGTAGATGGAAGGCCGTGTTGCCCAACCGAGTCCTTTGAAGAATGTCTCTGGTTGTCAATTGGATACGTTGTAGTAACGTCGATGGGTGATAGACGGGATACTCTGTCTATTCCTTCCTAACCCTCGTTGCATCTGCTGTTGCTAACTCAACGGCTAGGAGGTATCACTTCTGTAGTGAATAAGATTTCAAAGTTCATACCATTTGCAACCAAAGCTCACGCTGATGTTGGCTTGGTTCTGTAGTTATTATCTGAACCATTCTGACATCGGACCGTCGTCCTCACGTCCTCGGAACAGGAGGTTATTTTGTCGTCAAGGGCTTTTATAGGAAGGGAGAAGAGTACGTGTTTGAAAAGTTTTATAGCTGGCGCAGTGGTTAAGGGTGCTGTACAGCAGTGCCAGCTGTGCCAGCAGAGACTCTGGATTCGCGTCCGGGAGGTCTGTGGGGCGAAGCACAATTGGCCTAGCGTCGCCCGGGTTAGGGAGGGTTTGGCCGGTAGGGAAATCCTTGTCTCATTGCGCACCAGCAACTCCTGTGGCGGGCTGGGCAAAATGCGCGCTAACCAAGGTTGCTAGGTGCACAGTGTTTCCTCCAACACATTGGTGCGCCTAGCTTCCGGGTTGGAAGGCGCTGTGTTAAATAAGCAGTGCGGCTTGGTTGGGTTGTGTATCGGAGGACGCATGACTTTCAACCTTCGTCTCTCCCGAGCCCGAGTACAGGAGTTGTAGCGACAAGACAAGATATTTGCTACTAAACAATTGGATACCACGAAATTGGGGAGAAAAAGAGGTAACATTTTAAAATAAAAAAAAATAAATAAAAAAGAAGAAAAGTTTTATAGCCCATGTCCCTTCACATGGGTGGGCCACTGATTGAGCAGAGCCCTATCTTATGAAAACCCAAATCTCACATTTTAGAAGCTAAAATCACATTTCATCCCTTCACGAATAATTTCATATTCAAACAATTAAATTGAACAACAATTCCATGTGAATCCGATAACACTGATGTGTAGACTTTCCACTGTAGAGTTGATGTCATCTTATCATTGATGAGAATGTCTCAGATGACAACCAAACTGACATCATATCCATTAAGTACCACCGCATATGTTCAATTGATCGGATAGCCAGAATACAGTTCATTTCCCCCCACCTTCTGATGTTCCCAGAATCTCTATGTTAACCAAGGGGTTTGCAAATATAACCTCAGTAGGGTAGAGAAAAGAAAAAGGGGGGAAGAGGTATTTATGACAGTCATAAACCTACCCCCCAGGCCAACCTCATGACACTTATGTGTGTCACTCTGAATGGGAGTCTGTTGGATGACTGGTATGATGTAGTTGTTGAGTGGCTTCACTGCAAGTATATTGTATGTTTCGGATATTCAATAAAAAGTGTTTATTGAAAAAGGCAGAGCCATTCTTCTCTGATGCTATCTCCAGACACCTGCAACCTAACGAGCTTTGTCCATTTTCAAAGAACACTCGTCTCTGAGTGGTACGCCTGAGCAAGCGGAGCTGCCTCTGACGCGGGGCTGGTAAAAGCATCTGTTAGGCGCAGCTCAGGAGCATGTTTGACATTTATTACCCCCGTATTTCCTCTGCGCTGCATTACTGTGCCTTAAGCAGCCCTTTCTTCTCTCTGGCAGTGAACCTAAATAATTAAATTTAGAAAAGCACACCGAGAGACTTAAAGCAGTGACAGCTTGAGGAGAGCGATGTGTTGCTGCCTGGCAGTCAGATATGACACAATGTGAGGTCCGAGACATAGAGCGACATCTAGTAGAAAATGGTACGTTTGTTATAGGCTTTGAAGAGACTCACATTCATTGATCTTCTGTAATCTCACTATTGGACCATTTAACCTTTGGCCTCTTAAGGCCCATGGCACACCTGCAATATTTAGAGCCATATATGAATCAGAGGAGCCTCTCAATTCTATATGGAAAATGCAATATAATATGATGAAACCTTCCTACATAAACATTTTGATAAGTACATGTTCTCACTCCTAATATCCTAAATCTCACAACCAATGATACAACACTTTCTGATAGGAGAGCATCCATCACTGCACCGTGTACCTAAATCCCGAGCCTTCTGTCGTCGATGCATCAGTGTGCTGTATGTATGTGTATGAAAAGCTGGGTGGAAAAAGAACAAAGGCTTGTTGTGGGGAGGTGGAGTGGAAAGACAAACACAGGGGCTAATTATCCGAACCTGCCGTGGGTCTCCAAGGTATTGCACTCTGGCCGCCTCTATTCAAGCAACACTGCAGAGTTATGTGTAAAAGCCATTACAGCGTAAATGCAAAGGGCTAAAAATAAAGGGAAGAGAGGAAGGTGGTGGTGGTGGTTGGAAGGGGTTGGATGGGGAGGAGAGTAGACACATCCATGGTGGAGGAAATGCTATGCCACCTTTCTCTGCCTTTCTGTCTGATCGGCTTCACTGTCACAGCTGTTTATAGGGAATTGTGTGAATGGTATGGGGAGGTGAAAGTGTGGCTGATTATCACTTTTGATAAGTTGTGAAGAAACGCATCAGGCATAGTAGTGTGCAAAACATCACATTGCTCAGGGAAAATAAAATGATCAGGAGAGAATTAAGAAATGTATTTTTGACATAAGGTTTTCTTGGAAATTGTAGACACCATTTTCAATTTGGGCAAACAAATTGGTGGAACTCCTTGCATGTTTGTTCTGTTTTAATCAACTTACACCGCCTCCAGTTTGCAATATTACTGCAAATGTTGAAACATACTGATTTCCATTTTTGAGTGAGAAATATTGATGAAAGACTCATTAAAATATGTAAAAACTTTAGCCATTTGTATAATGAAATCAAGATGAAAAGTTCATTAAAGGGGATAAATATTTCATTAGATGCTGAATAAAACAATGCTTTTTGGGCTTCTCTCAGCATAAAATTCCTTTTGAAAGATTAATTAATACATTTACATTATGCAAATGTAGCTCATGCAAATATTTTATGAAGACAATTAAAGGGCTTTTTTCATTTTTTTTGCTTCAGTGACATTCATTCATTTAATTTTTATTTTACGTGAACTGTTTTGATGTTTAATCTCGCAACAAAGAACTTTATCTCTCGGCGCAGGGTCATGTTAACTTGCCCAACACATCAAAGGGCAAACAGGTTGGAACCAGAGAAGAGATACTGGGGAAGATATTCAGGCGAGAGCTGCAGTCCCAGTAGCATGGCTGTCTGGTAGCTGCTACAACGGCCAGAACTGCCTCTTGGAACCGATTCAAAAGCACTGCAAAAGCAATTAATAAACACAGACTGTGTTAATATCGCAGAATTAGAGAAGTGTGACAAAAGACAAATAGAAATAATTAGTTACCTTAAAAATTATGCTCTTGTTAATTTGTTTTCTCGCTCTCTCTCGCCCTAGCCTGAGCTGTGTGTTGAAAATATAACATACATTTCTCTTGGCTTTTATGCGTGTGATAGGCTTGGGTGTTTTTCACGCGTTTTCTTTGCTTGTGTAATTTATCAACATCATTTTTTGCCATTTGAGGGTAATTACGGTTTACTAGGCTGTTGGCAGAGGAGGGGAGAGCAGAGGAGACATGGGTGGCAGACAAATGCTTCTCCAATTGAACAAAAGCACACATTGTTCCATGTTAACTCAACCTTCTCCTATGTCTATTCTTTAAGGCCATGATCACTGGCATTGTGAGCCGAAGAAATGATGCTTCATAGCTACAGTCAGAAAGGCATCTTCTACCTTGCCAAGTTGTAACATTAGAAAAAACATGTATGTTTATTGTCTATGACACTGTCAATCTACCATGGCAATAGTTGGTACATGACAATGACTATTTCTTTGATCACATACAAAGAAAATTGTACTGTAAAATAATAAGGAAGTTTGAAATGTTAACAATCCATTTAACAATTCAACTATAAAGAGCTCTTCAATGTCAATCTTAATTCTTCTAATTTCAAATTAAGGCTGCTAAATATACTAATTTAGCATCACATGGGGGGCTATAAATTTTGTTTTCCTGTTTTGGGACAGCCGCCCTTTTCACATCTCTCCACTGACTGAATGGCATTTCATTAAGCAAGAATCCTCCCTCCTTACGGTACAAATTCTCAATTTGTTCGCTTATTATTTCTTATTTGACAAAAATATATTTTTAACCCTGTGAGACGCAAACATTTTATTTACCCCTCAGAAAGGCTAATAGGGTTCTGATTATGAATATTGTACATTTGAAGTTTGTAGAAAATATTTATGGAAATGTGGCAAAAAATGCAACATTGTGCTTCAATGGTAGCAAAACATCTGTGGTAAGAAAACTGTGAAATTCTATTAAAATCACATCAAAATGGATCAAAATCACGATGTGCTTTATACATGTGATATAAAATATTGTCTCATGGTATATATAGTTGAAATGAATATTTTGAAAAATACATATTTGTCAACTTGACCAATCCAAGTTGGAGTATTTTGCTATCAAAAACATATATATTTTGTTACTATTTTGTAGGTTTCCTATGTATGGAAAACCTCTAACTTACTTTTAGTAATATTTCGTTGTCCTTTCTGGCTTAATTTGGAGAGATAACCTTCTATCTTACTTTTTACCATAAATGGCTGTCAAAGGCAGCATTCTGACCTAATAAACCACACTGTTTCCCTTCCAAATTCAGCAAATACTTCAAGAGTAATTTTGATGCCTCATCTACACATCAAAGATGAATATCTTTAATAAACAATGTGTGGTTTAGTAGGTCAGAATACTGCCATTGGCGACCATTTATGGTAAAAAAAAAGTATGACTTCCCAGCAAATGGGACGTCTTAACGTTCCCATTAGGTCCTTTAAGGGTTTCGGCGTGAAGTTATCCTATTGACGTTCTTTAAAAGATCTAAGAACGTTGAGGGATGGTACCAAGGAAACGTTCTCTGAGAAACCTTGTCTAGTTCCCTGTAAGTTCCCAGGATGTCACTGAGGACCATGTCAGGACGCTTTTAGGACGTTCTCAAGGACATACATTTACTAGTCCGTGGGACATTGTGTGATGGTCCCAAGGAAACGTTCTCTGAGGGACATTTGTCTAGTTCCCTGTAAGTTCCCAGGAGGTCACTGAGGACCATGTCAGGACGCTTTTAGGACGTTCTCAAGGACATACATTTACTAGTCCGTAGGACATTGTGTGATGGTCCCAAGGAAACGTTCTCTGAGGGACATTTGTCTAGTTCCCTGTAAATTACCAGGACATCACTAAGGACCAACGTCTGGCCCTTTTTAGGACACTCTCAGGACATACATTTACTAGTCCGTGGGACATTGTGTGATGGTCCCAAGGAAACGTTCTCTGAGGGACATTTGTCTAGTTCCCTGTAAGTTACCAGGACATCACTAAGGACCAACGTCTGGCCCTTTTTAGGACACTCTCAGGACATACATTTACTAGTCCGTGGGACATTGTGTGATGGTCCCAAGGAAACGTTCTCTGAGGGACATTTGTCTAGTTCCCTGTAAATTACCAGGACATCACTAAGGACCAACGTCTGGCCCTTTTTAGGACACTCTCAGGACATACATTTACTAGTCCGTGGGACATTGTGTGATGGTCCCAAGGAAACGTTTTCTGAGGGACATTTGTCTAGTTCCCTGTAAGTTCCCAGGATGTCACTGAGGACCATGTCAGGACGCTTTTAGGACGTTCTCAAGGACATACATTTACTAGTCCGTAGGACATTGTGTGATGATCCCAAGGGATCGTTCTCTGGGCGAACTTTTTATAGTTCCCAGTTTGTGCCAGGTACGTGTCATGGTCCCCTGAACATTCTTGGGACATTCTGTCATTGTTCCCTGGATGTTTAATGTAGTTCCCAGGTTTGTCCCGGGGACGTCCTGAGCACATTTTTAGGACGTTCTCAGGATATTGTGTCATGGTCCCCTGAAGCTTTTGTCTAGTTCCTGGTATCATAGTGATTTACTGTGTAACCTTCCTATTGTCCAGGGTAAATTGAGACCTCTGTCAGTGATAAAGCGGTGATGCTAGGAAGAGGGGGGAAGGAAGGGTGGGAGAGACATTGTTGGGGATTATTAGAGGAAGACGTAATGATACTAATAAAGAAGTGTGAGGTGTTGTGACCCCAAATTGCACCATATTTCCTACAATCTCCTAGTTATTTTGCCCAACCAAGGTATTATAATCCCTGATCAACTCCCATATGAGACTTTTTTAACTTCTCACTCTATTCTAAATATGCACCAATCTGGTTTTAACTTCTCACTTTATTCTAAATATGCACCAATCTGGTTTTGACTTCTCCCTCTATTCTAAATATGCACCAATCTGGTTTTAACTTCTCACTCTATTCTAAATATGCATCAATCTGGTTTTGACTTCTCCCTCTATTCTAAATATGCACCAATCTGGTTTTAACTTCTCACTCTATTCTAAATATGCACCAATCTGGTTTTAACTTCTCACTTTATTCTAAATATGCACCAATTTGGTTTTAACTTCTCACTCTATTCTAAATATGCACCAATCTGGTTTTGACTTCTCACTCTATTCTAAACATGCATCAATCTGGTTTTAACTTCTCACTCTATTCTAAATATGCATCAATCTGGTTTTAGATCTGGACATAGCACAGTTTCAGCCACTATGCTTGTTTTACATGATGTGTTAAATTGCCTAGATCCTATGCTGCCTTATCTATAGACCTTTCTAAGGCACTTGACACCGTTGACCATTCCCTACTCATTAAAAAACTGTCTGAAATGGGAATGGATAGGGAGTTTTGCAAATGGTTTAAGAACTACTTGACCAACAGGACACCACCTGTGTTTTCTGATTGTGTCAAGTCTAGTTTACTCAATATTATAAAAGGTGTACCACAGGGTGTCACGCCCTGACCTTAGAGATACTTTTTATTTCTCTATTTGGTTAGGTCAGGGTGTGATTTGGGTGGGCACTCTAGTTTGTCTGTTTCCTTGTTGGCCGGGTATGGTTCCCAATCAGAGCCAGCTGTCTATCGTTGCCTCTGATTGGGAATCATACTTAGACAGCATTTTCCCACCTGTTTTTGTCTGTAATTATTTATTTTCGGTGTGTGTTTGTGTGCGTCACGGTTGCGTCACGTTCAGTTTCTGTTTACCTGTTTTTGTGTGAAGGTTTCACTTTATTAAAGATGTGGAACTCCATGCATGTGACACGGGTTGATTTTGGGACATGTTCTCGTTACTATCTCGTTACTATTTATATAAATAATATTGGTCTATGTATTAAATGTTGTAATATTTATCTGTATGCAGATACGGTTATGTAAGCCATCGCACCGACTGACCAAGCTATGTTAAAGCTGCAATATGATTTTGTTACATTACAGAAAGTCCTTATTGATTTAAAACGTGTACTTAATACTGGCAAAACTAAATATATGTTGTTCTCTAATTCACTGAAAAATGTCTCAGATGGGCTACACATTCAGTCATTGGAGGGTTCTCTCGCGAGCGGGTTCCTGCCTATAAACATTTGGATTGATAAAGATCTAACGTTTAAAAAACATTCTGATGAGCTAGTTAAAAAGTTAAGATTTAAAGTGGGCTTTTTTATTTTATTTTTTAGAAATGAACACCAAGAAACAGATTGTAAAGTTTTTGACTATGGTGACACCATTTAACAGAATGCAGATTCTACTACTCATAAACCTTTGGAGGCCATCTACCATAGCCCCCTTCCCTCTATGACAGGTGATAGTTTTAATACTCATCACTGCATCCTGTATCAGAAGGTCGGCTGGACCGCACTAAAATCCCGTAGATCACTTCATTACTCCCTTCTTGTTTACAAAGCTCTGCTCCACAAGCCTACAACATACCCCACTTCCCTGTTGAAATATAAGAATATAAGACACCAAACCCGTTCGCAGGGTTGGTTAACTCTTCGGGTCCCACTTGTCTCCACTATCTGCCTTTAGTTTTAAAGCACCGCAGTTATACCTCACAAAACAAATGATTGAGTTTACTGAAGTGTGCAACTGTTTCAATTGATTATTCTAACTTGTTGTAATAACCTGATGTCATGTATTTATAGCTCTCTTGCATTGTTTTATATTTTTGTTGTTGCTTAATTTTTGTCCTCAGGGCACCATTGTAAATGGGAAACTGTTCTCTGCCCTGGTCAAAAGCAGTGCAATAGATGGGGCATACACTACATAGGAAATAAGTGTAATTTGGGATGCAGTCTATAGAGGTTATCACCACCATCCACTTCATATCCTAGACCCCACAAGGCAAACAAACAGACTGGGATGCAGTCTTCAGAGGTTATCACCACCCACCACTTCATATCCAAGACCCCACAAGGCAAACAAACAGACTGGGAGGCAGTCTATAGAGGTTATCACCACCCTCCACTTCATATCCAAGACCCCACAAGGCAAACAAACAGACTGGGAGGCAGTCTATAGAGGTTATCACCACCCTCCACTTCATATCCAAGACCCCACAAGGCAAACAAACAGACTGGGATGCAGTCTATAGAGGTTATCACCACCCTCCACTTCATATCCAAGACCCCACAAGGCAAACAAACAGACTGGGATGCAGTCTTCAGAGGTCATCACCACCCTCCACTTCATATCCTAGACCCCACAAGGCAAACAAACAGACTGGGATGCAGTCTTCAGAGGTTATCACCACCCTCCACTTCATATCCAAGACCCCACAAGACAAACAAACAAACAGACTGGGATGCAGTCTTCAGAGGTTATCACCACCCTCCACTTCATATCCAAGACCCCACAAGGCAAACAAACAGACTGGGATGCAGTCTATAGAGGTTATCACCACCCTCCACTTCATATCCTAGACCCCACAAGGCAAACAAACAGACTGGGATGCAGTCTATAGAGGTCATCACCACCCTCCACTTCATATCCTAGACCCCACAAGGCAAACAAACAGACTGGGATGCAGTCTATAGAGGTTATCACCACCCTCCACTTCATATCCAAGACCCCACAAGGCAAACAAACAGACTGGGATGCAGTCTATAGAGGTCATCACCACCCTCCACTTCATATCCAAGACCCCACAAGGCAAACAAACAGACTGGGAGGCAGTCTATAGAGGTTATCACCACCCTCCACTTCATATCCAAGACCCCACAAGGCAAACAAACAGACTGGGATGCAGTCTATAGAGGTTATCACCACCCTCCACTTCATATCCTAGACCCCACAAGGCAAACAAACAGACTGGGATGCAGTCTATAGAGGTCATCACCACCCTCCACTTCATATCCTAGACCCCACAAGGCAAACAAACAGACTGGGATGCAGTCTTCAGAGGTTATCACCACCCACCACTTCATATCCAAGACCCCACAAGGCAAACAAACAGACTGGGATGCAGTCTTCAGAGGTTATCACCACCATCCACTTCATATCCTAGACCCCACAAGGCAAACAAACAGACTGGGATGCAGTCTTCAGAGGTTATCACCACCCACCACTTCATATCCAAGACCCCACAAGGCAAACAAACAGACTGGGATGCAGTCTTCAGAGGTTATCACCACCCTCCACTTCATATCCTAGACCCCACAAGGCAAACAAACAGACTGGGATGCAGTCTTCAGAGGTTATCACCACCCTCCACTTCATATCCTAGACCCCACAAGGCAAACAAACAGACTGGGAGGCAGTCTATAGAGGTCATCACCACCCTCCACTTCATATCCAAGACCCCACAAGGCAAACAAACAGACTGGGAGGCAGTCTATAGAGGTTATCACCACCCTCCACTTCATATCCAAGACCCCACAAGGCAAACAAACAGACTGGGATGCAGTCTTCAGAGGTCATCACCACCCTCCACTTCATATCCTAGACCCCACAAGGCAAACAAACAGACTGGGAGGCAGTCTATAGAGGTTATCACCACCCTCCACTTCATATCCAAGACCCCACAAGGCAAACAAACAGACTGGGATGCAGTCTTCAGAGGTCATCACCACCCTCCACTTCATATCCAAGACCCCACAAGGCAAACAAACAGACTGGGATGCAGTCTATAGAGGTTATCACCACCCTCCACTTCACATCCAAGACCCCACAAGGCAAACAAACAGACTGGGAGGCAGTCTATAGAGGTTATCACCACCCTCCACTTCACATCCAAGACCCCACAAGGCAAACAAACAGACTGGGAGGCAGTCTATAGAGGTTATCACCACCCTCCACTTCACATCCAAGACCCCACAAGGCAAACAAACAGACTGGGAGGCAGTCTATAGAGGTTATCACCACCCTCCACTTCACATCCAAGACCCCACAAGGCAAACAAACAGACTGGGAGGCAGTCTATAGAGGTTATCACCACCCTCCACTTCACATCCAAGACCCCACAAGGCAAACAAACAGACTGGGAGGCAGTCTATAGAGGTTATCACCACCCTCCACTTCACATCCAAGACCCCACAAGGCAAACAAACAGACTGGGAGGCAGTCTATAGAGGTTATCACCACCCTCCACTTCATATCCAAGACCCCACAAGACAAACAAACAGACTGGGATGCAGTCTTCAGAGGTTATCACCACCCTCCACTTCATATCCAAGACCCCACAAGACAAACAAACAAACAGACTGGGATGCAGTCTTCAGAGGTCATCACCACCCTCCACTTCATATCCTAGACCCCACAAGGCAAACAAACAGACTGGGATGCAGTCTTCAGAGGTTATCACCACCCTCCACTTCATATCCAAGACCCCACAAGGCAAACAAACAGACTGGGATGCAGTCTTCAGAGGTTATCACCACCCTCCACTTCATATCCAAGACCCCACAAGACAAACAAACAGACTGGGATGCAGTCTTCAGAGGTTATCACCACCCTCCACTTCATATCCAAGACCCCACAAGGCAAACAAACAAGTGATTAATGTCCCCCCCTCCCCAGTGCTGTGGCCCAGATGGCAAGCTGTACACTTCAACAGCAGGCAGAGTTAACACTAATGCTCAGAGAGAGAGGAGAGAGGAGAGAGAGTGAGATATCAGGTTCATGTACCTTGTATTGCCCTCTCAGCATCTGTTCTTCCAGTGCTGCGGTCACTCTCCATCTCTGGGGTCAGTGAGTCTGGGACAGCAGAGGGACAGAACACAACCACTGTTAAAGTGGAACTGACAGTGTTTTAGCAACATGAAACCTTATTAAAATATGTTCATATACACCCCCAGGAATAATATGATTTTTTTTATTTTTTTTATTTTTTTAAATTTTACATTTTCTGAGAAGCGAGCACTTAGACATGGTCATTTTCCCGTTTTCATATATTCATAGAATGTTTGGGAACGGAATTTGTGAAGATTATATAGCAATATAGAGTGGGAAAGCGTCCGGCTACTATTCTCCATTGTTTATCAGTGCAATGTTGATGGCCAAATAGCTGAAAAAGGTTTAGAGGGTTAATCTAATGTTCCCGTATTATATTTTATCTCATCTCGCTCTGGCTAGCATTAGTTGTTTTTTTGTTGCTGATGTGCATATGCAACTGAGGGAGAGATAGCCTGCCTTTTCATGGTTGTTTGATCAATAGGACTGTGAAGTTTCACAATGTAAGAGCACTTACATGGTGTTAAAATATTTGCAGAAACCCATTCAGGTGTATTTGGTTGCTTTTGGTGAATGTGTTCTGATGATCTAAAGTTGTGCGGTTGCTCCTGCCTGTAATCACAGAGTCCAGTTCAAAGTGAATGATGGCAGGCCCATGTGACAAATGGCTCATTTGCATATCGACCTACTGTAGCTCTGATTGGCTATGGCGCACTGACCTGTGTAGAGTCCGGTCCTGGACATGACAGATGTTTTTATTAGGTTTTATTTACTGCAGTGTCCATGAGTTGTCCAAACGCATAAGATGCTGTATATAGCATTTTAACATTTATATTAACAAAAGAGAGATTTTTTGAGGAGGGAGCACTGCCTGGATCACCAGTGCGGTTGAACACAGCATTGCTGTATGGTGCATTCAAAATGAATTGTAGTTGAGTAGCCAGCCTAGGCTACTGCTCAAATGCAATGCAATTTAAGTTGAATTCACCAATGTGTGCACATCAGGCTGTAATTTCATAAAGTAGATGACTTAACTGTTGACTTATTTATATTCGCTAGTGTGTGCTATGCGGCCCAGCGGGCCTTGTGTTTGACATGTGCACTGGCCTATTGACAACATTATGACTGACTTGTGATCATTGCCCTTGCTAGTTTGATTGTATTGACATTTCCAGCCTTAGTCATCTGTTTAAGTTCAAAATATTGAGTCATTTAAACTGAAACAGTGCATCCCGAATGGGTGGAAGCAGCAAACAATGTGCCAGGCCAGCTGTGATTTACAACATGATAGCAATATAACTTTACGAAATGTATTGGTTAATTATATTAATCATGCAATGAACTGAATCCATATATTCTGCCAACAATGCCTTACTGTACGTCATGGAATTTTGAAGTCAAATAGAACCTATTTAAAACCTCTTATAATGTTTGTTTTGAACCATAAACTGGGAATTTGATATTTTTGACTGATATTATGATTGTCTGTTAGTTTCATATCTGCAAAGTAGTTAAAATGTTGTCCATTCCACTTTAAACACTATTCACATGGACCAGCCACACTAAAAGCTTTCACTTAAAAACTAAATTTCCTGTAAGTGAAAAATACAATAAGACATTGAATGATCAGTCAGATTGCTGAATCATGATTTAGCTTGATATAACTTATGTTATATGTAAAGACAATAACCTATAACACTATGAATTATTAGCACAACACTGTGATTGAGTGTAACTGCGATATATTGTCTTTAGCTAGCACTCAAAACAAAGGAAAGAAGAAAAGAGGAGAGCAGTAGAGCACAGTACAGGACAGGACAGGACAGTACAGTACAATACTCTATGATCCCAAGAAGAAGCACATTTCTTTGCTGCAAACAGTGAAAAACAGAAAGCATACAAATATGCCACACCCTGATCTGTTTCACCTGTCTTTGTGCTTGTCTCTACCCCACTCCAAGTGTCACCCATCTTCCACATTATCCCCAGTATATTTATACTTGTGTTCTCTGTTTGTCTGTTGCCAGTTAGTTTTGTTTCATCAAGCATACCAACGTTTTCACCCGTGCTCCCTTCTGTCTCTAGTTCCTATTTTCTAGATTTCCTGTTTTTTGACCATTCTACTACCTTGTCATACCACTCTGAACTGGCCATGACGAAGCCAGCAGACTTGGACCACCTCTGCAACGCCGTTTCCTCCCAAGGAGCCACCAAGCGTTGCTTCGTGGTCTTATGGATGGGTTCCAGACCATGACGCGTTGGACACTTTGCTGGAGCAATTCTGCTGGTTGTTTGTCAGGCAGCCCACAACAACGGTAACCTCCCATCTCCTCAGTAACCTGGCTGTTAGCAGCGCGACCTCCCTGGCCACCTGGCTTCCCGAGAGCCCCGCTTCGCTGGAAAGTCAGGAACCTGTTGAGCGTTTCTTGCGCAGAGTTCTCTCATCATTGAGCTACAGCCCTCCTCCTTCCCCTTGGACCTCTCGAAGATAGTGTACTTCATCACGCTGATGTCCGGGAGTGCTCTTGCCTGGGCTATGGCCGTTTGGGAACAGCAGTCGGCCATATGCTTCAGTCTGGAAAAGTTTGTGGCGGAGGTGAAGAAGGTTTTTGATACTCAATTGTCCGGGGAGTGGCTGCCCGGAAGTTACACCAGCCTTGGCAAGACTCCTGCAGTGTGACAGACTTTTTCCATTTGTTTGCATCTGAGAGTGTCTGGAATCCGTAATTACTGTTCGACACGTTCCTGCAAGGAGTATCGGAGGAGGTTATGGCCAAACTAGCAGCCCGGGAACTACCGACGGATATCGACTCGCTCATTGCCTTGACCATCCTTGACCATCGATGGGCGGCTACGGGAATGCAGGAAGGAGAGGGGGTTTGATTCCACTTGCCCGCCCAAGGATTCCACATTGCCTCCCGGAAGTCCCAACGTCTCCGTTGCCTGTCTCCGAAGTCTGCCGAATTACCTCTTCCTCAGCCAATGCAACTAGGCAGAGATAGGCTGTCCCCAGCTGAATGTCTACACTGGCTTCACACGAAGAGTTGCCTGTATTGCGGCATTACTGTTCATTTTGTGTCCTCATGTCCAGTAAAAGACCAGGCTCACCAGTAGGGGACAAGTAGTCTGGTGGGCCATACGGAGAATATTTACTCTCCCCTTACTCACACCCTTTCCATGCCATCCTGCTGTGGGGGAACCAGTCAAAATCTCTCCGGGGACTCATCGACTCTGGGGCCGATGAGAGTTTTATGGACGCTACCCTAGTGTCCGAGCTGGGCATCCCCACTAAGCCCCTCTCCATTCCCATGGATGTTAGAGCGCTGGATGTGCGCTCTATAAGCTGGGTCACCCACAATACCACTCCTATCAACCTACGAGTGTCAGGGGAACCACAGCGAGGCTATCCAATTCATGCTAATTATTGGGGTGGCATGTAGCCTAGTGGTTAGAGTGTTGGGACAATAACCGAAAGGTTTCTGGATGGTAAAAAAAATTGGTCGTTCTTCCGCTGAACAAGGCAGTTAACCCACTGTTCCCCAGTAGGCCGTCATTGTAAATAAGAATTTGTTCTTAACTGACTTGACTAGTTCAATAAAGGTGAAATATATATTTTTTAATTAAGTCTCCTCAGGTTCCCGTGGTATTGGGATTCTCTTGGCTCCAGCGACACAATCCCCTTATTGACTGTACTGCCATGCCCATTGCCTGAAGTCAGCATAACCTGCCCCAGGACATCTTCCCCATTCCCGCTGAGTACCAGGACCTCCGGGAGGTTTTCAGTAAGGCCCGGGTCACTTCACTTCCTCCGCACCGACCCTATGATTTTGGAATCAACCTTCCTTCAGGCACCACACTGCCCCGGGGACGACTGTACTCTCTGTCCAGTCCGGAGACCAAGGCTATGGAGACCTACATCGAGGACTCCCTAGCTGCAGGGTGTATCCGTTCTTTCGCCTCCCCCGCAGGCGCAGGGTTCTCTTTGTGAAGAACAAGGACAAAACCCTGCGCCGGTGCATCGATTACCGGGGCCTCAATGACATCACGGTGAAGAACCGCTACCCGCTACCACTCATCACCTTGGCCTTCGAGCAGCTCCAGGGTGCCACCGTTATCTCCAAGTTGGACCTGCGGATGCCTACCACCTGGTGCGGATAATGGGAGGGGGACAAGTGGAAGACTGCCTTCAACATAGCCAGCAGTCACAACGAGTATCTGGTCATGCCATTTGGCCTTTCCAATGCCCCAGCTGTGTTCCAGGCCCTGGTCAATGACATTCTCTGCGACATGTTGAACCAGTTCGTCTTCGTCTACGTTGACGACGTCCTTATTTTCTCCCACTCAGCCTAAGAACACGTGCTCCACGTCCGACAGGTCCTCCAGCACCTTCTGGAGAATCAGCTTTTCGTGAAAGCTGAGAAATGCGAATTGCATCGCTCCACCATCCCCTTCCTTGGTTACATCATCGCTGCAGGGAATGTACAGATGGATCCCGGGAAGGTGAGAGTGGTGGTGGATTGACCCCAGCCTATGTCCAGAGTGCAGCTGCAAGATTTCCTGGGACTTGCCAACTTTTATCGGCACTTTATCCGTGGCTGCAGCACCCTGGCTTCCATTACAATGTGGGAAATCGTGAGCTTCTCGCAGTGAAGATGGCGTTGGAGGAGTGGAGACACTGTTTGGAGTGGGCGGAACATCCGTTCATTGTGTGGATGGATCACAAGAACCTAGAATATCTCCGCACCGCCAAGCGTCTCAATTCCAGGCAAGCTAGGTGGGCCCTCCTTTTCACCCGGTTTAACTTCTCCCTCTCCTACTGACCAGGATCCAAGAATATGGCAACGGCACTCAGCTGGGGAATAGGGAAGCAGGTCATTGGGCGCAGCATTCCCAGCTGTACCCGGGGGGGGCAGATAACCGGATGTTTGTTCCTGACACTGTCCACTCCTCGGTCCTTGAGTGGGCTCACTACGGCCTAGCTCATGATGCAGCACGTCTTCCGGATCCATGGACTCCCGGTGGAAAAGGTCTCCAACCAGGAGCCTCAGTTCTCATCCCACTTCTGGAAGGCGTTCTGAACGCTCATTGAGTCATCGGTTCTACCCTCAGTCCAACGGGCATTAGAAGCGAGCAATCAAGACCTGGCGATGACTCTTTGCTGCCTTGTCTCCGCCAACCCCACCATCTGGATCCAGCAACTAGTGTGGGTTGAATATGCCTGCAACACCCTCACCTGCTCTGCCGCTGGGCTCTCGTCTTTCGAGTGTTCAAAGGGTTATCAGCCCCCGCTCTCCCCCCTGCATGCGGAAGAGGTCGATGTACTCTCGGCCCAGATGTTTGTCTGCCGCTGTCGCCGTACCTGGAAGAGAGCCCAGTCGGTTTTTCTCAAGACCACCTACAGGTATCGATGACAAGTGGACTGCCACCGGACCCCGGCTCCCCGGTATCTTGTCGGGCAGAGGGTATGGCTGTCCGCTCGAGACCTGCCCCTCCGGGTGGATTCCTGCAAACTTTAGAAATTTGTTCATCTTCTGTTGCCCTGTACACTCCATATACATCCGACTTTTCATGTGTCCAGGATTAAACCTCACATATGTCTCACAGCCCTATGTCTCCTGTTTCTAGGTCCACCCCTCTTCCCCGTCTCATCGACGGTCAACCGGCGTACACGGTGAGGCGCTTCCTGAAGGTTCGACCACTAGGCAGGGGATTCCAGTACCTGGTTGACTGGGAGGGTTATGGCCCAGAGGAGAGGTGCTGGGTCCCCGCTAGGAACATCCTGGACCCACCCAGGCCTCATCACCCTGGTCAACCAGGTATGCGCCCAGTTAGGACGCCAGGTAGCACCCTTAGAGGGGGGGCGGGTACTATCACAACTTGTTCACCTGTCTTTGTGCTTGTCTCCACCCCCCTCCAGGTGTCACCCATTTTCCTCATTATCACTCATTATCACAGTCGCTGTGTTTTCTGTTTGTCTGTTGCTAGTTCATCTTGATACGTCAAGCCTATTAGCATTTTTCCCGTGCTCCTTTCTGTCTCTAGTTCCTGTTTTCTAGCTTTCCCAATTTTTGACCAGTCTGCCTGCCCTGACCCTTAGCCTGCGTGTCGTTCTGGTTCTGTACCTTGTCACATCACCCTGGATTACTGAAGTCTGCCTACCCTGTGCCTGCCTGCCGTTCTGTACCTTTCGGACTCTACTTTGGACTATAGACCTCTGGAAGCCCTTGACCTGTCGTTTGCCTGCCCCCCTGTTTTTGTAATAAACTTTGGTTACTTCAAAACTGTCTGTGTCTGGGTCTTCTCCTGAGCCTTGACAACATGAAAGTAGAGTGAAACAGAAAATAAAAAACAACCCTAACCATTGACTGAGCGCAGGCTCTCTGAGGGTGACGGCTGTTTGATGCAGTGTTCGGCCTGCTCCCTCCTCTTCGACTCATACTCCAGAGCCTCCTGCAGTTTCCTCTTAGCCTTCTTCTCCTTCTTCAAACGCTTCTGGATTATTGCTGAGGGGAAAGAGAGAAGAGGATAAATATATCAAATAAATGTTATTTAATCGTTTTCTATCTAAGCATATCAATTAGGAATAAATGGTTATTTACAATGACTTGGCAAGTGGCAAGTGTGGTGAGAGACAAGATAAACATTTTAGGGCCGGCTCAAGCCTTTGGGGGCCCCCCACCTGACGGCGGAGAGAAACATTTTTGGTCAAAAGTTAATTTCCTGCAATTAGAATGGTGTCGGAGAGGATGGCTGACGGTTTACATGCTCCTAACCAACTGTGTTATTTTGTTTGTTTGGAACTTATTTTTTTAGCTTATTTTGTACATAATGTTTCTGCTACCGTCTCTTATGACCAAAAATAACTTCTGGACATCAGAACAGTGATTACTCACCACGAACTTCCTTTAACCTGTTGCGTCGCGCAATCCCGGATCCGGGATTCTATTTATAGCCTCAAGCTCATTAGCATAACGCAACGTTAACTATTCATGAAAATCGCAAATGAAATGAAATAAATATATTTGCTCTCAAGCTTAGACTTTTGTTAACAACACTGTCATCTCAGATTTTCAAAATATGCTTTTCAACCATAGCTAAACAAGCATTTGTGTAAGAATATTGATTGCTAACTTAGCTATAAGCCTAGAATTCAGCCAGCAACATTTTCACAAAAACAAGAAAATCATTCAAATAAAATCATTTACCTTTGAAGAACTTCAGATGTTTTCAATGAGGAGACTCTCAGTTAGATAGCAAATGTTCAGTTTTTCAAAAAAATATTATTTGTGTAGGACAAATCACTCCGTTTTGTTCACGTTTGGCTATGAAAAAAACCTGTATCCAGTTATAGCCTCAAGCTCATTAGCATAACGTAACGTTAACGATTTCTGAAAATCGCAAATAAAATGAAAATAATGCGCCTGCTCTCAAGCTTAGCCTTTTCTTAACAACACTGTCATCTCAGATTTTCAAAATATGCTTTTGAACCATAGCAATTCACTAATTTGTGTAAGAGTATGCTAAGCTAGCTTAGCATTTTGAGTAGCATTTAGCACGCAACATTTTCACAAAAACCAGATAACCAAATAAATAAAATCATTTACCTTTGAAGAGCTTCGGATGTTTTCAATGAGGAGACTCTCAGTTACATAGCAAATGTTCAGTTTTTCCTGAAAGAATCTTTGTGTAGGAGAAATCGCTCCGTTTTGTACATCACATTTGGCTACCGAAACGAACCGAAAATTCAGTCACCAACAACGTCAAACTTTTTCCGAATTAATTCCATAATATCGACCGAAACATGGCAAACGTTGTTTGGAATCAATCCTCAAGGTGTTTTTTCACATATCTCTTCATTGATATATCGTTCGTGGAAGCCTGCTTTCTTCTCTGAATTCCATGGAAAAATACTTGCAGCTGAGGTTTGCGCACCAATTTCGGCGCAGGACACCGGGCGGACACCTGGTAAATGTGGTCTCTTATGGTCAATCTTCCAATGATATGCCTACAAATACGTCACAATGCTGCAGACACCTTGGGGAAACGACAGAAAGGGCAGGCTCATTCCTCTCGCATTCACAGCCATATAAGGAGACAATGGAAAACGGAGCCTCAAAAATCCTGCTGATTTCCTGGATGCCGTTTCATCTTGGTTTTGCCTGTAGCTCACGTTCTAGGGCACGCACAGAGTTCTGGAAACGTCAGTGTTTTCTTTCCAAAGCTATCAATTATATGCATAGTCGAGCATCTTTTTGTGACAAAATATTGCGCTTAAAACGGGCACGTCTTTTTATCAAAAAATGATATAGCGCCCCTAGAGTTTCAAGAGGTTAACGAGTCCGACGTGAAGGATATACTGCTTTCCCGGGAACAGGCCCAAATCCCCGACATTAGCGTGAAGAGAAGACGGGGAAAAAGGAGGTGGATGTCGGCTACCTTCTGAGAATTTGTAGGTGAGCAAGTAAACCCCCACTGCCATCTGTTGTATTGGCCAACGTGGAATCATTGGAAAATATAATCGATGACCTACGAGCAAAATTAAACTACCAACGGGACATTAAAAACGGTAATATATTATCTTTTACCGAGTCGTGGCTGAACGACGACATAAATAACATACAGCTGGCAGGTTATACACTGTGTTGGCAGGATAGAACAGCAGCCTCTGGTTTGTAAACAACAGCTGGTGCAACATATCTAAGGAAGTCTTGACGTTTTGCTCGCCTGAGGTAGAGTATCTCATGATAAACTGTAGACCACACTATCTACCGAGAGAGTTTTCATCTGTATTTCTCGTAGCTGTCTACATACCACCACAGACTGATGCTGGCACTGAGACAGCATTGAATGAGCTGTATACCGCCATAAGCAAACAGGAAAATGCTCACCCAGAGGCGGTGCTCCTAGTGGCCGGGGACTTTAATGCAGGAAAACTTAAATCTGCTTTACCAAATTTCAACCACCATGTTAAATGTGCAAGATGTGCAAGCAGGAAAAAACTCTACATCACCTTAACTCCACACACAGAGACATGTACAAAGCTCTCCCTCGCCCTCCATTTGGCAAATCTGACCATAATTCTATCCAGTTTACATCAAAAATTAAAGCAGCAAGCACCAGTGACCCGGCCAATAAAAAAGTGGTCAGATGAAGCAGATGCTAAGCTAAAGGACTATTTTGCTAGCACAGACTGGAAAATGTTATGGGGTTCTTCCGATGGCATTGAGAAGTACACCACATCAGTCACTGGCTTCATCAATAAGTGCATCGATGACATTGTCCCCACAGTGACTGTACGTACATTCCCCAACCAAAAGCCACGGATTACAGGCAACATCCTCGCATAGCTAAAGGCTAGAGCTTCCACTTTCAAGGAGTGGGACACTAATCCAGTCGCTTAAAAGAAATCCCGCTATGCCCTCAGACAAACCATCACCCAGGCAAAGCGTCAATACTGGACTAAGATTGAATCCTATTACACCGGCTCTGACACTCGTCTGATGTGGCAGTGCTTGAAAACTATTATGGACTACAAAGGGAAACGCAGCTGCGAGCTGCCCAGTGACGCGAGGCTACCAGACGAGCTAAATGCCTTTCATGCTCGCTTCTAGGCAAGCAACACTGTAGCATGCATGAGAGCACCAGCTGTTCCGGACTACTGTATGATCACGAACTACGTAGCCGATGTGAGCAAGAACTTTTTACAGGTCAACATTCACAAAGCCATTGGGCTAGACAAATTACCAGAACATGTACTCAAAGCATGCGCGGAGCAACTGGCAAGTGTCTTCACTGACATTTACAACCTCTCCCTGGCCAAGTCATACCTAAATGTTTCAAACAGACCACCATAGTGCAAAAGAACACTAAGGTAACCCAGCTAAATTATTACCACCCCATAGCACTCACGTCGGTAGCCATGAAGTGCTTTGAAAGGCTGGTTACGGCTCAACACCATCATCCCAGAAACCCTAGATTCACTCCAATTCGCATACCGCCCTAACAGATCCACAGATGACGCAATCTCAATCGCACTCCACACTGCCGTTTCCCACCTGGACAAAAGGAACACCTATGTGAGTATGCTGTTAATTTACTACAGCTCAGCGTTCAGCACCATAGCGCCCTGGGACTAAACACCTCCCTCTGCAACTGGATCCTGAACTTCCTGGCGGGCCATCCCCAGGTGGTAAGGGTAAGAAACAACAACGCTGATCTTCAACACTAGAGCCCTTCAGGGGTGCGTGCTTAGTGCCCTCCTGTACTCCCTGTTCGCCCACGACTGTGTGGCCAAGCACGACTCCAGCACAATCATTAAGTTTGCTGACGACACAATAGTGGTAAGCCAGATCACCGACAACGATGAGATAGCGTATAGGGAGGAGGTCAGAGACCTGGCAGTGTGGGCCAGGACAATAACCTCTCTCTCACTGTGAGCAAGACAAAGGAGCTGATCATGGACTAACCGAACAGACCCCCATCCCAATTAACATCGACAGGGCTGAAGTGGAGCAGGTCGAGAGTTTCAAGTTCAAGTGTCCACATCACCAACAAAGTATCATGGTCCAAACACACCAAGACAGTTGTGAAGAGGGGACGACAACACCTTTTCCCCTCAAGAGAGTGAAGAGATTTGGTATGGGTTCCCAGATCCTCAAAAAGTTCTACAGCTGCACCATCGAGAGCATCCTGACCGGTTGCATTACCGCCTGGTATGGCAAGTGCTTGGCATTTTACCGGAAGGTGCTATAGATGGTAGTGCGTATGGTCCTGTACATCACTGGGTCCAAGCTTCCTGACATCCAGGACATATATACAAGGAGGTGTCAGAGGAAAGCCCAACAATTGTCAAAGACTCCAGTCACCCAAGTCATACATTGTTCTCTCTGCTACCGCATGCAAAAGGCTCCTTAACAGCTTCTACCCCCAAGCCAAGACTGCTCAACAATTAAACAAATCAAATGGCCACACGGACTATTTACATTGAACACCCCCCTTTGTTTTTACACTGCTACTACTCGCTGTTTATTACCTATGCATAGTCACTTTACAAATGCCCTCGACTAACCTGTACACCCGCACATATACTCAGTACCGGTGCCCCCTGTATATAGCCTCGTTATTGTTAAGTAAATGTATTGTGTTACCTATTGATTGTTTTTTGTTTTTTTACTTTAGTTTATTTAGTAGATATTTTATTAACTCTATTTCTTGATCTGCACTGTTTGTTAAGGACTTGTAAGTAAGCATATTCACGGTAAGGTCTACTACACCTGTTATATTCGGAGCATGTGACAAATACAATTTGATTTGATTGCTGGAAATAAGACTGCCTGAATTAGCAAACTATGTTGAACTCAAATCAGCCAACTGCTGGAGGGAACTTAAAGAAAATGAGCTAATTTCTAAGCTTGTTTTTATGAAATTGGCTCATTAAATAATAAAGTACTTGATTAAACTGTTGCAGAGCTTGATAAAACACAAACGTGTTAACTTAAGTTCTATTTGTGTCACTAATGCTTAGAATGACGATGAATCATTCATTTCTATAATTCAATATGGATCCATAATCATCTGATCTCTCGCTGTTGTGGGGAACTATACTAAGTGGTTCGTTCATTGGAAGCAGTGACATAGAAACATACAGCAGTTTTTTTATGTATGTACCATATGACCCTGTTCATTATTTAGATATGTGTGTTAAACTGTTTTAATAAGCTCTGAAACATGCACTCAATTGCATTTCAAGGGCTGTGTCCAAAATGGTACCCTATGGACCCAGTCAAAAGTAGTGCACTACATAGGGAATATGGTGCCATTTAGGACACGTTCAATTTATTTTCATTTGGATTCTATATGTAGGTTCATGAACTGTACTATGTGCATATTGTGTAGTGCAGGAGTCTTCAACCTTTTCTTGCCCAGGGATTGCATTAGACCCCCAACAATTTCACGTCTTGTCTTATCATCAGCTGAATGATAATGGCGAGGAGAAGTAATCAACATTTTAAAATTAATAGATTTGGTAGTTTTTCACTATTTTGACCTACCCACATTATAATGAGCTAAAAAGTTACCTCCAAATATAATTTTGCTAAGAGCAGCTGTTTAGCTGGTTAACACTAGAACCGCTAAAGCAGTAATTTTGACTGCTCATGATTTTTATTTATTTATTTAGCTACCCCCTCCGCCCTTGACTTACCCTAAATAAGTCTATTTAACGCACTGTCGGTGTTAGAATCGTAATATCACAAACAGAACTGGAGTTCTAACCAGTTTTAGGAGGTTATAATGGTTTTTCCTCGTTGCTCCTCCTCCCAACAGTAGGACCTGCTCTACTCCTTCCTTCAGACAGTTGAAATTGCAGTCCTCGAAACTGAACCTAAACTACACCGAAACTAATTTCACACATATAACAATGGATGAAATAAATGAAGTAAAGTATGATGGGGAGAAAGGCGAGTATGGGGGAGTTGATGAGCGAGGGGAAGAGAACGATGCATAATTATGTAATCACCAGTAGTGAATGAAGAAAAGGGCAGACCATTCTATTGTATTGATCCATTCTAGTTATGATCTTAAAATGGTGCAATGCCGTGAAAAACTATTTGCAGCCTTTCTAATTTTCTATACTTTTGCATATTTTTGATACTGAATGTTATCAGATCTACAACCAATACTTACTATTAAATAAAGGAAACCTGAGTGAAAAAATAACATAAGAATTACACACTTATTTTATTTGTGACTCAACAGCTGGATTCGGTCTTATGTAGAAAAATGTGAAAAGGTGTTTTTTTTTACATTGGATAAAAGTAGAGACCCAGATCTACAAAATGGTAGAGCACACACTGCATTTGAGGAAAAATGGGAAAGTAATTCTGCTTTGAAAGTTGATCAAATTTGTAAACTCACTTTTGAGAAAATCCACTTTGAATGTTTTGGTACCTAGTTAAGAGCTCTTCGTTGTCTACACCCATTCAGCATCGTTCACACCCTCTTAAGACTTAGCCCCACCCATAACGTTTCGCTCTCAGAGCGCACACTTGACGTTCTGGCCGATCATTTGTTTATCTCTGGATAACATGAAAACAACCAGCTCTGTTGTCAACAATTTCATTATGCTTTTGGCAGACGTTTACTGACGCTGGCCATATTCAACGTGTGTTGAGCCTGACCTTTGGGTCAGGGTGTGACAATACCTTCCCCAAAGGTGCGGACTCTGGCCGCAAACCTGAACCTATAGGGGAGGGTCCGGATGGGCATCTACTCTCAGTGGGGGCTCCGGTGCCCCCGCTCCGCTTTAGGCTTCCCCCCTTTTGGTGGCGCCTCCGGTGTAGGGGTTGTTGCCGGGACCTCCGGGCCGTAGATCGTCGCTGCAAGCTCTTGACTGGGGACCGTCACTGGAGGCTCTGGCCTGGGGACACTCACTGCAGGCTCCGGACTGGGGACCGTCGCTGCAGGCTCCGGATTGGGGACCGTCGCTGCAGGCTACTGACTGGGGACCGTTGCTGCAGGCTCCGGACTAGGGACAGTTGCTGGAGGCTCCGGACTAGGGACGGTTGCTGGAGGCTCCGGACGGGAGACCGTCGCTGGAGGCTGCGTACCCTGGATCTTCACTGCAGGCTACGGGCCATGGGTCCTCAATTGAGGCTTCGGGCCATGGATTATCACTGGAGGCTTCGTGTCATGGATCATCACTGGAGGCTTCGTGCCATGGATCATCACTACAGGCTCCGGGCCATGGATCATCACTGGGTTCTTCGTGTCATGGATCATCACTAGAGGCTTTGTGCCATGGATCATCACTGGATGCTTCGGGCCATTTATCGTTACTGGAGGCTCCGGGCCATGGATCATCACTACAGGCTCTGGGCCATGGATCATCACTACAGGCTCCGGGCCGTGGATCATCACTACAGGCTCCGGGCCGTGGATCATCACTACAGGCTCCGGGCCATGGATCATCACTACAGGCTCCGGGCCATGGATCATCACTACAGGCTCTGGGCCATGGATCATCACTACAGGCTCCGGGCCATGGATCATCACTAGGCCGTGGATCATCACTACAGGCTCCGGGCCGTGGATCATCACTACAGGCTCTGGGCCGTGGATCATCACTACAGGCTCTGGGGCATGGATCATCACTACAGGCTTCGGGCCGTGGATCATCACTACAGGCTCCGGGCCATGGATCATCACTACAGGCTCTCGGCCATGGATCATCACTACAGGCTCCGGGCCGTGGATCATCACTACAGGCTCCGGGCCGTGGATCATCACTACAGGCTCCGGGCCGTGGATTATCACTACAGGCTCCGGGCCGTGGATCATCACTACAGGCTCGGGGCCGTGGATCATCACTACAGGCTCCGGGCCGTGGATCATCACTACAGGCTCCAGGCCATGGATCATCACTACAGGCTCCTGGCCATGGATCATCACTACAGGCTCTCGGCCATGGATCATCACTACAGGCTCCGGGCCGTAGATCATCACTACAGGCTCCGGGCCGTGGATCATCACTACAGGCTCCGGGCCGTGGATCATCACTACAGGCTCCGGGCCGTGGATCATCTCTACAGGCTCCGGGCCGTGGATCATCTCTACAGGCTTCAGGCCATGGATCATCACTACAGGCTCCGGGCCGTGGATCATCACTACAGGCTCCGGGCCGTGGATCATCACTACAGGCTCCAGGCCGTGGATTATCACTACAGGCTCCGGGCCGTGGATCATCACTGGAGGCTCCGGGCCATGGATCATCACTGGAGGCTCCGGGCCATGGATCATCACTGGAGGCTCCGGGCCATGGATCATCACTGGAGGCTCCGGGCCATGGATAATCACTGGAGGCTTTGTGCCATGGATTATCACTGGAGACTTCGGGCCATGGATCATCACTACAGGCTCCGGGCCATGGATCATCACTACAGGCTGCAGGCCATGGATCATCACTACAGGCTCCGAGCCATGGATCATCACTACAGGCTCTGGGCCATGGATCATCACTACAGGCTCCGGGCCGTGGATCATCACTGGAGGCTCCGGGCCATGGATCATCACTGGAGGCTCCGGGCCATGGATCATCACTGGAGGCTCCGGGCCATGGATAATCACTGGAGGCTTTGTGCCATGGATTATCACTGGAGACTTCAGGCCATGGATCATCACTACAGGCTCCGGGCGGTGCATCATCACTACAGGCTCCAGGCCGTGGATCATCACTACAGGCTCAGGGCCGTGGATCATCACTACAGGCTCCGGGCCGTGGATCATCACTACAGGCTCCGGGCCGTGGATCATCACTACAAGCTCCGTGCCATGGATCATCACTACAGGCTCCTGGCCATGGATCATCACTACAGGCTCCAGGCCGTGGATCATCACTGGAGGCTTCGTGCCATGGATCATCACTACAGGCTCCGGGCCATGGATCATCACTACAGGCTCAGGGCCAAATATCATCACTAGGCTGTGGATCGTCACTACAGGCTCCGGGCCGTGGATCATCACTACAGGCTCCGTGCCGTGGATCATCACTACAGGCTCCGGGCCGTGGATCATCACTACAGGCTCCGGGCCGTGGATCATCACTACAGGCTCCGTGCCATGGATCATCACTACAGGCTCCGGGCCATGGATCATCACTACATGCTCTGGGCCGTGGATCATCACTACAGGCTCCAGGCCGTGGATCATCACTGGAGGCTTCGTGCCATGGATCATCACTACAGGCTCCGGGCCATGGATCATCACTACAGGCTCCAGGCCATGGATCATCACTACAGGCTCCGGGCCATGGATCATCACTGGAGGCTCTGGGCCATGAATCATCACTACAGGCTCTGGGTCATGGATAATCACTGGAGGCTCCGGGCCATGGATCATCACTACAGGCTCCAGGACATGGATCATCACTACAGGCTCCGGGCCATGGATCATCACTACAGGCTCTGGGCCGTGGATCATCACTGGAGGCTCTGGGCCATGGATCATCACGACAGGCTCCAGGCCGTGGATCATCACTACAGGCTCTGGGCCATGGATCATCACCACAGGCTCAGGGCCGTGGATCATCACTACAGGCTCTGGGCCATGGATCATCACTACAGGCTCTGGACCATGGATCATCACTACAGGCTCCAGGCCATGGATCATCACAGGAGGCTCCGGGCCGTGGATCATCACTGGAGGCTTCGGGCCGTGGATCATCACTACAGGCTCCGGGCCATGGATCATCACTGGAGGCTTTATGCCATGGATCATCACTACAGGCTCCGGGCCATGGATCATCACTGGACGCTTCATACGTGGAGCCGAAACAGGTCTCACCGGACTGAGGAGACATACTGGAAGCCACCACAGGGCTTACCAGGCTGGGGAGACATACTGGAGGCCTGGTACATGAAATCGGAACAATTCTCATCGGACTGAGGAGACGTACTGGAAGCCTGGTACGTGGAGCAGGCACCGGATACAATGGGCCGTGGAGGCGCACTGGAGGTCTCGAGCGTAGAGCTGGCACAACCCGTCCTGGCTGGATGCCCACTTCCGCCCCGAAAATGCGGGGCGCTGGCACAGAGCGCACCGACCTGTGAATGCTCACATAGTGCGCATCACCGCATAACACGGTGCCTGACTAGTCACACACTCCCCACGGTAAGCACAGGGAGTTTGCTCAGGTGTAAACCCTACCTCCGCCAATCTCCCCGTGTGCCACCCCAAAACATTTTTTGGGGGGCTGCCTCTCGTGCTTCCGCCGTTGAGCTAACTCTTCGTATAGTCGCTAAGGTCAGGGCGTGACAATATATTAAAAAAAGCCGTGTTCAACAGGATTACTAACCCAGACTGACGAGCTCAAATAGACAGAAGCCTTCAATATGGCAGACCAATCAATCCGAACTCCTCTCTTGGCATGTCCAGCCCACTCATTATCTCTGCCAATCATGTCTAGTGGGAAGGTTGCTAACTTTTTCTGTAGCTTAACCAACAAGGCTCATAATTTAAAAATTTTAATGCATATTTACAGAAAGTTATGCAAAACCCAATGCCCATGTGTGAAAAAGGAATTACCCCCTTACACTCAATAACTGGTTCTGCCACTTTTAGCTGCAATGACTCCAACCAACCACTTCCTGTAGTTGTTGATCAGTCCACCTTTTAGCTACAATGACTCCAACCAAACGCTTCCTGTAGTTGATGATCAGTCTCTCACATCGCTATGGAGGAATTTTGGCTCATTCTTCCATGCAGAACATTTAACTTAGTGAAATTTGTGGGTTTTCAGACATGAACATCTAATTTCAGGTCCTGCTACAACATCTCAATCGGGATTAGGCCATTCCAAAACTTCAAATGTGTTGCTTTTTAGCCATTTTCATTTCGACTTGATTGTGTGTTTTGGATCATTGTCTTGCTGACCTTCAGCTTCAGCTTCAGCTCACAGACAGATTACCTGACAACTTGCCTTAATAGAAGGACACATTCTCCTCTGTATCAGATAATTCTACAGGAGTATGTCAGGCCATCTGTCTGTGATCTGAAGCTGAAGCGCAGTTGAGTCATGCCTCAAGACAATGTTCCAAAACACACAACAACAAAAAAAGGTATGTCAAAATGTATCAAGCAAGTGAAAGTTACGAAAATTGTAACAGCTAAATTAAATCCAACTTATGCCATTGCGTGAAGTACACAATATAAGCACGAGCTGACAATAATTGACTATTTTTGACTGCTGTCATATTGACATTTCTATTCATTATAATGTCCTTATTGCTTTTGTGCCCAGTTTCACTATTTATCAAGGCCACTTGGTGCTTATAATGATGTTTAGACTACTGATGTTTTCATCATTTGACTTCAGTGAGTGTAATTGGCTCCAATGAGTGTAATATTACGAGTTGAGAAATAAATATATTGTATTTTCTACTGTATATATTTCATTTGAAATGTGTTTATTCTGTTTTTGCTAGCAATATTCATGAAAACACTGTAAAGAAAATTCAGTTGAATATTATTCTAATTTTGTTATATATTTTTACGGACCCCCTGCAGTACCGCCGTGGACCCTGATTGAATATCCCTGGTGTCGTGTAATTGTTGTTTTTGTGAGCAGCAGCTAGTAGACTGCACTGCTATGTGACCCACACACAGAGACTCTGAGTCTCTCTCTCACATACACAAACTCTCCCTCTCTCTCTTTCATCTCCATCTCCATCTCTCTCACTCTCTCTGCCAGGTGGTTGTCAGTACCTCTGTTATTTTGTGTGCAAACACACACACACACACACACACACACACACACACACACCTACCTCTGTTCTTCTGTTCGATAGCGAGCTGTTTCTCCAGGGTCTCCCTGAGCTCTCTTTCCCTGAACAGCTCCATCTTTAGCTCCGTCTTCTCCAGCTGCACCTGCTTCTCCTGGGCCCGCGCGTTGTCAATTGCCACCTTCAGCAGGCCCTGCACACACACATACAAACACACACACACACACCAGTTAGTACAAATACACTCACAAGTGCATGCACACACACACACACACACGCACACACACGCACACACACACACAATTACAGAGCATGTAAAGGTAAAATAAACTGCTTGAATGAGGGATAGTTATGTTTTATCAGTTACAGTACGTTTTTTGTATGTGTTATCATTGTATTTATTCATAGTAACAATTGAGTTGATTTAAAAAAATGTGTCAAGTGTGCGAGATGGAGTGATTGAGGTTTGTCTGACCCCTCTTGGTCATAGTTATGAAATACAGGTGGACGGATAGAGAAGTATCATCTTTATCTTGTTAACGCCTGTTCTATCATCTTTTCATCTACAGAGCTCAGACCCCTTGACTTTTTCCACATTTTGTTACGTTACAGCCCTATTCTAAAATTGATTCAAATATTTTTTACTCTCATCAATCTACACACAATAGCCCATAATGACAAACTAAAAACAGTTTAAAAATAAAATAAAAAACAGAAATACCTTATTATATGAGTATTCAGACCCTTTGTTATGAGCCTTGAAATTGAGCTCAGGTGCATCCTGCTTCCATTGATCATTCTTGAGATGTTTCTACAACTTGATTAGAGTCCACCTCTGGTAAATTAAATGAATTGGACATGATTTGGAAAGGCACGCACCTATCTATATAAGGTTGACAGTGCATGTCAGAGCAATAACCAAGCGACGAGGTCCAAGGAACTGTCTACAGAGCTCCGAGACAGGATTGTGCTGAGGCACAGATCAGGGGAAGGATACCCAAACATTGCTGCAGCATTGAAGGTCCCCAAGAACACAGTGGCCTCCATCATTCTTAAATGGAATACATTTGGAACCACCAAGACTTTTCCAAGAGCTGGTCGCCTGTCCAAACTGAGCAATCAGGGGGAGAAGGGCCTTGGTCAGGGAGGTGACCAAGAACACAATGGTTACTCTGACAGAGCTCCAGAGTTCATCTGTGGAGATGAAAGAACCTTCCAGAAGGACAACCATCTCTGCAGCACTCCACCAATCAGGTCTTTAAAGTAGAGTGACCAGACGGAAGCCACTCCTCAGTAAAAGGCACATGACAGCCCATTTGGAGCACCGCTCATCACCTGGCCAATACAATCCCTACAGTGAAGCATGGTGGTGGCAGCATCATACTGTGGGGTGGGTTCAGTGGCAGGGACTGGGAGACTCGTCAGGATCGGGGGAAAGATGAATGGAGCAAAATACAGAGAGATCCTTGATGAAAACCTGCTTCAGAGTGCTAAGGACCTCCGACTGGGGTGAAGGTTCACCTTCCAAAAGGACAACGACCCAAGCAGACAGCCAAGACAATGCAGCAATGGCTTCGGGATAAGTTCCTGAATGTCCTTGACTGGCCCAGCCAGAGCCCGGACTTGAACCTGATCGAACTTTCTGGAAAGACCTGAAAATTGCTGTGCAGCGACACTCCCCATCCAATCTGATAGAGCTTGAGAAGATATGCAGAGAAGAATGGCAGAAACTCCCCTAATACAGCTGTGTCAAGATTGTAGCGTCATACCCAAGAACACTCAATGATGTAATCACTGTCAAGGTGCTTTAACAAAGTACTGAGTAAAGGGTCTGAATACTTATGTAAAAAAGGAGGACCGAGCACGCCCACATTCTCATTGACGGGGCTGTAGTGGAGCAGGTTGAGAGCTTCAAGTTCTTCGGTGTCCACATCAACAACAAACTAGAATGGTCCAAACACACCAAGACAGTCGTGAAGAGGGCAGTACAGTACATCACTGGGGCTAAGCTACCTGCCACCCAGGACCTCTACACCAGGCGGTGTCAGAGGAAGGCCCTAAAAATTGTCAAAGACCCCTGCCACCCCAGTCATAGACTGTTCTCTCTACTACCGCATGGAAAGCGGTACCGGAGTGCCAAGTCTAGGTCAAAAAGGCTTCTCAACAGTTTTTACCCCCAAGCCATAAGACTCCTGAACAGGTAATCAAATGGCTACCCGGACTATTTGCATTGTGTGCCGCCCCCAACCCCTCTTTTTAAGCTGCTGCTACGCTCTGTTTATCATATATGCATAGTCACTTTAACTATACATTCATGTACATACTACCTCAATTGGTTATTGTGTGTAGATTGATGAGGGAAAAAACGATTTAATACATTTTAGAAAAAGGCTGTAACATAACAAAATGTGGAAAAGGTCAAGGGTCTAAATACTTTCTGAATGTATTGTATAATCCTTTTTGACCTCAATAAGGACCTATGGCTATTGCCCTAGGTCTAGGTCTGGGATTTCCGAGACTATTTCCGAGACTAACTGTCTATTAATGATACCAACTGAGATACAACAATCTCTCAGGCTTTTACAGCCTTGCTACTACTACTGTTCGAATACTTATTATTATAGTCTCCCGTCTGTGCAGTGTCTGTTTCCACAACAATTACTCTCCATCTACATGTAATTACACCAAATGCAGTGGGCTATAGTTTACTAATTGTTGGTTCCCATGACCCCAATTTAGACATAGCTGCTTTATCTCAATTATCTGCTCGGTTCCATTTTGTTGATTTGTATATAAATATTAAATGCCGAGATCATTATCAGAGATTACGTACTTTAGTGTTGGAGTTGTGTATGTATGTGTGTTGTTTTCTAATTAATGCACAGACCAAAGGGATAACCGTGGAGGACTCTGATGTCTGTGGTATCGGGGTATCAGAGCAGCGAGCAAGGGAGTGCTGTATCCACATCATTACACTCTGATATACACTGAACAAAAATATGAACTTAGCAACCATTTCAAAGATTTTACAGTTCATATAAGAAAATCAGTCAATTTAAATCACTTCATTAGGCCCTAATCAATGGATTTCACATGACTGGGAATACAGATATGTATCTATTGGTCACAGATACCTTAAAAAAAAAACGCTTTGGGCAAGGTATGCCGCTAGCGACCCACCTCGACAACATCCGGGAGAAATTGCAGAGCGCCAAATTCAAATTACAAAAATAATAAACATTCATGAAAATACAAGTGTTATAAATCGGTTAAAATATTAACTTCTTGTTAATCTAGGCGCTTTGTCAGATTTCAAAAAGGCTTTACGGCGAAAGCAAACCATACAATTATCTGAGGACAGCGCCCCGCTTACAAAAGCATACACACATTTTCCAACCAAGCAGAGGAGTCACGAAAGTCAGAAATAGCGAAAAAATAAATCACTTACCTTTGAAGATCTTCCTCTATTGGCAATCCAAAGGGTCCCAGCTACACATTAAATGGATGTTTAGTTCTGGAGTGGCAGGGTAGCCTAGTGGATAGAGCGTTGGACTAGTAACCGGAAGGTTGCAAGTTCAAACCCCCGAGCTGACAAGGTACAAATCTGTTGTTCTGCCCCTGAACAGGCAGTTAACCCACTGTTCCTAGGCCGTCATTGAAAATAAGACTGACTTAATTGACTTGCATAGTTAAATAAAGGTTAAAAAAAAATAAAAAAAATATCCCAAAAACTCAGTTTTGTTGGCACGTTTATTTCAGTAATCCACTGGCTCAAAGGCAGTCAAAATATGCAGATGAATACATCCTAATAGTACCGGTAAAGTTTGTCGAAACATGTCAAATTATGTTTATAATTAATCCTCAGGTTGTCAATTGTCTAAATAATCGAAACTATTTCAACCAGACAAAAGCATTTTCAATAGAAAGAAAAAAGAACAAAGAACACAGTCACGCCAGTACTGCATGATTCCATAGACCACTTACCAAAAGTCTTATTCAAAGGTAAGTGAATATGTATAATGCTATTTCTGGCTTTTGTTGACTGCACAATATGGCAGATATCTTTTTGGCTTGTTTGGGCTTTGAGCGCCGTACTCAGATTATTGCATGGTTTGCTTTTTCCATAAAGCTTTTTTGAAATCTGACACAGCGGTTGCATTAAGGAGAAGTGTATCTAAAGTTCCATGTATAACACTTGTATTTTCATCAACATTTATGATGAGTATTTCTGTAAATTGATGTGACTCTGCAAAATCACCGGATGTTTTTGGAACTACTGAACATAACACGCCAATGAACACTGATATTTTTTAATATAAATATGAACTTTATCGAACTAAACATACATGTATTGTGTAACATGAAGTTCTATTAGTGTCATCTGACGAAGATCTTCAAAGGTTAGTGATTCATTTGATCTCTATTTCTGTTTTTTGTGACTCTTCTCCTTGGCTGGAAAAATGGCTGCGTTTTTCTGTGACTTGGCTCTGACCTAACATAATCGTTTGTGGTGCTTTCGCCGTAAAGCCTATTTGAAATCGGACACCGTGGTGGGATTAACAAGAAGAGTATCTTTAAAATGGTGTGAAATACTTGTATGTTTGAGGAATTTGAATTATCGGATTTCTGTTGTTTTGAATTTGGCGCCCTGCACTGTCACTGGCTGGTGTCATATCAATCCCGTTAGCAGGATCCCAGCCCTAAGAAGTTATACTCACAGACATTATTGTAACAGTTTTAGAAACTTCAGAGTGTTTTCTATCCAAATCTACCACTTATATGCATAAGCTTCTGGGCCTAAGTAACAGGCAGTTTACTTTGGACACGTTTGTCATCCAAACTTCAAAATACTGCCCCCTAGCCCAAAGAAGTTAAAATAAGGTAGGGGCGTGGATAAGAAAACCAGTCCGTTTCTGGTGTGACCACCATTTGGCTCATGCAGCGTGACACATCTCCTTCGCATAGATTTGATCAGGCTGTTGATTGTGGCCAGTGGAATATTGTCCCACTCCTCTTCAATGGCTGGATATTGGTGGGAACTGGAACACGCTGTCAATCCAGAGCATCCCAAACAGGCTCAATGGGTGACATGTCTGGTGAGTATGGAGGCCATGGAAGAACTGGGATATTTTCAGCAGAATGGCACGACAATGGGCCTCAGGATCTTGTCATGATATCTCTGTGCATTCAAATAGCCATTGATGGAATGCAATTGTGTTCGTTGTCCTTAGCTTATGCCTGCCAATGCCTGCCAATACCATAACCTCACCACCACCATGGGGCACTCTGTTGACATCAGCAAACGCGATGCCATACCATCTGCCCAGTACAGTTGAAATTGGGATTCATCCGTGAAGAGCACAGTGACCATCGAGAGACCATCAAAGTCATTGAAGTCAGTTACGACACTGAACTGCAGTCAGGTCAAGACCCTAGTGAGGACGACGAGCATGCAGATTAGCTTCCCCGAGACGGTTTCTGACAGTTTGTGCAGAAATTCTTCTGTTGTACACAGTTTCATCAGCTCTCCGGGTGGCTAGTCTCATACAGTCTCGCAGGTGAAGAAGCTGGATGTGGAGGTCCTGGGCTGGTGTGGTTACACGTGGTCTGCGGTTCTGAGGCTGGTTAGACGTACTGCCAAATTCTCTAAAACAACGTTGGAGGCGGGTTATGGTAGAGAAATGAACATTAAATTCTCTGGTAACAGCTCTAGTGGACATTCCTGCATTCAGAATGCCAATTGCCTGCTCCCTCAAAACTTGTGACATTGTATTTTGTGACAAAACTGCACATTTTAGAGTGGCCTTTTATTGCCCCCAGCACAAGGTGCAGCTGTGTAATGATCGTGCTATTTTTGTTCGGTATTGAACGCCAAGATATTAATTTATTTGAATGCAGGTTAACTATTATTAATTTCTTTGTATAAATGTTTTTAAAACATTACATTTTTTTATATAACCTTTTGTCTCCCCAATTTCATGATCTCCAATTGGTAGTTACACTCTTGTCTCATCGCTGCAACTCCCGTACGGACTCGGGAGAGGCGAAGGTCGAGAACCCAGCCAAGCCGCACTGCTCCTTGACACAATGCCCACTTAACCTGGCAGCCAGCCGCACCAATGTGTTGGAGGAAATAACATACGACTGGCGACCGTGTCAGCGTGCATTGCACCTGACCTGCCACAGTAGTCGCTAGTGCGCGATGGGACAAGAGCATTCCAGACGATGCTGGTCTAATTATGCGCCGTCCCATGGGTCTCCCGGTCGCAGCCGGCTACTACAGAGCCTGGACTCGAAACAGGATCTCTAGTGGTACAGCTAGCACTGCGATGCAGTGCCTTAGACCACTGCTCCACTCGGGAGGCCTCACAGTGAAAACGATTATATGGAACTCGATGCCCTGATCCTAGATCAGTACTCCCATACTGAGATGCTTCGTGAATACAGACCCTGGTCTTTACAATTGCAGCCTAAATGGTACTTAAGATAAACGGCTATACTAACCAAAGTTTTCTTTACTCTATTGCTATTTGTAAGATCTACATGTGTATTAGCTAGGATATTCTATTCTATTTCTAAGGTCTACTTGTATAGTATTGCTAAGGCTTACCAGTATAGTATTGCTAAGGCCTACCTGTATAGCATTGCTAAGGCATACCTGTATAGTATTGCTAAAGCCTACCTGTAAAATATTGCTAAGGCTTACCTGTAGAGTATTGCTAAGGCCTACCTGTATAGTATTGCTAAGGCCTTCCTGTATGGAGAACCTTGTGCATTTCAAGTAAAATAACAACTCAATGTTGATTTTGCAGAGCAAGCTAGCTAAATAGGACAAATTATCTAGCAAGTGCAAGCTAACTAGCTAAATTGCCATAAATATGTAATGCTTTTCAACCTGTCCCCAAATTAATATAATTGGTTCAGAGTTTGTTTAGCCTGCGTGTCGTGATTGCGTTTGGTGTAGGGTGACAAAATATATTTATGCACGATGGCGCACGCGCGCACCGGTTTGGGTTCCGTGTCATAAGAGATGGTAGCAGCAATATTATGTACAAAATGAGTGAAAAACAATGCGAAAAAATAAACAAAATAGCAGTTGGTTAGGAGCCCATAAAACAGCAGCCATCCCGTCCGGTGCCACTTTGAAGAATATAAA
This sequence comes from Oncorhynchus masou masou, assembly GCF_036934945.1. Lineage (NCBI taxonomy): Eukaryota > Metazoa > Chordata > Actinopteri > Salmoniformes > Salmonidae > Oncorhynchus > Oncorhynchus masou. The sequence continues at coordinate 2,086,654 of NC_088221.1, read as the reverse complement.
ATATCTTTTTATTTGTTTAACACTTTTTTGGTTACTACATAATTCCATGTGTGTTATTTCATGATTTTCATATCTACACTATTATTCTACAAAGTAAGACAATAGTAAAAATAAAGAAAAACCCTAAAATGAGTAGCTCTGTCCAAACTTGTGACTGGTACTGTAAGTGTATGTTAGTGAGGAGCACCTCGATTGGTCAGACCTACTGTACCTGTATGTTAGTGAGGAGATTCTCAATAGATGACAGGCCGTCTGGGAACAGGAATGGCGAAGGGAAGCCAGGTGGTAGACCTTGTCCAGCCAGTGACAGCCTCTCGTAGCTGTCTCTCGCCGTCGGGGTGCACATTGGATTGTCATCTGGAATACAGAACAAGTAAGGACATGATTCTTTACTGACAGCTTTGAAATAAAACACAGTACCTTACATAGTGGTTTATATACTTTTTTTCAGCTGTGATACATTTCAAATCATATATTTAAGTATCCTACTGTGCATCCAAACAGTAGCTTGACTCTTATTGGTTGACAACAGTAGTTGTATAAGTACTGAAGTCTATGACTCAGTCAGTCAGTGCTCTCAGGTACTCTAATAGAAAATCCAGTCCAGGGCTAAATCTGAAAGCATTTCTTAAAAAAGCAGTGCCTCCTTCTCAAATCGCCTTGGATGAGAGGATTCAAGGTTTCTTCTCATCCGATGTTTTTCGAGAATGAGATCACAAGAACTCACAAAAAGACTATTGAGATTCACTCCAGTCTGCATTGTCTACTCTACACTGTCTCTCAGGGTCGAACCAAAGGGTTAACCTTCATCCATCCAGGACAGAAATTCAGCTTTTCCCATTGAAGGGAGTAAATCATGTGGATTCCCAAATAAGAAGAAGCAGGCCTACAGAGCTCCATTACCTCGGCTGGATCAGCTTCCTTTGTGTACGCACGCACGGGTGCCTGTCAAACTTATAGGATGACATCATCCACCATTCATCACCAACAGAGGGCCAGGCAGGGCCCTGCCATCTGCTGTACACACTATCCATAACACACCAGGGAGAGAGAGAGCGAGAGAGAGTGGTGTGTGTATGCGTGTGTATGTGCAAAATATCTATCTGTGTCATCATTGATATGTTTCTATATGTTTGCTTTGGTAATGTATGTGTTCAACACATCCATGACAATAAAGACTTCTGAATTTAATTAAATTGAATTGAGAGAGAGCACTAGATAAAGAAAGAGAGAGAGGCATATTACACTCTGTCAGGAAGAGGTACCACTTTGCCAATAAAAACTTCTGAATTTAATTACATTGAATTGAGAGAGATAGCTAGATAAAGAAAGAGAGAGCGAGAGAGAGACATTACACTCTGTCAGGAAGAGGTTCCACTTTGTGTTTATGTCTGAAGAGCCTTAATAATAAGTCAACCACTTATACCACACACATGCACACACACACGCAGCTTTATTTTTGTAAAATGTCAGGACGTTTTGGGTAGTGAAAATGTTTGACCATTACAAATCCTATTTTCCCTAACCCTAAACCTAACCCTACCCCTAACCTAACTTAACCTAACTGTAACCCCCAAAATCCCAACCTTAACCCTAACCTCAACCCCAAAACCCTGAAACTAATCCTTAAAATAGCAATTGAAAAAATTAAGGACATGAAGTCCTGACTTTTCAAAAAAGTGATTTGGTTTCCTACCCTTTCAGAACATTCAGGTGAATTGTTAGGACATTAGGGTCCTGATAAGGTAGGAAAACAAGAACACACACACGCCTCAAAATGATATATTATATGTGCCATCAGTTGTCCCTCTTTTCTCCATTTTGATCAAATTCACTCTATTTCCTCTAATGCTGCACCCTGACTGTGCTCTGTGCAGGTCCCCTCTCTCCCCTCTCATCCACTATTCAACCATGTTTACGTGGCAGAGTGAATGCTGCACAAAAACAGACAAGCTCCCTCCTCACAGTCCCTCTCTCTCCTCTCTCTTTCCCTCCTCAGGGTCTCTCTCTCTCCCTCCCCCCTCTCTCTTTCTCTCTCTCCTCCCATCAATATTCACTAACGCCAGCCAAGTGGTAGGAACAGCTGGTCGGCCATTAATTAGTTTAAAGTATTTATTTCACCCATCCTCCGAGCAGATTGAACAAAAACATTGGAGATTATTTAGAGCATCTGCAAATGCCCTGGAAACATGGGCTCACCAGCAGGCAGTGGAGTGTTAGAGTGCTCGGATCCACAGTTAATAGAGTTTGTAATTTGGAAGAAAAGAATCTGTATACATTTTTGGGGAGAGGGAAAAAGAGTGGAATATGCACTGTTGGTCCATGGAGAGTGGCAACAAACCTCTCTGGCATCCTCTCTAACAAGAGCTCCAGTGAAAAATTCATTTGACTGAGCATATGAGAGAATGGCATCCTCTCTAACAAGAGCTCCAGCGAAAAACTCATTTGACTGAGCATATGAGAGAATGGCATCCTCTCTAACAAGAGCTCCAGCGAAAAACTCATTTGAAGCAAGATATTTTTTTTTTACTGTTACACTGAAATGAAACTACTATATAATGTAAAATACTTGGCACATGATTGGAATGGCGCCTTAAAGCGGCTGACAACACTATCAACATAACCACCGAACTCCAACGACCTCTGATGTTGTTACATTACACTTTATATAGCCCCCTCTCTGATCACTACTGCAAATATCTCTGTCCAATAAAATCAGCATAACTTCTATCAAAGCTAGTAGACTTCAACATAGTGCCCTCCAAGCTCATCACTAAGCTCAGGGCCATGGGTGTGAACCCCTCCCTGGGCAACTGGTTTCTGGACTTCCTGATGGGCCCGACCTCGGGTGGTGAAGGTAGGCAACAACACCTCCTCCACACTGATGTTCAACATGGGGGCTCCATAGGGAGAGGGTGGAGAGGGACAAAAGCTTAAAGTTCCTCGGCATCCACAACACTGACAACCTGAAATGGTCCCTTCACACAGACAGCATCGTGAAGAAGGTGCATCAGCACCTCTTCAACTTCAGGAGGCTGAAGAAATTCAGCTTGGCCCCTAAGACCCTCAAGAACTACAGATGCACCATTGAGAGCATCCTGTCGGGCTGTATCACCGCCTGCTACGGCAACTGCACCGCCTACAACCGCAGGGCTCTCCAGAGGTGTGGTCAGCCCAACGCATCACTGGGGTCACACTGCCTGCCCTCCAGGACATCAACAGCACCTGGTGTCAAATAAAGGCCAAGAAGATCATCAAGGACCTCAGCTACACGAGCCACGGCCTGTTCACCCCACTACAATTTAGAAGGTGGTTGACTGTACATGTGCACCAAAGCTGGGACCAGGCCATCAGAATGCTAAACAGTCACCACTAGCCTTAGTCACAGTTCTCGCTGGCTACCAGCCAGTACTCTACCATAAACCTTAGAGAATTATGTACATAGTACATAGAGAAAATGAACACTGGTCACTTGAACAATGTTTACATACTGTATTCTAGTCATGGCTCATCCTATATAACTACTGCTGTATGTATATTTTCTATTCATATACTGTTCATACTGTCTTTACACACCATTCTACACAGCATATACAGTACCAGTTAAAAGTTTGGACACACCTACTCATTCAATGCTTTTATTTATTTTTACTATTTTCTACATAATAGTGTAGATTAATAGTGAATACATCCAAACTATGAAGCAACACATTCTACATTGTAGGTTAATAGTGAAGACATCAAAACTATGAAATAACACATATGGAATCATAAGGTAACCAAAAAAGTGTTAAAAAATGTAATATATTTATTCAAAGTAGATTCTTCAAAGTAGCCACCATTTGCCTTGATGACAGCTTTGCACAATCTTGGCACAGTCTTGTTTAAAACTTTGTGGTTACTACATGATTTATTTCATAGTTTTGATGTCTTTGCTATTGATCTACAATGTAGAAAATAGTTCAAAAATAAAGAAAAATCTTGGAATGAGTAGGTGTGCCCAAACTTATATATATATATATATATATATATATATATATATATACTACCGTTCAAAAGTATGGGGTCACTTAGAAATGTTTTAGAAGGCCAGCATCCCGGAGTCGCCTCTTCACTGCTGACTTTGAGACTAGTGTTTAGCAGATACTATTTAATGAAGCTGCCAGTTGAGGACTTGTGAGGCTTCTGTTTTTCTAGACACTCTAATGCACTTGTCAAATTGCTCAGTTGTGCATGTGCACCGGGGCCTCCCACTCCTCTTTCTATTCTGGTTAGAGCCAGTTTGCGCTGTTCTGTGAAGGGAGTAGTACACAGTGTTCTACGAGATCTTCAGTTTCTTGGCAATTTCTCACATTTAATAACCTTCATTTCTCAGAACAAGAATAGACTGATGAGTTTCAGAAGAAAGGCTTTGTTTCTGGCCATTTTGAGCCTGAAATCGAACCCACAAATGTTGATGCTCCAAATACTCAACTAGTCTAAATGCCAGTTTTATTGCTTCTTTAATCAACAAAACCGTTTTAAAATCATAAACTTAGATTAGGTAACACAACTTGCCATTGGAACACAGGAGTAATGGTTGCTGATAATGGGCCTCTGTATGCCTTTGTAGATATTCCATAAAAATCTGCCGTTTCCAGCTACAATAGTCATTTACAACATTAACAATGTCGACACTGTATTTCTGATGAATTTGATGTCGTTTTTATTGACAGAAAATATGATTTTCTTTCAAAAACAAGGACATTTCCAAGTGACCACAAATTTTTTGAACAGTGGTGTATATACAGTACATATATATTCTGATCTCTGCCATTGCTCGTTCTGAAATGTCTTAATTTATTTATTGTGTGTATTCTTTTATCTATTTTTTATTGCTAGGTATTACTCCACTGTTGGAGCTAGAAATACAAACATTTAGCTGCACCTGCGATAACATTGATTTGATAGAAGGCCTGTTGTTGTAGCTTTGTAATTGATTTGTACTGTATACACTTTGTCCCTTATTTAGTGTTGGCATTCATCATAAATCATTGCTCTAACAAACTCCGGCTTTGCACTCAGCAGGTCTCCCCTTCTGCAACATGCCAGCAGATTACAGAGAATATTTGATCACTTTGTTGCAGAGGAAACATCCTGTCACGCGGCACAGGAAAAGCAAACAGCTTTGTGTTTGGTTCCAGATAGACTCACAACTACAGAGCTGAACTGCACCGCTTGTCAGAGTACATGTCATTTTCAACAAAAGAGGTGTGTGCGCAAATACAGGCAGGTTGACAAGAGCACATGGAAGCAAACAGTTAATTCAATCAATATTCAGTAATCACTGTTTGTTCAACTCCGTGTTTATTGCAGTGAAACTCCAGATGAGTTTTTTCTTCTTCAGGCTTTCACCAGGTCTGTCCTCAACTCCCTTCTCTTCATCTCCTCTCCTACATTCTCCTCTAATCTTCTCCTTCCTTCCCTCTCCCCTACCACCCCTCTCCTCTATTCTCCTCTCCTCTGGCATGTGTTTGCATGTTTATTCCTCACCGTCGCTCCGGCATCATTGACTTCCACTTAATTACAGCGACAGACGCTGGAGTGATGCTGGAATGGAGTGTTTTCAGGTGATACGTCTCCTCCAGCGAGCACTGCCAGCAGCAGCTGTGACAGCCTCTTGTGCTATATGCACTGTAGGCTACTCTCTATGGTAAAAGTGTGCTAAAGGGCCTCCGCTGTGAAATACAACCCCCTCCCCTCTCGCGTGTCTGCCATGTCACAAATAACATTTCATGCCACAACTGTTTTTGCTGGATAATAGGAGCCACAAATGAAAAAATGGGGATGCAGTAGGCCTAAATACAATGGCGAATGAAATACCATTATTTAAAAAAGAAAGCCCCCATCTCTCTCTTCCTCTTCTCCTCCCTCCAGCCCTCAATAGCAGTTTGGAGTCCTTGACAGTGGGATAGCAATGATGAATCACCTATACAGTTAATTTTCTCACTCCACAATGTGCTGTGGTGCCTCTAAAACAGGAGGCCATGGAATTTATTTGACAAACTACGGATGTACAAAAAAAAAAAAGAAGAAGATCACTCAGAGGAATCTGGGCTTATCTCCAATTGACATGTTATTAGATTTGTGTTGTGCGAGGAGCGGCACTCGGACCTAGCTATGCTGAGGAGGGAGAAGAAAACGGTCTGCATGATAATGGGAGATAAAACATGTCTTAAATCCACTTGAAAGCCTTTGAAATGTTTGATGGAGAGTCGCAGAGAAGGGAAAGCGAGAGGAGGATGCAACTAAATACTGCCTCGGATTTAAATATGACAGACATGCATAGGCTATCTGCGGTAAATCAACAGGAAACCTTGGGAAATTGAGCCACAATCTCTGGATAAATAGCTGTAATTGACCTTGGGAGTTTGAAAATGTGCCATATGTTTTCTGGTTCCTGTGTTTGAATCCGGAGCTCCCTCGGGAGCTTTCAGTTGAGGGAGGGAAAGAGAAGAGGAGAAAATGACACATGAAGAGAGAGAGAGAGAGATGGAAGTATAAGATACTGTAGATAAAAGGATAGATTAGGGTAATGTAAAAAGATATAGTGAGAAGCCAATAGAGAGAAAGAGGCAGGAGGAGGGAGCGAGTGGGAGAGAAAGAACAACCTAACTGGTCAAAAACTGGTTGAATTAACATTGTTTCCACGTCATTTCAACAAAATAATTGAATATGATGACGTTTAATCAATGTGGAAAACTAATTGGATTTGCAAAAGGTAATCAACGTAAGCTAATATTATTTTTTTCACCCAACTTTTAACTGAACTCCAGTGACACGGTGAAATGTTCTGTTGATTTCACATTGAATTCACGTTTAGTTGACAACTCAACCAAATGTAAATCAAAACGAGATGTTGAACTGACATCTGTGCCCAGTGGGAAGATAGCGAGAGAGAGATAAAGAGAGACCGACCCAGGCAAGAGAAGAGCAGGAGACAGAGACGGAAGGCGAGAGCGCAAGAGAGAGAGAATATCGAGATAGAGAAACATGCAGCCTCTCTCTGCAGGCTGTCCATTTAGCCGGGGCCAGGGAAGTCAGTGTGGGAAGTCAGTGTGGGAAGTCAGTGTGGGAAGTCAGTGTGGGAAGTCAGTGCGGGAAGTCAGTGCGGGAAGTCAGTGCGGGAAGTCAGTGCGGGAAGTCAGTGCGGGAAGTCAGTGCGATCTATTGACAGGTGAAGCCTGTGTCCTTGCAAATGGCATGTTCCTCCCAAAAAGATAACGGAGTGCTAAAACCTGGAGGTTGTCAGTGGGGCAGACACAAAGCCGGATGGCGTGCTTTCAGCCAGGCACAATTACATTGTATTCGACCTGCCAGTAGAGTGGTTGAGGAGGGAGGAAGTTGTCCTCCTTCAAATGAAGTTGCTGTGACCTCTTAGGCTGCTAATAGAAGACGATGCGACTGTAGCGGTAGTTATTAGAATGTTTTTAACTTCACCTTGTCAAATAAACCCTTATGGACCGTTAGCTGTACAATGCATCTTGCTTCAAATGAGAAAGTAGCATTTGAAATAATAAACATTGTATGTCAAAATAGTGATATTTAACTGTTGTATACTGAACAAAAATATAAAAGCAACATGTGAAGTGTTGGTCTTTTTGAGGGTGGGTGCAATTGGCATGCTGACTGCATGAATGTCTACCAGAGCTGTTGCCAGATAATTGAATGTTCATTTCCCTATCATAAGCCGCCTCCAACGTTGTTTTAGAGAATTTGGCCCAGCCATTTGAAATCCATAGATTAGGGCCGAATGTACTGATTTTCTTGTATGAACAGTAACTCAGTAAAATCATTGACATTTTGCATGTTTCATTTCTATTTTTGTTCAGTATAGTTACAGTGTATGTCACCTAAGCTGGACCTAACTGTCCAGTTTTGCTGACGTTCAGGTAATGTTTGTTTCAGGGTGTACACAACATTCATCTGATGTTGAAAGAATGTTGACAGAACAGCCTTTCAGAGTTCTTTAAAGAACTAAAACATGTTGTGGGAACATAGTGGGTAAATTACAAGAGATATGTTCCCAAAACACAAACTATGCTCAATTGTGATGAAATTCATACAGTGTTTAAGTTAGGTTGCACAGGACATTCCCTTAATGTAATAATGTTGACAGAACACCTGGTCTAAGTTCTTTAAAGGTTCCCAGAACATTAAATGTAGGTATGGGAGTTGTCTGGGATGTTGCAAGAATATTATTGTGATATTCACATCGGTTGCACAGAACATTCCCTCAATGTTGCACAATGTTCCCCAATTCCCAAATAAGTCCGTTTTTATGACCTTCATAGCATATTTGTTTTAGATTTAACATAATATTCCATTGATGTTTACGAAATAAACATTTTACTTTGTCTTGGAGGTCCTCAGATCATTTCAAGAACATGTACAGATTGTTATATTTAGGTTTTACTGTATTATTACCACAACATTCTCAGCACAGTTGTAGCTCCTTAAAGCATAAGAAAGCAGATTGGAATACATCCCCATTATGTTTCTCAACAGATTTAATGGCAATTCACATTTGAAGACTGTATTGCAGGTGATATAGAGACACGTGGCACATGACTTTCATAGGACAAATAAACAGCATTTAATCAAACATAAACATATTTTTTACACTTCATATGTTGACAATCTACACATTATTTCATTGATAGGGCATTTGAACAGCATTTAATCATACAAACACAACCATATATTTTACACATCATTTTTGTATTATTTGCATTTATTCCGGGGTAAACCCATTAAGACCATGGTCTCATTCCCAAGGGTGCCCTGATCACAACAATACAACAACCAATACAACATCAAACAAAACAGCAATCAATACAAAACACAAATGTATGAAAAACCGTTACAGTCCTCAGCCACTAGGTCCTCAATGAACACCCTAAACTGCACAAGTGACACCAGAACATCTAATTGTAATGAGTTCCGAAAATGTATCCAGCAGTGAGGTGCATTAAAACAAAAGCGGATTGCCGAATTCGGCGGAGACCCGACGGACCTCAGGAGTTAACCAACCCTGTGACTGGGCTTGGTAACGCATGTCTTTATACCTCAACAACAAAGTTAGGTAGGTCGGAAGCTTCTGGACTTCCCCAAAAAGGGAATAGTGACGTGATTTACGCGACTTTCATAAAGAAGGATCAGCCAATCTTTTGATACAGGAAGCAGTGACGAGTATTAAAACTGTCACCTGTGATGAAACGAAGGGCGTTATGGTCGACGGCATCCAAGGTTTTATGAGTAGTGGCTGCTGCATTCTGGTAAATGGTGTCACCATAGTCAAGAACTGCCAGGAAAGTTAACTGTACAAGATCTATTTCTAAAAAAGAAGCCCACTTTAAATCTTAGCTCATCAATATGTTTTTTAAATGTTAAATCCTTGTCAATCTAAATGCCCGGAACCCAGTCGATGGGACAATTCAATTAATAAATATGTAGTCCATATGATGTCTTTGGTGAGAATTAGAGAACAACATATACTTAGTCTTTTCCACATTAAGTACAAGTTTTAAACCAACTAGGGCAACAAAGCCAGATTGCAGCTCTAACAACACATTTACATCATTTACATTTAAGTCATTTAGCAGACGCTCTTATCCAGAGCGACTTACAAATTGGTCTACCTGGTCTACAGTTGGGGCAGTGGCAAACATAACAGTATTGTCTGCGTACAGATGAATATTACAAGTTTTAACAGATAAACCTATATTATTTATATAAATAGTAAAGAGAGGCCTCAAGAGTGGCGCAGTGGTCTAAGGCACTGCATCGCATTTGCTAGCTGTGCACCTAGAGATTCTGGGTCCAGGCTCTGTTGCAGCCAGCAGCAACCGGGAAACCCATGGGGTGGCGCTCAATTGGTCCAGCATCGTCCGGGATAGGAGAGGGTTTGGCCGGCAGGGATGTCCTTGTCCCATCGCTCACTAGTGACTCCTGTGGCGGGCTGGGTACAGCGCACACTGACACAGTCACCAGGTCTACTGTGTTTCCTCCCACATTATTGTGCGGCTGGCTTCCGGGTTAAGTGTGTGTTAAGAAGCAGCAAGGCTTGGTTGGATTATGTTTCGGAGGACGCACGGCTCTTGACCTTCGCCTCTCCCGAGTCCGTATGGGAGTTGCAGCGAAGAGACAAGACTGTAACCACCAATTGGATGGGGGGGAAAATAAATATATATATATAAATAAATTGTCAAGAGTACAGGTCCCAATACCGACACCTTTCATAATATCCAGGAAACTAGAAATCGCACATTGTGTCCTGTCAGACAGATAATTCTCAAACCATGTGCAAGAAGCCTGATCCAGGCCTACATCAGTCAACCTTTGAATGGAACTGTGATGGTCAACGGTGTCAAAGGTCTGTAAGGCAGCACAAGGATTTGTATGATCTAAGCAATTTAACACATCTTCTAAAAGAAGCGTAGCAGCTGAAACGGTTCCGGTCTAAAACCGGATTGGTGCACATTAAGAATAGACTGGGAAGTAAGTTCTTAGCTGACAGTTGGCCAGGGATTCGAAAACTCTGGAAAGGCAAGATCATTTGGAGATTGGATGGTAGTTATCTAAGTCAGAAGGATCTCATCCTTTTTGTAGGGGAAGGACATGTGCCGCTCTCCAGATGTTAGGGATAACACCAGAAACAATTGACAAATTAAAGATATAGGTAAATGGTTCTGCAACAAGTGGGACAGAGAGCCACAGTAAGCAGGGATTAAGTGGATCAGCCCCTATGGATTTATTAACATCAATCTTTAGCAAAGCACTTAGTACATCATACACATCAAACATAAATTAAAATAAAGTTTGTACATCTATTAGTGTATCATTCTCTAGTGACCTTTCCTTTCAAACTGAAGCAAAAATGGTCATCAAAAGCACAGCAAATTTCAATTTTGTCTAGTATGGGACCAGAGGCTGTCAGAACCTGCTGGGGAAATGAGGGGGTGGAGTTTTGTTCAACAGATTTGACCACTTTCCAGAAGTAAACTGGATTACCAACACTTTAATACACAGTTCTTTTTTATTTTATTTTTTAAACTATTTTTCAAATGTCTGAAGGACTGCCAATCAGACATAGTTCAACAGTCCATTTTTACCTAATGTTAATTTCTTTATAGTTCGTCTAAATTCTGCATTTCTGACTGGATTTAGAAATCTGAACGAAATAAAGACATCCTCTCTTTTAGTAGATTATATCTGAGCCTCAATTTCTGTTTATTTAAAAAAAAGCATGGTTATTAAACATGGTGAATTGAACCTGTAATCTTCAGCTTTGCAGTCAAATCATTAACCCTCTGTCCCACTAGGGATAGCTATGGTGTAGTGTTTTTTCGCCCCAGTCTAATATGGTCAATCAGGACACAGAACACAATAGTACTCGCCAGTTTGTCGTCCATAAAATAGTGACGTTTAACCATTGTTGTAAAAACACCTAAAGTAGGCTTTCACCATTTACAAACAGTGTATCCATAGGATGCTTTTGGATTCCCCCTAAAGCAGGTATGTAGATACAGAGAGAACATATTGTAGAAACGTGTACATCCATACAGGAGAGATTCCTTTACTATGACTAAGACCTGCATATGTTGTGCATATGTCCAGGTTGGGTTGATACCCCACAAGGTCAGGATATCAACATCTGGGTACACACTACATAGGCATGCAGGCCCCCAGATGTTTTGGGATGGATTTTACTGGTAACATTTGGCTTCCAACCTCTTATCGCAGCAGGAAAATCAAGCCCTGTGTTCTCTCTCTCTCTCTTTATATCTCCTCCTTCTATCTTTCTACTCTCCATCTTACCCTCTGTCTCACCATTTCCCTCCCACTCTCCCCCTGAATCGTCTCCCTCTTTCTCCCTCTCTCTCGCTATTTTTCTCTGTCTCCCGCTCTGTCCTCTTCCCCTCTCTCTCTGTCTGTCTCCCCCTCTCTCTCTCCTCCACTTTCCTAATGTTCCCTTCACTTAGAGATGAAATCGCTTGCAGCACAAACCTATTTGAGAGAGACAGAGAGAGAGAGACAGAGAGAGAGACAGAGAGAGACAGAGAGATACAGAGAGAGAGAGAGAGAGAGAGAGAGAGAGAGAGAGAGAGAGAGAGAGAGAGAGAGAGAAGGTGAGCGGAATAATCAGTGTGGCCAGTGGGCCATGTTTCCTAAACTCTCTCCTCCAAACATTACAGCCATAAAATTAGCGTCGGGGACGTTAAAACGCTGACATTTACCATGACTTTTGGGAAAGTGACACCCTCATATTTTCTCGTAGGATATCATTGTATTTCAACTGCCCTATGGGCTGAGCTTTTCCATTAATAACCAATTCAGTGTGTCACTCCATCCCTCCCATCTTTCTCTCTCTCCTCACTTCTCCCCTCTCTTTTTCTCACCCCCTTCGGTCTCTCTCTCTCTCTCTACCTCTCTTTATCCCATTCTCCCTATCCCCCCACCTATTTAATGTAATGACTCCTTTGGTTTGCTTTAATAGATTGAAACATATTCCCAAGGCCATGGGTAGACAGTGTCACGCAGATGGACAGGCTATATGCAGATGGACAGGCTATATGCAGATGGACAGGAAATATTCATAAATCCTTAAGTGTCTGAGGGGCTGTCAGAGTAGACAGAAGAAAGCAACGTTAACTCTGCTCAAAACAGATATGACACACTGATCTTTAGATTTCTCTTCAGTACAGACACACCAACCGCTTAGCTGGATGAATCAAAGTCAAAGTCAGTATATACTTTTTCTCCTAAATTTCATGATATCTAATTGATAGTTACAGTCTTGTCCCATTGCTGCAATTCCCGTATGGACTCAGGAGAGAGCCATGAGTCCTCAGAAACACAACCCTGCCAACCAGCACTAATGTGTCAGAGGAAACCCTACAACTGCCGATCAAAGTCAACTTGCGTGCATCTGGCCCGCCACAGCAGTCGCTAGAGCACGATAGGACAAGGATATCCCGGCCGGCCGAACCCTTTCCTGGGATTGAACCCGGGTCTGTAGTGACAGCTCAAGCACTGCGATGCAGTGCCTTAGTTGCACCACCCGGGAGGCCTCAACAACCCAACTTTTAACCGAAATCAAATGAAATGGTGAAAGTTTTTGTTGATTTCACATTGAATTCACAGTAGTTGACAACTCAATCAAATGTAAATCAAAACTAGATGTTGATTTCACATTGAATTCACAGTAGTTGACAACTCAATCAAATGTAAATCAAAACTAGATGTTGATTTCACGTTGAATTCACAGTAGTTAACAATTCAATCAAATGTAAATCAAAACTAGATGTTGATTTCACGTTGAATTCACAGTAGTTGACAACTCAATCAAATGTAAATCAAAACTAGATGTTGATTTCACGTTGAATTCACAGTAGTTAACAATTCAATCAAATGTAAATCAAAACTAGATGTTGATTTCACGTTGAATTCACAGTAGTTGACAACTCAATCAAATGTAAATCAAAACTAGATGTTGAACTGCCCAGTGGACAGTACAGCACTTTCTTATGTATCAGCTAAATTCAACCATTCGACCACAAATAACAATCAATCAATCAAATGTATTTATAAAGCCCTTCTTACATCAGCTGATGTCTCAAAGTGCTGTACTGAAACCCAGCCTAAAACCCCAAACAGCAAGCAATGCAGGTGTAGAAGCACCAAAAGCAGAAGCAACAAAAATCTCTGACCAAAATTCATTTACTAATTGTGGCAAAACAAAATGTTATTTAATTGCAAACTGCAATGTTAGCCATTTCTAAATATAGATATCAATTTAGCACAGCACCGTGTCAAAATCCAAGATTTCAAACAAAGGAAGGCATTCACAAGGTACTGACTTAGTGACCATAGCCTGGCAATAGATACAGAGAAGAAGAGGTCAGAGAAGAAACTAAACAGTCTGGGAATGAAAAGCACTTCCTAATCCACTGCTTAAAATATGACTCAATCAGAGGGCTGGGCGGTAAACCATATTTTACAATATACCAGGATTGATATATGGACTGTTCTGGGTTTCTCCTTTACCTTCTATAATGGTATTTGAATGTTTGGTTTGTTAAATGTGATGCACAGTGTGTAACGTCCATTTTTAAAGTTGACTTTGCTACTTGAGTCTTCTCTCTCCGCCCTCTCTGTCTCCATGCCAACACAGACCTAGCCCCGCCTCCAGTCACTCAAGGAGCGCATTTGTTGTTCCTCTGACCACGAGACACCTGCGTTCAGTCTCTGCATGGTCAATGCAGCACATGCAACAATGTTGATGACAATGATGCTGTTTTCACTTTGCTTCTTAATATAAATCCACTAGCGTTCTATAATTACACTATTAGTTTGAGTTTCTTACATCGGGGCCTAAATCTTGTTAGCCGCTAATCACTAACGCTAATCACTAATTCTAATCACTAGCTCGGCTATTACATGTACTGAGTCAGATCAAACGTAACTAGCTATACAGCCTGATAACACCAGTGATGGTGTAGACCTACATCTACAGTACCAGTCAAAAGTTTGAATACACTTACTCATTAAAGGATTTTTCTTTATTTTTACTATTTCCTACATTGTAGAAGAATAGCGACAACATCAAAACTATGAAATAACACATATGCAATCATGGAGTAACCAAAACATTTTAAACAAATGAAAATATATTTTAGATTCTTCAAAGTAGCCACCCTTTTGCCATGATGACAGCTTTGCACACTGTTGGCATTCTCTCAACCAGCTGCACCTGGAATGCTTTTCCAACAGTCTTGAAGGAGTTCCCACATATGCTGAGCACTTGTTGGCTGCTTTTTTTTCACTCTGCGGTCAAACTCATCCCAAACCATCTCAATTGGGTTGAGGTCATGTGATTGTGCAGGCCAGGTCATCAGATGCAGCCCTTACACAGCCTGGAGGTGTTTTGGGTCGTGTTTTGGGTCATTGTCCTGTTGAAAAAAAAAATTATAGTCCCACTAAGTGCAAACCAGATGGGATGGCGTATTGCTGCAGAATGCTGTGGTAGCCATGCTGGTTAAGTGTGCCTTGAATTCTAAATAAATCACATACAGTGTCAACAGCAAAGCACCCCCACACCATCACACCTTCTCCATGCTTCACAGTGGGAACTACACATGCAGAGATCATGTCACAAGTGTAGAGAGGAGCAGGCAGGATGCAGTTGCAGGTTTAGAACTACTGAGTTTATTAAAGCACTATAATTATAAAAGATGGACAAAACCAAAAGCGCAAAATAATAAAGTACCCAGGAAATAGTAGGAGAGATTCCTCTCAGGAAAACAAGCAATATTTACAATGACCGACAAAGACAAATGACAGAGGGAGTATAAACACATTACATATTAGAACCAGGTGTGTGTAATGATGATGACAAGACAAGTCCGGAGTTGATGAGTGAAGGGCCTTTGCCAGCAGCAGGTTCAGCAGCAGCTAGAAGGCCGGCAATGCCGAACACATGAGCTGGACATGAGGGGGAGCCAAAGGCTGGTGTGACAGTATCCCCCCCACCCCCTACCCCGGTCCAGCAGCAGGTTCAGCAGCAGCTAGAAGGCCGGCAATGCCGAACACATGAGCTGGACATGAGGGGGAGCCAAAGGCTGGTGTGACAGTATCCCCCCCACCCCCTTCCCCGGTCCAGCAGCAGGTTCAGCAGCAGCTAGAAGGCCGGCAATGCCGAACACATGAGCTGGACATGAGGGGGAGCCAAAGGCTGGTGTGACAGGATCCCCCCACCCCTACCCCGGTCCAGCAGCAGGTTCAGCAGCAGCTAGAAGGCCGGCAATGCCGAACACATGAGCTGCACATGAGGGGGAGCCAAAGGCTGGTGTGACAGGATCCCCCCCACCCCCTACCCCGGTCCAGGATGTCCCGTGTCGGAACCCAGCACATGAGGGGGAGCCAAAGGCTGGTGTGACAGTATCCCACCCACCCCCTACCCCGGTCCAGCAGCAGGTTCAGCAGCAGCTAGAAGGCCGGCAATGCCGAACACATGAGCTGGACATGAGGGGGAGCCAAAGGCTGGTGTGACAGGATCCCCCCCCACCCCCTACCCCGGTCCAGCAGCAGGTTCAGCAGCAGCTAGAAGGCCGGCAATGCCGAACACATGAGCTGCACATGAGGGGGAGCCAAAGGCTGGTGTGACAGGATCCCCCCACCCCTACCCCGGTCCAGGATGTCCCGTGTCGGAACCCAGCACATGAGGGGGAGCCAAAGGCTGGTGTGACAGTATCCCACCCACCCCTACCCCGGTCCAGCAGCAGGTTCAGCAGCAGCTAGAAGGCCGGCAATGCCGAACACATGAGCTGGACATGAGGGGGAGCCAAAGGCTGGTGTGACAGGATCCCCCCCACCCCCTACCCCGGTCCAGGATGTCCCGTGTCGGAACCCAGCACATGAGGGGGAGCCAAAGGCTGATGTGACATATCATCCATTCACCTACTCTCTGTCTCACAAAGACATGGTGGTTCGAACCAAAAATCGCAAATTTGGACTCATCAGACCAAAGGACAGATTTCCACTGGTCTAATATCCATTGCTCGTGTTTCTTGGCCCAAGCAAGTCTCTTCTTATTGGTGTCCTTAAGTTGTGTTTTGACCCAATTTGACCCTGAAGGCCTGATTCACACAGTCTCCTCTGAACAGTTCATGTTGAGATGTGTCTGTGAAGCATTTATTTGGGATGCAATTTCTGAGGTTGGTAACTCTAATGAACTTCTCCTCTGCAGCAAAGTTAACTCAGAGGTAACCCAGGGTCTTCCTTTCCCATTGCGGTCCTCATGAGAGCCAGTTTCGTCATAGTGCATGATGGTTTTTGCGACTACACTTGAAGAAACTTGAAGTTTTCCAGATTGACTGACCTTCACATCTTCATGTTCTTGCCATAATATGGACTTAATATGGTCATAATATGGTCATTTACCAAATAGGACTGTTTCCTGTATACCACCCTACCTTGTCACAACACAACTGATTGGCTCGAATGCATTAAGGAAAGAAATTTTGCAAATGAACTTTTAACAAGGCACACCTGTTAATTGAAATGCATTCCAGGTGACTATCTCATGAAGCTGGTTGAGAGAATGCCAAGAGTGTGCAAAGCTGTCATTGAGGAAAAGGGTGGCTAATTTGAAGAATATCAAATTTCAAATATATTTTTATTTGTTTAACACTTTTTTGGATACTATATTGATTTCATATATGTTATTTAATATGTTTGATGTCTTCACTATTATTCTACAATGAAGAAAATAGTACAAAATAAAGGAAAACCCTATAATGTGCAGGTGTGTCCAAACATTTGACTGGTACTGTACATGTTTTTTTGTAAAACAGTATCTTCCAAATCAAATACGAGGAATACGCAAAGCAAGAATATGTTAGCTACGTGAAGTAGCCTATTTTCCTACTTCATTGTCCTACATGAAGTAGCTAAGAGAAAACATGTAGCCAAAGATTATAGGGTGCCCTAGAAAACACTTGTCAACACTTTGGGTTCCCACCCTGCCTATTGCAATAATTCCTCAATAGCATTTTCATATTTTTTTTAATGTCAAACACAGTATTCAAAGTGCACACCATTACATTTAATTGATAATGCCCTCGAAGCAGGTGTTTGGAGGATATATTGGCATGGGTGTTGTTTGTTGAGGGCCGGCAATCCGTGCCAATATTTCCTCCACACACTGGCTTCGAGGGCATTATCACTTTTATACAATGGCTTACCAGCATATTCAAATAATGATTGACATATTTTAATAAAAAATCTTATATAAATTATTTATTTATACTATTTCGTCCTTCCACACGATATACAGTGGCTTGCGAAAGTATTCACCCTCCTTGGCATTTTTCCTGTTTTGTTGCCTTACAACCTGGAATTAAAATAGATTTTTTTGGCGGGTTTGTATTATTTGACATAAACAACATGATTTTTTGGGGGGGGTGTATTAGTTGATATACACAACATGCCAACCATTTTGAAGATGCAAAACATTTTTTTTTATTGTGAAACAAACAAAAAATAAGACAAAATAACAGAAGACTTGAGTATGTATAACTATGTGCCCCCAAAGTCAATACTTTCTAGAGCCACCGTTTGCAGCAATTACATTTGCAAGTCTCTTTGGGTATGTCTTCATAAGCTTGGCACATCTAGCTACTGGGATTTTTGCCCATTCTCCAAGGTAAAACTGCTCCAGCTCCTTCAAGTTGGATGGGTTCAGATTGTGTACAGCAATCTTTAATACATACCACAGATTCTCAATATGATTGAGGTCTGGGCTTTGACTAGGCCATTCCAAGACATTTAAATGTTTACCCTTAAACCACTCGAGTCTTGCTTCAGCAGTATGCTTAGGGTCATTGTTCTGCTGGAAGGTGAATCTTTGTCCCAGTCTCAAATCTCTGGATGAATAAAACAGGTTTCCCTCAAGAATTTCCCTGGATTTAGCTCCATCCATCATTCCTATGATTCTGACCAATTTCCCAGTCCCTGCCGATGAAAAACATTCCAACGGCATGATGCTGCCACCACCATGCTTCACTGTGGGGATGGTGGAACTCGGGGTGATGAAAGCTGTTGGATTTGCTCCAGCTATGGCGTTTTCCTTGATGGCCAAAAAGCTAAATTTTAGTTTCATCTGACCAGAGTACCTTCTTCTATATGTTTGGCGAGTCTCCCACATGCCTTTTTGGTGAACACCAAATGTGTTTGCTGCTTTTTTCTTTCAGCAAAGGCTTTTTTCTGGCCACTCTTCCGTAAAGCCCAGCTCTGTGGAGTGTACGGCTTAAAGTGGTCCTATGGACAGATACTCTGATCTCCGCTGTGGAGCTTTGCAGCTCCTTCAGGGTTATCTTTTGTCTCTTTGTTGCCTCTCTGATTAATACCCTCCTTGCCTGGTCTGTGAGTTTTGGTGGGCGGCCCTCTCTTGGCAGGTTTGTTGTGGTGTCATATTCTTTCCATTTTTTAATAATGGATTTAAATGGTGCTCTATGGGATGTTCAAAGTTTCTGATATTTTTATAACCCAAACCCTGAACCGTACCACTACAAAACCTTGTCCCTGACCTGTTTGGAGAGCTCCTTGTTCTTCATGGTGACCCTTGCTTAGTGGTGTTGCAGACTCTGTGGCCTTTCAGAACAGGTGTATATATATACTGAGATCATGTGACAAATCATGTGGCACTTAGATTGCACACAGGTGGACTTTATTGAACAAATTATGTAACTTCTGAAAGTAATTGGTTGCACCAGATCTTATTTAGGGGCCTCTTAAGGATCCGACCCTTTTTTTCTCTCAATATTAGCCAAAAATGACATACAGGCAGTTCAATTTGGGTATCTCAGGCCCCCAAGCAAGGATGTGCATATTGTTGGTACCATTTGAAAGGATATACTTTACATTTTGGGGAAATGTGAAAGGAATGTAGGAGAATATAACACAATAGATCTGGTAAAATATAATACAAAGAAAAAAACAACCGTTCTTTTGTATTTTTTTTGGTACTATTATCTTTGAAATGCAAGAGAAAGGCCATAATGTATTATTCCAACCCAGCTGAAATGTATATTTTGGCCACTAGATGGCAGCATTGTATGTGCAAAGTCTTAGACCGACCCAATGAACCATTTCATTTTTGTTCAAACTTTTGTATCAAGACTGCCCAAATGGGCCTAATTTGTTTTTTACTAACCTTTCATGTTCAAAACTGTGCACTATTCTCAAACAATCACATGGTATGCTTTCACTGTAATAGCCACTGTAAATTGGACAGTGCAGTTAGATTAACAAGACTTCCTGTCAATATCCGATACGTCTATATCCCGGGAAATGTTCTTGCTACTTACAACCTCATGCTAATCGCATTAGCCTACGTTAGCTCAACCTTCCCGTAGTTTTTTCTTTCTTTCATTTTTAAACAAGTCATTTTTTTCATTTCACTTCACCAATTTGGACTATTTGGATTCCATGAAATCCAAATAAAAATCTAATACAGGTTGTAATTAAACAAAATAGGAAAAACACCAAGGGGGATGAATACTTTTGCAAGAAACTGTAGTCCCGACACAAATATAGCGTTGCTACCCAAGCCGGCTGGTCGTTTGCTCTGACGTTAAAATGATCATTTACATCCATAACAATGAGCTAATGAGGTGCGATTTCGCCTGGCTCTCTCGTCGGGACACTGTTGTCACGACAATGTTGTTCAGAGGAGCTCGCCAACAACACAGCTAACACAATCACTTCAAACATTGAAGCTGGAAAGACTGCAAACTATCTGCACTTCATTTCGTTGTACCTTTTTTCAATTGACATTTCTTGGTATATATCCATAAAAATGATGCCAGCTGATTCATGATTTCGACTGGCTGAGAAACGCTGCCTGTCTGTCTGCCTGCTTCGTCCCAACACCCGACCCCTACACGTTCATTACTACAGGACAGCTGGAGATCGAATTTGAATATTGGAACAATGTTGCAAATGTCAGAGAGGCAAACAGCAAGGTTTAAACAAATCTCCACTGTTGAAAACTAAATGTTAGTCTAAAAAAATGTGAGATAATGTCTAAATGCTTTTTATAGTGGAGATCAAGTTGATCATTTGCCTGACTTGACTGATGAGACAGCGGATTGAGCAGTTAGATGGAACAGAGTAAATAGACATTTTAATGTCAGAACGAACGACCAGCCGGCTTGGATAGCAACCCTAGATTTGTGTCGGGAGTTGTAAGAATAATAAAGTTTTTAATTAAAATACGTAAATCATTATTTGAATATGTTGGTAACCCGTTGTAAAAAATGACAATGCCCTTGACTTTATCTCGGGGCTAACAACACCTGTGCCAACATATCCTCCAAACACCTGCTTTAAGGGCATAATTACTTAAATAGAATTTCCATTTCCATGATTCCAACAGTTCACCTAAGTGTTTTGCTCTAAATCACAAGACGCAATTGCAACATTTTGTTAAAAATTGGGCTTTCATTTTTTGCCCATATCTTGCCGCACTAAGTGACAGTGTGGAAATGATCTCAAATGTATGAAAAATATTTTTGGAATGGAGGAAGACCCTTTGAAATCACCTAGAATGTATTTTGTTTTGCCACCCAAGGGTAACGCACTACTCATAAAGCAAACTTTGAACTCTTATTATTCAAAAACATAAAATACAGTCAACTACATAAAAAAAAAATCACAATACCGTGATATGATATTTTGGCCATATCGCTCAGCCCTACGCAGAGGTAGCTATCTCCTGAAATGTAAAGAAAGAACTGGAGGATTTCATGAGGCCTGTTAAAGAGAAAATCATTTTTTTTGAGAGAGAGAGACAGTAGATCTTGCTGCAGATTATGTCCTGGCCTGTCATAATATAAGAGAGATGATAGCCCCCGTCATGTCATACACATGAGCCCTTGTAGATTTCATTTCTCAACTGCTTCTGTTTTGTGTATTATTTTCCATGTATATTGTTTTTCTTGATACATATTATTGTTGCTCAAACATAATGCTGATTTATGTAAAACTTAATTTACATTGATTTGGCAACAGTAGCAACCACCCAATAATGCCAATTTAATTGAGAGAGAGAGAGAACAGAGCAAGAAAGAGAGAACAGAAAGAGCAAGAGACAGCAGTAGCGAATCAGTGTTGACACCCATTTGGAGAGGGGAAGAAGATATCTTGTCTTTTTATACGGCCCATGTCATATTTATTGCATAAAGGTCAGGGTGTTCATTTGTTCAAAGTCAGCCTTTTCCCTCTCTTCTCTCTCCTCCATGTAATAAATGCAGGGGGCTATGTCATTATCGCTCCGTCGAGGATTACAGGCTCTACTAACTGGCTGCCATGGCTGCAGAAAAGCCTACAGGACTTCTGTTTCTGGCAGGCCAGAGCACCAGACCTGGGTTCAAATACTATTAGAAATTATTTCAAATACTTACAGTGGGGAGAACAAGTATTTGATACACTGCCGATTTTGCAGGTTTTCCTATTTGCAAAGCATGTAGAGGTCTGTCATTTTTATCATAGGTACACTTCAACTGTTACAGTGTCAATCGACAGACATTGACCAAAACCACTCATTGAACTGACAGTAGAATAATTGAGATTAAATGAGCTTTTGAGCAAGTGTTTTACCTCTATCGCTAAACTCTCAAAGAAGATAATTTGTACTGAATACTCTCCTAATCACCTTGGCTAGTGTTACTCCTACTTTACGCTAATGTTACTATGAAACCTCATTGCTTAGTTGGATGGAAATCTAGAATTTTGCATGTGCTTAGCTACATTCCGGGTTTTTATTCCTGAAAAACTCCCAGTCCTTAACGATTATAAGCATACCCATAACATGATGCAGCCTCCACTATGCTTGAACATGTGAGAGTGGTACTCCATAATGTATTGTTTTAGATTTGGATTTGCCCCAAACACAATACTTGGTATTCTGGAACTATTTTTTTGCAGTATTACTTTAGTGTTTTGTTGCAAACAGGATGCATGCTTCTTTTAAATTAGGTTAGTATTGTGGAGTAACTACAATGTTATTAACCTGTCCTCAGTTTTCTCCTATCACAGCCATTAAACTCTAAGTTTTAAAGTAACCACTGGCCTCATGGTGAAATCAAAGACTTGTTCTGTCTGCAGACATGTTCTGTCCTGATAACAGACCTGTTCTGTCCTGATAGCAGACCTGTTCTGTCCTGATAGCAGACCTGTTCTGTCCTGATAGCAGACATGTTCTGTCCTGATAGCAGACCTGTTCTGTCCTGATAGCAGACCTGTTCTGTCCTGATAGCAGACCTGTTCTGTCCTGATAGCAGACCTGTTCTGTCCTGATAGCAGACCTGTTCTGTCCTGCTAGCAGACCTGTTCTGTCCTGATAGCAGACCTGTTCTGTCCTGATAGCAGACCTGTTCTGTCCTGATAGCAGACCTGTTCTGTCCTGCTAGCAGACCTGTTCTGTCCTGATAGCAGACCTGTTCTGTCCTGATAGCAGACCTGTTCTGTCCTGATAGCAGACCTGTTCTGTCCTGATAGCAGACATGTTCTGTCCTGATAGCAGACCTGTTCTGTCCTGATAGCAGACCTGTTCTGTCCTGATAGCAGACCTGTTCTGTCCTGATAGCAGACCTGTTCTGTCCTGATAGCAGACCTGTTCTGTCCTGATAGCAGACCTGTTCTGTCCTGATAGCAGACCTGTTCTGTCCTGCTAGCAGACCTGTTCTGTCCTGATAGCAGACCTGTTATGTCCTAATAGCAGACCTGTTCTGTCCTGATAGCAGACCTGTTCTGTCCTGATAGCAGACCTGTTCTGTCCTGATAGCAGACCTGTTCTGTCCTGATAGCAGACCTGTTCTGTCCTGATAGCAGACCTGTTCTGTCCTGATAGCAGACCTGTTCTGTCCTGATAGCAGACCTGTTCTGTCCTGATAGCAGACCTGTTCTGTCCTGATAGCAGACCTGTTCTGTCCTGATAGCAGACATGTTCTGTCCTGTAACAGACCTGTTCTGTCCTGATAGCAGACCTGTTCTGTCCTGATAGCAGACCTGTTCTGTCCTGCTAGCAGACCTGTTCTGTCCTGATAGCAGACCTGTTCTGTCCTGATAGCAGACATGTTCTGTCCTGATAGCAGACCTGTTCTGTCCTGATAGCAGACCTGTTCTGTCCTGATAGCAGACCTGTTCTGTCCTGATAGCAGACCTGTTCTGTCCTGATAGCAGACCTGTTCTGTCCTGATAACAGACCTGTTCTGTCCTGATAACAGACCTGTTCTGTCCTGATAGCAGACCTGTTCTGTCCTGATAGCAGACCTGTTCTGTCCTGATAGCAGACCTGTTCTGTCCTGATAGCAGACCTGTTCTGTCCTGATAGCAGACCTGTTCTGTCCTGATAGCAGACCTGTTCTGTCCTGATAACAGACCTGTTCTGTCCTGCTAGCAGACCTGTTCTGTCCTGATAGCAGACCTGTTCTGTCCTGATAGCAGACATGTTCTGTCCTGATAGCAGACCTGTTCTGTCCTGATAGCAGACCTGTTCTGTCCTGATAGCAGACCTGTTCTGTCCTGATAGCAGACCTGTTCTGTCCTGATAGCAGACCTGTTCTGTCCTGATAACAGACCTGTTCTGTCCTGATAGCAGACCTGTTCTGTCCTGATAACAGACCTGTTCTGTCCTGCTAGCAGACCTGTTCTGTCCTGATAGCAGACCTGTTCTGTCCTGATAGCAGACCTGTTCTGTCCTGCTAGCAGACCTGTTCTGTCCTGATAGCAGACCTGTTCTGTCCTGATAGCAGACCTGTTCTGTCCTGATAACAGACCTGTTCTGTCCTGCTAGCAGACCTGTTCTGTCCTGATAGCAGACCTGTTCTGTCCTGCTAGCAGACCTGTTCTGTCCTGATAACAGACCTGTTCTGTCCTGCTAGCAGACCTGTTCTGTCCTGATAGCAGACCTGTTCTGTCCTGCTAGCAGACCTGTTCTGTCCTGATAGCAGACCTGTTCTGTCCTGATAGCAGACCTGTTCTGTCCTGATAGCAGACCTGTTCTGTCCTGATAGCAGACCTGTTCTGTCCTGATAGCAGACCTGTTCTGTCCTGATAGCAGACCTGTTCTGTCCTGATAGCAGACCTGTTCTGTCCTGATAGCAGACCTGTTCTGTCCTGATAGCAGACCTGTTCTGTCCTGCTAGCAGACCTGTTCTGTCCTGATAGCAGACCTGTTCTGTCCTGCTAGCAGACCTGTTCTGTCCTGCTAGCAGACCTGTTCTGTCCTGATAGCAGACCTGTTCTGTCCTGCTAGCAGACCTGTTCTGTCCTGCTAGCAGACCTGTTCTGTCCTGATAGCAGACCTGTTCTGTCCTGATAGCAGACCTGTTCTGTCCTGATAACAGACCTGTTCTGTCCTGATAGCAGACCTGTTCTGTTCTGATAGCAGACCTGTTCTGTCCTGCTAGCAGACCTGTCTGCAGTCCTACTCTGTCTACAGTATGACTGATGGAATGCAGCAAAGATAATTCACCAGCTGCTCAGAGCACAGGCCCACATGTGTTTGCCATTACCCTGAGATGATGCCAGAGGAAGCTGAAATACAGTACAGTATACCTCATCCTCAAGAACATCAAAGGGGAATGAAACAAAAGTTGGAGTGTTTTTCTACATGTATTTTAATAGTTATGAGTAGAAGTGCAAAGTTACAGTATGTTTGTCTGGTTTTAAAAGCGCTCATATGCTCCAAGTAGTGTTTGATACAAGGTAAGGTTGTTTTTATATACACCTCATACTACATTGTTGTTGTTGGGGGTGGTTGATAAATGCAACTCGAAATATTTCGACCCCAAACACTTCACAATTTACAGATATTCATGGGTTTTCACTTTACATAGAGTATCATTAAAACACAGCTATCTGCCCTGTAAATGACTTCCTGTCGTCTCCTTGACTCCCTTGGGCTACTTTATCCCAATCCATGGTGTTGTTCTGCTCTGCAACAGCCTTCTCTATCTAACCTAGTGTCCTTGGCGTATCGCGGGGGGCTTCAAACGCTGTGCTGACTACCTGACTTTCCCCTAAGTCAGGAGGAGGCCCGATCATTAGCCATCACCAGCCCCGGAATGCGACTTGGCAGACAATAATGCTTTATGATCAAACAACTTGTCAGTGCGTATGCCAGTGGAAATGAAAGAGTGCAACAACTAAAAAATCTATAGAGAATCAATCACATTTTCCCTGGCCCCCTGTGAGAGAAGGATTCAGAGAGAAAGAGATATTGCTGATCGTGCAGAGAGGGGGCTGTTCCTTCAGGACAGGAAAGTAGGGGGTGTGGGGTAGAGGGGGCATTTGGATATTTGTTCCCCCCCGACCTTTATCATTAATGTTCCATTGCGTGACAGCCTCTTCTACCTGCTAATCACATTTCACAGAAGAAAAAGAGAGAATGGGGTAGAGGGGGGTGATGCTTTTATGGTACATTTAAAAGGAGTGGGTTTCTTTTTAATCTTTGAAATGCCTCAAAAGTGACAGAATGCACTCGAGCTGCCAAGATGCGTGCCGACGTGAGGCTCAGATGGGGAGATAAATATGCTGTGGTCAGCTCCAAGGGTATCTAGGAGAGCGGCAGAGGCAAATGTAATAATGCATTATCATTCACTGGCCAAGGTGAAATCTGCCTGTCCTTCAGAGGAACACACAGCAGCAGGCCTCTGTTTCATGTTACCCTTCGCCGGGGAATGTACGAGTGCCTTAGTTTGGCAAGGCACCGGACTGTCAAAAAAACTGTGTGACAACTGCTGATTTAAAACAAAGGGCTTTATAAATACCTTGGCTAGAATATGATTGATTGAATATCACTCATCATACTGGAGGAGGCCAAAGCATCTAAAGGGTTATTGTCAATAAGACAGAATTATGTATAATAACCAACTGTATAACCAGGCAGTTGGTGCCCCCCCCCCCCCCAATTTACATATCCGAGCATCTGCTCTTATGCATATTATAGCCGGTTCATATCTTACCTGCGTGTCCTTGGACAGAAGCAGAAAACAATTAGTAGGATTATGTCCAATGCTGGAAATTTGCGATTCAAAATAACAACACAGAGCACTTCAACAACTGTTACAGTCAGATAAGGTTGACCCTGAGTATAAATTACTGTATTTGTCCTCACCTTATTTTAAATAGCCATTCTGTGAGGTTGTTTGTCTCATTTCATGTTTACATGTAAATAGTAATTAGGCGATGCTACATTACCAACATGCCAAGCCCGACTGTCTCAGCAAAGGTAAACACCTGGGGTTGTATCCCAAATGGCACCATATTCCCTATATAGTGCAATACTTATACCAGAATCCCATAGGACTCAAAAGTAGTGCACTACATAAGGAATAGAAAAGTAGTGCACTCCATAGGGAATAGAAAAGTAGTGCACTCCATAGGGAATAGGGCACAATTTGGAACACATCCTACCTTTCAGCAGTGTAAGACTTTGCTAACATTTCATCATGTCCACAGACTAGCCACGCCACGAGTGACATTTGTGTGCTTTTCCTAGGAAAGGCCTATAAAACATGGAGACAGCCGGTTGGTGGCAGGAGTTGTTCAGAGCAGTGGTCCTTATCATCTTGCATTCTGGTAGCTAGCTGACTTGACGTCATTCCGAGTCAAACCATTTTCTACAGTAATTATACTGCTATACCCCAGGTAACTAAATAATGTCTAATAAAGAGAGAGATCAAATCAAATTGGTCACGTACACATATTTTGCAGAGGGTTATCGCAGGTGCAGCAAAATGCTTATGTTTCTAGCTCCAACAGTGCAGTTTAAATAACAATACAAAACAATAGACACACACAAAAACAAGACCTGCCACCATACTGCAGGTGAATGCAATCATTTCACGAGACTGTGCCTCAAAACCACCACTCCACCCCGGACTTGAACAGCCTTTACGACCAGGTCCACCTCTACAAGGCAGCAATCCCAACTTTTTCCAGGACCCTGAAGGACGTCACCCTCAACCGTAGCCCCAGCACCTCACACAGGAGCAACAGACAACCCCCCCAGACCAGCGAGACACCCTCCATGACCTGCAAGATCCCCTCCCGAAGGACCTGCACTGAGAGAACCCACACCAAGAGGACCTAATCCCAGACCACACCATCACCAACCACACCCCAACCAGCTAAGAATGCCCCAAGAAAAACCTGGCAAAACCCTTTATAGGCCACCCCATATCAGACCTATGCCAATTCTGCCCACCCCATGCCCCTCGCCCCTACGGCAAGGACCTCAACATGACAGCAGGATGTATGCCCAGGTCGTGAGCAGAGCAACAGACCCAACCACCACTATTACACCCACCCAAGCCCCATCCTGCGACCTAAGAGGTATGTATCAGATGCTCAACATTCTCTGCTCACAGCTACTGTGATGGTCTGAGCCTAAACCACACAAAACAACACTAGACACTATGGAACACAAATATTTTACTATCTCATCCTGGAATATACACGGTCTGAGATCATCTGCCATTGGCCTAAAGAGCAGGAACCCAGACTTCATCAAAGACATTGAAAATACAGACATGGTCATCCTACAAGAAACATGGTATAAAGGAGAGGGACCCACTGGTTGCCCTCTAGGTTACAGAGAGCTACCAGGTGTGAAACAGGGGAGAGACTCAGGGGGTATGCTAATTTGGTATAGAGCAGACCTAACCCACTCTATTAAATTAATAAAAACTGGAACATTTTACATCTGGCTAGAAATTAATAAGGAAATGATCTCAACAGAGAAAAATGTCCCCAATAGAATCCCTATGATTTAATGATGACAGCTTCCCCATCCTAGGGAGTAGATCAACCATTTCCAGGCCCAGGGACATATACTAGTCTGTGGTGACCTAAATGCCAGCACCGGACAAGAACCTAACACCCTCAGCACACAGGGGGACAAACATCTACCTGGAGATGACAGCATTCCCTCCCCCACATGCCCCCCTAGACACAACTACGACAACATAACCAACAAAAACGGGTCACACCTCCTGCAGCTCTGTCGGACGCTGTGTAAGTACATAGTCAATGGTAGGCTTCGAGGGGATTCCCAAGTACACCTATAGCTCATCTCTTGGCAGTAGTACTGTCGACTACTTTATCACTGACCTCAACCCAGAGTCTCTTAGAGCGTTCACAGTCAGCCCACTGACTCCCTTATCAGATCACAGAAAAACCACAGTTTACTTGAACATATCAATACTCAAATCATGAGACATCAAGGCCAAAGGAACTGAATAATAAATGCTGTAGATGGAAAGAAAGTAGTGGGGAAATCTACCAAAACACAATTAGGTAACAACAAATTCAATTCCTTTTAGACAATTTCCTGGACAAAATGTTTCACTGTAATAGTGAAGGTGTAAACTTGGTAGTAGAAAACCTAAACAGTAAATTTGACCTTACAGCTTCCCCATCAAATCTAAAAAAAAAATTCAAGCGGACAACCTAAGAAAATTAACAACAATGACAAATGGTTTGATGAAGAAATTGAAATTGAGAAAGCTACCCAGAAAATCTTAGCCTACAACTTCACTATGGTGAATCACTAAAACACTACAGAAATACACTAGAATCTGAAGTCAAATGTCTACTGTTTGCTGAGGATCTTTGTGCTTCTGTCCCCAACCAAGTGTAATGAACATGATGGGTTTAAAGCGCAGGGGACGCAGCTGGTGTTTATTGTAAAGGACCACAGGAGGAGGTAGGTAACTGGGTCCAGGGGCAGGCAGAAGGTCATACACAGGGGGTCCAAAGAGGCAACAGTACAGGCAGGGAAAAGGCTAGTAACGTCGTCAGGGAGATCAGGGAATAAGTTGATAACAGGTAATCCGAGGCTAAGGTACAGGCAGGGAATGGGCACAAGGTATCGTTAGTGAGGCAGGCCAAAACTATCATACACGGGAGGAATACATTACGCGAAAAACAGTAAGTGTGTCACAAAATAAACCATACCTCACAATGATAGGGTGCAAAGAACTGAACTAAATAGTGTGTGATAATGACATACAGGTGTGTGAACAGGTGATCAGAATTCAGATGATTGGGATCTGGAGATTGAGCTGCGTTCAGGAGGATCTATGTGTTCGAGAGTGTGAGCTGGAAAGTGGGCTGGAGAGTGAGCTGAGTTCAGGGGATCTATGTGTTCGAGAGTGTGAGCTGGAAAGTGGGTTGGAGAGTGAGCTGAGTTCAGGGGATCTATGTGTTTGAGAGTGTGAGTTGGAGAGTGAGATGAGTTAGGTGGATCTAAAGTAGGGCAAACAAATATTTAGTGAGCCACCAATTGTGCAAGTTCTCCCACTTAAAAAGATGAGAGAGGCCTGTAATTTTCATCATAGGTACACTTCAACTTTGACAGACAAAATGAGGAAAAGAAATCCGGAAAATCACATTGTAGGATTTTTAATGAATTTATTTGCAAATTATGGTGGAAAATAAGTATTTGGTCACCTACAAACAAGCAAGATTTCTGGCTCTCACAGACCTGTAACTTCTTCTTTAAGAGACCTGTTTGGACTTGTTATCAGTATAAAAGACACCTGTTCACAACCTCAAACAGTCATTCTCCAAACTCCACTATGGCCAAGACCAAAGAGCTGTCAAAGGACACCAGAAACACAATTGTAGACCTGCACCAGGCTGGGAAGACTGAATCTGCAAGCAGCTTGGTAAGAAGAAATCAACTGTGGGAGCAATTATTAGGAAATGGAATACATACAGACTTCCACAATTGGTGGCTGACTAAAAACTTTTTTGCCCCACTGTATGTGTTTGAGAGTGTGAGCTGGAAAGTGGGCTGGAGAGTGAGCTGAGTTCAGGGGATCTATGTGTTCGAGAGTGTGAGCTGGAAAGTGGGCTGGAGAGTGAGCTGAGTTCAGGGGATCTATGTGTTTGAGAGTGTGAGCTGGAAAGTGGGCTGGAGAGTGAGCTGAGTTCAGGGGATCTATGTGTTTGAGAGTGTGAGCTGGAAAGTGGGATGGAGAGTGAGCTGCGTTTAGGGGATCTATGTGTTTGAGAGTATGAGTTGGAAGCAGACGTTACACCAAGGAGGGCCTACAGCAGAACCTAGATCTTCTGCACAAATTCTGTCAGACCTGGGCCCGGATAGTAAATCACAGTAAGAAAAAGATAATAGTGTTCCATAAAAGGTCCAGTTGCCAGGACCACAAATATAAATTCCATCTGGACACTGTTGCCCTACAGCAACACAAAAAATATACATTCCTCTGCCTAAACATCAGCGCCACAGGTAACTTCCACAAAGCTGTGAACGATCTGAGTGACAAGGTAAGAAGGGCCTTCTATGCAATCAAAAGGAACATAAAATGCGATATACCAATTAGGATCTGTCTAAAAATACTTGAATCAGTTATAGAACTGTTTGGTTGTAAGGTCTGAGGTCCGCTCACCAACCAAGAATTCACGAAATGGGACAAACACCAAATTGAAACTCTGCATGCAGAATTCTTCAAATATATCGTCAGTGTACAACGAAAAACACCAAATAATGCATGCAGAGCAGAATTAGGCCGATACCCACTAATTATAAAAATCCAGAAAAGAGAAGCTAAATTCTACAACCACTTAAAAGGAAGCGATTCCCAGCCATCACCTACAGAGAGATGAACTGGAGAAGAGTCCCCTAAGCAAGCTGGTCCTGGGGCTCTGTTCACACACACAAACAGACCACTCAAAGCTCCAGGACAGAAACACAATTAGATCCAACCAAATAATGAGAAAACAAAAAGATAATTCCTTGACACATAGTAAATAATTTATTAAAAAAACTGAGTAAACTAGAATGCAACACACTGACCAAAATTAAGGAAAGCTTTGACCATGTACAGACTCAGTGAGCATAGCCTTGCTATTGAGAGAGGCAGCTGAAGGCAGACCTGGCTCTCAAGAGAAGACAGGCTACACACACTGTGCACACTGTACACAAAATGAGGTGGAAAGTGAGCTGTACTTCATAACCTCCTGCCAAACGTATGACCATATTAGAGACACATATTTCCCTCAGATTACACAGACTCACAAAGAATTTGAAAACAAATCCAATTTTGCTAATCTCCTATATCTATTGGGTAAAATGTAATTTAACCTTTATTTTACCAGGAAAGTCAGTTAAGAACAAATTCTTAATTACAATGATGGCATACAGGGAAAGAACAACAGATTTTGACCTTGTCAGTCCAGGGATTCGATCCAGCAACCTTTCGGTTACTGGCCTGACACTCTAACCACTAGGCTATCTGTTGCTACAATGTGCAATCACAGCAGCAAGATTTGTGACCTGTTGCCACAAGAAAAGGGCAACAGAAAAGTGAAGAACAAACACCTTTGTCACACAACCTTATTTATTTTATTTGTAATTTTTTGTACTTTCACTATTTGCACATCATTACAACACTGTATAAACACATAATAGGACATTTGAAATGTCTTCATTCTTTTGGAACTTTTGTGAGTGTAATATTTACTGTTCATTTTTTATTGTTTATTTCACTATTGTTTATTATCTAGTTCCCCTGATTGGGCAATATAAACATATGTTTCCCATGCCAATAAAGCCCCTTAAACTGGAACTGGGCCTTTGTCAGGGTTGCAATCTGAGCCCTTCACTCTTCAAAATTTACATCAATGAATTGGCCAATATTCTAGAACAATCCTTAGCCCCTGGTGTTAGTCTCCACAATTCAGAAGTTAAATGCCTGCCCTTCGCAGATGACCTATGCCTGCTGTCACCCACAGCACATGGCCTACAGCAGAGCCTGGACCTGCTAGAGCAGTACTGTCAGACCTGGGCCCTGGCAGTAAACCCCAAAAATACTAAAATAAGGATTTTTCCAGAGAAGATCCAAATCTCAGGGAATTAGACCAAAGTTCTCAATTGGTACAAAATATATAGAGTACTGCAAACACTACAATTACTTAGGTTTAAAAATAAGCTCAACTGGACACCTTAATGAGGCAGTGAATGCACTGAGAGAGAAAGCACACAGGACATTCTACACCATTTAAAAAGCAAATTCAAATTGAAATACCTATTAAAATTTGGCTGAAACAAATTGAACATGTCATTGAACCAATTGCACTTTATGGCAGTGTGGTGTGGGGTCCACTTGCAAAACAAGATTTCATAAACTGGGACAAACACCCCATGCCTGCATGCAGAGTTCTATAAGATCCAGGAAAACTACAAACAATGCATGCAGGGCAGAATTAGGCCAATATCCACTAATAATAAAAACTCAAAGAGCAATTAAGTTTTGGAAACATCTAAAATACAGTGACCCCCTCTCATATCATTACCAGGCCCTGCAATGCCAAGAGCTGAGCAAAGAAAAGAGTCCCCTCATCCAGCTGGTCCTGGGGCTGAGTTCAAAAACCTGTTCTACTAACACACTGAAGCCTCAGGACCAGAACATCCAATCAATCAGGATAAATCAAATTACAACACAGTCAAAACAAAACTACACTGCTCAAAAAAATAAAGGGAACACTAAAATAACACATCCTAGATCTGAATGAATGAAATATTCTTATTAAATACTTTTTTCTTTACATAGTTTAATGTGCAGACAACAAAATCACACACAAATTATCAATGGAAATCAAATTTATCAACCCATGGAGGTCTGGATTTGGAGTCACACTCAAAATTAAAGTGGAAAACCACACTACAGGCTGATCCAACTTTGATGTAATGTCCTTAAAACAAGTCAAAATGAGGCTCAGTAGTGTGTGTGGCCTCCACGTGCCTGTATGACCTCCCTACAACGCCTGGGCATGCTCCTGATGAGGTGGCGGATGGTCTCCTGAGGGATCTCCTCCCAGACCTGGACTAAAGCATCCGCCAACTCCTGGACAGTCTGTGGTGCAACGTGGCGTTGGTGGATGGAGCGAGACATGATGTGATCAATTGAATTCACTTCTGGGGAACGGGCGGGTCAGTCCATAGCAGTCCATAACTGCTGACACACTCCAGCCACATGAGCCTGGAGTGTCTTGCATTAAGAGGAAGCCAGGGACAACCGCACCAGCATATGGTCTCACAAGGGGTCTGAGGATCTCATCTCGGTACCTAATGGCAGTCAGGCTACCTCTGGCGAGCACATGGAGGGCTGTGCGGCCCCCCAAAGAAATGCCACCCCACACTAAGACTGACCCACCGCCAAACCGGTCATGCTGAGGGTGTTGCAGGCAGCAGAACATTCTCCACGGCGTCTCCAGACTCTGTCACATGTGCTCAGTGTGAACCTGCTTTCATGTGTGAAGAGCACAGGGCGCCAGTGGCGAATTTGCCAATCTTGGTGTTCTCTGGCAAATGCCAAACGTCCTGCACAGTGTTGGGCTGTAAGCACAACCCCCACCTGTGGACATCGGGCCCTCATACAACCCTCATGGAGTCTGTTTCTGACCGTTTGAGCAGACACATGCACATTTGTGTGGCCTGCTGGAGGTTATTTTTCAGGGCTCTGGCAGTGCTCCTCCTGCTCCTCCTTGCACAAAGGTGGAGGTAGCGGTCCTGCTGTTGGGTTGTTGCCCTCCTACGGCCTCCTCCACGTCTCCTGATGTACTGGCCTGTCTCCTGGTAGCGCCTCCATGCTCTGGACACTACGCTGACAGACACAGAAAACCTCCTTGCCACAGCTCGCATTGATGTGCCATCCTGGATGAGCTGCACTACCCGAGCCACTTGTGTGGGTTGTAGACTCCGTCTCATGCTACCACTAGAGTGAAAGCACCGCCAGCATTCAAAGGTGACCAAAACATCGGCCAGGAAGCATAGGAACTGAGAGGTGGTCTGTGGTCACCACCTGCAGAACCACTCCTTTAATGGGGGTGTCTTGCTAATTGCCTATAATTTCCACCTGTCTATTTTATTTGCACAACAACATGTGACATTTATTGTCAATCAGTGTTGCTTCCTAAGTGGACAGTTTGATTTCACAGAAGTGTGATTGACTTGGAGTTACATTGTGTTGTTTAAGTGTTCCCTTTATTTTTTTGAGCAGTGTATATTACTTATTGGGAAACACAAGCACAAACACAAAGCAAAATGCAGTGATATCTGGCCCTAAATCGACAGTACACTGGGGCTAAATATACTGCTCAAAAAAATAAAAGGGAACACTTAAACAACACAATGGAGGGGGAGAGAGAGAGAGAGAGAGAGAGAGAGAGAGAGAGAGAGAGAGAGAGAGAGAGAGAGAGAGAGAGAGGGAGAGAGACAGAGAGAGAGAAATAATAGGGGCTCGAGGGACAGTACTTGATGACTAATTCTCTCCTCTCTCTCCTATCTTTTCTTCACCTTGACTCTGCCGCACGGCCGTCTCTTACACCGTCTATTTCTTATTGGCCTGCCAATTCATCTCTAACTGTACATACCACGCCAGCTTTCTTCTGTCAAAGCCCAATGTTATGTTATCAAAGCAGATGTCCACACATTTAACACATCGCTCCACGTTAAGATGCCCTTAAGTCTTTGTATAAAACTGAGACCTGCTAATGGATTTTCATCCGTTTTTCAAGCCCCCTTTCACGCTGGTAGCAGTCACAGAGAGCCTTTTAAGAGTTTGCGAAAAATGTCCCTTCCCTATTTCCTATTTTGTCCTATTTTGCATTTAAAAGCGTCTCAGTCAATCTGGATTAGCGCCAGCAAATGTCGCTGGTCGGCAGTATACAACACAACAGAAAGAGAGAGACGAGAACAGCATCGGATACTCCCTGTAGGATTGCAAGGCCATACAATGACACCAATATGTCCTACTAGACACAAAAACTATACTGTTTCTCTGATCTAGCACAGCAAACTACTATGCTAATAATTGTTTCAATGCTTGCTTCAAATGTGGCAATTATTTAGGTTTTGTTTAAATGTTAAGTGCACAGTAATTGGTGTGTGTGCGTGCATCCATCACTGCATGTATTTGTGTATTAATTTTATGAACATGCTTCTCTGCCTGGATCTGAATTACAGTGAACTAGGGTTAAAGGGGTAATGCAGCGTTTCTCAAACTCGGTACTGGGGACCCCAAGGGGTGAAAATGTAGTTTTTTGGCCTTGCACTTCACAGCTGATTCAAATAATCAAAGCCTGATGACAAGTTCATTATTTGAAAAACCTAAACATTGGGCTCCCCAGGACCGAGTTTAGGAATCACTGGGGTAATGAGAAGAGAGGTACGGTATAACACATTGGGCTCCCCGGGACCGAGTTTAGGAAACACTGGGGTAATGAGAAGAAAGGTACGGTATAACACATTGGGCTCCCCAGGACCGAGTTTAGGAAACACTGGGGTAATGAGAAGAGAGATACAGTATAAAACATTGGGCTCCCCAGGACCGAGTTTAGGAAACACTGGGGTAATGAGAAGAGAGATACAGTATAATGCTACAATGAAACTATCAGCACAAATTATTAAATTTCAGTGACCACTAGGCAACATATATTTGTATTTTGTTTTGTAACACACATATGTAACATTTACACAGGAAGGGAGACTATATCTGCTCTCGTTTTAAAATATGGTCTACACAATCATTTTACAGATTGGTTTCTTTCCGAGGTTGAAATCTGGACCTCTGACCTCTATGGGGGTACCACAGGGTTCAATTCTCGGGCCAACTCTTTTCTCTGTATATATCAACGATGTCGCTCTTGCTGCTGGTGATTCTCTGAACCACCTCTACGCAGACGACACCATTCTGTCTACTTCTGGCCCTTCTTTGGACACTGTGTTAACAAACCTCCAGACGAGCTTCAATGCCATACAACACTCTTTCCGTGGCCTCCAACTGCTATTAAATGCAAGTAAAACTAAATGCTGCCCGCACCCACCCGCCCCTCTAGCATCACTACTTTTTACGGTTTTGACTTAGAATATGTGGACAACTACAAATACCTAGGTGTCTGATTAGACTGTAAACTCTCCTTCCAGACTCACATTAAGCATCTCCAATCCAAAATTCCTATTTCGCAAAAATCACTGAAGTATCTCTACTTTCACATCATAATCTGCACATCCATCACTGCAGAGTTAATGCTAAATTGTAATTATTTCGCCTCTATGGCCTATTTATTGCCTTACCTCGCTAATCTCCTACATTTGCACACACTGTACATAGATTTTTCTATTGTGTTATTGACTATACATTTGTTTATGTGTAACTCTGTGTTGTTGCTTTTGTCGCACTGTTTTGCTTGATCTTGGCCAGGTTGCAGTTGTAAATGAGAACTTGTTCTCAACTGGCCTATCTGGTTAAATAAAGGTGAAATTAAGAATTAAATAAGTATTTGCTCTCTTTCAAATGCATTAGATTGGTGCATGGAGTACCAGATGGGCAGGGTTTGCACTTTGGGAGTATTCCATTGAACCACTCTCAGATCCAACAAAACGTACGTTTTTGATCTATTTTCAGCTTGATAGATGTGATGGTTTTTAAGACCAGCGTGAAAATGAGATGACACAGGATTTATTTCTACATAAAATAAATGAACAAATAAATGAGTCAATTGTATTGTCATAATAACAGTCAGCTACACTGGTGAAATGAAAGGTATGTCTCCGGGGTGGCAGGGTAGCCTAGTATTTAGAGCGTTGGACTAGTAACCAAGGTTGCAAGTTCAAACCCCCCAGCTGACAAGGTACAAATCTGTTGTTCTGCCCCTGAACAGGCATTTAACCCACTGTTCATAGGCTGTGATTGAAAATAAGAATTTGTTCTTAACTGACTTGCCTAGTTAAATAAAGGTAAAAAAATAAACATCCGGTACGTTGTTATGAGATATTGTTGTTTGGCTCATCTAAATGTGTGCTTTACATCTGCCACATGGTTTCTAGGGCAACACCCAACACTGCTACACTCGGGTTTCAAAAGGAAATAAAATCATGTTCCATGTTTGATGTCTAAAATGAGTTTACAGCCAAAGGCTTCTGTACCTTTTATATCCTCCTTTATTTGTCAACTACCTGCTGTTTCACGAGACGCGCGCTTGTCGAAAACAATCACCACAGACTTCCCTCTGTGAAGCGATTCAATTAGTTTGATGTGAGATAAATAGCTGGCCTTTCTACTTTTTCATGAAACATCATCAACTCACCAAATCCTCTTTGCAATCGAGTGTTACCTGTAAACAATAATGTAGTAAAACAAGTTGAAAAGACCAACCGAGCGCTACCTGCAAACAATAATGTAGTAAAACATGTTGAAAAGACCAACCGGGCGTTACCTGTAAACAATAATGTAGTAAAACAAGTTGAAAAGACCAACCGGGCGTTACCTGCAGACAATGATGTAGTAAAACAAGTTGAAAAGACCAACCGGGCGTTACCTGCAAACAATAATGTAGTAAAACAAGTTGAAAAGACCAAACGAGCGTTACCTGTAAACAATAATGTAGTAAAACAAGTTGAAAAGACCAACCGGGCGTTACCTGCAAACAATAATGTAGTAAAACAAGTTGAAAAGACCAAACGAGCGTTACCTGTAAACAATAATGTAGTAAAACAAGTTGAAAAGACCAACCGGGCGTTACCTGCAGACAATAATGTAGTAAAACAAGTTGAAAAGACCAACCGGGCGTTACCTGCAAACAATAATGTAGTAAAACAAGTTGAAAAGACCAAACGAGCGTTACCTGCAGACAATAATGTAGTAAAACAAGTTGAAAAGACCAACCGAGCGTTACCTGTAAACAATAATGTAGTAAAACAAGTTGAAAAGACCAAACGAGCGTTACCTGCAGACAATAATGTAGTAAAACATGTTGAAAAGACCAAACGAGCGTTACCTGCAGACAATAATGTAGTAAAACATGTTGAAAAGACCAAACAAGCGTTACCTGCAGACAATAATGTAGTAAAACAAGTTGAAAAGACCAACCAAGCGTTACCTGTAAACAATAATGTAGTAAAACAAGTTGAAAAGACCAAACGAGTGTTACCTGCAGACAATAATGTAGTAAAACATGTTGAAAAGACCAAACAAGCGTTACCTGCAAACAATAATGTAGTAAAACATGTTGAGAAGACCAATCGATAATGTAGTAAAACAAGTTGAAAAGACCAACCGAGCGTTACCTGCAAACAATAATGTAGTAAAACAAGTTGAAAAGACCAACTGGGCGTTACCTGCAGACAATAATGTAGTAAAACAAGTTGAAAAGACCAAACGAGCGTTACCTGCAGACAATAATGTAGTAAAACATGTTGAAAATACCAAACAAGCGTTACCTGCAAACAATAATGTAGTAAAACATGTTGAAAAGACCAACTGGGCGTTACCTGCAGACAATAATGTAGTAAAACAAGTTGAAAAGACCAACCGAGCGTTACCTGCAAAAAATAATGTAGTAAAACAAGTTGAAAAGACCAACTGGGCGTTACCTGCAGACAATAATGTAGTAAAACAAGTTGAAAAGACCAACCGAGCGTTACCTGCAAACAATAATGTAGTAAAACATGTTGAAAAGACCAACTGGGCGTTACCTGCAGACAATAATGTAGTAAAACAAGTTGAAAAGACCAAACAAGCGTTACCTGCAAACAATAATGTAGTAAAACAAGTTGAAAAGTCCAACCGAGCGTTACCTGCAGACAATAATGTAGTAAAACAAGTTGAAAAGACCAACCGAGCGTTACCTGCAGACAATAATGTAGTAAAACAAGTTGAAAAGACCAACCGAAAGCTACACCATGTGGTTGTGAGCGAGAACGAGGGTTGACTGGACTTAAAGTAATCATTTGTTTTCAACAACAAACAGTCTTTGTCCTTTGTCAACAGTATTTGTCAGTGCCGTATCTGTGTAGTTTGACTGTCTGCGAAAGCAGATACTTGCAGATGAGAGATCTTTATAAGGACAAATGATTGGTTGCCTTAAAGTGTCAGTATCTGAGCAGTTTGTCTTCGATAGGAGATACTAGCAGATATTATTATGGAGGCAGCAGCAGGACAATGCATACTACAGTACCCTCCTCTGTTCTCTCTCTGTGAGTATAATGCATGAGATGAATTTAATACACTACCAAGACCATAAAGATCAAACAAGTGGAGAGATATCATTAAACCATTGGAATGCTATCTCATTTGTCTAAACAAACTGATGAACAAGCCTAATTAAAAAGCTTGCCATAAACAAAGCAGAGAATGGCAGAATCCCCCTCCTCTCTATCCCTCCCTCTCTCCTCATCCCTATCTTTTTAACAATGGAACACATGTATATTATTCATCTAATGCATCATGTATCATATCATTACAGTTCAATATATCGATCATACATTTTGTTCCCTTCACTTAAAGCTTTTATTGGGATTACTTTGGTTATTAGTTGGGTTCTAATGTATTGGTTACCAGCGCCGGATCTGCCCACCGACTACAATCTCTTATCTCGCAGCATAAGCCTGTGTGTGTTATTCAAATTGCCTCATTTATTATGATAGCTTCCTCATGTAAATTGTACTGACTGCTCGCCCTTGCACACTCCTCATTAGACTAATGAAAACCTTCAAACGAAAAAACTAAACAACCTGTCAAATAAAGGTCCGGGGTTATTATGAAAATTACAAATGTGGGAGCCGCGAGAAGCTCTCTTCATTAATTCATGCTCAGCAAATTGGTAACTAATTTAGTTGCACTCCTCTGCATTAATGGGTTATTTTATAAAAATGTTTTTCTGCAGAACCGAGACCTCTGGTGCAACCCAGAATCCTAATCAACATCGGTGACACATTAGGAATTGACAATCTCAATAATAATGCACCCCCCCCCGTCTCGCTGACGACCAGGAGGTCTCTGGTTGAATTGTCTACAAAACTGTAATATGTGTATGTTAGAACAGCATGGTGTTAATAGGCTGGGGTTTAGGCGCTATGTGTTTGTTTATGTAAAGCCTGGTTGAATGTGTTGAGGTGAGCACTGAGCAGAGTAGTAAGGAGGGGGGATGATCATGTTTATATTAACTCTTACTGCATTATGTACCCCCACTATGTACCCCGGTGGTCACAGCTCTGCACACTGTAACACACGCACCCACGAACACCCCTCACACAAACATCCGCCCTCCACGCACACACACAGAGACAACAGTGGTTTTAACCTATGAATTCAGAGCATGATCACACTAATTATTACTATTCACTACTTAGGTCTAGCGCCGATCTCCACTTTAGGCTTGCCAACAGGGAACACACAACTCAATGATTTCCATTGTGGTTTTGATATCATTATCAACCTCCCACCTCCACCCCACCACACCCCACACAAACCCTACGCCAGCACCGTTCTAAACCATCTGAGAATACTCAAATCTATTATTCATTTTGTATTTAATTCACAGCACTAGATATACTGGATCTTTTATTATCTGCTCCCTGTTTGAGATCATTTTTATTACATTTTTTTTAACCATCTTGCTCAAAAAGAGGGATCTGGCAGTGTAATTATTCTACAGTATACCCTTACAAACAAAAAGAGGGATCTGGTAGTGTAATTATTCTACAGTATACCCTTACAAACAAAAAGAGGGATCTGGTAGTGTAATTATTCTACAGTATACCCTTACAAACAAAAAGAGGGATCTGGTAGTGTAATTATTCTACAGTATACCCTTACAAACAAACAGAGGGATCTGGTAGTGTAATTATTCTACAGTATACCCTTACAAACAAAAAGAGGGATCTGGTAGTGTAATTATTCTACAGTATACCCTTACAAACAAACAGAGGGATCTGGTAGTGTAATTATTCTACAGTATACCCTTACAAACAAGCATCATGTTCCTGGTAATTTCATGTATTCCATTGTACTACTATGTTACTTTCACTTAAACTATAGTATAGTCTGAATCATGGAAATGTACCATGGTTTTGCCCTTGAAGTATAATGATATTACCATGGTACTGCCATTGTACCATAATATTACCAAGGCATAGTGTTGAGTGATTAACCAAACATTTTAAACAACTACTTTTTAAACAACTAATTGACCGACTTTGCTTCAATTATTTCAAATCCATTTCGCTAGTTTTTTTCTGTTTGCTCCATATGCAGTTTCTGTAGAGATAAATCACATCAAGCCTGAGGTGTGCGATGTAGTAGGGAGTTGTAGTTTCCAACAGACCAATATTCTATAATAGTTTAGCGCAGAGAACGTGGTAATTAACTACACTGAACATAATCCATTGCGTGCCCGCTTAAACTTGTCCAGTCTGTGCGGGGCACACATCAAGAGTGAGAGAATGCCTAATCGAGAGGGATAGAAAACAGTTGCATTGCAAGTCTGAAAATACATGAACTAAGTGATTGATAATTGGTATTCAGCAGTCATAAAAGTATGCCCAATTTACTTTAAAGAACAAATAAAATAGTGATTTTGTCAGACAGCATAGACAACATTTCTATAGAGATGAGATGATGACTTGGAATGACATAATAAAGTCAATTAAAACAAATAATTTATTAAAGTAAGTAATGTGAACAAATGATGGATAATAAGTGATAAGCAGTAACGGGCAGACACTAAAATCACAGGACTTTTATTACTTGTTTTATTCAGTGTTGTTACAACATTCAACCAACATAATGCATAGTGAATTTAATGTCGAAAAATATATATAGAAACAGAAAATCCATGATTATTTTTAAATAATCGAACCGAAACTGAACTGACACCAAAAAACACAAATCGCTTAGCAATACCATGGCATTGCATGATTTGTGACACGTTTCAGGAAACTAGGCGTATGTTGTGCATCACTACTTCAGAGGAGAGGCATTTGAACTTCTTTTTTTTAATCAAA
Organism: Oncorhynchus masou masou; assembly: GCF_036934945.1. Lineage (NCBI taxonomy): Eukaryota > Metazoa > Chordata > Actinopteri > Salmoniformes > Salmonidae > Oncorhynchus > Oncorhynchus masou. Next base: position 2,044,236 of record NC_088221.1, on the reverse strand, counting down.
ATGTGTTTTTATAGAACTGCCTTCTGGAACATGTAAACTTTCATGTGCCTTAATAACAAACTTGGATGACATCTGTAAATACCAATACAATTGTTAAATTACGAGCCTAGTTTGTTTCACCACGGAAAAAGTCAGGAACCTTCCCACTCGCCATAAATGGGCTGGACATGGCAAGAAATTAGTTCAGATTGATCTGTCTATAACATGAGCTGATCAGACTCTGAAAATGAATCAGACAATGAGGAAATCCTTAATTTTGGTAAAAACATTTTCATTGAACCAGACATTGTAGAGTCTTTTGATGACCGTGTTAGGGAAGAAACGGCGTTGTTGTCACGGAAGAAGTTGACTGAGTGAGAACCAGAATGACTTGACACAACGGGGAAAGCAAGCTGTACAAACAAAATGGAAACGACACAGGATGTCTTATTTAATGAAAGGGGTTGCAGTCTGCCGTGAAACGTTCATCCATGAATACGGGTAAGAGTCTAGCCCTTTGATGCGTACGATCACATATCTGTGATCATTGTTGAGTGGTCCCTGCAGCGTACGATCACAAACGTGATTGGAACAGTAGCAACAGAACGTATGATGCAACAAACATGACTAAACAACATTGTTTTGTACTGATGGTAGAAATAAGTGTCTTCAAAACTTTATTCCTCAATTTCACAATTTATTGTAAAAGATAAATGCGAACTTCATCATCCAAACACACCACGGAACACATCTACACTCGTTCCATAAACCAGTCTAAATAACAGGTAGCGCTGACAAAAAAACTAAACATAAGTTAGCGACCTAACAGCTAGACTAGTTTACAATGTACCACATCTCTAGAGAGCACAAGGGAGAAACGTAATATTTGTTTGAGATGTGTGTCAGGTAGGCTAACAAAAATTGTATTTTATTTGTCACATGCTCCAAATAAAACATACAAAAAAAAATGTTTGAACCTTTATTTAACTAGGCAAGTCAGATAAGAACAAATTCTTATTTACAATGGCGGCCTACCAAAAGGTCTCCTGCAGGGACGGGGGCTGAGATTAAAAATAAAAATAAATACAATAAAAATATAGGACAAAACACACATCATGACAAGAGAGACACCACAACACTACATAAAGAGAGACCTAAGACAACATAGCAAGACAGCAACACATGAAAATACAACATGGTAGCAACACAACATAACAACAACATGGTAGCAACACAACATTATAGCAACACAAAACATGGTATAAACATTAATGGGCACAGACAAAAGCACAAACAAGGGCTAGGAGGTAGAGACAACAACAATTCACACAAAGCAGCCACAACTGTCAGTAAGAGTGTCCATGATTAAGTCTTTGAATGAAGAGATAAACTGTCCAGTTTGAGTGCTTGTTGCAACTCGTTCCAGTCGCTAGCTGCAGCGAACTCCAAAGACGAGTGACCCAGGGATGTTTGTGCTTTGGGGACCTTTAACAGAATCTGACTGGCAGAACGGGTGTTATATGTGGAGGATGAGGGCTGCAGTAGATTCCTCAGATAAGGTGGAATGAGGCCTAAGAGGGTTTTATAAATAAGCATCAACCAGTGGGTCTTGCGATGGGTATACAGAGATGACCAGTTTACAGAAGAGTATAGAGTGCAGTGATGTGTCCTATAAGGAGCATTGGTGGCAAATCTGATGGCCGAATGGTAAAGAACATCTGCCGCTCGGGAGCACCCTTACCTGTTGATATATAAAGTATGTTTCCGTAATCTAGCATGAGTAAGATTTAACTTTCTAGATTTAACTTTAGCCTGCAGCTTTGATACAGTTGAAGTCGGAAGTTTACATACACCTTAGCCAAATACATTTGAACTCAGTTTTTCACATTTCCTGACATTTGATCCGAGTAAAAATGCCCTGTTTTAGGTCAGTTAGGATCACCACTTTATTTTAAGATTGTGAATTGTCAGAATAATAGTAGAGAGAATGATTTATTTAAATTTTTATTTCTTTCATCACATTCCCAGTGGGTCAGAAGTTTACATACACTCAATTAGTATTTGGTAGCATTGCCTTTAAATTGTTTAACTTGGGTCAAACATTTTGGGTAGCCTTCTACAAGCTTCCCACAATAAGGTGGGTGAATATTGGCCCATTCCTCCTGACAGAGCTGATGTAACTGAGTCAGGTTTGTAGGCCTCTTTGTTCACACACACTTTTTCAGTTCTGCCCACACATTTTCTATAGGATTGAGGTCAGGGCTTTGTGATGGCTACTCCAATACCTTGACTTTGTTGTCCTTAAGCCATTTTTCCACAACTTTGGAAGTATGCTTGGGGTCATTGTCCATATGGAAGACCCATTTGCGACCAAACTTAAACTTCCTGACTGAGGTCTTGAGATGTTGCTTCAATATATCCACGTAATTTTCAACCCTCATGATGCCATCTATTTTGTGAAGTGAACCAGTCCCTCCTGCAGTAAAGCATCCCCACAACATGATGCTGCCACCCCTGTGCTTCACGGTTGGGATGGTGTTCTTCAGCTTGCAATCCTCCCCCTTTTTCCTCCAAACATAACGGTGGTCTTTATGACCAAACAGTTCTATTTTTGTTTCATCAGACCAGAGGACATTTCTCCAAAAAATACAATCTTTGCTCCGGTACCAGTCTATGACTAAGGTGGCTGGAGCCTTTGACAATTTTTAGGGCCTTCCTCTGACACCGGCAGGAAGCTTGGTCCCAGTGATGTACTGGGCCATACACTACCCTCTGTAGTGCCTGGCAATCCGATGCAGAGCAGTTGAAATACCAGGCAGTGAAGCAACAGTCAGGATGCTCTTGATGGTGCAACTGTATAACTTTTTGAGGATCTGAGGACCCATGGCAAATCTTTAAGTATCCTGAGGGGGAATAGCCTTTGTTGTGCTTTCCACAAACTGTCTTAGTGTGTTTGGACCATGATAGTCTGTTGTTGATGTGGACACCAAGGAACTTGAAGCTCTCAGCATGCTCCACTACAGCCCCGTCGATGACAATGGGGATGTGCTCGGTCCTCCTTTTCCTGTAGTTCACAATCATCTCCTTTGTCTTGATCACGTCGAGGGAGAGGTTGTTGCCCTGGCACCACATTGCCAGGTCTCTGACCTCCTCCCTATAGGTTGTCTCATCGTTGTCGGTGAACAGGCCATCCACTGTTGTGTCATTGGCAAACTAAATGATGGTGCTGGATTCGTGCCTGCCATGCAGTCATGAGTGAACAGGGAGTACAGGAGGGGACTGAGCACGCACCCCTGAGGGGCCCCGTGTTGAGGATCAGCGTTGCAGATGTGTTGTTACCTACCCTTACCACCTGGGGGCGGCCCAATAGGAAGTCCAGTATCCAGTTGCAGAGGGAGATGTTTAAACTCAGGGTCCTTGGCTTAGTAATGAGCTTTGAGGGCACTATGGTGTTGAACGCTGAGCTGCATTCTCAAATAGGTGTTCCTTGTGTTCAGGTGGGAAAGGGCAGTGTGGAGTGCAACAGAGATTGCATCATCTGTGAATCTGTTGGGGCTGTATGCAAATTGCAGTGGGTCTAGGGTTTCTGGGATAATGGCATTACCTGGATTATCCTGTTTGACTTGGCGAAAACTCCCTAATCCCAGAATGCCATTCACTATAAGATGCAAATAAACAAAGTCAAAAATGTCTGAACTCATTGCCTGAAAAATATTAAATTAATTTAGCCACTTTTCAGCATATTACAAATCGTTGATGCACTTCACTGTTTCCTCTGCGTTCATTTAAGTATGGCGCTGCGCCATGGCAGAAATATTTCCGCCACACCCCAAAAAAATATCCTATTTCTACCAAACATAGTTTCAATAAAGTTCTGTAAAGCACATTCACTTTTCTTGGGAAATAGATCATCTGTCTGGGTTCAACACAGTTCTGAAGGTTATATCTGTCAGTCTGCAATTTAAGAAGCACAGCGCACCAGTGACCAGAGCTCGATACAGACACTGCAGCACGAAACACAATTCACTTGAATCACTTCAGAATGCACCTGTGTGAGAAACTGCAAGAAAGGTACGTTAGCTTGTTTGTTTGACTAACATTAGCGAGTTAACTCCATAAGCTGGCTATAACCTATAAACTCTGCTAATATGATTTAGATCTATAATACTGCTGCCACAATTGTAACGGCAATTAGCTATATAATATCCACAAGTATTTTGATGACCAAACTAAAGTTACTAGTCTAGCAAGTTAGCTTGTTTGTTTGGAACTGTATCAAGTGTAAGCAAGACAGCTGCATTTATCTGTCTTTGATTGGATGTTTTTTTTTCTCAGATAAGTTTATTGTAATATTTCCAGCAGCGAAAGAGAAAGGGGGATCAGGGACAAAATGGTCAGGTTAGCTTAGCTTAACTTAGCTAGCTAACGTCAAATCAGCATGAATTAAATTAAACTTTCTTTAGTTAGCTCTTTTAAAAGTTTAAGCTATCATTTTAATAACAAGTGTATGGCTTACTTTACAAGACAGAGAAGAGGCAGAATCTCGGGAGTGAGGAAGGGATGCATGAGGGACAGAGTGGAGAAGAGGAGAGGAGAGAGTCAGGAGGGGAAATGGAAGGAGAGAGGAGAGCAGAGTGGAGAAGAGGAGAGAGCCAGGAGGGGAGATGGAAGGAGAGAGGAGAGCAGAGTGGAGAAGAGGAGAGAGCCAGGAGGGGAGATGGAAGGAGGGAGGAGAGCAGAGTGGAACAGAGGAAAGGAGAGAGCCAGGAGGGGAGATGGAAGGAGAGAGGAGAGCAGAGTGGAACAGAGGAAAAGAGAGAGCTAGGAGGGGAGATGGAAGACAAAAATCAGTTTAACACCTAACTGAAGAACTCAATTCAACATTGCATAACCCCCTTAAAAACATTTTTTTTTGTCATAACAAACTAGCTCGCGGGTATACAGAAAAAAAACAAGGCCCTGAAGCAAGCTTCCATAAAATTGGAACGGAAATGGCGCTACACCAAACTGGAAGTCTTCCGACTAGCTTGGAAAGACAGTACCGTGCAGTATCGAAGAGCCCTTACTGCTGATCGATCATCCTATTTTTCCAACTTAAATACTGTCGCAAAGCTAACTAAAAATCAGGATTCCCCAAGAGAGGATAGCTTTCACTTCAGCAGTGATAAATTCATGAAGTTCTTTGACGATGTGGAGGAGCCTATCCTCCATGCCATCTAGACATCTGGAGCCATTGGTCTGGAGGCAAATTAAACTACATATGTGGCAACTAATACGCAGCTGGATGTACATGTCAGGTATTTTTCAATAAGAATTACAAAATAATTTGTTACAGTAATATTCTACAGTCACCCATGAGTAATAATGTTGTCCACATACATGAACCAAGAGGGACACCTTTACAACTAGTTCCTGAACCTGGTGTCAGTCCCTGATGGCCAGGCAGACACCATCCATGAGTAATCATGTTTTTCACATACATGGACCAAGAGGAACACCTTTACAACTAGTTCCTGGACCTGGTGTCAGTCCCTGATGGCCAGGCAGACACCATCCATGAGTAATAATGTTTTCCACATACATGGACCAAGAGGAACAACTTTACAACTAGTTCCTGGACCTGGTGTCAGTCATTGATGGCCAGGCAGACACCATCTGTCATGTCTTATGTCTGTTCCTGTCCTTTCTCTTCACTCTGTCTCTCTCTGCTGGTCTTTTTAGGTTACCTTCTCTGTCTCTCATTCTTCAGCTGTTCTACATCTCCCCTAACTAGCTCATTCACTCTTTCACACCTGTTCTCTCTTCCCCCTCTGATTAGGTCTCTATTTCTCTCTCTGTTCCTGCTACTTTCAGTGTCTGATTCTTGTTTGTGTTTTTGATGCCAGAAGCAAGCTGTCGTCTCGTTTGCTTCCACCTTGTCCTATCCTGTCGGAGTCTGCCTGGCAGGTGCATCCTGCACTATACTACGTTCTTTTTGTTCCATTGTCAACGTTGGAAGAGGATTTATGCCATTCCTGTTTTTTATTAAAGAACTCTGTTTTCTGTTAAAACCGCTTTTGGGTCTTCACTCAAGTACATAACAGAAGAATCAGACCAAGAATGGACCCAGCGGCTCCGGACCCTTTTCACTCCGCCGTCGAGATCCAGGGAGCGATGCTAGGCAGACACGAGGAGGAATTGTCTGCTGCTCGACATGCCGTTGAGACCCTGGCCGTCCAAGTCTCCGACCTCACAAGACAGGTTCACCAACTCCACCTCGATCCACCGCCCACTGTGTATTAACCAGTTTCAGGACTTTAAGGAGGAGATGATACGGGTTTTTGACCGTTCTGTTTTTGGGGAGGAGGCTTCCAGGGCCCTGTCTTCCCTATGTCAGGGGAATCGATCCATAACGGATTATTCTATTGAGTTTCGCACTCTCGCTGCCTCTAGTGACTGGAACGAGCCGGCTTTGCTCGCTCGTTTTCTGGAGGGTCTCCTCGTCGAGGTTAAGGATGAGATCCTCTCCCGGGAGGTTCCTTCCAGTCTGGACTCCTTAATAGCCCTCGCTATTCGCATAGAGCGACGGTTTGATCTTCGTCGCCGAGCTCGTGCAAAGGAGCTCGCGTTCTCCGTTGCTCCCCTCTCCACATCACTGCCACCTGCCGCATCACTGCCACCCTCCTCCGCCGGCTCGGATGCTGAGCCTATGCAGCTGGGGGTATCCGCATCTCGGCCAAGGAGAAGGAACGGAGAATCACCAATCGCCTCTGTCTCTACTGCGGCTCCGCTGGTCATTTTGTCACCTCATGTCCAGTAAAAGCCAGAGCTCATCAGTAAGGGGAGGGCTACTGGTGAGCGCAACTACTCAGGCCTCTCCTTCTGGATCACGCACTACCTTTCCGGTCCATCTCCGCTGGCCCGGTTCATCTGCTTCCTGCAGTGCCTTGATAGACTCTGGGGCGGAGGGCTGTTTTATGGACGAGACCTGGGCTCGGGAACATGACATTCCTCTCAGACAGTTAGGGAGCCCACGGCCTTGTTCGCTTTAGATGGTAGTTCTCTCCCCAAGATTCAGCGTGAGACGCTGCCTTTAACCCTCACTGTCTCTGGTAATCATAGCGAAACCATTTCTTTTTTAATTTTTCGTTCACCTTTTACACCTGTTGTTTTGGGTCATCCCTGGCTAGTGCGCCATAACCCTTCTATTAATTGGTCTAGTAATACTATCCTATCCTGGAATGTTTCTTGTCATGTGACCTGTTTAATGTCTGCTATCCCTCCTGTTTCCTCTGTCTCTTCTTCACAGGAGGAGCCTGGCGATTTGACAGGGGTGCCGGAGGAGTATCACGATCTGCGCACGGTGTTCAGTCGTTCCAAGGCCACTTCTCTCCCTCCACACCGGTCGTATGACTGTAGTATTGATCTCCTTCCGGGAACTACTCCCCCGGGGTAGATTATACTCTCTGTCGGCTCCCGAACGTAAGGCTCTCGAGGATTATTTGTCGGTTTCGCTCGACGCCGGTACCATAGTCTCCTCCTCCTCTCCCGCCGGAGCGGGGTTTTTTTGTTCAGAAGAAGGACGGGTCCCTGCGCCCATGCGTGGATTATCGAGGGCTGAATGACATAACAGTTAAGAATCGTTATCCGCTTCCTCTTATGTCTTCAGCCTTCGAGATCCTGCAGGGAGCCAGGTTTTTCACCAAATTGGACCTTCGTAACGCCTACCATCTCGTGCGCATCAGGGAGGGGGACGAGTGGAAGACGGCGTTTAACACTCCGTTAGGGCACTTTGAATACCGGGTTCTTCCTTTCGGCCTCGTTAACGCTCCAGCTGTCTTTCAGGCACTAGTTAACGACGTCCTGAGAGACATGCTGAACATTTTTGTTTTCGTTTACATGGACGATATCCTGATTTTTTCACCGTCTCTCTCGATTCATGTTCAGCACGTGCGACGCGTCCTCCAGCGCCTTTTGGAGAACTGTCTTTATGTGAAGGCTGAGAAGTGCACTTTTCATGCCGCCTCTGTCCCTTTTCTCGGTTCCGTTATTTCCGCTGAGGGCATTAAGATGGATCCCGCTAAGGTCCAGGCTGTCATTGATTGGCCCGTTCCTAAGTCACGTGTCGAGCTGCAGCGCTTTCTGGGCTTCGCTAATTTCTATCGTCGTTTCATCCGTAATTTCGGTCAGGTGGCAGCTCCCCTCACAGCCCTTACTTCTGTTAAGACGTGCTTTAAGTGGTCCGTTTCCGCCCAGGGAGCTTTTGATCTTCTTAAGAATCGTTTTACATCCGCACCTATTCTTGTTACACCTGACATCTCTAGTCAGTTTGTTGTTGAGGTTGACGCGTCAGAGGTGGGCGTGGGAGCCATTCTTTCTCAGCGCTCTCTCTCTGACGGCAAGGTCCATCCTTGCGCGTTTTTCTCTCATCGCTTATCGCCGTCAGAACGTAACTATGATGTTGGTAATCGCGAACTGCTCGCCATCCGCTTAGCCCTAGGCGAATGGCGACAGTGGTTGGAGGGGCGACCGTTCCTTTTGTCGTTTGGACTGACCATAGGAACCTTGAGTACATCCGTTCAGCCAAACGACTTAATGCGCGTCAGGCTCGTTGGGCTCTGTTTTTCGCTCGTTTCGAGTTTGTTATTTCTTATCGTCCGGGCTCAAAAACACCAAGCCTGATGCTTTATCTCGTCTCTTCAGTTCTTCTGAGGTCTCCACCGACCCCGAGGGGATTCTCCCTGAAGGGCGTGTTGTCGGGTTGACTGTCTGGGAATTGAGAGGCAGGTAAAGCAAGCACTCGCTCACACTCCGTCGCCGCGAGCTTGTCCTAGGAACCTTCTGTTCGTTCCCGTTCCTACTCGTCCGGCCGTTCTTCAGTGGGCCCACTCTGCCAAGTTAGCCGGCCACCCCGGCGTTCGGGGTACGCTCGCTTCCATTCGCCAGCGTTTCTGGTGGCCCACTCGGGAACGTGACGCGCATCGATTTGTCGCCGCTTGTTCGGTCTGCGCGCAGACTAAATCTGGGAACTCTCCTCCTGCCGGCCGTCTCAGACCGCTTCCCATTCCCTCTCGACCGTGGTCTCACATCGCTTTAGATTTCATCACCGGACTGCCTTCATCAGCGGGGAAGACAGTTATTCTTACGGTTGTCGATAGATTCTCTAAGGCGGCTCATTTCATTCCTCTCGCTAAGCTCCCTTCTGCTAAGGAGACGGCTCAGATCATTATCGAGAATGTTTTCCGAATTCATGGCCTTCCGTCTGATGTCGTTTCCGACAGAGGCCCGCAGTTCACGTCTCAATTTTGGAGGGAGTTTTGCCGTTTGATTGGGGCTTCCGTCAGTCTCTCGTCCGGCTTTCATCCCCAGTCTAACGGTCAAGCCGAACGGGCCAATCAGACTGTTGGTCGCATTTTACGCAGGCTTTCTTTTCGTAACCCTGCGTCTTGGTCAGAACAGCTCCCCTGGGCAGAGTACGCCCACAACTCGCTTCCCTCGTCTGCTACCGGTCTATCTCCTTTTCAGAGTAGCCTCGGGTACCAGCCTCCGCTGTTCTCATCTCAGCTCGCCGAGTCCTGCGTCCCCTCCGCTCAGGCTTTTGTCCAGCGTTGCGAGCGCACCTGGAAGGGGGTCAGGTCGGCACTTTGCCGTAATAGGGCGCAGACTGTGAGGGCCGCTAATAAGCGTAGGACCAAGAGTCCTAGATATTGTTGCGGTCAGAGAGTATGGCTCTCCACTCAGAACCTTCCCCTTAAGACAGCTTCTCGCAAGTTGGCCCCGCGGTTCATTGGTCCGTTCCGTATTTCCCAGGTCATTAATCCTGTCGCAGTGCGACTTCTTCTCCCCGCTATCTTCGTCGCGTTCACCCGGTCTTCCATGTCTCCTGTGTTAAGCCCGTTCTTCGCGCCCCGCTCGTCCCTCCCCCCCCATCCTTGTCGAGGGCGCACCCATCTACAGGGTTCGTAAGATTTTGGACATGCGCCCTCGGGGCCGTGGTCATCAGTACCTAGTGGATTGGGAGGGGTACGGTCCTGAGGAGAGGAGTTGGGTTCCCTCTCGGGACGTGCTGGACCGTTCGCTGATCGATGATTTCCTCCGTTGCCGCCAGGTTTCCTCCTCGAGTGCGCCAGGAGGCGCTCGGTGAGTGGGGGGTACTGTCATGTCTTATGTCTGTTCCTGTCCTTTCTCTTCACTCTGTCTCTCTCTGCTGGTCTTTTTAGGTTACCTTCTCTGTCTCTCATTCTTCAGCTGTTCTACATCTCCCCTAACTAGCTCATTCACTCTTTCACACCTGTTCTCTCTTCCCCCTCTGATTAGGTCTCTATTTCTCTCTCTGTTCCTGCTACTTTCAGTGTCTGATTCTTGTTTGTGTTTTTGATGCCAGAAGCAAGCTGTCGTCTCGTTTGCTTCCACCTTGTCCTATCCTGTCGGAGTCTGCCTGGCAGGTGCATCCTGCACTATACTACGTTCTTTTTGTTCCATTGTCAACGTTGGAAGAGGATTTATGCCATTCCTGTTTTTTATTAAAGAACTCTGTTTTCTGTTAAAACCGCTTTTGGGTCTTCACTCAAGTACATAACACCATCCATGAGTAATAATGTTGTCCACATACATGGACCAAGAGGAACACCTTTACAACTAGTTCCTGGACCTGGTGTCAGTCCCTGATGGCCAGGCAGACACCATCCATGAGTAATAATGTTTTCCACATACATGGACCAAGAGGAACACCTTTACAACTAGTTCCTGGACCTGGTGTCAGTCCCTGATGGCCAGGCAGACACCATCCATGAGTAATAATGTTGTCCACATACATGGACCAAGAGGAACACCTTTACAACTAGTTCCTGGACCTGGTGTCAGTCCCTGATGGCCAGGCAGACACCATCCATGAGTAATAATGTTTTCCACATACATGGACCAAGAGGAACAACTTTACAACTAGTTCCTGGACCTGGTGTCAGTCATTGATGGCCAGGCAGACACCATCCATGAGTAATAATGTTGTCCACATCCATGGACCAAGAGGGGCACCTTTACAACTAGTTCCTGGACCTGGTGTCAGTCCCTGATGGCCAGGCAGACACCATCCATGAGTAATAATGTTGTCCACATCCATGGACCAAGAGGGGCACCTTTACAACTAGTTCCTGGACCTGGTGTCAGTCCCTGATGGCCAGGCAGACACCATCCATGAGTAATAATGTTGTCCACATACATGGACCAAGAGGGACACCTTTACAACTAGTTCCTGGACCTGGTGTCAGTCCCTGATGGCCAGGCAGACACCATCCATGAGTAATAATGTTTTCCACATACATGGACCAAGAGGAACACCTTTACAACTAGTTACTGGACCTGGTGTCAGTCCCTGATGGCCAGGCAGACACCATCCATGAGTAATAATGTTGTCCACATACATGGACCAAGAGGAACACCTTTACAACTAGTTCCTGGACCTGGTGTCAGTCCCTGATGGCCAGGCAGACACCATCCATGAGTAATAATGTTTTCCACATACATGGACCAAGAGGAACAACTTTACAACTAGTTCCTGGACCTGGTGTCAGTCCCTGATGGCCAGGCAGACACCATCCATGAGTAATAATGTTTTCCACATACATGGACCAAGAGGAACACCTTTACAACTAGTTCCTGGACCTGGTGTCAGTCCCTGATGGCCAGGCAGACACCATCCATGAGTAATAATGTTTTCCACATACATGGACCAAGAGGAACACCTTTACAACTAGTTCCTGGACCTGGTGTCAGTCCCTGATGGCCAGGCAGACACCATCCATGAGTAATAATGTTGTCCACATACATGGACCAAGAGGAACACCTTTACAACTAGTTCCTGGACCTGGTGTCAGTCCCTGATGGCCAGGCAGACACCATCCATGAGTAATAATGTTGTCCACATACATGAACCAGGAGGAACACCTTTACAACTAGTTCCTGGACCTGGTGTCAGTCCCTGATGGCCAGGCAGACACCATTCATGAGTAATAATGTTTTCCACATACATGGACCAAGAGGAACACCTTTACAACTAGTTCCTGGACCTGGTGTCAGTCCCTGATGGCCAGGCAGACACCACCCATGAGTAATACTGTTTTTCTATCTTAGTTTTATTTACAGCATGTCTTGTGATACAAATTATTTCCCTAATTTTCAAACAGGACAACATATTGGTGTGGCAACACATTCCCATGGTTGGTGTCTGTGGCTAGTGCTGCCCACCGCCTTGCTCTGGCCTGTAAAGATGCATCAGCTGAGATCCCCTATATGCACCTACAGCAGCTCCATAGTTACTTTGCCAAAAGCAGTAACAAGACAGAAGTCTTGGAAGCTGCTTCAGCGACCTTGGGCCTTCAGTACTTAAAAGTGAAGGTGAGATTTCTTCACTTGGCCACTCTGGTCTCATATCGTTTACCTACTGTATCTACACTCAAAATAAATGTATTTTGCAGGAAGTGAAGGATGTTTGCTGGCTGTCCCAGCACCTGGCCGTGGCTAATCTTCAACGAAACCTCAGTGCAGTGTTGGCTGCATTCGCTGAGGAGGTAGAGGTGAACCGGTACCCAAATGGGCCTCTAAGCGTTCTGTGCCACGTACAGGTAGGCCTACATGTATTATTGATTATAGTGGACACCAAACTAAATCATGTGCTATGTTGCTATTACTGCTTTCAGTGTCTCAAAACTCTTTTTGATTGGTCTCCAATGTGGCTTTTAAAACCTGTTTTGTATTGTCAATTGATGTATCATAATGGAGTGACAAACGTGTCTAACTCTACAGATCTGTGGCAGCCTTTTACCTGGAGGCAGACCCCCCCCCTGACATGGCTTTCAAAGTATTCCAAAAGGAGGATGTACACTTCCTGGCCATAAGAGAGCATGTTCAAACATGTGCAAATGTCTCAGTTTAACAGAGTAACAGCACTACGCAATTAAATATTACAATTGACACTTCATTAGAATAACTTCAAGCAAAACAACCCGTGTTGTAGGTCCCTGTGACAATGGCATCACTCCTCGCCATAAAACATTCACCAGGACCTCGATGACCCAATGGGTCTGGGCGCATTCAACATTAAGGAGGAGGAGGAGAAGGAGAGGCCAGGTGGAGAAGACCAAGACCAGGGAGCAGTTCTGGGCTCGGTTTAGAGAGGGAGGAGGAGGAGGAAGATGAGGAAGAGGAGTAGGAGGAGAGGGAGAGGAAGAGGAGAGGCCAGGTGGAGAAGACCAAGACCAGGGAGCAGTTCTGGGCTCGGTTTAGAGAGGGAGGAGGAGGAGGAAGAGGAGGAGATGGAGGAGGAGGAGGAGAGGGATAGGAAGAGGGAGAGGAGGAGGAGAGACCAGGTGGAGAAGAGGGAGAGGAGGAGGAGAGACCAGGTGGAGAAGACTAAGACCAGGGAGCAGTTCTGGGCTCAGTTTATAGAGGGAGTAGGTGGAGGAGGAGGAGAGGAAGAGGGAGAGAAGGAGGAGGAGAAGAAGAGGGAGAGGAGGATGAGAGGGAGAGAGTCCAGGTGAACAAGACCAAGACCAGGGAGCAGTTCTGGGCTCAGTTTTGAGAGGGGGGAGGAGGAGGAGGTGGAGGAGGAGGAGGAGGAGGAGGAGGAGGAGGAGAAGAGGGGGAGGAGGAGGAAAGGAAAAGGAGGAGGAGGAGGAGAAGAGGAGGAGGAGGAGGAGGAGGAGGAGGATGAGGAGGAGGAGAAGGAGGAGAGGGAGAGGGAGAGGAAGAGGAGAGGGAGAGGCCAGGCTAGTTCTTGCAAGTGCCAGAGGCTGCTGTGCTGCAAGAGTGGCCCTCTTACAAGCAACATGTGCAGCATTCAAAGTATGGCATGAGTGTGACAATATTTTGAAGAAAACATTTAAAGCCAATTTTGAGAGGGACTTCTCTGCAATGAAAAAAGTAAGAACACCTAAATGTGAAAGTAGATCCTCTTTGTCGCTCTCCCTCGTCTTATTATTCTCTCTTTTGTTGTAGGTCAAAACAGACTTGAGGAACAGATTGTAGGGAGAGTAAGAACATTTAAATGTGAAAGTAGATCCTCTTTGTCCCTCTTCATTGTCTTATTATTATCTCTGTTATTGTAGGTCAAAAAAGACTTGAGGGACAGACTGCAGGGAGAGTAAGAACATTTACATGTGAAAGTAGATCCTCTTTGTCCCTCTCCCTTGTCTTATTATTCTCTCTGCTGTTGTAGGTCAAAACAGACTTGAGGAACAGACTGCAGGGAGATTAAGAACATTTAAATGTGAAAGTAGATCCTCTTTGTCCCTCTCCCTTGTCTTATTATTCTCTCTGTTGTTGTAGGTCAAAACAGACTTGAGTAACATATTGTAGGGAGAGTAAGAACATTTAAACAAGTCTTTGAGCAACAAGTCTGACACCAACAGGTTCCTGAACAGCTTCCCCAAGTCATAGACTGTTCTCTACTGGAGCAACAAGTCTGACACCAACATGTTCCTGAACAGCTTCCCCAAGCCATAGACTGTTCTCTACTGGAGCAACAAGTCTGACACCAACAGGTTCCTGAACAGCTTCCCCAAGCCATAGACTGTTCTCTACTGGAGCAACACATCTGACACCAACAGGTTCCTGAACAGCTTCCCCAAGCCATAGACTGTTCTCTACTGGAGCAACAAGTCTGACACCATCAGGTTCCTGAACAGCTTCCCCAAGTCATAGACTGTTCTCTACTGGAGCAACAAGTCTGACACCATCAGGTTCCTGAACAGCTTCCCCAAGTCATAGACTGTTCTCTACTGGAGCAACAAGTCTGACACCAACATGTTCCTGAACAGCTTCCCCAAGTCATAGACTGTTCTCTACTGGAGCAACAAGTCTGACACCAACATGTTCCTGAACAGCTTCCCCAAGCCATAGACTGTTCTCTACTGGAGCAACAAGTCTGACACCAACAGGTTCCTGAACAGCTTCCCCAAGCCATAGACTGTTCTCTACTGGAGCAACACATCTGACACCAACAGGTTCCTGAACAGCTTCCCCAAGCCATAGACTGTTCTCTACTGGAGCAACAAGTCTGACACCATCAGGTTCCTGAACAGCTTCCCCAAGCCATAGACTGTTCTCTACTGGAGCAACAAGTCTGACACCAACAGGTTCCTGAACAGCTTCCCCAAGCCATAGACTGTTCTCTACTGGAGCAACAAGTCTGACACCAACAGGTTCCTGAACAGCTTCCTAAAGTCATAGACTGTTCTCTACTGGAGCAACAAGTCTGACACCAACATGTTCCTGGACAGCTTCCCCAAGCCATACACTGTTCTCTACTGGATTAACAAGTCTGACACCAACAGGTTCCTGAACAGCTTCCCAAAGTCATAGACTGTTCTCTACTGGAGCAACAAGTCTGACACCAACATGTTCCTGAACAGCTTCCCCAAACCATACACTGTTCTCTACTGGATTAACAAGTCTGACACCAACAGGTTCCTGAACAGCTTCCCCAAACCATAGAATGTTCTCTACTGGAGCAACAAGTCTGACACCAACAGGTTCATGAACAGCTTCCCCAAGCCATAGACTGTTCTCTACTGGAGCAACTAGTCTGACACCAACAGGTTCCTGAACAGCTTCCCCAAGTCATAGACTGTTCTCTACTGGTGCAACAAGTCTGACACCAACAGGTACCTGAACAGCTTCCCCAAGCCATATACTGTTCTCTACTGGAGCAACAAGTCTGACACCAACAGGTTCCTGAACAGCTTCCCCAAGCCATAGACTGTTCTCTACTGGAGCAACAAATCCGACACCATCAGGTTTCTGAAAAGCTTCCCCAAGCCATAGACTGTTCTCTACTGGAGCAACAAATCTGACACCATCAGGTTTCTGAAAAGCTTCCCCAAGCCATAGACTGTTCTCTACTGGAGCAACAAGTCTGACACCAACAGGTTCCTAAACAGCTTCCCCAAGCCATACACTGTAATCTACTGGAGCAACAAGTCTGACACCAACAGGTTCCTGAACAGCTTCCCCAAGTCATAGACTGTTCTCTACTGGAGCAACAAGTCCGACACCAACATGTTCCTGAACAGCTTCCCCAAGCCATACACTGTTCTCTACTGGAGCAACATGTCTGACACCATCAGGTTCCTGAACAGCTTCCCCAAGTCATAGGCTGTTCTCTACTGGAGCAACAAGTCTGACACCAACATGTTCCTGAAAAGCTTCCCCAAGCCATGCACTGTTCTCTACTGGAGCAACAAGTCTGATACCAACAGGTTCCTGAACAGCTTCCCCAAGCCATAGACTGTTCTTTACTGGAGCAACAAGTCTGACACCAACAGGTTCCTGAACAGCTTCCCCAAGTCATAGACTGTTCTCTACTGGAGCAACAAGTCCGACACCAACATGTTCCTGAACAGCTTCCCCAAGCCATACACTGTTCTCTACTGGAGCAACATGTCTGACACCAACAGGTTCCTGAACAGCTTCCCCAAGCCATAGACTGTTCTCTACTGGAGCAACAAGTCTGACACCAACATGTTCCTGAAAAGCTTCCCCAAGCCATGCACTGTTCTCTACTGGAGCAACAAGTCTGATACCAACAGGTTCCTGAACAGCTTCCCCAAGCCATAGACTGTTCTCTACTGGAGCAACAAGTCTGACACCAACAGGTTCCTGAACAGCTTCCCCAAGTCATAGACTGTTCTCTACTGGAGCAACAAGTCTGACACCAACAGGTTCCTGAACAGCTTCCCCAAGTCATAGACTGTTCTCTACTGGTGCAACACGTCTGACACCAACAGGTACCTGAACAGCTTCCCCAAGCCATATACTGTTCTCTACTGGAGCAACAAGTCTGACACCAACAGGTTCCTGAACAGCTTCCCCAAGTCATAGACTGTTCTCTACTGGAGCAACAAGTCCGACACCATCAGGTTCCTGAACAGCTTCCCCAAGCCATACACTGTTCTCTACTGGAGCAACAAATCCGACACCATCAGGTTTCTGAAAAGCTTCCCCAAGCCATAGACTGTTCTCTACTGGAGCAACAAATCTGACACCATCAGGTTTCTGAAAAGCTTCCCCAAGCCATACACTGTTCTCTACTGAAGCAACAAGTCTGACACCAACAGGTTCCTGAACAGCTTCCCCAAGCCATACACTGTAATCTACTGGAGCAACAAGTCTGACACCAACAGGTTCCTGAACAGCTTCCCCAAGTCATAGACTGTTCTCTACTGGAGCAACAAGTCCGACACCATCAGGTTCCTGAACAGATTCCCCAAGCCATACAATGTTCTCTACTGGAGCAACAAGTCTGACACCATCAGGTTCCTGAACAGCTTCCCCAAGCCATAAACTGTTCTCTACTGGAGCAACAAGTCTGACACCATCAGGTTCCTGAACAGCTTCCCCAAGTCATAGACTGTTCTCTACTGGAGCAACAAGTCCGACACCAACAGGTTCCTGAACAGCTTCCCCAAGCCATACACTGTTCTCTACTGGAGCAACAAGTCTGACACCAACAGGTTCCTGAACAGCTTCCCCAAGTCATAGACTGTTCTCTACTGGAGCAACAAGTCCGACACCATCAGGTTCCTGAACAGCTTCCCCAAGCCATAGACTGTTCTCTACTGGAGCAACAAATCCGACACCATCAGGTTTCTGAAAAGCTTCCCCAAGCCATAGACTGTTCTCTACTGGAGCAACAAATCTGACACCATCAGGTTTCTGAAAAGCTTCCCCAAGCCATACACTGTTCTCTACTGGAGCAACAAGTCTGACACCAACAGGTTCCTGAACAGCTTCCCCAAGCCATACACTGTAATCTACTGGAGCAACAAGTCTGACACCAACAGGTTCCTGAACAGCTTCCCCAAGTCATAGACTGTTCTCTACTGGAGCAACAAGTCCGACACCATCAGGTTCCTGAACAGCTTCCCCAAGCCATACACTGTTCTCTACTGGAGCAACAAGTCTGACACCATCAGGTTCCTGAACAGCTTCCCCAAGTCATAGACTGTTCTCTACTGGAGCAACAAGTCCGACACCATCAGGTTCCTGAACAGATTCCCCAAGCCATACACTGTTCTCTACTGGAGCAACAAGTCTGACACCATCAGGTTCCTGAACAGCTTCCCCAAGCCATAAACTGTTCTCTACTGGAGCAACAAGTCTGACACCATCAGGTTCCTGAACAGCTTCCCCAAGTCATAGACTGTTCTCTACTGGAGCAACAAGTCCGACACCAACAGGTTCCTGAACAGCTTCCCCAAGCCATACACTGTTCTCTACTGGAGCAACAAGTCTGACACCAACAGGTTCCTGAACAGCTTCCCCAAGTCATAGACTGTTCTCTACTGGAGCAACAAGTCCGACACCATCAGGTTCCTGAACAGCTTCCCCAAGTCATAGACTGTTCTCTACTGGAGCAACAAGTCCGACACCATCAGGTTCCTGAACAGCTTCCCCAAGCCATACACTGTTCTCTACTGGAGCAACAAGTCTGACACCAACAGGTTCCTGAACAGCTTCCCCAAGTCATAGACTGTTCTCTACTGGAGCAACAAGTCCGACACCAACATGTTCCTGAACAGCTTCCCCAAGCCATACACTGTTCTCTACTGGAGCAACAAGTCCGACACCATCAGGTTCCTGAACAGCTTCCCCAAGTCATAGACTGTTCTCTACTGGAGCAACAAGTCCGACACCATCAGGTTCCTGAACAGCTTCCCCAAGCCATACACTGTTCTCTACTGGAGCAACAAGTCTGACACCAACAGGTTCCTGAACAGCTTCCCAAGTCATAGACTGTTCTCTACTGGAGCAACAAGTCCGACACCAACATGTTCCTGAACAGCTTCCCCAAGCCATACACTGTTCTCTACTGGAGCAACATGTCTGACACCAACAGGTTCCTGAACAGCTTCCCCAAGCCATAGACTGTTCTCTACTGGAGCAACAAGTCTGACACCAACATGTTCCTGAAAAGCTTCCCCAAGCCATGCACTGTTCTCTACTGGAGCAACAAGTCTGATACCAACAGGTTCCTGAACAGCTTCCCCAAGCCATAGACTGTTCTCTACTGGAGCAACAAGTCTGACACCATCAGGTTCCTGAACAGCTTCCCCAAGTCATAGACTGTTCTCTACTGGAGCAACAAGTCCGACACCAACAGGTTCCTGAACAGCTTCCCCAAGCCATACACTGTTCTCTACTGGAGCAACAAGTCTGACACCAACAGGTTCCTGAACAGCTTCCCCAAGTCATAGACTGATCTCTACTGGAGCAACAAGTCCGACACCACCAGATTCCTGAACATCTTCCCCAAGTCATAGACTGTTCTCTACTGGAGCAACAAGTCTGACACCAACAGGTTCCTGAACAGCTTCCCCAAGTCATAGACTGTTCTCTACTGGTGCAACACGTCTGACACCAACAGGTACCTGAACAGCTTCCCCAAGCCATATACTGTTCTCTACTGGAGCAACAAGTCTGACACCAACAGGTTCCTGAACAGCTTCCCCAAGCCATAGACTGTTCTCTACTGGAGCAACAAATCCGACACCATCAGGTTTCTGAAAAGCTTCCCCAAGCCATAGACTGTTCTCTACTGGAGCAACAAATCTGACACCATCATGTTTCTGAAAAGCTTCCCCAAGCCATACACTGTTCTCTACTGGAGCAACAAGTCTGACACCAACAGGTTCCTGAACAGCTTCCCCAAGCCATAGACTGTAATCTACTGGAGCAACAAGTCCGACACCATCAGGTTCCTGAACAGATTCCCCAAGCCATACACTGTTCTCTACTGGAGCAACAAGTCTGACACCATCAGGTTCCTGAACAGCTTCCCCAAGCCATAAACTGTTCTCTACTGGAGCAACAAGTCTGACACCATCAGGTTCCTGAACAGCTTCCCCAAGTCATAGACTGTTCTCTACTGGAGCAACAAGTCCGACACCAACAGGTTCCTGAACAGCTTCCCCAAGCCATACACTGTTCTCTACTGGAGCAACAAGTCTGACACCAACAGGTTCCTGAACAGCTTCCCCAAGTCATAGACTGTTCTCTACTGGAGCAACAAGTCCGACACCATCAGGTTCCTGAACAGCTTCCCCAAGCCATACACTGTTCTCTACTGGAGCAACAAGTCTGACACCATCAGGTTCCTGAACAGCTTCCCCAAGTCATAGACTGTTCTCTACTGGAGCAACAAGTCCGACACCAACAGGTTCCTGAACAGCTTCCCCAAGCCATACACTGTTCTCTACTGGAGCAACAAGTCTGACACCATCAGGTTCCTGAACAGCTTCCCCAAGTCATAGACTGTTCTCTACTGGAGCAACAAGTCTGACACCATCAGGTTCCTGAACAGCTTCCCCAAGTCATAGACTGTTCTCTACTGGAGCAACAAGTCTGACACCATCAGGTTCCTGAACAGCTTCCCCAAGTCATTGACTGTTCTCTACTGGAGCAACAAGTCTGACACCATCAGGTTCCTGAACAGCTTCCCCAAGTCATAGACTGTTCTCTACTGGAGCAACAAGTCTGACACCAACATGTTCCTGAACAGCTTCCCCAAGTCATAGACTGTTCTCTACTGGAGCAACAAGTCTGACACCATCAGGTTCCTGAACAGCTTCCCCAAGTCATAGACTGTTCTCTACTGGAGCAACAAGTCCGACACCATCAGGTTCCTGAACAGCTTCCCCAAGCCATACACTGTTCTCTACTGGAGCAACAAGTCTGACACCATCAGGTTCCTGAACAGCTTCCCCAAGTCATAGACTGTTCTCTACTGGAGAAACAAGTCTGACACCAACATGTTCCTGAACAGCTTCTCCAAGTCATAGACTGTTCTCTACTGGAGCAACAAGTCTGACACCATCAGGTTCCTGAACAGCTTCCCTAAGTCATAGACTGTTCTCTACTGGAGCAACAAGTCTGACACCATCAGGTTCCTGAACAGCTTCCCCAAGTCATAGACTGTTCTCTACTGGAGCAACAAGTCTGACAACATCAGGTTCCTGAACAGCTTCCCCAAGTCATAGACTGTTCTCTACTGGAGCAACAAGTCCGACACCAACAGGTTCCTGAACAGCTTCCCCAAGCCATACACTGTTCTCTACTGGAGCAACAAGTCTGACACCATCAGGTTCCTGAACAGCTTCCCCAAGTCATAGACTGTTCTCTACTGGAGCAACAAGTCTGACACCAACATGTTCCTGAACAGCTTCCCCAAGCCATACACTGTTCTCTACTGGAGCAACACGTCTGACACCATCAGGTTCCTGAACAGCTTCCCCAAGTCATAGACTGTTCTCTACTGGAGCAACAAGTCTGACACCAACAGGTTCCTGAACAGCTTCCCCAAGCCATACACTGTTCTCTACTGGAGCAACAAGTCTGACACCATCAGGTTCCTGAACAGCTTCCCCAAGTCATAGACTGTTCTCTACTGGAGCAACAAGTCTGACACCAACATGTTCCTGAACAGCTTCCCCAAGTCATAGACTGTTCTCTACTGGAGCAACAAGTCTGACACCAACAGGTTCCTGAACAGCTTCCCCAAGTCATAGACTGTTCTCTACTGGAGCAACAAGTCTGACACCAACATGTTCCTGAACAGCTTCCCCAAGTCATAGACTGTTCTCTACTGGAGCAACAAGTCTGACACCAACAGGTTCCTGAACAGCTTCCCCAAGTCATAGACTGTTCTCTACTGGAGCAACAAGTCCGACACCATCAGGTTCCTGAACAGCTTCCCCAAGTCATAGACTGTTCTCTACTGGAGCAACAAGTCTGACATCAACAGGTTCCTGAACAGCTTCCCCAAGCCATACACTGTTCTCTACTGGAGCAACAAGTCTGACAACATCAGGTTCCTGAACAGCTTCCCCAAGCCATAGACTGTTCTCTACTGGAGCAACAAGTCTGACACCAACAGGTTCCTGAACAGCTTCCCCAAGCCATACACTGTTCTCTACTGGAGCAACAAGTCTGACACCATCAGGTTCCTGAACAGCTTCCCCAAGTCATAGACTGTTCTCTACTGGAGCAACAAGTCTGACACCAACAGGTTCCTGAACAGCTTCCCCAAGCCATACACTGTTCTCTACTGGAGCAACAAGTCTGACACCATCAGGTTCCTGAACAGCTTCCCCAAGTCATAGACTGTTCTCTACTGGAGCAACAAGTCTGACACCAACAGGTTCCTGAACAGCTTCCCCAAGCCATACACTGTTCTCTACTGGAGCAACAAGTCTGACACCATCAGGTTCCTGAACAGCTTCCCCAAGTCATAGACTGTTCTCTACTGGAGCAACAAGTCTGACACCAACAGGTTCCTGAACAGCTTCCCCAAGCCATACACTGTTCTCTACTGGAGCAACAAGTCTGACACCAACAGGTTCCTGAACAGCTTCCCCAAGTCATAGACTGTTCTCTACTGGAGCAACAAGTCCGACATCAACAGGTTCCTGAACAGCTTCCCCAAGCCATTCACTGTTCTCTACTGGAGCAACAAGTCTGACACCAACAGGTTCCTGAACAGCTTCCCCAAGTCATAGACTGTTCTCTACTGGAGCAACACATCTGACACCAACAGGTTCCTGAACAGCTTCCCCAAGCCATACACTGTTCTCTACTGGAGCAACAAGTCTGACACCATCAGGTTCCTGAACAGCTTCCCCAAGTCATAGACTGTTCTCTACTGGAGCAACAAGTCTGACACCATCAGGTTCCTGAACAGCTTCCCCAAGTCATAGACTGTTCTCTACTGGAGCAACAAGTCCGACACCATCAGGTTCCTGAACAGCTTCCCCAAGCCATACACTGTTCTCTACTGGAGCAACAAGTCTGACACCATCAGGTTCCTGAACAGCTTCCCCAAGTCATAGACTGTTCTCTACTGGAGCAACAAGTCTGACACCAACAGGTTCCTGAACAGCTTCCCCAAGCCATACACTGTTCTCTACTGGAGCAACAAGTCTGACACCATCAGGTTCTGAACAGCTTCCCCAAGTCATAGACTGTTCTCTACTGGAGCAACAAGTCTGACACCAACATGTTCCTGAACAGCTTCCCCAAGTCATAGACTGTTCTCTACTGGAGCAACAAGTCTGACACCATCAGGTTCCTGAACAGCTTCCCCAAGTCATAGACTGTGCTCTACTGGAGCAACAAGTCCGACACCATCAGGTTCCTGAACAGCTTCCCCAAGCCATACACTGCTCTCTACTGGAGCAACAAGTCTGACACCATCAGGTTCCTGAACAGCTTCCCCAAGTCATAGACTGTTCTCTACTGGAGCAACAAGTCTGACACCAACATGTTCCTGAACAGCTTCCCCAAGTCATAGACTGTTCTCTACTGGAGCAACAAGTCTGACACCATCAGGTTCCTGAACAGCTTCCCCAAGTCATAGACTGTTCTCTACTGGAGCAACAAGTCTGACACCATCAGGTTCCTGAACAGCTTCCCCAAGTCATAGACTGTTCTCTACTGGAGCAACAAGTCTGACACCATCAGGTTCCTGAACAGCTTCCCCAAGTCATAGACTGTTCTCTACTGGAGCAACAAGTCTGACACCAACATGTTCCTGAACAGCTTCCCCAAGTCATAGACTTTTCTCTACTGGAGCAACAAGTCTGACACCATCAGGTTCCTGAACAGCTTCCCCAAGTCATAGACTGTTCTCTACTGGAGCAACAAGTCCGACACCATCAGGTTCCTGAACAGCTTCCCCAAGCCATACACTGTTCTCTACTGGAGCAACAAGTCTGACACCATCAGGTTCCTGAACAGCTTCCCCAAGTCATAGACTGTTCTCTACTGGAGCAACAAGTCCGACACCAACAGGTTCCTGAACAGCTTCCCCAAGCCATACACTGTTCTCTACTGGAGCAACAAGTCTGACACCATCAGGTTCCTGAACAGCTTCCCCAAGTCATAGACTGTTCTCTACTGGAGCAACAAGTCTGACACCAACATGTTCCTGAACAGCTTCCCCAAGTCATAGACTGTTCTCTACTGGAGCAACAAGTCTGACACCATCAGGTTCCTGAACAGCTTCCCCAAGTCATAGACTGTTCTCTACTGGAGCAACAAGTCCCGACACCATCAGGTTCCTGAACAGCTTCCCCAAGCCATACACTGTTCTCTACTGGAGCAACAAGTCTGACACCATCAGGTTCCTGAACAGCTTCCCCAAGTCATAGACTGTTCTCTACTGGAGCAACAAGTCTGACACCAACAGGTTCCTGAACAGCTTCCCCAAGCCATACACTGTTCTCTACTGGAGCAACAAGTCTGACACCATCAGGTTCCTGAACAGCTTCCCCAAGTCATAGACTGTTCTCTACTGGAGCAACACGTCTGACACCAACATGTTCCTGAACAGCTTCCCCAAGTCATAGACTGTTCTCTACTGGAGCAACAAGTCTGACACCACCAGGTTCCTGAACAGCTTCCCCAAGTTATAGACTGTTCTCTACTGGAGCAACAAGTCTGACACCATCAGGTTCCTGAACAGCTTCCCCAAGCCATACACTGCTCTCTACTGGAGCAACAAGTCTGACACCATCAGGTTCCTGAACAGCTTCCCCAAGTCATAGACTGTTCTCTACTGGAGAAACAAGTCTGACACCAACATGTTCCTGAACAGCTTCTCCAAGTCATAGACTGTTCTCTACTGGAGCAACAAGTCTGACACCATCAGGTTCCTGAACAGCTTCCCCAAGTCATAGACTGTTCTCTACTGGGGCAACAAGTCTGACACCATCAGGTTCCTGAACAGCTTCCCCAAGTCATAGACTGTTCTCTACTGGAGCAACAAGTCTGACACCAACATGTTCCTGAACAGCTTCCCCAAGTCATAGACTGTTCTCTACTGGAGCAACAAGTCTGACACCATCAGGTTCCTGAACAGCTTCCCCAAGTCATAGACTGTTCTCTACTGGAGCAACAAGTCCGACACCAACAGGTTCCTGAACAGCTTCCCCAAGCCATACACTGTTCTCTACTGGAGCAACAAGTCTGACACCATCAGGTTCCTGAACAGCTTCCCCAAGTCATAGACTGTTCTCTACTGGAGCAACAAGTCTGACACCAACATGTTCCTGAACAGCTTCCCCAAGCCATACACTGTTCTCTACTGGAGCAACACGTCTGACACCATCAGGTTCCTGAACAGCTTCCCCAAGTCATAGACTGTTCTCTACTGGAGCAACAAGTCTGACACCAACAGGTTCCTGAACAGCTTCCCCAAGCCATACACTGTTCTCTACTGGAGCAACAAGTCTGACGTCAACAGGTTCCTGAACAGCTTCCCCAAGTCATAGACTGTTCTCTACTGGAGCAACAAGTCTGACACCAACATGTTCCTGAACAGCTTCCCCAAGTCATAGACTGTTCTCTACTGGAGCAACAAGTCTGACACCAACAGGTTCCTGAACAGCTTCCCCAAGTCATAGACTGTTCTCTACTGGAGCAACAAGTCTGACACCAACATGTTCCTGAACAGCTTCCCCAAGTCATAGACTGTTCTCTACTGGAGCAACAAGTCTGACACCAACAGGTTCCTGAACAGCTTCCCCAAGTCATAGAATGTTCTCTACTGGAGCAACAAGTCTGACACCATCAGGTTCCTGAACAGCTTCCCCTAGCCATACACTGTTCTCTACTGGAGCAACACATCTGACACCAACAGGTTCCTGAACAGCTTCCCCAAGTCATAGACTGTTCTCTACTGGAGCAACAAGTCTGACACCATCAGGTTCCTGAACAGCTTCCCCAAGTCATAGACTGTTCTCTACTGGAGCAACAAGTCTGACACCAACAGGTTCCTGAACAGCTTCCCCAAGTCATAGACTGTTCTCTACTGGAGCAACAAGTCCGACACCATCAGGTTCCTGAACAGCTTCCCCAAGCCATACACTGTTCTCTACTGGAGCAACAAGTCTGACACCATCAGGTTCCTGAACAGCTTCCCCAAGTCATAGACTGTTCTCTACTGGAGCAACAAGTCTGACACCAACAGGTTCCTGAACAGCTTCCCCAAGTCATAGACTGTTCTCTACTGGAGCAACAAGTCCGACACCATCAGGTTCCTGAACAGCTTCCCCAAGCCATTTCACTGTACTTGTGCACGTGACAATAACACTTTAAACTTGAACGTGTGGGCATACTGTTTTCATAAGCACATCGATATGATATTTACAACATCAAATGTTTTGGCTACACCTGTAGGGATATTAGTAGGCTTTCACCCGGGAAAGATCGAACAGAGAACATAAAGAGAGACGAGACAAAACTACCCAGAAGACTGGGCATTCAACCTGTCTTTACATGATGTGCTGAAAAGTTGAAAGTAAGTTGCAACTACTTTCATAGAAATGTGTTGTAGAACGAGTGTCTTATGAAGCAGATTCCAGACACTGGCTCTTGCTACCATAACTGATTTGACAGAGAAATATCAGCTCGATAGGCTAGCCAGCTGCAGCTATCCCAAGCTATGCTAGCTAGCTGCTGTCAGCTAAACACATGGTCAGTGCAGGCTTTGGCCTCCACATAGAACTGTATTAGCAGACAATCGTAAAATGGTGAGTAGGTCAGGAAGGGAGAAGTCCTCAACTTCAACATTTCTCGATAGAAAAGCTAACTTAGTATACCTCGCCGTACTCACTACCGCCCTTGTTTGTTGTGACTGAATGGGAAAGACACAGCCAAGAAACATCCACATCAAACCACACCCCCAAGACAACTCTCGTTTGGCTTCCGTCATGGCCGCTAGCATTTCTTAATTACAAAAGTGTCAAAACAAGGCCAAATCAGGACGTTCAGTTGCTCTAACATTTTGCAATAGGACACTTCTCACCTTTGTGAATGTGCATCCTCTTTGCTTCATGGCTCATGTCGTGGGCCAGGTCTCCTTCTTTAGGCCCAGGCAGAATGCTGGGGGAGAGGCCCAGCAGAGCTTGGTTCATTTGGTTCATAGAAAGACCATTCTGATGTATGGCTGGAGAGGAGAGAGAGAGTCGTACAGGTGAGCTAGAAGATGTCTTTGTCTGTTCGAGTTCACAAGTCTATGCCCTGTCTTGGGAAATGAACAGCTAGCGAACACATTTTAAATTTTGAACAACTCAAAAATAACTGGTCCTAGGGACCCATAGTGTGCAGGGTTTTATTCCAGCCCAGCACTAATACACCTGATAGAACTGACCAAATGAATCATCTAGAACTTGAATAGTTGATTTAGGTGTGTAACCACTGGGCTGGAACAAAAACCTACACACCCAGGAATGAAGAGTTCTACAAAACTCCAACTCTAAAATCTATCGGTTCAGTACAACAACAACAAGAGTGGGTTAGCAGAGTGGGTTTGTTTACTTGCGGAACTGAACACGCAGTTAGCCAGTCTGACTCGTTGCATGGGGAGGGAATAGGGGGACGTACGTATCCTGTCTGAGGAGCTCTCTGTGCGGGCTGGTGAGCTGGAGACACTGCTGCTGCGGTGGGACGATGGGTGGCTGCCGGGCCTCCTGCCATCCTCTAAGGAAGGGGCGGGGGAGGGACTGTCTGGGACACGCTCCTGTCAGCGACAGAGGGACATCAGTGACAAATGAGGTCCATGAAAGTAGATGCTGTGTAATCAACTGGCCATTTCCATAGTGCTTCCCTCTCCTTCACCGCAGTCAACATTTCATTATAAGTTACTTTAAATGCCTAGAGCTGTGTGTTTGTTATACACAGTGTGTGTGTATTCTGCCACTTTACCTTGATGACTGAGCTGACCATTCTGCAGGGCAGGCTCTGTTGCTGTGCCACATCTTCCATGTTGGAATATAACAGTGTTTTCCAATCCTGGTCCTGGGGACCCATAGCGGTGCACATGTATATTTTTCCCCTAGCACTAACACAGTTATGGTTCCCAAGGATCAGGATTGGGGAAACACTGTCATATAATGTCTTACTTTATAGTTTAGTTGTATTATTATTGCAGCTTACTTTGATGACTGAGGTGACCATTCTGCAGGGCAGGCTCTGCTGCTGTGCGGCGGCGGCCATGTTGGCGATGGTGCTGAGGTGGTTCATCTGGCTCATTGCCATGGAAACAGAAGCAGGGGGCAAGCTAACAGGGATCAGGGGGTGGGGCATCATCATGAAGGGCAGTTCCAAACCTACAACAGGGGAGAAAGGTGATAGGTTAATGGAAACCATGATTGGTTGGTTCATTTCGATTGGAGGACGCTGATTGGTAAATATGGGTCATTTGACAGAGGTAACTAATAAGGTCTGGGTTCAGTAAAAACCTGTCTTGGTAATGGTTATGTGGTATCATTTACTATACCTTTGAGAGAAGCATACCTGCTATTTTTAGACTGTTAATATTTTTATTTGACCATAAGAAAAAGTAACTAAGTAGCTGTAAAACGTTTTAATTGAATGAAGATTTACTGAGCTGGGTGGCCATGCTGGCATAACCTGTGTGTGACATGCCTTCTCATGCTATTGAATGCAAAAATAACTACATCAAATAATTATCATCAAACAACATCACACTAATTTACTGTATTAATATCAGCAGAATGTATTAAACCTGGTCCTTCCTTACAGAATATTTTTAAAACCTTATCTCAAGCACTTCATCATTCCATATTAACATAAGAGACGTAAATGTTTAACACATGTTAATAATAGATACCATTACAATAACTGTAATGAAAATGGCAATGATGATAACTATATATACACAATAATTCAAAGCCACGCTAAATGTATTGGGTAGAGTGTTATGAAATGTAATGTCATGTAATGTTTTAAACGGTATATAACTGTCTTAATGATGCTGGATCCCAGGAAGAGTAGCTGCTGCCTTGGGGATCCTTAATAAAATACAAATACAAAACCAAAGGTTTTTACACAGTTGTAAAACAGAAACACGTAAATGATTCTGTGTTGAACAAAAGGTCCACGTTATGGAAATAACGCTTGCTACTTACACATAAGGAATTACCTCAGTCTGTGTCCCAAATGGCATCCCATTCCCTTTAACGTGTGCTACTCTCGGACCCCTGGTCAAAAGTAGTGCACTATGTAGTGAATAGGGTGCCATTTGGGAAACACCTCACTGTGAAAAACGGCTCCACGCTGAACAAGCTACACCACAGTTCAAGCAAGTCTGCTTTTTAACTCTTACAACAACAGGGAATTTTCACTTCACCTCCGTTCTGTAATCTGTATTACATTACCTCATCACAAGATCAGATATCTTACAAAAAAATGTTTTTGTTCCATTTCAGTTCGGCAATAGTACTCTAATTGGTCAAAGTCAAGACATTAGTCGGACAGAAATGTAAGGAACCACTGGGAACAGCGTAGGCTGGTGCTCCACTGTGCCTTTAGACGATACAGTATAATGAACAACTTTCAAAGGACATGAACACACACAAAAGGTCAGAACTAGGTGTCTATCCCCGAAACCACAGCTCTCAGCACCCCCACCTCCTTTTTGGAGTGCTTTGAACCTGGTGGGCTCAAAAGTGACTGGGAACATTTTTGTCTTCTTACTTCGCCACTCAGATGTTTTCCACTGAAGTGCTTTAAAAAAAATCTCAATGCCTCACAGAAGCTACTGAATCTGACTAAGCCCCGCTGTATATTTTCTATAGCAACTTGGCTCAAGGTAAAAAGTCTAAAGAACAAGAAGAGAACAAACACCACTCGAACTACCACCACAGAAACCCAATCCACAAAACAACTCTGCTTTTGTGACAAAACATCAGTTGGCAACAAGGGGCAAGGCGATCAACACCGCAAAGACATCCTCAAAAGACAAGGACACTGTGAAATGAAAGGCAAGGAGGTACTCCTTCCCTCCGTTGTCCTGTTCCTCCTGAATCATGTTGATTTCCATAAGAAAGATGGCATATTCCCGAGTGGTGAGCATCCCCAAGCATGGAGAAGCAAGGGAGATTAAAGGCATAAGGCGAGGGTGCACCTAGAGGTCCCGCCACCATTCTCGTTGGAGTTGCAACTCTGAAACAATTACCTCCTGGGCTCAATTAAAACAGCACCACAGTGGGCCTGGCGGCAGGCGTACTTACAGTGGGACAACTATGTGCGTCTCTACCTTTCAAAGGTACTCAAGGGCCAGAAAGGGGAGTGCTATCCTGCCTTTGAGGGATACGCATGGGCAAGTGCGCGCACACACACACATGCAACGCAGGCATGTGCAAGAACATACAGACATGAAAACACACACTGGGTCTGACTACATCTTAAGGAAACCAACTCACACAGAACGGGAGAGAGAGAGAGCCCGAGACTGATATGACTTTGCTTTTGTCATTCAAGTGCACTGGCTGAGAAGGAACCTGCGAGTCAGCATTTCTTTGGACGGTGTGTCCCGTACATACGACAAATAAAAACGTGAAACTATACACTTAAAACACACACATCCTAGAGTGATCTCTTGTGCTAGCCAGCTGTGATCCTATGGTGTGTATTGTTCTGAAAGGCAGACTGCTGGGCACACAGTAGACGACCCTAGAGGTCTTAACCTTCTGTGTTGGCCCCCCTGTCACATTCCACCATCCTCAAGCGGTGATTCCTCTATAAAGGCCCATTCAGTTGACTGTAAGGGAACCTGCTGTAGGCCAAGATCAGTTCATACAGTCCTTTCATTGGGGACTGAAAGGCACTGGGCGCCGTTTGGATTGGTTGGATTCGATGTTATAGATGTCAGGTGTTGTTGGGAAATAGCTGAGTGTTTGTTTATTTGAGTGGATGTTTTTTCAGACATATTGTTTCTCTCTTTGTTTTGGAAGTGATTCAGGTATTTTTCCCAGGTACTTACATGGTGGATTTAGAGGGAATGGGTTAGAATTAGCTTGGCCAACTAGTGTGTGTGTGTGTGTGTGTGTGTGTGTGTGTGTGTGTGTGTGTGTGTGTGTGTGTGTGTGTGTGTGTGTGTGTGTGTGTGTGTGTGTGTGTGTGTGTGTGTGTGTGTGTGTGTGTGTGTGTGTGTGTGTGTGTGTAGACTTTTGTGGATTTTTTGTTGTTGCTTTTCCTACCACCTACAACAAGTCTTATTTCTAGTGATTAACTGTAATGTAATAATTCACCAACATTACCACATGAACAAATCAAGTAAATACATGTTTTTGGACAAAGTGAAAAGGATGTAACTTGATCAACATTTAAGTAAGTGAGGTTTTAATTGTCAGAACTGTCATTCCCCAGTACAGTAGTTCAACTGATGCGAGTTGAATTCCCATGTGTGGCTTTCCTATTGAAGGGCAAAAACAACAGCATTTGGAGTAATTTACCTGGAGTAGGTCTAAGCCCTAGGGACTTCCAAAGGTGAACTCCTACTTAGCTACCATCATTAAAACTCCAAATCACTTAATACTCAGATAAACAGCTCGAGCTATTAGGTTGGGTAATACAGCACTTCGGAAGAGCACGCATGAATAAGCAACGATCCAAATCATAGAGGATAAATGGAATGAATTCAAATACCCTTTGGAAAGATCACCATGAAAAAGGTGTTATGTCAGACAGAAACACATGGAGTAGGTCTGGAAAACCAAACGCGGGTTCAAGTATTAACACAAAATCAGTTGATGAAGGGTTTAAAATGATTAAAAAGAGGACAATAATTGCAACCTTTTTCAATGATAAAAAATGACTGAGCCATTAACCTGCAGCGAAGCAATCTCCTCTATCGTTAATCCTGCTGGTGTTCTAGCGGTGTGTGTGTAACTGTGCCTAAATGCGTGCACAAGTGTGTGTGTGTGCATGTGCATACGTTTATTTGTGTGTTTGTGTGTTAACAGGAGTCCTGATGGAGACATCTATTGTAACCCCCTTTTCCAACAATAGGGCATCCTCTGGGTATTAATAGCATATTAATCCAAAAATATCGGACTGTATACCTAGCCTTCCAAAAAGACCACAGACCTCAATCTATGGAAACAACCAGCAGTGCTGTATCCTTTTAGCTACAGAGTGGCTAGATTTCCCTTGACAAAATTTAAAGCAGCTCCGACTTGTCACTTTATTATCTCTTCAACGGAATGATTTATTGTTTGTGGAGCGAAGGAGAAAGGAAAGAGAGATTACATTTCCAGCCACAGCGCAGAGTCTTTCTCTAACTCCCTCTGTCCAGGAAAAAGGCTCCCGACAAACAATAATGTCAGCTGTAATTGATCAGAGGTCGGCGCCCGGGCCTCGGGTAAAAGCTCCACTATTTAAGCGACAATCAGCGCTATCTGGGGCCGAGCGGCCTCCTCAGACACCAGGGCCAATGAAGCTGTCTAACTCTGCTATTTACCTCTTTTAACTGGAAACGGGGATGAGATGTACTGTAGGAGACAGCAAGGGCTAGAGAGGATCTCTCCTGGCCCCTCTATCTCTCTCTCTCTCTCATTGGTGAAGTAGGAACGTGTGAACGTCTGTGGAATGCGTAATTGGTTGCATGCCGCAGCCAAAGCTGAGGGATCCGTACGCTAGCTAATTAAATGGCTTGTTTCAAGCCTATCTGTCTTAGTTTTAGCAAGGGGCTCAGGGCTTCGGAACAATGGATTGGTAAATGCTGTTGTCAAACTTAAGCTCATTCGCATGTGGTCAGACCCTTTGATTTGGATTGAGAAAGACACAGCGTTGATTTGTACTGTGTTGTTAAGTCTCTTTTTGCATTCATGGTACAGAGACGTGTTTCTCTTCTGATCTGTCGAATTCTATAAATGGCACCATTTTAATCAAACTGCTAGAATTACTTCCTGTGTATAAATATACCGTACTCACAGACTCCAAAACAATCTAGGCTATTCTACTAATTAATCTAATAAAAAAAGACAGACAGACAGACAGACAGACAGACAGACAGACAGACAGACAGACAGACCGTGTGTCATTGAGGGGTACTTTTAAGCCGTTTGTGTGTACACACTTAATGTTGAAAGTAAATACACCATCTAGGCTTTGTTAAAGATTGTGTGTGCTATACCTTTATAAAAAAAATGTAACCTTTATTTAACTAGGCATGTCATTTAAGAACAAATTCTTATTTACAATGCCGTCCTACCAAAAGGCCTCCTGCAGGGACAGTGCTGGGATAAAAAATGAACAATAAATATAAATATATAGGACATAATTTAAAACCTTATCAACACAACATAACAACAACATGGTAGCAACACAACATGGCAGCAGCACAACATGGTAGCACCTCAGAGACACCAATACTCCTTAGACGGCCCACAAGAACAGAATGGTCTACCGTATCAAAACCTTTGGCCAAGTCAATACAAATAGCAGCACAACATTGCTTAGAATCAAGGGCAATGGTGACATCAGTGAGGACCTTTAAGGTTGAAGTGACACATCCGTAAACTGAGCGGAAACCAGATTGCATACCAGAGAGAATACTATAGACATTAAGAAAGCCAGTCAGTTGATTATTGACATGTTTTTCCCACACTTTTGATAAACAGGACAAAATAGAAAAAGGCCTTTAGTTTAGTTTATTAAATTATGCACCGTGGCTGCCTTCCAAGCAATGGGAACCTCCCCAGACAGGAGAGACAGGTTGAAAAGGTCAGAGATTGGCTTGGCGATGATAGGGGCAGCAACTTTAAAGAAGAAAGGGTCTAAACCATCTAACCTAGATGGTTTTTTGTGTGTTTAAGGAGCTCCTTTAGCACCTCGGACTCA
This sequence comes from Oncorhynchus masou masou, assembly GCF_036934945.1. Taxonomy (NCBI): domain Eukaryota; kingdom Metazoa; phylum Chordata; class Actinopteri; order Salmoniformes; family Salmonidae; genus Oncorhynchus; species Oncorhynchus masou. Next base: position 2,010,579 of record NC_088221.1, on the reverse strand, counting down.
GTGACCGCCTGCAGGGAGAAACTTTGTAGCGGGGCAGGGCCTCTCGTGTGTACGACCTTCCGTTCTCTCACATATACACTCGGTTACACACATGACGGTGGGAAGCTACTTGCACAAACAAAGAGGTGTAAACATGTAAACGTACATGTGCAGACACACACTGAGACAATTATGTGTAAATGTCTCCGAACAGTACAGTACAGCACGCACACACTCACAGGCACACACACAGTGACACACACCAATTCCATAGCAAATGGCTACATTAGCAGCTAATTCACATCAACAAACAGAACTGTGGGTTTGTTTACCATGTCGTCATTACAGAGATACAGACACACTTTCAAATGCTTCACGTGGCAATACTTGCCAACTTACGTCACGTAATGTCATGTCATTTAATGTTAGAGAACGTAATGATAAGAAAACATGTTTGGTTTGATGAGGTAGCATAATGACTTGCCTCCCCCTTGACCGGTAAGTACACGTACGCACACACACATCCAGTTTAGCATGTGGTAGGAATTACCCAGGAGACAGACCATTTTGTTTCTCTTGTAAGTGTATAAAAATGCTTCGGCCAGCCGCCTACTTCAGATGACTGAGACTGGGATCCAATCAACTGCAGAGAGCGCTTTTCCACTGATATATCGCTTTCAGAAGTGTGTTTGAAATAAAGTGTCAACTCCCTCCATCTGGGATAATCAAATCAAATCATTCACATGTGATTGATTGATTCAATCCACATCACACTACTTACAAATCAAATGTATTTTAAAAGTCCTTCATACATCAGTGGATGTCACAAAGTCCTCCTACAAAACCCAGCCTAAAACCCCCAAGAGAAAACAATGCAGGTGTAGAAGCAGCTGTAAGTAAAACTATAATTCTGCTTAGATCCTTCTGTCATGTAATATATATATATATATATATGCAGTATCTATCTGTGATTTGATGATCATTCCATTTGTCAGGAACAAAAACATGATGATATGTATTTCATAAGGTCTCACTCTTTCTCACAAGATACTTCCACAAATTCTAATTTTCCAATTGAAACATGTGTTTGAAAATAACAAGCCACACTAAATGTTGACCCTAAAGTACCAATGGCAGCATCCATGTAATGCAGTAGACAACTTGAGGGATAGAGATTCTATAGACCAGGGTCATGTTCATTGGGCACCCAACGATTGAAAACCGACTGAAACCGACTACCTGAACTTGTCCAGTAAGACAGGTTGATTTTCACTTTCTGTTGCATGCACACATACAAATACAGACACTCACACACCAACACATGTGTGCATGCACACATACAAATACAGACACTCACACACCAACACATGCGTGCATGCACACATACAAATACAGACACACACACAGCAACACATGCGTGCACACACACAGACACAAACATAGGCACACCCACACACAACCCATTACTGTAGCTGTTACTACTGAGAGTGGAATATATCCCCGGCCAATCAACAGAGCTCTCCTCTCGATGACAGCAACAACCCAACCCAAGCAGATAGAGAGATAAAGTCCATGTGATACTTAGCAAAAGGCCTCTCTCTCCCTGTTTTAAAAAGATTGCTTTCAGTCAATTGGCGAGCCGTTTGACTCATGCTTCCCAAATGGAAGATATTGATGAACGCTATCAATCACGCCCCTCTCCGCCGTCATATTACCTTCATTACAAATGGCACCCTATTCCCTATGTAGTGAACTACTTTTGACCAGTGTCCATCGGTTTCATAGGGAATAGGGTGCCATTTGGGGATTGGTTTGATTGTGCTGGTCTCCAGATCATCTATTTAAATTATAAAATTAGCTTCACTCGCTCGGGCCTGTTCTCTCCATCCATAACCATTGGTCCTTCAGAGAAAACGTGGACAATCTGTCATAATGCTAACGATTTCAATGCATTGGATGATGTGATGTCACTTATGTGAATATCGCAAAAACAATTAGGTGAAGTGTGTATTATTTTTATTCATATTTGTATTAAATTAATTGATATCTGAATCGGAGTGATGTGTAAACAGTAATGTTAAAATTAGCTTAAACTTAAATCCATTTGTCTATAGGTTTTTAGAAACGTGTCAACAGTAAAAACCTGCTTTCTCTCGACATATTTGTTAAAGGAATTTAAACACACAATTGAATAGAAATGCCTGTTTGTTCACAGTGTGAAGGTTGAATTGAATAGAAATGCCTGTTTGTTCACAGTATGAAGGTTGAATTGAATAGAAATGCATGTTTGTTCACAGTGTGAAGGTTGAATTGAATAGAAATGCCTGCTTGTTCACAGTGTGAAGCTTGAATTGAATAGAAATGCCTGTTTGTTCACAGTGTGAAGGTTGAATTGAATAGAAATGCCTGTTTGTTCATAGTGTGAAGGATGAATTGAATAGAAATGCCTGATTGTTCACAGTGTGAAGATTGAATTGAATAGAAATGCCTGTTTGTTCACAGTGTGAAGGCTGAATTGAATAGAAATGCATGTTTGTTCACAGTGTGAAGGTTGAATTGAATAGAAATGCCTGTTAGTTCACAGTGTGAAGGTTGAATTGAATAGAAATGCCTGATTGTTCACAGTGTGAAGGTTGAATTGAATAGAAATGCCTGTTTGTTCACAGTGTGAAGGTTGAATTGAATAGAAATGCCTGTTTGTTCACAGTGTGAAGGTTGAATTGAATAGAAATGCCTGTTTGTTCACAGTGTGAAGGTTGAATTGAATAGAAATGCTTGTTTGTTCACAGTGTGAAGGCTGAATTGAATAGAAATGCATGTTTGTTCACAGTTTGAAGGTTGAATTGAATAGAAATGCCTGTTTGTTCACAGTGTGAAGGTTGAATTGAATAGAAATGCCTGATTGTTCACAGTGTGAAGGTTGAATTGAATAGAAATGCCTGTTTGTTCACAGTGTGAAGGTTGAATTGAATAGAAATGCCTGTTTGTTCACAGTGTGAAGGTTGAATTGAAGAGAAATGCCTGTTTGTTCACAGTGTGAAGGTTGAATTGAATAGAAATGCCTGTTAGTTCACAGTGTGAAGGTTGAATTGAATAGAAATGCCTGATTGTTCACAGTGTGAAGGTTGAATTGAATAGAAATGCCTGTTTGTTCACAGTGTGAAGGTTGAATTGAATAGAAATGCCTGATTGTTCACAGTGTGAAGGTTGAATTGAATAGAAATGCCTGTTTGTTCACAGTGTGAAGGTTGAATTGAATAGAAATGCCTGTTTGTTCACAGTGTGAAGGTTGAATTGAATAGAAATGCCTGTTTGTTCACAGTGTGAAGGTTGAATTGAATAGAAATGCTTGTTTGTTCACAGTGTGAAGGCTGAATTGAATAGAAATGCATGTTTGTTCACAGTTTGAAGGTTGAATTGAATAGAAATGCCTGTTTGTTCACAGTGTGAAGGTTGAATTGAATAGAAATGCCTGATTGTTCACAGTGTGAAGGTTGAATTGAATAGAAATGCCTGTTTGTTCACAGTGTGAAGGTTGAATTGAATAGAAATGCCTGTTTGTTCACAGTGTGAAGGTTGAATTGAAGTGAAATGCCTGTTTGTTCACAGTGTGAAGGTTGAATTGAATAGAAATGCCTGTTTGTTCACAGTGTGAAGGTTGAATTGAATAGAAATGCCTGATTGTTCACAGTGTGAAGGTTGAATTGAATAGAAATGCCTGTTTGTTCACAGTGTGAAGGTTGAATTGAATAGAAATGCCTGTTTGTTCACAGTGTGAAGGTTGAATTGAAGAGAAATGCCTGTTTGTTCACAGTGTGAAGGTTGAATTGAATAGAAATGCCTGTTTGTTCACAGTGTGAAGGTTGAATTGAATAGAAATGCCTGTTTGTTCACAGTGTGAAGGTTGAATTGAATAGAAATGCCTGTTTGTTCACAGTGTGAAGGACATCCAGTAATTGTGAAATGCTCTGTCTGAAATTCTTTTTATCTTACTTCCTCTATGTGAGTGTGTATGTGTGGCTATACGTGTGGTGATGTCTGGTTGGAACAAATGTGTGATGTACCATAGTTCAATACCCCCTACAGTGTGTCCGCTGCATCACATTTGACAAATAGAAAGTATTTAAATCCAGGGGGGATATATTCTATAATTGAGCACTGAGCATGCATGCAACATGCATACCTTTATGATTCCAACAAGCCCAGCCACAATGATATCATCCTATATGATAAAAATACAGTGTTGGATAGTCATGATTATTGTCCATATTCCAACACTACCATGACATCATAATTATTCTGATACATCCATTTATTATGCAACATAAACATGATCAATCCACTCTGTCACGTTAATCACAGCAAGACGATAATAAACTAGATGGTAACTTTACAAGTAACATTGTGGGGCTTGCATTAGCTCTTTAAAATGGTTTTTGAGGCAGTGGATGAAGTTTAAAACGTGTTACTTTACTATTTAAAACAAAGTGGTGACACATAGTCAATGTTAAATGAAGAAAAATAATTGGTCTGAATACTTTGATAGACTACTACAGTACCAGACAAATGTTTAGACACACCTTCTAATTGCAGGGTTTTTCTTTATGTTGACTATTTTCTACATTGTAGAATAATAGCAAAGACATCAAAACTATGAAATAACACATATGGAATCATGTAGTAACCAGGAAAGTGTTAAATAAATCAAAAAATATTCTTCAAAATAGCCAACCTTTGCCTTGATGACAGCTTTGCACACTCTTGCCATTCTTTCAACCTTGTAAAAAGTATATTTGTGGTATTTCTTTCCTTCTTAATGCGTTTCAGCCAATCAGTTGTGTTGTGACAAGGTAGGGGTGGTATACAGAGGATAGCCCTATTTGGTAAAAGACTAAGTCCTTATTATGGCAAGAACAGCTCAAATAAGCAATGATAAATGACAGTCCATCATTACTTTAAGACAATGGTGCCCCCCCTTGGGTTGTGCCGTGGCAGAGATCTTTGTGGGCTATACTCGGCCGTGTCTCAGGATGGTAAGTTGCTGGTTGAAGATATCCCTCTAGTGGTGTGGGGGCTGTGCTTTGGCAAAGTGGGTGGGGTTATATCCTTCCTGTTTGGCCCTGTCCGGGGGTATCATCGGATGGGGCCACAGTGTCTCCTGACCCCTCCTGTCTCAGCCTCCAGTATTTATGCTGTAGTAGTTTATGTGTTGGGGGGCTAGGGTCAGTTTGTTATATCTGGAGTACTTTTCCTGTCTTATCCGGTGTCCTGTGTGAATTTCAGCATGCTCTCCCTAATTCTCTCTTTCTCTCTTTCTTTCTCGGAGGACCTGAGCCTTAGGACCATGCCTCAGGACTACCTGGCATGATGACTCCTTGCTGTCCCCAGTCCACCTGGCCGTGCTGCTGCTCCAGTTTCAACTGTTCTGCCTGCGGCTATGGAATCCTGACCTGTTCACCGGACGTGCTACCTGTCCCAGACCTATTATTTGACCATGCTGGTCATTTATGAACATTTGAACATCTTGGCCACGTTCTGTTATAATCTCCACCCGGCACAGCCAGAAGAGGACTGGCCACCCCTCATAGCCTGGTTCCTCTCTAGGTTTCTTCCTAGGTTTTGGCCTTTCTAGGGAGTTTTTCCTAGCCACCGTAATTCTACACCTGCATTGCTTGCTGTTTGGGGTTTTAGGCTGGGTTTCTGTACAGCACTTTGAGATATCAGCTGATGCACGAAGGGCTATATAAATACATTTGATTTGATATGATGTAGGTCAGTAAAATCCGGAAGATTTCAGGAACTTTCTTCAAGTGCAGTTGCAAAAACCATCAAGCGCTATGATGAAACTGGCTCTCATGAGGACCGCCACAGGAAAGGAAGACCCTGGGTTACCTCTGCTGCAGTGGATATGGTAATTTGAGTCAACTGCACCTCAGATTGTAGCACAAATAAATGCTTCACAGACTTCAAGTCACAGACAAATCTCAACATCAACTGTACACAGATGAGACTGCGTGAATCAGGCCTTCATGGTCGAGTTGCTGCAAAGAAACCACTACTAAAGGACACCAATAAGAAGAAGAGACTTGCTTGGGCCAAGAAACACAAGCAATGGTCATTAGACCGGTGGGAATCTGTCCTTTGGTCTGATGAGTCCAAATTGAAGATTTTTGGTTCCAACCGCTGTGTCTTCGTCAGACGCAGAGTAGGGGAATGGATTCTGCAAGTGTGGTTCCCACCATGAAGCATGGAGGAGGAGGTGTGATGGTGTGGGGGTGCTTTGCTGGTGCCACTGTCTGTGATTTATTTAGAATTCAAGGCACACTTAACCAGCATGGCTACCACAGCATTCTGCAGTGATATGCCATCCCATCTGGTTTGTGCTTAGTGGGACTATCATTTGTTTTTCAACAGGAAAATGACCCAACACACCTCCAGGCTGTGTACCGTCTATTTTACCAAGAAGGAGATTGATGGCGTGCTAGATCAGATGACCTAGCCTCCACAATCCCCCGACCTCAACCAAATTAGGATGATTTGGGATGAATTGGAACGCAGAGAGAAGGAAAAGCAGCCAAATGCTCAGCATATGTGGGAACTCCTTCAAGACTGTTGGAAAAGCATTGAAGGTGCAGCTGGTAGAGAGAACGCCAAGAGTGTGCAAAGCTGTCATCAAGACAAAGGGTGGCTACTTTGAATAATCTAAAATGTTTGTTTAACACTTTTTTGGTTACTACATGATTCCATACATGTTATTGCATAGTTGTGATGTCTTCACTATTATTCTACAATGTAGAAACTAGTCATAATAAATAAAAACCCTGGAATGAGTAGGGGTGTCCAAACTTTTGATTGGTACGATATATCATAGAGGTTTATTCAATCACAATGGTCCTGATCACTCTGCAAGTTTTAACTTTTGAATGACGTCTTAAACACTGAAAGAGAAGTAGCATTCCAAATGACAAGAAGAAGAAGAAGAAATATGACAAAGATTTAAAGTGGGGACAACTAATGACACTTGCACTCTCCTGCATCTTAGTTGCTTTGTTTGTTGTGAAACAACCCTATCAACATGATCAACATTCAAATGTCACAGCCACATGCATGCATATTCAATACAATATTCCACAATATTTCACACTACTCAAAACCCTGCAAAGGCCTATTGTCAGTGAAAGGTTGGAATGTCATCTATTACACAGTATTACATTGACACCAAGTGACACTGTCTTTTCAAATTGCCTTGATCTCTCCCAAAGGTCAGCCCCTATTCCTGCTAAATGCAACCTGACAGTGGATGATACAAAGGGGACAGCCCGACACATGAATCACCCGCTGCATCAAAGCCCTCCAAATTAATCACTCCAATTAATGAAGAATGAAGCCCTAATGTTGATGAGGGCTGACAAGTCGACTAGTCAGTTGTTTTCATTTAGCCTCTCCCCTATTGTGGTGAGGTAACCACAAGAGACAGTTGTATAAATATTTGCATGACATGAGGTTTCTGTAGTGTCCCACACGTTCTTTCTCTGTCTCCATCTCTTCCTCTCTCTCAGCATTAATAATAATGCCACACCACCACTGCCACACAAGATATGATAGAACTTGATGTGGATCATTATGGGAATTATGATTAATCAATTATCCTTGTTTTTCTAATCTATTTCTGCATTTGTCTGCATTTGTTTGTATTGAACATCAGCCCTCCACACAGTTTCCCAACCACGCATATTCACAGTTTAACGCAGATGCTTAACAGCCAAACGCAAGAGGAATTAGAATGAGGACATTTGACTTCATTAAAAGACAAAAAAAGATTATCAAGTTTATCTTTTGAAATGTCTATTAAAAATGTGTGTGACGCTTTCTGCTTTATCTGTTACCTGACTCCCCTGGGCCTGAGTCACTAATAAATAGATGGGGAGGACTCAAGCCCAGGAGAGAGGGAGGGAGGGGGAGGGAGGGAGGGAGGGAGGGAGGGAGGGAGGGAGGGAGGGAGGGAGGGAGGGAGGGAGGGAGACCAATCCTGCTCTATAGCTCTGTTCAGTCGACAGTATATGCAGACAGACATATTCTATAGGCTGAACAGAGCTGTACAGCTGGATTGGTCTCTCTCTCTCTCTCTCTCTCTCTCTCTCTCTCTCTCTCTCTCTCTCTCTCTCTCTTTCTGTTGATCTTTTGGGGCGGTATGCAAATTGAAGTGGGTCTAGAGTTTCTGGGATAATGGTGTTGATGTGAGCCATGACCAGCCTTTCAAAGCACTTAATGGTTACAGACGTGAGTGCTACGGGTCGGTAGTCATTTAGGCAGGTTACCTTGGTGTTCTTGGGTACAGGCACTATGGTGTTCTGCTTGAAACATTTGGTATTACAGACTCGGGCAGGGAGAGGTTGAAATGTCAGTGAAGACACTTGGCAGTTGGTCTGCACATGCTCTGAGTTCACGTTATGGCCTGTTTAAAAGTATATTGTTCTAAGATACCAATGCTAAACTAAGCTAACCTTCTACAGTACTGCTTACCAGGCTAACATCCTAGGCCAGCAGTACAAACCAAGCTAACACCCTAGGCCAACATTGCTAACCAGGCTAACATCCTAGGCCAGCAGTACAAACCAAGCTAACGTCCCAGGTCTCCTGTGCTAACCAGGCTACAGTCCTAAGATATCAATGGTAAACAGTAGTCCAACAGTGCTAATCAAGCTAACATCCTAGGCAAGCAGTACTAAACTAACTTTATTTATCAACTCAGGCACAATTAAGAAAGTCAGTTTACAAGTATTAACTAAGCTAACATCCTAGGCTATCCAAGCTATCACAGCCAACATCCTAGGCTACCCGTGCTATCTCAGCTAACATCCTAGGCTACACGTGCTATCACAGCTAACATCCTAGGCTACACGTGCTATCACAGCTAACATCCTGGGCTACACGTGCTATCACAGCTAACATCTTAGGCTACACGTGCTATCACAGCTAACATCCTAGGCTACACGTGCTATCACAGCTAACATCCTAGGCTACACGTGCTATCACAGCCAACATCCTAGGCTACACGTGCTATCACAGCCAACATCCTAGGCAACACGTGCTATCACAGCTAACATCCTAGGCTACACGTGCTATCACAGCTAACATCCTAGGCTACACGTGCTATCACAGCTAACATCCTAGGCTACACGTGCTATCACAGCTAACATCCTAGGCTACACGTGCTATCACAGCCAACATTAGGCTACACGTGCTATCACAGCTAACATCCTAGGCTACACGTGCTATCACAGCTAACATCCTAGGCTACACGTGCTATCACAGCTAACATCCTAGGCTACACGTGCTATCACAGCTAACATCCTAGGCTACACGTGCTATCACAGCTAACATCTTAGGCCACCAGTGCCAACCCGGCTAATGTGGCTAATAAAGCCAGGCACTAGCTGCTAGCTAGATGTGTCCTTCCACCCTGAGAGCTTTATTATTAGAAAGGACATAAACAGACTAATTAAATCGCAGCAGTGGAGCCGGGCTGACGGCTGACGCAGAGAGCGTGACCAAACAGATCCCTATCAAAGAGCAGGAGGCACTGCACACTGCATACAGATGGACCTATTTCATTTACATTATGTATTATTATGTTATAATCAACATTTATTTATCCAGGTTTCTCTCAATGAGATCTATGCTTTTGATATCATATCTATGATTATTTGCTTGGATTATTATGTGTGATTTAATGCACAGTATTGTCTACTAGACTTGACAACTCACATTCGTCCTGTAATATATGAATTGTAATGCCAATGGTTTTATCATTGTTCCTCTGTAGTACTTGTATGGACACAGAGAAAGACAAACAACAGAGTACATGCTACAACAATGAACACATATTCTAACTCAATGACATGTGACCTAGTCTGGGTTTACCAGAGAAACCCACCTTTGCATTAATCTCAGATAATAAAGGCTAACTGGTGTTCTCTACTGCTAGAAACACAAACACACACCCACACAGTTAACAGGGGCATTTGGAGCTCGCTAAAATGAATACATCCTGAATAATTGATGAAGTATTTTAAAATAATTGTCATCTACCTGCCAACAACTGATAAGGCAAAACCCACTGATGAGGATAAAACATGGTTTGAACAAGTCAATAATGGCAAGAGCAACCGGAGCAAGCTTAATCAATGAGGCCACTGCGTTTCCAAACAAGGACCTGAATTATAATGCTGATTCTCTCTCTCTCAATTCAATTTGCATGAAGTAACAATGTACATATTGCCAAAGCTTACTTTGGATATTTACAATAAGAAAAGAATAAGAATCAAAAATTGTCAACGGGACAACAGTAACAACAATAACCAAGGGTCAAATTAACCATACATTGAACTATAACAATAAGCATACAGTAGAGTACATGTGCAGGTTGATTGGTCTGTCAGACACTGTCCCTCATCTTATGGCAGGCAGCAATGTAGTGCGCTGACAACCCACAGCTCTCTCTGTCCTCCCCCAACAGAACAGGTAGCCTGTCTTCAAGAGAGAGGTCTTTGAAACCTTGAATAAAGGTTTCAAATTTGGGAAAATTACACTCTCTAATTGTTTTATATTTTTGTCAGGAAATGCATCTCCGTCTCAGGTTCTGCTGTTGTGCAGTAGTTGCACAGCCTTTCCTCTACAGGGAGCCAGGTTTTCCTGTGTCTACCCTTCTCAATGGCAAGGCTGTGCTCACTGAGCCTGTACTTTGTCAAGGTTTTTCTAAGGTTTTGATCAGTAACCATGGTCAAATATTTAGCCACAGTGTACTGTCGATTTAGGGCCAGGTAGCACTGCATTTTGCTTTGTGCTTGTGCTTGTGTTTCTCAATAAGCAATGTAGTTTTGTTTTGATTGTGTTGTAATTTGTTTTATTCTGATAGATTGGATGTTCTGGTCCTAAAGCTTCAGTGTGTTCGTAGAACAGGTTTGTGAACTCAGCCCCAGGACCAGCTGGATGAGGGGACTATTTTCTTTGCACAGCTCTTGGCATTGCAGGGCTTGGTAATGATATGAAAGGGGGTCACTGTATTTTAGATGTATCCAAACTATTTATTACTAGAGGATATTGGCCTCATTCTCTCTCGTGATGTCATTGTTATTGATTCCTTCCTCTAAGGGGGGTGGGGTGATGGGAAGTTTCTCTCCTCCTCCCGCTCTCCTTCCCCATTTGAAATTTGGCAAGCCGTTACCAGCAGCTTAACCAAAAAGGATTAAGTCCCATAGCCAACTAAGAACACAGATAATGCTCAGTAATTGCTAAAAAATGAAGATGAATGGGACAGCCAGATAAGGGCCAATTAGTTGCTTGCCGCATACAGCTGTGGTCTTCTCCTCACGGAGCCCTCTCAGGGGCCCCGGCCCACACGCACACACACACACACAGGCACAAACACAGGGCCCCCCCATCTTCTCAAACACAGACGGGTCATTACGAAATTCACTGGACGACCCCAGGAAGAGAGTACAATGTCTCCTCATCATCTCTCCCACCACCGGGGCCCCTATTTATGTAAGATCTTCTCTTATGGCATCATGCTCTCTAAGCATCTTTGTCCCAAAAATATGTGAGCTGTTAGTTATAAAAGTGGCCATGAGCCAACATATGCATATATTTATTGCTGTGGTCTACCGCCCCTCCGACACTTTGGTGGAGGCTGTTGGTATTATTTCTGATTGTATAAAAGCCTTTCTGGTATCTGAACTGGTTGTGTGAGGAGATCTAAATCTTGATTGGCTTACACATGCCTCAGATCAGCTTAAGATGATCTGTTTTCAACTTGACTCAGCTGATTAAAAAACACTCAGATGAACGTAAAAAAAACTAGCAAACTCCTCATTAATTAACTTTATCCTGACTAACTGTCCCCATAAACATTTTGTTAGTGGTGTTTTTGCAAATTATATCAGCGATCACTGTCCTATTGCTTGCATTATAGATACCATATTGAAAAACTCCGATAATAATAATAATTCTCGCCCCAGGCATTCAATCATGATCTATATTAATCAGAGAATTTTATCTCAGCTGGTTCCCAAATTTAAAGAAATGGTGGTCATACTGGTCTTGGTCAGTCAGTCTTCCTCCCACATACAGCCTCCATTTGACTGTTCCTCCCACATACAGCCTCCAGTTGGCTGTTCTTCCCACATACAGCCTCCAGTTGACTGTTCTTCCCACATACATCCTCCAGTTGACTGTTCCTCCCACATACAGCCTCCATTTGACTGTTCTTCCCACATACAGCCTCCAGCTGACTGTTCCTCCCACATACAGCCTCCATTTGACTGTTCTTCCCACATACAGCCTCCAGCTGACTGTTCCTCCCACATACAGCATCCAGTTGACTGTTCTTCCCACATACAGCCTCCAGCTGACTGTTCCTCCCCCATACAGCCTCCAGTTGACTGTTCCTCCCACATACAGCCTCCAGATGACTGTTCATCCCACATACAGCCTCCAGTTGACTGTTCTTCCCACATACAGCATCCAGTTGACTGTTCTTCCCACATACAGCCTCCAGCTGACTGTTCCTCCCCCATACAGCCTCCAGTTGACTGTTCTTCCCACATACAGCATCCTGTTGACTGTTCTTCCCACATACAGCCTCCAGCTGACTGTTCCTCCCCCATACAGCATCCAGTTGACTGTTCTTCCCACATACAGCCTCCAGCTGACTGTTCCTCCCCCATACAGCCTCCAGTTGACTGTTCCTCCCACATACAGCCTCCAGATGACTGTTCTTCCCACATACAGCCTCCAGTTGACTGTTCTTCCCACATACAGCCTCCGGTTGACTGTTCCTCCCACATACAGCCTCCAGCTGACTGTTCCTCCCCCATACAGCCTCCAGTTGACTGTTCCTCCCACATACAGCCTCCAGATGACTGTTCTTCCCACATACAGCCTCCAGATGACTGTTCTTCCTAAACACAGCCTCCAGTTGACTGTTCCTCCCCCATACAGCCTCCAGTTGACTGTTCCTCCCACATACAGCCTCCAGATGACTGTTCTTCCCACATACAGCCTCCAGATGACTGTTCTTCCTACATATAGCCTCCAGTTGACTGTTAATCCCACATACAGCCTCCAGATGACTGTTATTCCTACACACAGCCTCCAGTTGACTGTTAATCCCACATACAGCCTCCAGTTGACTGTTCTTCCTACATACAGCCTCCAATTGACTGTTCCTCCTACATACAACCTCCAGTTGACTGTTCTTCCCACATACAGCCTCCAGTTGACTGTTCTTCCCACATACAGCCTCCAATTGACTGTTCTTCCCACACAGCCTCCAGTTGACTGTTCTTCCCACACACAGCCTCCAGTTGACTGTTAATCCCACATACAGTCTCCAGTTGACTGTTCCTTCCTACACACAGCCTCCAGTTGACTGTTCCTTCCACATACAGCCTCCAGTTGACTGTTAATCCCACATACATCCTCTAGTTGACTGTTCCTCCCACATACAGCCTCCAGTTGACTGTTCCTCCCACATACAGCCTCCAGTTGACTGTTCTTCCTACACACAGCCTCCAGTTGACTGTTCCTCCCACATACAGCCTCCGGTTGACTGTTCCTCCCACATACAGCCTCCAGTTGACTGTTCTTCCCACATACAGCCTCCAGTTGACTGTTCCTCCCACATACAGCCTCCAGTTGCCTCGATGGATGATCAGTCAACCTCACGTGACTTGGGAAATAGTATTCAGGGTTTTTTTTTTTTTGATTCAAAGAAACAGAAGTTCTTGCTGCCTTATTGGGGGGCGGCAGGGTAGCCTAGTGGTTAGAGCATTGGACTAGTAACCGAAAGGTTGCAAGTTCAAATCCCCGAGCTGACAAGGTACAAAATCCGTCATTCTGCCCCTGAACAGGCAGTTAACCCACTGTTCCTAGGCCGTCATTGAAAATAAGAATTTGTTCTTAACTGACTTGCCTAGTAAAATAAAGGTGAATTAATTAAATTATTAGCTATCACCAAGAAGGTGTCAATATTCATCCCGGATGACTATGGACGTGCCCAAATAGACCTCCGTAAGGCGATTAAAATAGCAAAATGTTAGTATAGAGATAAAGTGGAGTGGCAATTCAATGGCTCAGACACAGTATACATGTGGCCGGGACTCCAACAATCATGGATTATAAAGCAAAAGCCAGCTACATCGAGGACACTGACACCACGCTTCCGGACAAGCTAAACACCTTCTTCACACATTATGAGTTAAACATCACTGAGCATCTCACAAGGTCTTCGTGGCTAACGTAAGTGAGATATTTAAATATGTTAACCCTCGCAAGGTTGCCGGCCCAGAAGGCAACCCAAGCAACGTCTTGAGAGCATGCGCGTACCAGCTGGCTAGAGGGTTTACGGACATATTCAATCTCTCACTATCCCAGTCTGTTGTCTCCACTTGCTTCAAGATGTCCTGTATCTAGGAAAGTGAATGCAACTGAACTAAATGAATATCACCCCATAGCATTCACTTCTCTAATCATGAAGTGCTTTGAGAGGCTAGTTAAGGACTATATCACCTCCATCTTACCTGACACCCGAGACCCACTACAGTTTTTATACCTCTCCAATAGATACACGGATGACACAATCGCAATTGCACTGCACACTACCCTATCCCACCTGTACAAGAGGAATACTTATGTAAGAATGGTGTTCATCAAATACAGCTCGGCTTTCAACACCATAGTGCCCTCCAAGCTCATCACTAAGCTCAGGGCCCTGGGTCTAACATCGGGTGGTGTAGGTGTCCTGGAGGGCAGGTAGTTTGCCCCCGGTGATGCGTTGTGCAGACCTCACTACCCTCTGGAGAGCCTTACGGATGAGGGCGGAGCAGTTGCCGTACCAGGCGGTGATACAGCCCGCCAGGATGCTCTCGATTGTGCATCTGTAGAAGTTTGTGAGTGCTTTTGGTGATAAGCCAAATTTCTTCAGCCTCCTTAGGTTGAAGAAGCGCTGCTGCGCCTTCTTCACGATGCTGTCTGTGTGAGTGGACCAATTCAGTTTGTCTGTGATGTGTATGCCGAGGAACTTAAAACTTGCTACTCTCTCCACTACTGTTCCATCGATGTGGATAGGGGGGTGTTCCCTCTGCTGTTTCCTGAAGTCCACAATCATCTCCTTAGTTTTGTTGACGTTATTTTCCTGACACCACACTCCGAGGGCCCTCACCTCCTCCCTGTAGGCTGTCTCGTCGTTGTTGGTAATCAAGCCTACCACTGTTGTGTCGTCCGCAAACTTGATGATTGAGTTGGAGGCGGCGTGGCCACGTAGTCGTGGGTGAACAGGGAGTACAGGAGAGGGCTCAGAACGCACCCTTGTGGGGCCCCAGTGTTGAGGATCAGCGGGGTGGAGATGTTGTTGCCTACCCTCACCACCTGGGGGCGGCCCGTCAGGAAGTCCAGTACCCAGTTGCACAGGGCGGGGTCGAGACCCAGGGTCTCGAGCTTGGAGGGTACTATGGTGTTGAATGCCGAGCTGTAGTCGATGAACAGCATTCTCACATAGGTATTCCTCTTGTCCAGATGGGTTAGGGCAGTGTGCAGTGTGGTTGAGATTGCATCGTCTGTGGACCTATTTGGGCGGTAAGCAAATTGGAGTGGGTCTAGGGTGTCAGGTAGGGTGGAGGTGATATGGTCCTTGACTAGTCTCTCAAAGCACTTCATGATGACGGAAGTGAGTGCTACGGGGCGGTAGTCATTTAGCTCAGTTACCTTAGCTTTCTTGGGAACAGGAACAATGGTGCCCTCTTGAAGCATGTGGGAACAGCAGACTGACATAGGGATTGATTGAATATTTCCATAAACACACCAGCCAGCTGGTCTGAGCATGCTCTGAGGGCGCGGCTGGGGATGCTGTCTGGGCCTGCAGCCTTGCGAGGGTTAACACGTTTAAATGTTTTACTCACCTCGGCTGCAGTGAAGGAGAGACCGCATGTTTCCGTTGCAGGCCGTGTCCATGGCACTGTATTGTCCTCAAAGCGGGCAAAAAAGTTATTTAGTCTGCCTGGGAGCAAGACATCCTGGTCCGTGACTGGGCTGGATTTCTTCCTGTAGTTTGTGATTGACTGTAGACCCTGCCACATGCCTCTTGTGTCTGAGCCGTTGAATTGAGATTCTACTTTGTCTCTGTACTGACGCTTAGCTTGTTTGATAGCCTTGCGGAGGGAATAGCTGCACTGTTTGTACTCGGTCATGTTACCAGACACCTTGCCCTGATTAAAAGCAGTGGTTCGCACTTTCAGTTTCACGCGAATGCTGCCATCAATCCACGGTTTCTGGTTAGGGAATGTTTTAATCGTTGCTATGGGAACGACATCTTCAACGCACGTTCTAATGAACTCGCACACCGAATCAGCGTATTCGTCAATGTTGTTATCTGACGCAATACGAAACATGTCCCAGTCCACGTGATGGAAGCAGTCTTGGAGTGTGGAGTCAGCTTGGTCGGACCAGCGTTGGACAGACCTCAGCGTGGGAGCATCTTGTTTTAGTTTTTGTCTGTAGGCAGGTATCAGCAAAATGGAGTCGTGGTCAGCTTTTCCGAAAGGGGGGCGGGGCAGGGCCTTATATGCATCGCGGAAGTTAGAGTAACAATCGATATGCTGATAAAATTTAGGGAGTCTTGTTTTCAGATTAGCCTTGTTAAAATCCCCAGCAACAATGAATGCAGCCTCCGGATAAATGGTTTCCAGTTTGCAAAGAGTTAAATAAAGTTCGTGTCTGTGTCTGCTTGGGGGGGGTGATATATACGGCTGTGATTATAATCGAAGAGAATTCTCTTGGTAGATAATGCGGTCTACATTTGATTGTGAGGAATTCTAAATCAGGTGAACAGAAGGATTTGAGTTCCTGTATGTTTCTTTCATCGCACCATGTCTCGTTAGTCATAAGGCATACGCCCCCACCCCTCTTCTTACCAGAAAGGTGTTTGTTTCTGTCGGCGCGATGCGTGGAGAAACCCGTTGGCTGCACCGCTTCGGATAGCGTCTCTCCAGTGAGCCATGTTTCCGTGAAGCACAGAACGTTACAGTCTCTGATGTCCCTCTGGAATGCTACCCTTGCTCGGATTTCATCAACCTTGTTGTCAAGAGACTGGACATTGGCAAGAAGAATGCTAGGAAGTGGGGCACGATGTGCCCGTCTCCGGAGTCTGACCAGAAGACCGCCTCGTTTCCCTCTTTTTCGGAGTCGTTTTTTTTGGGTCGCTGCATGTGATCCATTCCGTTGTCCTGTTTGTAAGGCAGAACATAGGATCCGCGTCGCAAAAAACATATTCTTGGTCGTACTGATGGTGAGTTGACGCTGATCTTATATACAGTAGTTCTTCTCGACTGTATGTAATGAAACCTAAGATGACCTGGGGTACTAATGTCAGAAATAACACGTAAAAAAACAAAAAACTGCATAGTTTCCTAGGAATGCGAAGCGAGGTGGCCATCTCTGTCGGCGCCGGAAGGTAGCTTATTCTAATAGTTCTGCTATTGTATATTGCATTCCTTGTATATCTTGAGTAAATTCATCCAGTGAAGATACATATACAGTTGAAGTTGGAAGTTTACGTACACTTAAGTGGGAGTCATTAAAACTTGTTATTCAACCACTCCACAAATTTATTGTTAACAAACTATAGTCTTGGCAAGTCAGTTAGGACATCTACGTTGTGCATGCCACAAGTAATTTTTCCAACAATTGTTTACAAATAGATTATTTCACTTACAATTCACTATCACAATTCCAGTGGGTCAGAAGTTTACATACACTAAGTTGACTGTGGCTTTAAACAGCTTGGAAAATTCCAGAAAAGTATGCAATGGCTTTAGAAGCTTCTGATTGGCTAATTGACATCATTTGAGACAATTGGAGGTGTACCTGTGGATGTATGTCAAGGCCTACCTTCAAACTCAGTGCCTCTTTGCTTGACATCATGGGAAAATCAAAAGAAATCAGCCAAGACCTCAAAAAAAAATTGTAGACCTCCACACGTCTGGTTCATCCTTGGGAGAAATTTCCAAACACCTGAAGGTACCACGTTCATCTGTACAAACAATAGTACGCAAGTAGAAACACCATGGGACCATGCAGCTGTCATACCGCTCAGGAAGGAGACGCGTTCTGTCTCATAGAGATGAACCTACTTTGGTGCGAAAAGTGTAAATCAATCTCAGAACAACAGCAAAGGACCTTGTGAAGATGCTGGAGGAAACAAGTACAAAAGTATCTATATCAAAAGTAAAACGAGTTCTACGTCGACATAACCTGAAAGGTTGCTCAGCAAGGAAGAAACCACTGCTCCAAAACCGCCATAAAAAAAACAGACTACGGTTTGCAACTGTACATGGGGACAAAGATTGTACTTCTTGGAGAAATGTCCTGGTTGGAGGAAATGTCTATGGTTGGAGGAAAAAGGGGGAGGCTTGCAAGCCGAAGAACACCATCACACAACCGTGAAGCACGGGGTGGCAGCATCATGTTGTGGGGGTGCTTTGCTGCAGGAGGGACTGGTGCACTTCACAATATAGATGGCATCATGAGGCAGGCAAACTATGTGGATATGTTGAAGCAACATCTCAAGACATCAGTCAGAAAGTTATAGCTTTTTTGCAAATGGGTCTTCCAAATGGACAATGACCCCAAGCATAATCTTATAGAAAATGTGTGGGCAGACCTGAAAATAGCATGTGCGAGCAAGTAGGCCTACAAAGCTGACTCAGTTACACCAGCTCTGTCAGGAGGAATGGGCCAAAATGCACCCTACCTATTGTGGGAAGCTTGTGGAAGGCTACCCAAAATGTTTGACCCAAGGCAATGCTACCAAATACTAATTGAGTGTATGTAAACTTCTGACCCACTGGGAATGTGATGAAAGAAATAAAAGCTGAAATAAATCTTTCACTCAAATATTATTTTGACATTCTTAAAATAAAGTGGTGATCCTAAATAACCTTAAAACAGGGAATTCTTACTTGGATTAAATGTCAGGAATTGTGAAAAACTGAGTTTAAATGTACTTGGCTAAGGTGTATGTAAACCTTCGACTTCAACTGTAGATTGCATTTGGATCACTGTTACAGTGCTAATTAGGCTGTTACTGGATTCGTTCTGACATTTCTTGATTTATTGTTGTTCTTTCTGTTTTCTTGTTTTTTAAATGTATTATTTGTGTACCTGTTTGACATTTTACTGCATTTTTAGGAGTTAGTAACGTAAGCATTTTGCTGCAACTTCTATAACATCTGCTAAACTGTGTACACAACAAATACATTGTGACTTGATTTAGCAGGCTGTTTATCCAACTGAAAGGCCTAGTGCCCCACATGCTCTACCTGGGTCTGTGATCTGTAATTGTGTCATTTCCTGAGAGCCACAAGAACAATCCACATTGTACACATCGAGAGGGCCTCTGAACCCCCTTTGAAACCAACACACACCACCTCATTCGAAAGACTGCCAGAGAGAATCAAAGAGAGTGAGAGACAAACTGTTTGTCTAATCAGAGAACAAGCTCTCTCTCTCTCTCTGATGTGGGGGAGAGAAACTTTAGCCTGTTCCATTGACGTCAACACAAAGACGCAAAGCAATCCTACTCCACCAACAGAACAAGGTGTCCTTCACTCCCTGTCTCAGCCTCTGTCTCTACCTCTGGCTTTGTCTACCTCCTTCTCTACCTCTGTAAATTATTCTGCTTCTGCTTCTGTTTTTAGCTCTGTCTCTGTCTCTCTGGTTCGACCTCTGCCCGTGTCTGCCTCTGTGTCTGCCTCTGTCTTTGTCCCTCCCTTTGTTTCTGTCCCTAACTCGGCTTCTAATGCTACCTCTGTATCTGTCTCTGCATTTATCTCTCTGTCTCTGCTTTGCCTCTGACTTGTATGCCGGCATCTGCCTCTCTGTCTCTGCCACTCTCTGCTTTTGTCTGAAACTATTAGTAGTAGTATTACGTATTTCAATAGTTACAATGTCATTATCACTATCAACCCTTCTGAATTTATATGAACTCTCTCTCTCTAAAAGTGAGCATTAATTCACTTCCTCATCAGCACTGCCCTGCAGTGTAAGCATCAGCTTGAGCAGTATCATCAACAAGGGCCTGAGTGCTGAGAGTGGAGCAGATTATATTGCAAACATGAGCAAAATGTTTATGCTCTTCATGGCATGTGTCAAATGAGTTGTTGTAATTAAAATCTAATCAAAATGTATTAGTCACCTACAACAGGTAGAGCATGGACCTTACAGTGAAATGCTAATTAAGAGCCACTAACCAACAATCCAGTTTTAAAAAATACAAATAAGAATAAGAAATATTAAAGAACAGCAGTAAAATAACAATAGCAAGACAATATACAGGTGGGGGGGGTACCAGTACAGAGTCAATGTGTGGCGGGGCACCGGTTAGTTGAGGCAATATGTACATGTACTGTAGGTAGAGTTTAAAGTGACTAGGCATAGATGATAACAACAGAGAGTAGCAGTGGTGTAAAGGAGGGGGGCAATGCAAATAGTCTGGGTAGCCATTTGATGAGATGTTCAGGAGTCTTATGGCTTGAGGGTAGAGGCTGTTTAGAATACTCTTGGACCTAGACTTGGCGCTCCGGTACTGCTTGCCGTGTGGTAGCAGAGAGAAGTGACTAGGGTGGCTGGAGTCTTTGACCATTTTTAGGGCCTTCCTCTGACACAGCCTGGTATAGAGGTCCTGGATGGCAGGAAGCTTGGCCCCAGTGATGTACTGGGCCGTCCGCACTACCCTCTGCAGGGCCTTGTGGTCGGCGGCCGAGCAGTTGCCATATACCAGGTAGTGAAGCAACCAGTCAGGTAACTCTCGATGGTGTAGCTGTAGAACCTTTTGAGGATCTGAGGACCAATGCCAAATCTTTTCAGTCTCCTTCAGGGCGAAAAGGTTTTATCGTACCCTCTTCACGACTGTCTTGGTGTCCTTGGACCATGTTAGGTCGTTGGTGATGTGGACATCAAGGAACTTGAAGCTTTCAACCTGCTTCACCACAGCCTCATCGATGAGAATGGGGTCGTGCTCGGTCATATTTATCCTGTAGTCCACAATCATCTCCTTTGTCTTGATCACATTGAGGGAGAGGTTGTTTTCCTGGCACCACACGGCCAGGTCTCTGGCCTCCTCCCCATAGGTTGTATCGTCGTTGTTGGTGATCAGGCCAACCACTGTTGTATCATCGGCAAACTTAATGATGGTGTTGGAGTCGTGCCTGGCCATGCAGTCATGAGTGAACAGGGAGTACATGAGGGGACTGAGCACACACCCCTGAGGGGCCCCTTTGTTGAGGATCAGCGTGGCAGATGTGTTGAAACCTACCCTTACCACCTGGGGGTGGCCCGTCAGGAAGTCCAGGATCCAGTTGCAGAAGTAGATTAGTCCAAGGGTCCATTGCTTAATGATGAGCTTTGAGGGCACTATGGTGTTGAACGCTGAGCTGTTGTCAATTTATTTTTATATTTGTTTTACCTTTATTTAACTAGCAACTCAGTTAAGAACACATTCTTATTTTCAATGATGACCTTGGAACAGTGGATTAACTGCCTTGTTCTGGGGTAGACTGACATATTTTTACCTTGTCAGCTCTGCGATTTGATTTTGGAACCTTTCGGTTACTCGTTCAACGCTATAATCACTTGGCTACCTGTCACCCCAATGAAAAGCATTCTCACATAGGTATTCCTATTGTCCAGGTGGGAAAGGGCAGTGTGGAGTGCAATATAGATAGCATAATCTGTGGATCTTTTAGGGAGGTATGCAAATTGGAGAGGGTCTAGGGTTTCTAGGATAATGGTGTTGAGGGTGTTGATGTGAGCCATGACAGCCTTTCAACGCATTTCATGGCTACAGACGTGAGTGCTACGGGTTGGTAGTCGGACAGGGAGAGGTTGAAAAGGTCAGTAAAGACACATGCCAGTTGGTCAGCACATGCTCGGAGTACACATCATGGTAATCCGTCTGGCCCTGTGACCTTGTGAATGTTGACCTGTTTAAAGGTCTTATTCACATCGTCAGCGGAGAGCGTGATCACAGTCTTCCGGAACAGCTTGTGCTCTCATGCATGTTTCAGTGTTATTTGCCTCGAAGCAAGCATAGAAGTAGTTTAGCTTGCCTGGTAGGCTCGTGTCACTGGGCAGCTCTCTTTGTAGTCCGTAATGGTTTGCAAGTCCTGCATATCAGACGAGCGTCAGAGCCGGTGAAGTACGATTCGATCTTTGTCCTGTACTGACGCCTTGCCTTTTTTTGATGGTTCTTTGGTGGACATAGAGGGATTTCTCAGCTTCCAGGTTAGTGTCCCGCTCTTTGAAAGCAGCAGCTCTATCCTTTAGCTCAGTGCGGATGTTGCCTGTAATCCATGACTTCTGGTTGGGTTATGTGCGTACGGTCAATGTGGGGACGACATCATCGATGCACTTATCGATGAAGCCAGTGACTTTTATTTATTCATTTCACCTTTATTTAACCAGGTCGGCTAGTTGAGAACAAGTTCTACAACTGCGACCTGGCCAAGATAAAGCATAGCAGTGTGAACAGACAATAACACAGAGTTACACATGGAGTAAACAATAAACAAGTCAATAACACAGTAGAAACATTTTTTTAATTAAAAAAGGAGTCCATATACATTATGTGCAAAAGGCATGAGGAGGTAGGCAAATAATTACAATTTTAGCAGATTAACACTGGAGTGATAAATGATCAGATGGTCATGTGCAGGTAGAGACACTAGTGTGCAAAAGAGCAGAAAAGTAAATAAATAAAAACAGTATGGGCATGAGGTAGGTAAATTGGGTGGGCTATTTACCGATGGACTATGTACAGCTGCAGCGATCGGTTAGCTGCTCAGATAGCAGATGTTTAAAGTGGGTGAGGGAGATAAAAGTCTCCAACTTCAACGATTTTTGCAATATGTTCCAGTCACAGGCAGCAGAGAACTGGAACGAAAGGCGGCCAAATGAGGTTTGGCTTTAGGGGTGATCAGTGAGATACACCTGCTGGAGTGCGTTCTACGGGTGGGTGGTGCCATCGTGACCAGTGAACTGAGATAAGGCGGAGCTTTACCTAGCATGGACTTGTAGATGACCTGGAGCCAGTGGGTCTGGCGATGAATATGTAGCGAGGGCCAGCCGACTAGAACATACAGGTCGGGGGGTGGGTGGTATAAGGTGCTTTAGTAACAAAGCGGATGGCACTGTGATAAACTGCATCCAGTTTGCTGAATAGAGTATTGGAAGCCATTTTGTAGATGACATCGCCGAAGTCGAGGATCGGTAGGATAGTCAGTTTTACTAGGGTAAGTTTGGCGGCGTGACTGATGTGGTGTACTCCTCAATGCCATCCGAAGAATCCCGTAGCATATTCCAGTCTGTGCTAGCAAAACAGTCCTGTAGCTTAGCATCTGCTTCATCTGACCACTTTTTTATTGATCTAGTCATTGGTGCTTCCTGCTTTGGTTTTTGCTTGTAAGCAGGTATCTGGAGGATATGATTATGGTCAGATTTGCCAAATTTGAGGGTGAGGAAGAGCTTTGTATGTGTCTCTGTGTGTGGAGTATAGGTGGCCCAGAGTTTTTTCCCCTTCTGGTTGCACATTTAACATGCTGACAGAAATTTGGTAAAATTGATTTAAGTTTCCCTGTATTAAAGTTCTCGGCCACTACAAGCTCCACCTCTGGGTGGGCCTTTTCCTGTTTGCTTATGGCAGAATACAGCTCATTCAGTGCAGTCTTGGTGCCAGCATCTGTCTGTGGTGGTATTTAGACAGCTATGAAAAATACAGATGAAAACTCTCTAGGTATATAGTGTGGTCCACAGCTTATCATGAGATCCTCTACCTCAGGTGAGCAAAACCTCGAGACTTCCTTAGATATTGTGCACCAGCCTTTATTTATAAAAATACATAGATAGCCGCCCCTTGTCTTACCAGATGCCGCTGTACTATCCTGCCGATACAGCTGATAACCAGCCAGCTGTTATGTTGATAATGTGGTCATTTCGCCACGACTCCGTGAAGCAAGAGATACAACAGTTTTGAATGTCCCGTTGGTAGTTTAATCTTCCGCAGTACGTCATCAATTTTATTTTCCAAAGATTATTTTCGGTCATAAGGACGGTAACAGCAACATTATGTACAAAATATGTTAAAAAAATAACTAAAAAAAAGGCAAAGAAACAAACAAAAAAACACAATTGGTTAAGAATACGGAAAACGTCAGCTTTGTTCTCTGGCGCCATATTAATGCTACAGTGGAATAGGTTACTTTATTGTTTTAACGCAATACGTTTCCATTCAGTAAAAGAGATCCCTTCACAAACATGACTACTTAATGCAATACGTTTCCTTTCAGTAAAAGGGATCCCTTCACAAACATGACTACTTAATGCAATGCGTTTCCTTTCAGTAAAAGAGATCCCTTCACAAACATGACTACTTAATGCAATACGTTTCCTTTCAGTAAAAGAGATCCCTTCACAGACATGACTACTTAATGCAATACGTTTCCTTTCAGTAAAAGGGATCCCTTCACAAACATGACTACTTAATGCAATACGTTTCCTTTCAGTAAAAGAGATCCCTTCACAGACATGACGACTTAATGCAATACGTTTCCTTTCAGTAAAATAGATCCCTTCACAAACATGACTACTTAAGGCAATACGTTTCCTTTCAGTAAAAGAGATCCCTTCACAAACATGACTACTTAATGCAATACGTTTCCTTTCAGTAAAAGAGATCCCTTCACAAACATGACTACTTAATGCAATACGTTTCCTTTCAGTAAAAGAGATCCCTTCACAGACATGACTACTTAATGCAATACGTTTCCTTTCAGTAAAAGAGATCCCTTCACAAACATGACTACTTAACGCAATACGTTTCCTTTCAGTAAAAGAGATCCCTTCACAAACATGACACTTAAGGCAATACGTTTCCTTTCAGTAAAAGAGATCCTTCACAGACATGACTACTTAATGCAATACGTTTCCATTCAGTAAAAGAGATCCCTTCACAGACATGACTACTTAATGCAATACGTTTCCTTTCAGTAAAAGAGATCCCTTCACAGACATGACTACTTAATGCAATACGTTTCCTTTCAGTAAAAGAGATCCCTTCACAAACATGACTACTTAACGCAATACGTCTCCTTTCAGTAAAAGAGATCCCTTCACAAACATGACTACTTAAGGCAATAAGTTTCCTTTCAGTAAAATAGATCCCTTCACAAACATGACTACTTAAGGCAATACGTTTCCTTTCAGTAAAAGAGATCCTTCACAAACATGACTACTTAATGCAATACGTTTCCTTTCAGTAAAAGAGATCCCTTCACAAACATGACTACTTAATGCAATACGTTTCCTTTCAGTAAAAGAGATCCCTTGACAAGTTCATTTAACCAAGTAAGTATCTGAGGAGAAATTCCATTTGATAATAGCTGACCCTTCCTGGTCTATTCAAACAACTACCAATTTAAACATAGATGGAATGTTGCTTTCCCTTTTTAAACATGCTCTCTCTCCACAGTCCATCTGAACAGACTATACTAAACTACTGTAGTCCATACCATTAAAGGAATGTTGCTTTCCTTTTTTAAACATGCTCTCTCTCCACAGTCCATCTGAACAGGCTATACTATACTACTGTAGGCCATAACATTAAAGGAATGTTGTTCCTTTCATAAATGTTGGTTAAATATGAATTTCTCTCTCTGTGGCGCATCTAAAGAGACTTTACTAGGGCCATATATATCCTGCTGATTATCTAGATTAATGGTTCTCAAACTCTGTCCTTAGGGACCCCCAGACGTTTCACAATGATGTTGTAGCCCTCAACTAGCTCACCTGATTCACATAATGAGTTGACCAGTTGAATTGAGTGTACTAGCTGTGGAATAGATCAAACACCAGGAATGGCTGGGGGTCCCCTAGGAGAGGATTGAGAACCACTGATTAAGATGACTTCGGCTGGACACCCTGTCACACAAGACTGGCCGAAATAAATAAGACATTTCTGCAACACCCAGTAATCAATATCAGGATGGCTTCAGTACCAAACATCATTTTTCTCAGCAAGCCATTGCTTTAACGAATCAAAGCATTCGTTCAAGTCATAAATCTGAGAGCGAATTAAATCCGGGGAGAGTAAGCGAGAGGGGGAAGAAGGAGAGAAAGATAGAGAGGGAGACGGGTATAGAAAGAGAGAAATATATATAGAGAGAGAGAATGTCTGTCTCCCTGCCTAGCCCCTAATGATTTATTTTCTACATTTCCGCGAGCGAGAGATCTGTCCATACACAGTGACAGGTCACCTTCAAATGCCAGTGGCAGACTGTTCATCACCATGCACACAAGCATCTCATCGCTGTGAGTAAATATTAAAGGAAAATAATCCAATTGATTGTGGATGGGGCCGAGAGGCGTCCCCGCCATATATTTCACTCAGGGAGCTAATGCCGTGGCCCGCGTATCCACACCAACACACACATATGCATGCGGATCCACACTCATGCATACACACACACACACACACACACACACAGACATGTACACGCGCACACACACCACTGCTCCCTTCAACAGAATGATGATTCTTCAAGGAGTGCGATCTTATGTGTGGCTGGCAGGCCATGTGCTCAAGGTTTCAATTTATACTGTAAAAAAATAAAACAGTTTCTTATTAACTCCATTGTCATTCTTATTAGCTCTTATTCACATTTGTCTTGATTTTGGTAACCGCGTGGCCTTGTTTTCTCATATTGTCTATTCTCTTGGATTGATGACCTCAGAGCTCATGCATTGTGCTTCTCAAAAAGTACGAAAGCAGATCAGCAATCCTTTAAGTAGACCACAACAAATATTTAGGATACTCAATAAGTGACAACAAACACACAAATATATAAAGACAACTTTATCCCATTTCAACGACATGAAAGCAGATCTAATGAAATGGAACAGTCTTCCCATAAGTCTTACAGGTAGAATAAACCTCTTCAGAACAGCATGGCTCCCAATGTTTTTACATGTATTCTGGGTAATACCAATTACTCCACCAACGACATACTTTAAATAACTATACTCTGTCACCATAACAGACATTTGACATCTTCCTAAGTCTGAGGGTGGTTTTAACCTTCCGGACCTGGAATTGCAAAAACTCGCAACCCAAGGCTTTTACCTATGACATGTAGTTAAATGCACTAAAGGGGAACAATGGTTACATACTGAAGATGCTCATCCCCAGAATCTTTTTACGTGTCTATTTTCAAAGGATAAAGCAAAGAATATGAATAACTTCATAGTTAAAAACAATATAACAATAAGGAAGAAAATGAAACGGACTCCACAAGAACCAATATCACTCCCTAAAAACACAACCTTATGGAACGATCCTTGGATAGCTTTTCACCATTCACTGATAAATTGGTCCAGATGGAAAACTAAAGGCATAGAAACGGTAAATCATTTGGGAAAGGGAAATACATGTATTTCCATGGCAGAACGAATACGTCATTTTGGACCAATGTAGATGGAGGGAAAGTTGGAGCATAACTAGCGAAATTACAGTTAATTAAAAGTTATGCTTAACCCATTATAAGCTAACGTATAGAATGCATTATAACAGGAGACACAATTCACACATTCTACAGCTCAACGGCAGAGTCATGTCATAATTGTAAAACAAATACTGACTCAATAATCCACGCTATAAAGTCTGGAAGTCGTGGGCGGAGCTAGAACGTTGGGTGTCAGAAGTATTATAATGTAAACTTATTTTAAATCCATCATTCTGCATATTTCAAGACATGACATAGGAGTGACATAGTGAGTTACCCAGTGGACTGGACAATTCTCTTCTCATCACTCATCTTGAAAACATGTATACTAAAAAACTGGAAATCAATCAGCCATTATTAACACATTGGAAAATATGATTTCAATATTGAAACTGCGTGGGCTACGGAGAGAAACAAAATGGTGAAGTTTCAGGCCATGTAGTGGAAAGTGACGTGGGCACTGGAGATGGGGGGGTGTGGGCTAGTGAGTCTGGGCAGGTGTGATGTAATTGATGTTTGTATGATGTTGTCATTTGTATGTGTATGTTTTGTATTGTTTAAAAAATATCAAATAAAACCGTACAACATTTTTTTTAAAGAATTGTGCTTCTTTGTTCATACTGCTTAGTACTTCTGTCGAAATGTATTCATGAATCGAGACACTTAGCAAGAGTAAGTGAATCGAAAACACTATTTAGCGAATCAAAGCTTTAGGGATTACATGGATCCTATAATTTGTAATGGGCTCATAATAATTCAACACTATATTATCATTTTCCGCAGTACACTAAGTGGCTCGGTGGCAATATTAGCTAAATCTGTCTGTATTTCTGGGCTAATAATTAATTGAAATGGCACATATTGAAAAAGCAATGATTAAATTAAAGAAATTAGAGACTGAGTTAATGGCTAATAGCTTTGGGATACAGTGTTTATGGATTAAATGTAGTATTTAACAATCTCAATGTTGTTTTTATATTGGATTTTACAGTGCAGTAGAGACAGAATGTACCATTGCATTACAAAGACTTAGACAATGTGTTTAGCTCTATATTCAAATGCACAACAATTGTACAAATAAATAAAAGGAAAACAAACATAGTTTGTAGCTGTTTCAACTGGACCTGCATTCTCTGAACTACCTACATTGGGCTCCACACTTGCAAGAATAGTTATGTTGGGTCTCCAGAACCTTGGCTTGACAGCTACTGTACGGGTGCATTGATTCTTGGAGTGGCGAATGTACAGCATTGTTTCAACACGAGCTGTATGTAGCTGAGATCTACAAACTCTGATCCTCGCCTTGCTTATGCGTGTGTGTGTCTCTGTGTCTGTGTGGTGTGTGTGTGTGTGTGTGTGTGTGTGTGTGTGTGTGTGTGTGTGTGTGTGTGTGTGTGTGTGTGTGTGTGTGTGTGTGTGTGTGTGTGTGTGTGTGTGTGTGTGTGTGTGTGTGTGTGTGTGTGTGTGTGTGTGTGTGTGTGTGTGTGTGTGTCTGCATATATATTCATACCTGCATTGATATCTGGATGCATGTCTTTGTGTGAGTGTGTGTGTGTGTGTGTGTGTGTCTCTGTCTGTGTGTGTGTAGGTGTGTCTCTGTTTGTGCCGTGTGTGTGTGTGTGTGTGTGTGTGTGTGTGTGTGTGTGTGTGTGTGTGTGTGTGTGTGTGTGTGTGTGTGTGTGTGTGTGTGTGTGTGTGTGTGTGTGTGTGTGTGTGTGTGTGTGTGTGCTTGTGTGTCTGTGTCTGTGCGTCTGCATATGTATTCATACCTGCATTGATATCTGGATGCATGTCTTTGTGTGAGTGTTCATGTGCGCTTGCATCTGTGTGTATGAAGGTCACACTGACTGACTTACCCACGCTGGAGCTGAGATCTCCGTTCTCGCCATCGGCCCCATGCTGGTTGGCGTTGCTGTGGTAGCTGCTCATCACCTCCAGCTTGATCTTCTTCACCTTCATGGCCTCGGCGATGGCTGCGTTGGCAGCTGCCGCCGCCGCTGCTGTCAGCCCTGGACACCCCGCACCAGAGAGAACAGGACACAGTTAGATACACACTTAGAATGCTATACTTCGTTGGTCTAGAACAAGGGGCGGCGGCATCTTTTTTAAAGGATTTTAAAAAGGTTTTATATTAAACATTGTGTGAATGATCTTAGAAATTATTCACACATAATGAACAACAAGCATTTACAAATATACATTTATTACGGAACTTTATCATAAAGTGTTGGGGCAATTTGCTGTGTACAAATGATTATAATCATGTTCAAGGCCCCGACCATCCACTCGGACCATGGCTGAATCTAGTTGTCTATTCCTGGTCTAGAGGTTAGAGCATCTTCCTACAGCACATATACACCTGTGTACCCCAGTCCCACTGCCATGTTGTCACACACTTCGTGTTACTCTTCTGTCTGTATCCTACAGTATCATGAAATATGTACGCATCAAAATAAATGTGTCGTCGGAACGTCAAAGAGATAAGATAACCATTCATGCATACATACAGCATATTACATACTGAATATGTACAGTATATAAATCAAGAATACAACTATACATACACTACATTTCAAAAGTTTGGGGTCAATTAGAAATGTCCTTGTTTTTGAAAGAAAAACACATTTTTTTGTCCATTAAAAAAACATCAAATTGATCAGAAATACAGTGTAGACATTGTTAATGTTGTAAATGACTATTGTAGCTGAAACCCTCAAATGCTGATGCTTCAGATACTCAACTAGTTTAAAGAAGGCCAGTTTTATTGCTTCTTTAATCAGTATGACCATTTTCAGCTGTGCTAGCATAATTGCAAAAGGGTTTTCTAATGATCAATTAGCATTTTAAAATGATAAACTTGGATTAGCTAACACAACATGCCATTGGAACACAGGAGTGATTGCTGATAATGGGCCTCTGTACGCTTATGTAGATATTCCATTAAAAATCTGCCGTTTCCAGCTACAATAGTCATTTACAACATTAACAATGTCTACACTGTATTTCTGATCAATTTGATGTTTTTTTAGTGGGCAAAAAATGTGCTTTTCTTTCAAACACAAGGACATTTCTAAGTGACCACAAACTTTTGAACAGTAGTGTATATACATTTAATTACAAACTTATTATATACTGTATTAAAAATTAAATACTTGAACAGAAAACATGTTGGCGTAGCATGGATCACAAACATGACAAATATCCCAAAACACAAAATACCAGTCCCATGTTCTATGAGAGGAGCTTTTCATGCTGCTGACAACACCACAACGTTACTATGTAACTCTACACAGCCTGTTCCCCCACTGGCTGGTAAACATGACATCTTATGACATGAAATAGATGTTCATGCTGCTGACAACATCACAACGTTACTATGTAACTCTACACAGCCTGTTCCCCCACTGGCTGGTAAACATGACATCTTATGACATGAAATAGATGTTCATGCTGCTGACAACATCACAACGTTACTATGTAACTCTACACAGCCTGTTCCCCCACTGGCTGGTAAACATGACATCTTATGACATGAAATAGATGTTCATGCTGCTGACAACATCACAACGTTACTATGTAACTCTACACAGCCTGTTCCCCCACTGGCTGGTAAACATGACATCTTATGACATGAAATAGATGTTCATGCTGCTGACAACATCACAACGTTACTATGTAACTCTACACAGCCTGTTCCCCCACTGGCTGGATAACATGACATCTTATGACATGAAATAGATGTTCATGCTGCTGACAACATCACAACGTTACTATGTAACTATACACAGCCTGTTCCCCCACTGGCTGGTAAACATGACATCTTATGACATGAAATAGATGTTCATGCTGCTGACAACATCACAACGTTACTATGTAACTCTACACAGCCTGTTCCCCCACTGGCTGGTAAACATGACATCTTATGACATGAAATAGATGTTCATGCTGCTGACAACATCACAACGTTACTATGTAACTCTACACAGCCTGTTCCCCCACTGGCTGGTAAACATGACATCTTATGACATGAAATAGATGTTCATGCTGCTGACAACATCACAACGTTACTATGTAACTCTACACAGCCTGTTCCCCCACTGGCTGGTAAACATGACATCTTATGACATGAAATAGATGTTCATGCTGCTGACAACATCACAATGTTACTATGTAACTCTACACAGCCTGATCCCCCACTGGCTGGTAAACATGACATCTTATGACATGAAATAGATGTTCATGCTGCTGACAACATCACAACGTTACTATGTAACTCTACACAGCCTGTTCCCCCACTGGCTGGTAAACATGACATCTTATGACATGAAATAGATGTTCATGCTGCTGACAACATCACAACGTTACTATGTAACTCTACACAGCCTGTTCCCCCACTGGCTGGTAAACATGACATCTTATGACATGAAATAGATGTTCATGCTGCTGACAACATCACAACGTTACTATGAAACTCTACACAGCCTGTTCCCCCACTGGCTGGTAAACATGACATCTTATGACATGAAATAGATGTTCATGCTGCTGACAACATCACAACGTTACTATGTAACTCTACACAGCCTGTTCCCCCACTGGCTGGTAAACATGACATCTTATGAACAGTGCTCCGGGCAGCCGAGCGGAAATGGAGGAAAACTCGCCTCCCTGCGGACCTGGCATCCTTTCACTCCCTCCTCTCTACATTTTCCTCCTCTGTCTCTGCTGCTAAAGCCACTTTCTTCCACTCTAAATTCCAAGCATCTGCCTCTAACCCTAGGAAGCTCTTTGCCACCTTCTCCTCCCTCCTGAATCCTCCTCCCCCTCCCCCCCCTCCTCCCTCTCTGCAGATGACTTCGTCAACCATTTTGAAAAGAAGGTCGACGACATCCGATCCTCGTTTGCTAAGTCAAACGACACTGCTGGTTCTGCTCACACTGCCCTACCCTGTGCTCTGACCTCTTTCTCCCTCTCTCTCCAGATGAAATCTCGCTTCTTGTGACGGCCGGCCGCCCAACAACCTGCCCGCTTGACCCTATCCCCTCCTCTCTTCTCCAGACCATTTCCGGAGACCTTCTCCCTTACCTCACCTCGCTCATCAACTCATCCCTGACCGCTGGCTACGTCCCTTCCGTCTTCAAGAGAGCGAGAGTTGCACCCCTTCTGAAAAAACCTACACTCGATCCCTCCGATGTCAACAACTACAGACCAGTATCCCTTCTTTCTTTTCTCTCCAAAACTCTTGAACGTGCCGTCCTTGGCCAGCTCTCCCGCTATCTCTCTCAGAATGACCTTCTTGATCCAAATCAGTCAGGTTTCAAGACTAGTCATTCAACTGAGGCTGCTCTTCTCTGTATCACGGAGGCGCTCAGCACTGCTAAAGCTAACTCTCTCTCCTCTGCTCTCATCCTTCTAGACCTATCGGCTGCCTTCGACACTGTGAACCATCAGATCCTCCTCTCCACCCTCTCCGAGTTGGGCATCTCCGGCGCGGCCCACGCTTGGATTGCGTCCTACCTGACAGGTCGCTCCTACCAGGTGGCGTGGCGAGAATCTGTCTCCTCGCCACGCGCTCTCACCACTGGTGTCCCCCAGGGCTCTGTTCTAGGCCCTCTCCTATTCTCGCTATACACCAAGTCACTTGGCTCTGTCATAACCTCACATGGTCTCTCCTATCATTGCTATGCAGACGACACACAATTAATCTTCTCCTTTCCCCCTTCTGATGACCAGGTGGCGAATCGCATCTCTGCATGTCTGGCAGACATATCAGTGTGGATGACGGATCACCACCTCAAGCTGAACCTCGGCAAGACGGAGCTGCTCTTCCTCCCGGGGAAGGACTGCCCGTTCCATGATCTCGCCATCACGGTTGACAACTCCATTGTTTCCTCCTCCCAGAGCGCTAAGAACCTTGGCGTGATCCTGGACAACACCCTGTCGTTCTCAACTAACATCAAGGCGGTGGCCCGTTCCTGTAGGTTCATGCTCTACAACATCCGCAGAGTACGCCCCTGCCTCACACAGGAAGCGGCGCAGGTCCTAATCCAGGCACTTGTCATCTCCCGTCTGGATTACTGCAACTCGCTGTTGGCTGGGCTCCCTGCCTGTGCCATCAAACCCCTACAACTCATCCAGAACGCCGCAGCCCGTCTGGTGTTCAACCTTCCCAAGTTCTCTCACGTCACCCCGCTCCTCCGCTCTCTCCACTGGCTTCCAGTTGAAGCTCGCATCCGCTACAAGACCATGGTGCTTGCCTACGGAGCTGTGAGGGGAACGGCACCGCAGTACCTCCAGGCTCTGATCAGGCCCTACACCCAAACAAGGGCACTGCGTTCATCCACCTCTGGCCTGCTCGCCTCCCTACCACTGAGGAAGTACAGTTCCCGCTCAGCCCAGTCAAAACTGTTCGCTGCTCTGGCCCCCCAATGGTGGAACAAACTCCCTCATGACGCCAGGACAGCGGAGTCAATCACCACCTTCCGGAGACACCTGAAACCCCACCTCTTCAAGGAATACCTAGGATAGGATAAGTAATCCTTCTCACCCCCCCCCTCCCCCTTAATGATTTAGATGCACTATTGTAAAGTGGCTGTTCCACTGGATGTCAGAAGGTGAATTCACCAATTTGTAAGTCGCTCTGGATAAGAGTGTCTGCTAAATGACTTAAATGTAAATGTAAATCTTATGACATGAAATAGATGTTCATGCTGCTGACAACATCACAACGTTACTATGTAACTCTACACAGCCTGTTCCCCCACTGGCTGGTAAACATGACATCTTATGACATGAAATAGATGTTCATGCTGCTGACAACATCACAACGTTACTATGTAACTCTACACAGCCTGTTCCCCCACTGGCTGGTAAACATGACATCTTATGACATGAAATAGATGTTCATGCTGCTGACAACATCACAACGTTACTATGTAACTCTACACAGCCTGTTCCCCCACTGGCTGGTAAACATGACATCTTATGACATGAAATAGCTTTGCAGCAGGTTAACTTGTAGACGAGATGTTGTTTTGTACATGTGATTGCTATGCACGTGTTGCTGGCTCTCTCTCTCCCAACTAACACTGTATTGACGTCACCGTGTGCTTTGATAGGAACAGATGAATTCAGGAAAACATATATGCAATGGCATGCCATTATTTCTGTTCATGGGCGGGGGGTTGTTGTATGTGCGTGGAAGTGTGTGTTTGTGTGTGTGTGTGGGGGGGGGTATGTGTGTGTACAGTGCCTTCAGAAAGTATTCATATCCCTTATCACTTATTCCACATTTTGTTGTTGTTTTTTGTTTTTTTCACCTTTATTTAACCAGGTGGGCTAGCTGAGAACAAGTTCTCATTTACAACTGCGACCTGGCCAAGATAAAGCCAAGCAGTGTGAACAGACAACAACACAGAGTTACACATGGAGTAAACAATAAACAATAAACAAGTCAATAACAGTAGAAAAAAGTAGTCTATATACAGTGTGTGCAAAAGGCATGAGGAGGTAGGCAATAAATAGGCCATAGGAGCGAATAGTTACAATTTAGCAGATTAACACTGGAGTGATGAATGATCAGATGTTTATGTGCAGGTAGAGATACTGGTGTGCAAAAGAGCAGAAAAGTAAATAAATAAAAACAGTATGGGGATGAGGTAGGTGAATTGGGTTATTTACAGATGGACTATGTACAGCTGCAGCGATTGGTTAGCTGCTCAGATAGCAGATGTTAAAAGTTTGTGAGGGAAATAAAAGTCTCCAACTTCAACGATTTTTGCAATTCGTTTGAGTCACAGGCAGCAGAGAACTGGAAGGAAAGACGGCCAAATGAGGTGTTGGCTTTAGGGATGATCAGTGAGATACACATGCTGGAGCGTGTGCTACGGGTGGGTGTTGCCATCGTGACCAGTGAACTGAGATAAGGCGGAGCTTTACCTAGCATGGACTTGTAGATGACCTGGAGCCAGTGGGTCTGGCGACGAATATGTAGCGAGTGAAGGAGGCTTTGTTGCGAAATAGAAACCGGCTCTAGATTTGATTTTGGATAGGAGATGTTTGATATGAGTCTGGAAGGAGAGTGTACAGTCTAGCCAGTCACCTAGGTACTTATAGATGTCCACATATGCTAGGTCGGAACCATCCAGGGTGGTGATGCTAGTCGGGTGTGTGGGTGCAGGCAGCGAACGGTTGAAAAGCATGCGTTTGGTTTTACTAGCGTTTAAGAGCAGTAGGAGGCCACGGAAGGAGTGTGTTAGAGCTTGAATTGTAAATGGTTTATATTCATACACACAACACGCCATAATGACAAAGTGTATGTTGATTCTGTACAGGCTTCCTTTTTTCACGTTGTCATTTAGGTTAGTATTGTGGAGTAACTACAATGTTGTTGATCCATCCTCATGTTTCTCCTATCAAAGCCATTAAACTGTGTAACTGTTTTCAAGTCACCATTGGCCTCATGGTGAAATCCCTGAGTGGTTTCCTTCCTCTCCGGTAACTGAGTGAGGAAGGACTCCTGTATCTTTGTAGTGACTGGGTGTACTGATGAATAACTTCACCATGCTCAAAGGGATATTCAGTGCCTGCTTTTGTTTTGACCCATCTACCAATAGGTGCCTTTCTTTGTGAGGCATTGGAAAACCTCCATGGTCTTTGTGGTTGAATCTGTGTTTGAAATGCACTACTCGACTAAGGGACCTTACCAGTGGTGTAAAGTACTTAAGTAAAAATACTTAAGTATTACTTAAGGGGCATCTGTACATTACTTTACTATTAATATGATAACTATTATTATAACTTTTACTACATTCCTAAAGAAAATAATGTACTTTTTACTCCTTACATTTTCCCTGACACCCAAAAGTACTCGTTACATTTTGAATGCGGAGCAGAACAGGAAAATTGTCTAATTCACGTACTTATCAAGAGAACAACCCTGGTCATCCCTACTGCACCTGATCTGGTAGACTCACTAAACACTTAGTTTGTGAATTTTGTCTGAGTGTTGAACTGTGCCCCTGGCTATCCGTACATTAAAAAAGCAAGAAAATATTGCTGTCTGGTTTGCTTAACATTAGACATTTAAAATTATTTATACTTTAACTTTTGATACTTAACTATATTTAAAACCAAATATTTTTAGACTTTTACTCAAGTAGTATTTTACTGGGCGACTTTCACTTTTACTTGAGTCATTTTCTATGAATGAATCTTTACTTTTACTCAAGTAAGACACTTGGATACTTTATGGGTACAATTATCTGGACCTTCCAGATAATTGTATGTGTTGGGTACAGAGATGTGATAGTAATTTAAAAAGCATTTTAAACACTACTAGTCAGTCAAAACAACATATTATGGGATGGCAAACAGGATGCATGTTTTTGAATAATGTGGAAATTGAGCAAGTACAGGTGATTAAACTGCTAGGTGTAAACTCCCTGGATTGCAAACTGTCATGGTCAAAACATATACATGCAATGGTAGCTAAGACGGGGGGATAGGTCGTTCTGTGATAAAGCGTTGCTTTCTTTACATTGCTATAAACAAACGAGTCCTATAGGCCCTAGTTTTGTTGGACTACTGCCCAGCCATACGGTCAAGTGCCACAAAGAGGGACATAGGCAAATAAGAGTTGGCCGACAACAGAGCAGCACGGCTAGCCCTTTGACGCAGGAACAAATACTTGAGGATAAAGCCCTGACCTCAATCCTATGGGAAATGTGTGGGCAGAACTGAAAAAGTGAGACTCAGTTACCTGCCTACAAACCTGACTCCGCCCTTGCTGTCTCTGCCTGGCCGGTTCCCCTCTCTCCACTGGAATGCTCTGTCTCTAACTCTATTACAGGGGCTGAGTCACTGGCTTACTGGTGCTCTTGCATGCCGTCCCTAGGAGGGGTGCGTCACTTGAGTGGGTTGAGTCACTGACGTCGTCTTGATGTACCCCCCCTTGGGTTGTGTCGTGGCAGAGATCTTTGTGGGCTATACTCGGCATTGTCTCAGGATGGTAAGTTGGTGGTTGAAGATATCCCTCTCTTTAACTCTCCAAGTTAAACAATTTAAAGGCAATGCTACCAAATACTAATTGAGTGTATGTAAACTTCTGACCCACTGGGAATGTGATGAAATAAATAAAAGCTGAAATAAATCATCCTCTCTACTATTATTCTGACATTTCCCATTCTTAAAATAAAGTGGTGATCCTAACTGACCTAAAACAGGGACTTTTTACTTGGATTATATGTCAGGAATTGTGAAAAACTGAGTTTAAATGTACTTGGCTAAGGTGTATGTAAACTGTAGATACTACATTCCATTAAATAGCAGTTCAACCAAGACGCTGAGGTAAAATGGTGTGCCGCTGAAAGATTTAAAAAAAATCTGCCCTGAAACAAACAGTGTACATATGGAATTTGGTTGACATGTAGACTCTTGACAGGACAAGCCAACATATGAGTCTATCTTAGCTGTCACATTTCAGAGGTGTGACTTGAGAGCAGCTATTAGCTGTGTGACGTAAGTACAAGGAGAGGCAGAAATGGAACATGTACCTCTAATTCACAACACACACACATAAATGTACACACACTAATCTCCTCTCTCAAGCAGCAGATATGCAGATGGCAATAGCCACTCTGAGCCACTGACATGGAGGTGCATATCATGTACAGCCTTGTTTGCATCTTAAAATATATTGGGACCATATTGACAAACAGTACACATCTTGTCACTGAGGGCCCTCTCATTTGCACTGGCTGCTCTGCTGTTCCATATGCATAGAAACGACACACACACACACACACACACACATACACACACACAGGCTTGGTAAGAAGGTGATACTTCTCTCCACATAATAAATGTGGCCACTGCCCAGCCTGAAGGTCACCTTTAATTTCTGCCTAATGGCTGAGAGTCAACTGTTTTCCAAATGAGACGTATGCAGAGCAGACTACAGAGTAAATATTGAAATCACCTCCGGGGCTGTTGCTAAAATAAATTCCTCCACAAATCAGGTGCAGCTCCAAGGACTGTTAGAGTTCAGCATATCTCTGATGCATTGTGATGTACGCATTAGGAATGTATCTTTCACCTACAGTGTAGGACTGACGTACACTGAGTATAGCAAACATTCAGCAACACCTTCCTAATATTGAGTTGACCCCCCCCCCCCCCGTTTGCCCTCAGAACAGCCTATATTCTTCGGGGCATAGGTTCTAGGAGGTGTCGAAAGCATTCCACAGGGATGCTGGCCCATGTTGACTCCCAAGCTTCACACATTTATGTCAAGTTGGCCTGATGTCCTATGAGTGGTGGACCTTTCTTGATACACATGGGAAACTGTTGAGCGTGGAAAAACCCAGCAGCATTACAGTTCTTGACACAAACTGGTGGGCCTGGCACCTATACACTGTTCAAAGGCACTTAAAACCTTTGTCTTGCCCATTCATCCTCTGAATACCACACATACACAATTGTCTCAAGACTTAAAAATCCTTCTTTAACTTGTCTCCTCCCCTTCATGTACACTGACTGAGGTGGATTTAACAAGTGACATCAATAAGGGATCATAGCTTTCACCTGGATTCACCTGGTCAGTCTATGTCATGGAAAGAGCAGTTGTTCCTAATGTTTTGTCCACTCAGTGTATATTGTGAATAAAAAATGTGATCAAATAATCAGCAATATAATCCATTGTGATGTTGAGAGAAATTACTGAAAGGTGTGTCTGCCAAGAGACACTTTTTGGCAGAACATTTTACAAGTTTTACAAAAACTGGCAAATTTACCAAGCTCTGCCAAGAGGCGGACCGAAACGGACTTGGTCTCATTTGAGGCAGATGGATTCAAACAGGTAGATTATCCTCTTTATCATTTTCAATCCATCACACTGTCCACCCACCCACCCCGAACCCCCTCCTTCCAACCCCCACACTATCTACATAGAACATGTGACAGACTCTATAAATCGAAACCTTTGTTCCTATAATTGCTTCATTTCAGCTGATCAATTGTCACTTGCTCATACAGTAACTCGCACCCACCTAACACTCAATCTAATAAGGAGGTATCAAGATCTCCTAACTATTAAAATGACTGGACGTCTAAATGTGAAACGGCCCATCCCACTCCCTACTCTTAATCTGCATTCATTACTATGTAAACAAAATGATCCCGTCATCATGGATTCTAAATGTCGAACGGCCCATCCCACTCCCTACTCCTAATCTGCATTCATTACTATGCAAACAAAATGATCCCGACATCATGGATTCTAAATGTGGAACGGCCCATCCCACTCCCTACTCCTAATCTGCATTCATTACTATGCAAACAAAATGATCCCGACATCATGGATTCTATATGTCGAACGGCCCATCCCACTCCCTACTCCTAATCTGCATTCATTACTATGTAAACAAAATGATCCCGACATCATGGATTCTAAATGTCGAACGGCCCATCCCACTCCCTACTCCTAATCTGCATTCATTACTATGTAAACAAAATGATCCCGACATCATGGATTCTAAATGTCGAACGGCCCATCCCACTCCCTACTCCTAATCTGCATTCATTACTATGCAAACAAAATGATCCCGACATCATGGATTCTATATGTGGAACGGCCCATCCCACTCACTACTCCTAATCTGCATTCATTACTATGCAAACAAAATGATCCCGACATCATGGATTCTATATGTGGAACGGCCCATCCCACTCCCTACTCCTAATCTGCATTCATTAATATGTAAACAAAATGATCCCGACATCATGGATTCTAAATGTCGAACGGCCCATCCCACTCCCTACTCCTAATCTGCATTCATTACTATGCAAACAAAATGATCCCGACATCATGGATTCTATATGTGGAACGGCCCATCCCACTCCCTACTCCTAATCTGCATTCATTACTATGCAAACAAAATGATCCCGACATCATGGATTCTAAATGTCGAACGGCCCATCCCACTCCCTACTCCTAATCTGCATTCATTACTATGCAAACAAAATGATCCCGACATCATGGATTCTAAATGTCGAACGGCCCATCCCACTCCCTACTCCTAATCTGCATTCATTACTATGCAAACAAAATGATCCCGACATCATGGATTCTAAATGTCTAACGGCCCATCCCACTCCCTACTCCTAATCTGCATTCATTACTATGTAAACAAAATGATCCCGACATCATGGATTCTAAATGTCGAACGGCCCATCCCACTCCCTACTCCTAATCTGCATTCATTACTATGTAAACAAAATGATCCCGACATCATGGATTCTAAATGTCGAACGGC
Organism: Oncorhynchus masou masou; assembly: GCF_036934945.1. NCBI lineage: Eukaryota > Metazoa > Chordata > Actinopteri > Salmoniformes > Salmonidae > Oncorhynchus > Oncorhynchus masou. The sequence continues at coordinate 1,969,682 of NC_088221.1, read as the reverse complement.
CCATCCCACTCCCTAATCCTAATCTGCATTTCATTACTATGCAAACAAAATGATCCCGACATCATGGATTCTAAATGTCTAACGGCCCATCCCACTCCCTACTCCTAATCTGCATTCATTACTATGTAAACAAAATGATCCCGACATCATGGATTCTAAATGTCGAACGGCCCATCCCACTCCCTACTCCTAATCTGCATTCATTACTATGCAAACAAAATTATCCCGACATCATGGATTCTAAATGTCGAACGGCCCATCCCACTCCCTACTCCTAATCTGCATTCATTACTATGCAAACAAAATGATCCCGACATCATGGATTCTAAATGTGGAACGGTCCATCCCACTCCCTACTCCTAATCTGCATTCATTACTATGCAAAAAAAATGATCCCGACATCATGGATTCTAAATGTGGAACGGCCCATCCCACTCCCTACTCCTAATCTGCATTAATTACTATGCAAACAAAATGATCCCGACATCATGGATTCTATATGTGGAACGGCCCATCCCACTCCCTACTCCTAATCTGCATTCATTACTATGTAAACAAAATGATCCCGACATCATGGATTCTAAATGTGGAACGGCCCATCCCACTCCCTACTCCTAATCTGCATTCATTACTATGCAAAAAAAATGATCCCGACATCATGGATTCTATATGTGGAACGGCCCATCCCACTCCCTACTCCTAATCTGCATTCATTACTATGTAAACAAAATGATCCCGACATCATGGATTCTAAATGTCGAACGGCCCATCCCACTCCCTACTCCTAATCTGCATTCATTACTATGCAAACAAAATGATCCCGACATCATGAATTCTATATGTGGAACGGCCCATCCCACTCCCTACTCCTAATCTGCATTCATTACTATGTAAACAAAATGATCCCGACATCATGGATTCTAAATGTCGAACGGCCCATCCCACTCCCTACTCCTAATCTGCATTCATTACTATGTCAACAAAATGATCCCGACATCATGGATTCTAAATGTCGAACGGCCCATCCCACTCCCTACTCCTAATCTGCATTCATTACTATGTAAACAAAATGATCCCGACATCATGGATTCTAAATGTCGAACGGTCCATCCCACTCCCTACTCCTAATCTGCATTCATTACTATGCAAACAAAATGATCCCGACATCATGGATTCTAAATGTCTAACAGCCCATCCCATTCCGTCTCCTAATCTGCATTCATTACTATGCAAACAAAATGATCCCGACATCATGGATTCTATATGTGGAACGGCCCATCCCACTCCCTACTCCTAATCTGCATTCATTACTATGTAAACAAAATGATCCCGAAATCATGGATTCTAAATGTCGAACGGCCCATCCCACTCCCTACTCCTAATCTGCATTCATTACTATGTAAACAAAATGATCCCGACATCATGGATTCTATATGTGGAACGGCCCATCCCACTCCCTACTCCTAATCTGCATTCATTACTATGTAAACAAAATGATCCCGACATCATGGATTCTAAATGTCGAACGGCCCATCCCACTCCCTACTCCTAATCTGCATTCATTACTATGCAAACAAAATGATCCCGACATCATGGATTCTAAATGTCGAACGGCCCATCCCACTCTCTACTCCTAATCTGCATTCATTACTATGCAAACAAAATGATCCCGACATCATGGATTCTAAATGTCGAACGGCCCATCCCACTCCCTACTCCTAATCTGCATTCATTACTATGCAAACAAAATGATCCCGACATCATGGATTCTAAATGTCGAACGGCCCATCCCACTCTCTACTCCTAATCTGCATTCATTACTATGCAAACAAAATTATCCCGACATCATGGATTCTAAATGTCGAACGGCCCATCCCACTCCCTACTCCTAATCTGCATTCATTACTATGTAAACAAAATGATCCCGACATCATGGATTCTATATGTGGAACGGCCCATCCCACTCCCTACTCCTAATCTGCATTCATTACTATGTAAACAAAATGATCCCGATATCATGGATTCTATATGTGGAACGGCCCATCCCACTCCCTACTCCTAATCTGCATTCATTACTATGCAAACAAAATGATCCCGACATCATGGATTCTAAATGTCGAACGGCCCATCCCACTCCCTACTCCTAATCTGCATTCATTACTATGTAAACAAAATGATCCCGACATCATGGATTCTAAATGTCGAACGGCCCATCCCACTCCCTACTCCTAATCTGCATTCATTACTATGCAAACAAAATGATCCCGACATCATGGATTCTATATGTGGAACGGCCCATCCCATTCCGTCTCCTAATCTGCATTCATTACTATGCAAACAAAATGATCCCGACATCATGGATTCTATATGTGGAACGGCCCATCCCATTCCGTCTCCTAATCTGCATTCATTACTATGCAAACAAAATGATCCCGACATCATGGATTCTATATGTGGAACGGCCCATCCCACTCCCTACTCCTAATCTGCATTCATTACTATGTAAACAAAATGATCCCGACATCATGGATTCTAAATGTGGAACGGCCCATCCCACTCCCTACTCCTAATCTGCATTCATTACTATGCAAACAAAATGATCCCGACATCATGGATTCCTTCAAAGTCCCCTTTAAAAATTCAGACAGCCAGACTCATCTCATAGACACACACAGAGACAATCCTCTTTGGCCACAAACAAACAGCACAACAGGGTCATGTTCATTAGGGCAGGCAACATTTGAAAAAAATCATTAACAGGAAAGACAAAATGTGTGCTTCTCATTGGACCAGGTAGTCAGTCCATCGCTGCTTCAGTCCATTTCCTTTCATTTGGTGCATAATGCACATGATCCAGTGTTGCGTTGTACAGAGACGGCCACACCACACCAGCTGGAAGAAAAATGGCATTTTGCTGAGCGCCGCCCCCATTTCAACAAATGGAGAATATCACGGAAGGAGAGTTGGAAAACAGGGAATAACGGTGACAAGGTCTGATAGTAGCCCTCGAAGCAGCTGTCATATTAAATAATAATGAAGCGTCTATTAATATGCAAAGGAAGTGGCAGCCTCGACTGGCTGAATGCTGCCATGCCTCTGCATATTGTCAGGATCTTCATCGTTAATTAACATGGGAAGCTGCCCATAACCTGCCCCCAATGTCAGGACATCTCTCTCTTACGCCCACCCTGATGCCACAGCCCTCCGTAACACCAACGTGCGCAATTCAATTACATAAAGTCAGTATTAACTCCTCATCGGTACACAAAAGAAAGACGGACTTTTGCAGCTCTTTTGCCCTTCTCTCTATAGAAAGGCAGTGCTTTATCTACTGTGTAATGTCACTTTCTTCGTATCTGAAGGGCACCCACACCCACATTAACACGCACAAAGTGGCGCAGAGTGGCGCAGCGGTCTAAGGCACTGCATCTCAGTGCTGGAGGCGTCACTACAGACCCTGGTTTGATCCCGGGCTGTATCACAACCGGTCGTAATCGGGAGTCCCATAGGGCGGAGCACAATTGGCCCAGCGTTGTCTGGGTTAGGGGAGGGTTTGGCCAGGGTCGGCCGTCATTGCAAATAAGAATTTGTTCTTAACCGACTTGCCTGGTTAAAAAAAAGGTTAAAAAATAAATTTAAAAAACGTGCACACAAAAGTGCACGAAAGCACACAATGCATGCGCACGCACACACACACACACACACACACACACACACACACACACACACATAAAGGGTGTTTCATTAAATGGAAACCACAGCAAGCGGCACTGGTGTAAGGTGCAAAACATACACATATCAAGAATGTCTCTCACATAAAAATTCTCTCAAAAGATGAGTCCCTGATTCATTGTGAGGAAAGCATACTTTCAAAATGTACTGTACATCCACTTTCGCAAAACATCAAAAGTGCCCATTTTCAAAGATTGTTCAACCAATCTCTGTCACCCTTTGAAAAGCTTGCTGTGGGAAATTAAAACAAACAAATCACCGCCCCAAACAAAACGTATATTACAGTGAGTGGAGTTTCCATGCATTAGTTATGGCACTTCACTTGAAGCCCCCAGGCAGCCATGGGAGATTAGGTTATTGGGTGATTTGCCGGATTTGGTGCAATGCATCATGGGGTGAATTTTCCGGGCTCATTTTTGTTAATTGGAGTCACCTGCTCGGCGAAGACGTGGGGACTGGGTAGTCAGCGGAGAGATCGATGGGGAACTTCATTTGTAAATCTAACATCAGGAGCAACAATTACATGCCACTGTGTACAAAACATGTCATTTTATTCTCTCTTTTTTTGCTGCACGTATTAACGACGCAGTGTGTTATCCGTTATCCAGTGCATGGAATAACCAAATATTTGGGTAATGCTTTTTAAAGGGGATCCATTGGTTTAGAAGTCTTTTTGGTGCTCGGGGGTGTATGACGTGCCAACTGCAATAACCATTCACGACAGCGTGCAGTGTCAGTTTTGTGATGGATCGATTCATGTGTTTGGACACATGCAAGAACGTGTGTTCCATTGCTAGTAAAATAAAATACATATGATCTATATGATCACTTGCATCATTTTGAAGTGTAAATTGTGGTAACTTTGTTACGAACTTGTTCTTAAATATGTACAATAATCAAACCACAGAAGCCAGTTAGGGAGAAAGTTCAGCCATCTTCTCTTTTGCAGCACCAAACAGAAAGGCAGTTGCACCAAAAAAAAACTATATTACTTTATCTCTCTCCTCTGAATACCCTGACTAAATGTCAAGATCATAGACTCCCTCCAGGCTTAAAGGGGAGGGATACCAAAAGGCTGTTCTGTTGCTTTATGTTCCACTAAATAAAACCATGGCTTTCTCATCTTTGCTGTTCCAAATAGCCTTTGGGTCCAAACAAGACACATGGAGTCTGTGACATCACCACACTCCCAGAGTTCAATGCTGGGTGTTGATCTGTGAGCCTCCATTATTAAGGACGTAGCCAATTTGTGTCTGCTATTGAATTTGAAACACTTCTCAGATGCATGTTTTTATTCTGGCTTTGAAAGAAAGAGATGAGACAATGTGTACGTATGTAAGGCAGGAAGCTTGTCAGAACTACTCGAGTGCAGCAAAATCTTGGGTTGCGGAGAAAACAGCAAATTATATGCACTGTAGTTGTCAGGGTTTCTTTCTGCTTGGCTTAATACAGCAACAAATAAGAGTTAAGAAAACCCTAATCACTGTACAATATTAGTAAAGAAGGAAAAAGGAAAAGAAGGGAGAAAAGAAATATGTAAATCAGAGCACTTACATCAAAGCCGTCACAATGCAACCAGCCACAAACAGAACAAAAGCATTAGCTGCAATAAGACTCGCCCGGGGGCACATTTGTGAACAAACGGTTGTTGTTGATTCTTGTGGTGATAAAGCTTGCTTTAGCATCAACCATGCCTATGTACATACACCAGTGGAGTGGAATTAATCACACTAATTAGAATGCTCTCAAGGCGAAACGCAACATCTACTGAAAATAATCAGAGAGAAAAGGATGCCACTACAATTTATTGGAGTGGCATCTCCCTCGGTCTCTCTCTCTCTCTCTCTCTCTCTCTCTCTCTCTCTCTCTCTCTCTCTCTTTCTCTGAGTTTAGGATCAGTTTTGTGTAAAAGAGTTGAAATGAGCAACTGGTAGTGGTGTGTTTGCATGTGTCACTTTGCTCTGCTTGCCTTTAAGAAGACAGATTCGAGGGAGGTGGGGAGAGCTATGGGGATGTTGAGGGTATGGAGGATTGTTTCAGTGGCGAGAGTGTGTTTGTGTGTAAACACTTAGTGTGTGTGTAAGAGTACAAATGTGTGTGTGTGTGTGTGTGTGTGTGTATACATGCAGCATATGCAAACGCATGTGCTTATGTATATGCCTGTCTGTTTGTGTGTAACTACAGTACACACCTGAGGATGGGAATGTTCCAGGGGACATGAGGCCGGGGACAGAGTGTGGCATGATGTGTGGGTTCTCTGGTGATGTCACACTCTGGCTCCTCTTAGGAGGTCTGCCCGGTCTGGAGCTGGAAGAGACAGAAGAGAAGGGGATTTAACTTTTGATGTCTTCTATTGAGACTTACCTAAAAACACCACAATACCCTTCTGTGAAACCTCTCCCACTCCACCCTAAAAAAGTCCAAGACAATGATGGAAAGGGAGGATTTAAGAGGGACAGGATAAGCAGGTGTAGACCGGGGGAGATGAGGGAGACAAGAGGGGATGAGTAAAGGAGAGATTGGCAAGTGAAAGAGGGTGAAAAAGAGAGACGTTGCAGAGAAAGATGACAGGTGGGAGGAAGAGGTAACAAGGATAACACCTGAGATGAAGAAGAGATATAGAGATGAGGGAGATAGAGAAAGACATTTAGGGAAGGAAGATGGATGAAGAAAGACATGCAGAAATAAAGAGGGATGAGAGATGGAGAGGTGGGGATGGGAGAAGGAGAGAGGGTGAGAGGGGGAGGGGGAGAAAGAGAGGGTGTGAGGTGTTAACATTTTGGACCACTCCAGGATGTATTTCCATTCCAGAAAGCCAACACAACATGGTACTGTAAGTAGCTATCTGCCACTCCAACATAATAGACTTCCCATAACTAATTAGAGTACATGCTGCATTCCTTTGCTTTTTTGAAGATCAACCACTTTTGTATTCATAATTCATCGGCCAAACCTCGTTACCTGCTCCCATGTATTATTATCTCAGCACACTATTTGAATTCCCTCGTTTGCATATACTAAAAGTTAGCCATCGCCTCTGCATTCTGGCAGCCTTCTCAGCCTGGAAATTACATGTTAACCTGATATAATTATTGCAGTCAGGCCACACTATTGATTTATGGGACTTTGAAAAAAAAATGCATGTGTAGTTGGTAATGAATGATATTTTAAGGTTCTTCAGGAAATTAAAAGCCACTGGCTGCCTTGGGAAATGTTCCTCTTGCTTGATTTAATGCAACGCCGTAGCTTGGAGGTGGTGGAGAGACGAGGTGATTTGGTGATTCAGACCTGTTGGACGTTTCTGATGGGCCCCCTTTAATTACTGCAAACGAGAAGGGGCACAGACTTGGAAGTGATAAATGACTCCTCTGGCTTACTGTTGTAGAAGCAGAAAAAGCCTTCAGAGCTGATGTTCCCTGGGTATGTTTATCCCCCATATCTTACTCAGTCGCGTATTAATAAGTATCACAATCGATATCTACTCTAGTTGGATTAGTTATAGTTACAAAAAGCCTATGGGGTTGAATCGTAATACTATGTGACGTGTTTCAGGAAACTAAGAGTATGTCACAAGTCACAACTTTACAGGAAAGACATTTGAATGTTTATTTGATTTTTTTCTCAAAATGTGTTTTTTTGGCAGAAATGCCTCCTGGAACATTTGAACTTTCATGTACCTTAACAACAAAAATGTATGCCATCTGTAAATACGAAGAAAGTTATTAAATTACGAGTCCAGTTGGTTTAGCCACAGAAAAAGACAGGAACCTTTCCACTAGCCATGATTGGCTGAGATAATGAGGGGCTGGATATGCTGAGAGATGATTTTCAGATTGTTCTGCGGTGCAGCATATTGTGTCTATAAAATGAACTGCTCGTTATGTGTAATCCTTTCTACTGCATTTTTTTTTTATATATTACGTTAGCCATGGAGAACTGTAAATATGTTGCTACTGCTCTCAATAACATTGCAATAACAAGCGCTATCGACAAAGGTCAGAGGGAAAAGGCTATGATGGACTAATTTCAGGAGGACGATTCTTATGGCATTGCACACGGTCAGTGTGAACCAGAGTGACTTGACACAACGGACCAAGCAAGCTGTACAAACAAAACGGAAACTGTGACAATAAGTCTAGTACAAACTCGGACCCAGGCGCAGAGAAACACAGCAGGCAGAGGTGAGGGTAAATCCAAAACGTTTACTGAAGTATTCACAGAAAAAAAAGCAAGTGCACATGAGTTCAATACAAAACAAGATGAGAAACCTGAGCAACCGACCCAGTTCCAGAGTCCCAAATAGTCCTAAACCAGGTGAACCCAATAATTCGAATCAGAACCCAGGACCGCTCCTCAAGGCCGTAACCCTCCCAGTCCACGAGATACTGAGTCCCCCGCCGGATCTGATGGCTGTAGAGGATGCCTCGCACCGTGTAGGCTGGCTGTCCCACTATCATGCGAGACGGAGGTGGAGGCCGAGTGGCCGGAACCAGTGGACTGGATACCACAGGCTTGAGTCTGGAGATGTGGAAGGTGGGATGAACCCTCACGGACCGGGGAAGACGAAGACAATAGGCCTCTGGATTGATGCACCGTAGAATCTTGAATGTCCCAATGTACAGGGGTGCCAACTTCCTAGATTCTATGCATAGAGGCAGGTCCCTAGTAGAGAAGCCAGACCGTCTGGCCTGGAGGCAGGAGGTTGATGGCACAATCATAGGGAATGGAATGTGAGGAGGTCATTTGCTGGCTCTTTATTTGCTGAAGGCATGACCCAAATCCCAGTAATCCCGAGGTATGCAGGAAAGATCAGGCTCGTAACTCCCAGCCAGAGGAACACTAGAGTTGGAAGTCTTCAGACGAGCAGGACCGGAAAGGTCTTGAGATTTGCTGGCAGGTGAACTGGCATGAAAGATTCCATCCCAGAACTCTTCCTGAAGGCCAGTCAATCTGCGGATTATGGGTGGAAAGCCACGGATGTCCAAGAACCAGGGGAAGTTCAGCAGAGTGCACCAGATGAAACTGGATAAGCTCCACATGGTCATCCAGAACTCGTAGCTGAATAGGAATGGTGAGTTGCTTCACCTTCCCAGACTCTAGGGGTTGACCATCCAGTGCAGTGGCCGACAACGGAGTGTCCAGTTTAGTGACTGGCAGCCTCTGATGGCGAGCTAATGTGCGATCCAGAAAACAGGCAGTAGCCCCAGAGTCTATAAAAGCAGAAATGTCCAACTGCCCATTGTCCCACTGCATGTTGGCTGGAAGCAAGGTGCATGCCGTGTCGGCAGCTTGAGACTGTATCTGACTCGCCAGTATTCTCCCGTTTACTGACGAGTCATCCCGTTCTCACGTCAACTCGGGACAGGAGGCCCGGAAATGTCCAGACTGTCCACAGTATTGGCAACGTTGCTCGTTAATCCTGCGCCTTCACTCCAGAGCGGAAAGTCTTGTTCGTCCCAATTGCAACCACACCTCGGGAAGGATATCAGGGGGAACCAGAACCGAAATGAGAACTTGAGATACCGGACCAGCAGGCAAAGCATAAGGCAATGGCCCAAATGAATAATCGCTTCCCTTAGCAGAGCTGGAAACACTGGAACCAACTCGGGAATCCATCCGTCCTGTCATGACAACGTTCCGAAGCCGGTGTTCAATCCAGATGGCCAGAACAATAAGCTCTTCCAGAGTGTCAGGGTTGTCCCGGGAAGCAAGTTCATCATTGAGAACCTCGCAGAGTCCGTTCTGAAAGTGAAGTGCCTCTGTATTCAAACCACTCTCAGCAGCGAGCAGCCGAAAATCAATGGCGTAATCCGCTACGCTCCGGCTGCCCTGCCAAAGCGCAATGAGTCTTTGAGCAGCATTCCGGCCACTGATGGGGTGATCAAAAACCCTCCTCATCTCCTGGGTGAAGCTTTTCCAATTGAAACAAATGTCTGATTGCTGCTCCCATATGGCCGTGGCCCAGGCCAGAGCCTGTCCTGAGAGCAAGGCAATGACATATGCCACTCTGGAATGCTCAGTGGGAAATGTTGATGCCTGCAGCTCGAAGACCAGCAAATAGTGGAGCAGGAACCCACGGCGACTCCCAGGATGCCCCTCATAGTTAAAGCTTACTGTTAGCTAGCTAGCTGACGTTAGGTTTCTGGCTCGTGAGCTAACATTGTGTATGATGTGTGTAGTAATATTATCTCAGAGAGCCAATTGCATTTCTAGTTATAGCCTAACATTAGCTAGCTAACTAGCTAAAATTTGACCTCTTTGGTTAACTTTAGGTAGCTATGACAATCAGTTTGTATTGCTAGTACTCTATGGATCAGGATTATGGTTCAATGTTTAGCTAGCATGTCTAAACAAAAGACTCCACTTCGCCGGATGCTTACATGACCCATCAAGTTAGCCAGGTGTGTCTGACGGTGATTACAGCCATCTATTGTATAATAATACTAACATATTTGTATTTGGAATTTGTCTTTCAGCATCAGAACACGCCTGTCTCTCCTCCACCAGTCATACAAGGAGAATGGTCTAATGCCTCCAATCAAAAAGACCTGTAGAACACACCTGACTCTCCTTACCAGTCATACAAGGAGAATGGTCTAATACCTCCCATCAGAAAGACCTGTAGAACACACCTGACTCTCCTCATACAAGGAGAATGGTCTAATGCCTCCCATCAGATAGACCTGTAGAACACACCTGACTCTCCTCACCAGTCATACAAGGAGAATGGTCTAATGCCTCCCATCAAAAAGACCTGTAGAACACACCTGACTCTCCTCACCAGTCATACAAGGAGAATGGTCTAATGTCTCCCATCAGAAAGACCTGTAGAACACACCTGACTCTCCTCACCAGTCATACAAGGAGAATGGTCTAATGCCTCCCATCAGAAAGACCTGTAGAACACACCTGACTCTCCTCACCAGTCATACAACGAGAATGGTCTAATGCCTCCAATCAGAAAGACCTGTAGAACACACCTGGCTCTCCTCACCAGTCATACAAGGAGAATGGTCTAATGCCTCCCATCAGAAAGACCTGTAGAACACACCTGACTCTCCTCATACAAGGAGAATGGTCTAATGCCTCCCATCAGAAAGACCTGTAGAACACACCTGACTCTCCTCACCAGTCATACAAGGAGAATGGTCTAATGCCTCCTATCAAAGCGAGAGCTGTCCCAAGCAAGCACAGGTTACACCTGAAGTATGAGGACTTGCAGCGAGTTGGGAACTTCATCAATAACTATGCAGAGGATAAGTCAATAATAATACCAGGAAACAATCACTTTGGTGGGAAGCTGCCGCCATCTCTTGTGACAAAAGCAGTGGTGTGGCATCTCTACAATGATTCGATGACAACAATTGTTATGTAAAGCATAAACAAAACATCTTTAGATTATTTCCTTTACCTCCAACACGATTGGCACTACTTGTATTGATCTCACATTACTTCTGTATTTTCCAGAGGTACGTGAAGGTGGGCTGTCTTTCCTTGAGAAATCTGTGAAGAAAATCTCTGCGCCACATCTCAAGCACTAAACCCAGGACAGACCTGTGCTGGCAGTGCAAGAGGAACAACTATCAGGTCTTCAGATCTGCCAATCTGCCAAAAGCTGTTAAATCAGCAAAGCCGAAGAAGCAAGAGCAGCATCTCCTGCTTGTTCAGAGTGAGCGGTCTGTCTACCTGGAAGATGGTTGCTGATTGCTAGACCACCAGTCAAGACCTGCAGTTGTCTCTGGGGGCCCTACTGAACCAGCAAGCAAAGACATCAGGATGCATTACATCTTAGATTTTGCTCAACAAGTAAGCAACATTTATTCCTTTATACTGATTAAGGACATATATGCACTACCGTTCAAAAGTTTGGGGTCACTTAGAAATGTCCTTGTTGTTGAAAGAAAAAAAAAACAATTTTGTCCATTAAAATAAAATAAAATAGATCAGAAATACAGTGTTGACATTGTTAATGTTGTAAATGACTATTGTAGCTGGAAATGGCAGATGTTTAATGGAATATCTACACAGGCGTACAGAGGCCCATTATCAGCAACCATCACGCCTGTGTTCCAATGGTACGTAGTGTTAGCTAATCCAAGTTTACCATTTTAAAAGGCTAATAAATTGTCATTATATCATATATTAAGCATGAATCAGTTAAATTAGGCATTGAACTTGAACCCTGTAACAATCCCGAATCTAGCTGTCAGACAGTTGTTAGTTTTGAGATCTCAGAAATGTAGTGTTATGTGATGAAAACAATTTTGATGGGCACACAAATCCAAAATAATAAATGCAATAGAAAAATCGAATGCTTCTAACCGAAAGAGTCAGCATACCTTGATACTTAAAACCTAAAATCGATACTGTCATTAACGTGGTTCTTCAATAATTATGCATAATACTTGTTGGATGTGCATTTGGAGTAGAGCGGTTTAAATACATTGTGATAGCTTCAGATATCATCATCTCATCCAGGAAGGACTGTTCTGAATGACGGCCAAGTGATTAACAGCTGTTGTGATAGTGCATGCAATGTAACAACATCCCAAGTGCAGTAAAAAAAAAAAGTGTTTGTGAGGAATGTCCAGAATATTCTAGTGTGTCATTCGTTATGCCGGTGAAGATGGTTGTGCCTGGATCCACGTTGGATCTAATATCCCTGGCGAATTGAGGTTGACCATCTATGGTTGTCTGCTTGATTTACAGCAGGGTAGATTTAAAAGAGAAAGCTTAAAGGTCATGAGTTCATGTTTTCATATGTTTTTGTGCCTTGGATTGGACCCCGAGTCGACTGTGTGCAATTGTGCTCTTGCCCTGGATATAATGACAATAAATGACGTAGCCTAGTGGGTTTTTTTTCACAATATGAATTGGTAATGAAATAGCATGACAAATACATGTTCTATTCCACGTTACACCTGCAATTTGAAACAATACATGGGTCTTGAAGTAGCCTATTTGAACTTGCATTTGGAGCTCAGATATCCAAGCACTGGAATAGGCCTACCTCAATGTGGTGGTTGAAAAGTCCTTGTAATTATTGTAGACAATTTATACATTATCCTGTGACTTCATCTTTGATCAGTTTTTGTGATTGTAGGGTGTTGAACTTCTCTGTTGCGGTTATTATAAGGAAGACAACATCTCATTCAACTTTCCATACAAATCCTTCCATTAAAAAAGGAAGCTGGTTTCTGGTCACTTTCTCTTTCTAAAAACAGCGAGAGTGAGATTAATGCTACCGCTATTAACGGCTTCATTATGTGTGCCTGCGTCGCCACATAGACCACAGAAAGATCGCCATGCATGCATCCAATCTATTTAGTCTAAAATCTAGTTTGTTTAAAAAGGCCCCCGAAATTCCTTGAATTTGACTTGCTAATGGCTGTATGAACCCTGCTTAAATGATGCATAGTCCTAGGTCATCGTTTTCCAAACTCGGTCCTCGGGACCCCAAGGAGTGCACGTTTTGGTTTGTGCCTTCACACTACACAGCTGAATCAAAGCTTGGTGATAAGTTGATTAATTGAAACAGTCGTGCAGTGCTAGGGCAAAAACCAAAATGTGCCCCCCTTGGGGTCCTGAGGACCAGGGTTGGTAAATCCTGTCCTAGGCCTCTGTTGTTGCATAGGTGAAGTTATGGGTCAATTTGCATAAATTACATTTTATTCCTCAAAGTACACATATGGAACTGCATGGAAATATTTTATTTCTGTTTCAAACCATTTATAAATGTTGATCCCCATGTCACACATTGGCCTGATTGTTTAAAGACCCATATATAGAGCGTGTGAGCGGATCAGACATTTAACTGGACACACAAAAAACATAATGCACTTTGTACGTTGAGGCGCTATGCCTTTTTAGGGCTTTTAAACTCCAACTCCTCTCCTAATGTACCAAAAGTCTGTGGATTTTGTCAGTGTACATACATTAGAAAGTTTATATTAAATGAAATGAAAGTATAGTGGCTGGTGGGGATGTACTTGGGGAGAGTGGGTCCACAGAGAGACTGAAGTGAGATGTGTGGAGGCCACATACCTACAGTACTTCAGAAAAGTGTCTGATGCCCTGCCAGTAATCTCATCCCAATCCCTCTCCACTCTCACCAACAACCACCATTGAATGTTAGCAATAATGACAAACAAGGAATAATGATGACTCCACATCTTATCCCAATCTGTCCAGAACTCTTATTCATTTTACAGCAGATTTGCAAGTCACAAAAATAATTACAATTACATTGTAGGATAATTAAATCCTTCCTTCTCTCTTTCTCAAGCCAAACACATCCCTCTCCACCTCCCATTTTTCTTCCCCCTTTACCCCACCCAAGCCAAGCTCCCAACCTCTCATCCTTAACCATCCTTGCCCACCCAAGCAAAGCTTGTCCCAACCTCCCATCCTTGCCAACCCAACCTATGCTTGTCCCAACCTCCCATCCTTGCCCACCCAAGCAAAGCTTGCCCCAACCTCCCATCCTTGCCCACCCAAGCAAAGCTTGTCCCAACCTCCCATCCTTGCCAAACCAAGCTATGCTTGTCCCAACCTCCCATCATTGCCAACCCAAACTATGCTTGTCCCAACCTCCCATCCTTGCCCACCCAAGAAAAGCTTGTCCCGACCTCCCATCCTTGCCAACCCAAGCTATGCTTGTCCCAACCTCCCATCCTTGGAACCCAAGCTATGCTTGTCCCAACTTCCCATCCTTAAAATCCTTGCTCACCCAAGCAAAGCTTGTCCCAACCTCCCATCCTTGCCAACCCAAGCAAAGCTTGTCCCAACCTCCCATCCTTTCCAACCCAAGCTATGCTTGTCCCAACTTCCCATCCTTTTAATCCTTGCTCACCCAAGCAAAGCTTGTCCCAACCTCCCATCCTTGCCAACCCAAGCAAAGCTTGTCCCAACCTCCCATCCTTTCCAACCCAAGCTATGCTTGTCCAAACCTCCCATCCTTGACCACCCAAGCAAAGCTTGTCCCAACCTCCCATCCTTGCCAACCCAAGCTATGCTTGTCCCAACCTCCCATCCTTGCCAACCCAAGCTATGCTTGTCCCGACCTCCAATCCTTGCCAACCCAAGCTATGCTTGTCCCGACCTCCCATCCTTGCCAACCCAAGCTATGCTTGTCCCAACCTCCCATCCTTTCCCACCCAAGCAAAGCTTGTCCCAACCGCTCATCCTTGCCAACCCAAGCTATGCTTGTCCCAACCTCCCATCCTTGCCAACCCAAGCTATGCTTGTCCCGACCTCCCATCCTTGCCAACCCAAGCTATGCTTGTCCCAACCTCCCATCCTTGCCCACCCAAGCAAAGCTTGTCCCAACCGCTCATCCTTGCCAACCCAAGCTATGCTTGTCCCAACTTCCCATCCTTAAAATCCTTGCTCACCCAAGCAAAGCTTTTCCCAACCTCCCATCCTTGCCAACTCAAGCAAAGCTTGTCCCAACCTCCCATCCTTTCCAACCCAAGCTATGCTTGTCCAAACCTCCCATCCTTGACCACCCAAGAAAAGCTTGTCCCAACCTCCCATCCTTGCCAACCCAAGCTATGCTTGTCCCGACCTCCCATCCTTGCCAACCCAAGCTATGCTTGTCCCGACCTCCCATCCTTGCCAACCCAAGCTATGCTTGTCCCAACCTCCCATCCTTGCCCACCCAAGCAAAGCTTGTCCCAACCGCTCATCCTTGCCAACCCAAGCTATGCTTGTCCCAACTTCCCATCCTTAAAATCCTTGCTCACCCAAGCAAAGCTTGTCCCAACCTCCCATCCTTGCCAACTCAAGCAAAGCTTGTCCCAACCTCCCATCCTTTCCAACCCAAGCTATGCTTGTCCAAACCTCCCATCCTTGACCACCCAAGAAAAGCTTGTCCCAACCTCCCATCCTTGCCAACCCAAGCTATGCTTGTCCCGACCTCCCATCCTTGCCAACCCAAGCTATGCTTGTCCCGACCTCCCATCCTTGCCAACCCAAGCTATGCTTGTCCCAACCTCCCATCCTTGCCCACCCAAGCAAAGCTTGTCCCAACCGCTCATCCTTGCCAACCCAAGCTATGCTTGTCCCGACCTCCCATCCTTGCCAACCCAAGCTATGCTTGTCCCGACCTCCCATCCTTGCCAACCCAAACTATGCTTGTCCCAACCTCCCATCCTTGCCCACCCAAGCAAAGCTTGTCCCAACCTCTCATCATTGCCAACCCAAGCTATGCTTGTCCCGACCTCCAATCCTTGCCAACCCAAGCTATGCTTGTCCCGACCTCCCATCCTTGCCAACCCAAGCTATGCTTGTCCCAACCTCCCATCCTTGCCACCCCAAGCAAAGCTTGTCCCAACCTCCCATCCTTGCCAACCCAAGCTATGCTTGTCCCAACCTCCCATCCTTGCCAACCCAAGCTATGCTTGTCCCGACCTCCAATCCTTGCCAACCCAAGCTATGCTTGTCCCGACCTCCCATCCTTGCCAACCCAAGCTATGCTTGTCCCAACCTCCCATCCTTGCCCACCCAAGCAAAGCTTGTCCCAACCGCTCATCCTTGCCAACCCAAGCTATGCTTGTCCCAACTTCCCATCCTTAAAATCCTTGCTCACCCAAGCAAAGCTTGTCCCAACCTCCCATCCTTGCCAACTCAAGCAAAGCTTGTCCCAACCTCCCATCCTTTCCAACCCAAGCTATGCTTGTCCAAACCTCCCATCCTTGACCACCCAAGAAAAGCTTGTCCCAACCTCCCATCCTTGCCAACCCAAGCTATGCTTGTCCCGACCTCCCATCCTTGCCAACCCAAGCTATGCTTGTCCCGACCTCCCATCCTTGCCAACCCAAGCTATGCTTGTCCCAACCTCCCATCCTTGCCCACCCAAGCAAAGCTTGTCCCAACCGCTCATCCTTGCCAACCCAAGCTATGCTTGTCCCAACTTCCCATCCTTAAAATCCTTGCTCACCCAAGCAAAGCTTGTCCCAACCTCCCATCCTTGCCAACTCAAGCAAAGCTTGTCCCAACCTCCCATCCTTTCCAACCCAAGCTATGCTTGTCCAAACCTCCCATCCTTGACCACCCAAGAAAAGCTTGTCCCAACCTCCCATCCTTGCCAACCCAAGCTATGCTTGTCCCGACCTCCCATCCTTGCCAACCCAAGCTATGCTTGTCCCGACCTCCCATCCTTGCCAACCCAAGCTATGCTTGTCCCAACCTCCCATCCTTGCCCACCCAAGCAAAGCTTGTCCCAACCGCTCATCCTTGCCAACCCAAGCTATGCTTGTCCCGACCTCCCATCCTTGCCAACCCAAGCTATGCTTGTCCCGACCTCCCATCCTTGCCAACCCAAACTATGCTTGTCCCAACCTCCCATCCTTGCCCACCCAAGCAAAGATTGTCCCAACCTCTCATCATTGCCAACACAAGCTATGCTTGTCCCGACCTCCAATCCTTGCCAACCCAAGCTATGCTTGTCCCGACCTCCCATCCTTGCCAACCCAAGCTATGCTTGTCCCAACCTCCCATCCTTGCCACCCCAAGCAAAGCTTGTCCCAACCTCCCATCCTTGCCAACCCAAGCTATGCTTGTCCCAACCTCCCATCATTGCCAACCCAAACTATGCTTGTCCCAACCTCCCATCCTTGCCCACCCAAGAAAAGCTTGTCCCAAACTCCCATCCTTGCCAACCCAAGCTATGCTTGTCCCAACCTCCCATCCTTGCAACCCAAGCTATGCTTGTCCCAACTTCCCATCCTTAACATCCTTGCTCACCCAAGCAAAGCTTGTCCCAACCTCCCATCCTTGCCAATCCAAGCAAAGCTTGTCCCAACCTCCCATCCTTTCCAACACAAGCTATGCTTGTCCAAACCTCCCATCCTTGCCCACCCAAGCAAAGCTTGTCCCAACCTCCCATCCTTGCCAACCCAAGCAAAGCTTGTCCCAACCTCCCATCCTTGCCAACACAAGCTATGCTTGTCCCGACCTCCCATCCTTGCCAACCCAAGCTATGCTTGTCCCGACCTCCCATCCTTGCCAACCCAAGCTATGCTTGTCCCAACCTCCCATCCTTGCCCACCGAAAGCAAAGCTTGTCCCAACCTCTCATCCTTGCCAACCCAAGCTATGCTTGTCCCGACCTCCCATCCTTGCCAACCCAAGCTATGCTTGTCCCGACCTCCAATCCTTGCCAACCCAAGCTATGCTTGTCCCGACCTCCCATCCTTGCCAACCCAAGCTATGCTTGTCCCAACCTCCCATCCTTGCCAACCCAAGCAAAGCTTGTCCCAACCTCCCATCCTTGCCAACCCAAGCTATGCTTGTCCCAACCTCCCATCCTTGCCAACCCAAGCTATGCTTGTCCCAACCTCCCAGCTTTTTTCACCCTCCCTTCATCTGACCCACTTACACCCATCTATCCATCCACTGTCTTTCATACCAGCCCAACATATACCGCATGCATACACACACCCATTCTCTCCCACCTTACTATACATATTCACCATCCCTCACGTTTCCCTCACATACCGATTCATACACACACACACACCTACATCCATAGAACAGTTATTAACATACATGTGATTTTAGAAGACACATGATTTTATAAGGCACAGTGATTTTATTAGGCCCATTCCCTTATGGGATGAGGAGCGAAGAGGTGTCTTTGGTGGAGAAGTTAAATTGATAAGTCCTTACACTGCTGACATATTGGCTTCAATTTTAAGCACCAGTACTGTTCCCTTCCCCATGCCGTAAAATATTTCACTTATATAGGTGACCAGTTAGCAGACATAGCATTTTATCACATCATCGAGATGTGTAAAAAAATGTGGATGGAATCGTCTCCTCAGATCTACACTATTAGACAAAAAGTCACTATCTAGCAGCTAAAAGGGTTATTTGGCTGTCCCCATAGGAAAACCCTTTGAAGAACAATTTTTGGTTCCAGGTGGAACCCTTTTGGGTTCCATGTAGAACCTTCTGTAGAAAGGGTTCTACATGGAACCCAAAACAATTATATCTGGTCCCAAAAAGGATTATCATTTGAGACAGACAAAGAACCCTTTTGGAACCCTTTTTTAAAAGAGTATCAACAGCAGTATGGCATTTTACTTACTTTTGAGAAAATAGGTTTTATGCTCAAACAACAGGAGTAGAGGTTGAACTCAATTGACATTTCCACAATGATTTAATTGTCAGTGTGGTGTATCAGTTCCAACCGCCTCGGCAGTTTAATATATTCAGTTCTTTTTCTTTATGCGAGGTTTATTTACCTGTATGCAACCTAACGGAAGAGGGGGCGGGCAAGAGGGACAGAGAGCTCAAATGAGTGTCCGTTCAACCTGGGGACATCTGGAAATATAATTCCCATTTCTACAGAGCCACTATCTCTTTGATCTTATGAGAGGGAGAGATCGCAGACAGTTTTGCTGTCATCACTTTCACTTGTACACCGTCTGAATTATTTATGGAAGACCTCAATAGACGGCATGTGATGGGTAAAAGGATTTCTTCAAACAAAGACAAAGTTTGGATCTGATGGCCCAGAGGAGACCAGAGGATGCGGGTTCAGGTAGAAATGAACAGTTTAGAGGAAGTCATATTTAGATAGGCTAGAAGGAGATCTGTCTGATGATTTAGAGGGGTGGCCTTTCAGCTTGGGATGCAGTGGACTACACAGCCCTGGTGGTAAATGCTTTTCGACAACCAAATAGGATGTGTGATATTGTCTGAAACAGATATAATTTGGCCACTGCACGTTGTGGTCATAGTCATGAAGACTGTCTGGGACATAATGAATAACCATGCATCTCTGTACAGTTTGGATTAGAATACATTTAGCATGACTGTAAATTCCCCATGTGGAATTGAGTCACGTTAACTATTATTTTCTATTACCCCATGCAAAAATGTATACTGAACAAAAATATGAATGCAACAAGCAACAATTTAATACATTTACTGAGTTAGAGTTCATATAAGGAAATCAGTCAATTTAAATAAATAAATTTGACCGGAATCTATTGATTATGGGCAGGGGAGCAGCCATGGGTGGACCTGGGAGGGCATAGGCCCACCCACTGGGAGCCAGGCCCACCCACTGGAAATCAGAATTAGTTTTTCCCCCCAAAAGGGCTTTATTAGAGAAATAAATTATCATTTTCAATTTCATCAGCTGTCCGGTTGGCTGGTCTTAGACGATCCAGCAGGTGAAGAAGCCGGATGTGGAAATCCTGGGATGTTGTGGTTACACGTGGTCTGCGGTTGTGAGGTCGGATGGACGTTATCACAAATTCTCTAAAACAACGTTAGAGGCAGCTTATGTTAGATAAATTAACATTCAATTATCTGGAAACCGCTCTGGTGGACATTCCTGCAGTCAGCATTCTAATTGCACGCTCCCCCAAAACTTGAGACATCTGTGGCATTGTGTTGTCTGACTAAATTGCACATTTTAGTGTGGGCTTTTATTATCCCCAGCACAAGTTGCACCTGTGTAATGATCATGCTGCTTAATCAGCTTCTTGATATGCCACACCTGTCAGATGGATGTATTATCTTGGCAAGGGAGAAAAGTGAAACAAGGATGTAAACAAATTTCTGCACAAAATTTGAGAGAAATAGGCTTTTTGTGCAAATGGAAAAATTCAGGGATATTATTTCCTAATACTTATTTTCCACCATCATTTCCAAATAAATTCATTAAAAAACCTACAATGTGATTTTCTGGATTTTTTTTCTCATTTTGTCTGCCATCGTTGAAGTGTACCTATAATGAAAATTACAGGACTCTCTCATCTTTTTAAGTGGGAGAATTTGCACAATTGGTGGCTGACTAAATACTTTTTTGCCCCACTGTAAGTATTCAGACTCTTTGCTACGACACTCAACATTTTGCTTAGGTGCATCCTGTTTCCATTGATAATCCTTAATTGGAAAAAAGAAAAGGGTCTGGGTTTGAGTGAAAGAGCGGGAAGACTGAGGAACAAAGGGCGAAGCTGTGCTACCGTAAATACAGTATCTTATGCATTCTAAATTACCGCGCATTTGGAAAAGGAAAATGCAATAAATATTTACTCTGAGCTGCGCTTCGGTAGGTTGGTGGCAGATGGAAGGCCGTGTTGCCCAAACGAGTCCTTTGAAGAATGTCTCTGGTTGTCAATTGGATACGTTGTAGTAATGTCGTTGTGTGATAGACGGAATACTCTGTCTGTTCCTTCCTAACCCTCGTTTGCAGCGGTTGTTGCTAACTCAACGGCTAGGAGGTATCACTTCTGTAGTGAATAAGAGTTCAAAGTTCATACCATTCACAACCAAAGCTCACACTGATGTTGGCTTCGTTCTGTAGTTATTATCTGAACCATTCTGACATCGGACCTTCGTCCTCACATCCTCGGAACAGGAGGTTACATTGTCGTCAAGGCTTTATATAGGAAGGGAGAAAAGGTGTGTGTTTCATAGTTAACAACCTATGTCTCTTCACGGGCCACTTAGTCGGGCCTAATTCACATTTTAGAAGCTAAAATCACATTTCATCCCATCACGAATAATTTCATATTCAAACATTTAAATTCAAGAACAGTTCCATGTGAATCCGAGAACTCTGATGTGTAGACTTTCAACTGTAGAATTTATGTCATCTTATCATTGATGAGAATGTCTCAGAATACAACCGAACTGACATCATATTAATTAAGTACCACTGCATATGTTCAGTTGGTCGGATTACCAGAATATAGTTAATTTCCCCCCACCTTCTGATGTTCCGAGAATCTCTATGTTAACCAATGGTTTTGCAAATGTAACATCAGTAGGGTAGAGAGAGGAAAAAAAGGGGGAGGAGGTATATATGACTGTCAGAAACCTATCCCTAGGCCAACGTCATGACACAAGACAACGCAGGAGTGGCTTCGGGACAAGTCTCTGAATGTCCTTGAGTGGCCCAGCCAGAGCCCGGACTTGAACCTGATCGAACATCTCAGGAGAGACCTGAAAATAGCTGTGCAGCAACGATTTTTGTTTGATCAAGAATGTGCTGTATCTATCCCTACAGATACATTTCCTTTCATTCAATCATATATTTTTTTTTTATATATTAGCAGTCGGTGGCATTGGCTAGGTAAGCAAAACCAAAGTGTGGATTGCAGTCTCTCCTTGTCTGCTAGACTGCTATCAGGCTATACAGTGGTTTGCAAAAATATTCACTCCGCTTGGCACTTTTCCTATCTTTTCATATCTTGTTGCCTCATGTGATTTACACAACATGCCTACCACTGTGAGGATGCAAAATATTTGTAGAGCCACCTTTTGCAGCAATAACAGCTGCAAGTCTCTTGGAGTATGTTTCTATAAGCTCGGCACTTCTAGCCACTAGGATTTTTGCCCATTCTTCAATGCAAAACTGCTCCAGCTCCTACAAGTTAGGATGGGTTACGCTACAGCAATCTTTAAGTCATACCACAGATTCTCAATTGGATTGAGATCTGGGCTTTGACTAGGCCATTCCAAGACATTTATATGTTTACCCTTCAACCACTCAAGTGTTGCTTTAGCAGTATGCTTAGGGTCATTGTGGTGCTGGAAGGTGAACCTCTGTCCCAGTCTCAAATCTCTGGAAGACAAACAGGTTTCCCTCAAGAATTTCCCTGGATTTAGTGCCATCCATCATTCCTTCTATTCTGACCAGTTTCCCAGTCCCTGCTGATGATAAATATCCCCACAACATGTTGCTGCCACAACCATGCTTCACCGTGGGGATGAAATTCTCGGGGTGATGAGAGGTGTTGGGTTTGTGCCAGACATAGCGTTTTCCTTGATGGCCATGGAGCTACATTTTAGTCTCATCTGACCAGAGCACCTTCTTCCATATGTTTGGGGAGTCTCCCACATGCCTTTTGGTGAACACCAAACATGTTTGCAAATTTCTTTCTTGAAGCAATGGCTTTTTTTATGGCCACTCTTCCGTAAAGCCCAGCTCTGTAGAGTGAAAAGCTTAAAGTGGTCCTATGGACAGATACTCCAATCTCCGCTGTGGAGCTTTGCAGTTCCTTCAGGGTTATCTTTGGTCTCTTTGTTGCATCTCTGATTAATGCCCTCCTTGCCTGCTCCGTGAGTTTTGGTGGGCGGCCCTCTCTTGGCAAGTTTGTTGTGGTGCCATATTCTTTCCATTATTTAATGATGTATTTAAATGGTGCTCTGTGGGGTGTTCAAAGTTTCGGATATTTTTTATAACCCAACCCTGATCTGTACTTCTACACAACTTTGTCCCTGACCTGTTTGGAGAGCTCCTTGGTCTTCATGGTACCGCTTGTTTGGTGGTGCCCCTTGCTTAGTGGTGTTGCAGACTCTGGGGCCTTTCATAACAGGTGTATATAGACTGAGATCATGTGACACTTAATTTGTTTAATAAAGTCCACCTGTGTGCAATCTATGTGACTTCTGAAGGTAATTTGTTGCACCAGATCTTATTTAGGGGCTTCATATCAAAGGGGGTGAATACATATGCACATCTCTTTTCTGTTTTTTTATTTTTCAGATTTTTTAAAAATACGTTTTTTTTAAATTTCACTTCACTAATTTGGACTATTTTGTCTATGTCCATTACATGAAATCCAAATAAAAATCAATTTGTAATGGTTGTAATGCAACAAAATAGGAAAAACGACAAGGGGGATGAATAATTTTGCAGGGCACTGTAGAATTATTCCCCATTTTGTTGTTTTACAGTCTAAATTCAAAATGGATTAAATAAATTGTCTCACTCATCTACACACAATACCCCATAACGACAAGGTGAAAACAGTTTGTTTTTTTTGCTGATATATTGAATATGAAATACAGAAAGGTGAAAACATTTTTTATTTTTTTTGCTGATATATTGAATATGAAATACAGAAAGGTGAAAAAAAACATTTTTTTTGCTGATATATTGAATATGAAATACAGAAATATCTCATTTACATAAGTATTCATACCCCTTTGATATGACAAATTGAGCTCAGGTGCATTCAATTTCCTTTGATCATCCTTGAGATGTCACTACAACAACTGGATTGGAATCAACCTGTAGCCAATTCAATTGTTTGGACATGATTTAGAAAATAAAAACATGTCTATATAAGGTCCACAGTCGATAGCGCATGTCAGAGAAGAAACTAAACCATGAAGTCGGTAGATCTCAGAGGTAGAATTGTGATGAGGCACCTATCTGGGGAAGGGTATAAAACCATTTCTAGAGTGTTGAACGTTTCCAAGAGCACAGTGGTCTCCATCATTGGGAAATTGAAAAATATATGGAACTACCCAGACCTAGAGTTGGCGGTCCAACCAAACGTATCAACCAGGCAAGAAGGACCTTGGTGAGGGAGGGCACCAAGAACCCAACGACCACTCTGACAGAACTACAGAGTTCCTTGGCTGAGATGGGAGAACCTGCCAGAAGGACAACTGTCTCCACAGCACTTCACCAATCTGGGCTTTATGGGACAGTGGCCAGACAGAAGCCACTCCTGAGAAAAAGGCACATGACAGTATGCATGGAGTCTGAAAAAAGGCACACGGCAGTATGCATGGAGTCTGAAAAAAGGCCCACGGCAGTATGCATGGAGTCTGAAAAAAGGCACATGGCAGTATGCATTGAGTCTGAAAAAAGGCACATGGCAGTATGCATGGAGTCTGAAAAAAGGCCCACGGCAGTATGCTTGGAGTCTGAGAAAAGGCACATGGCAGTATGCTTGGAGTCTGAAAAAAGGCACATGGCAGTATGCATGGAGTCTGAAAAAAGGCCCATGGCAGTATGCATGGAGTCTGAAAAAAGGCCCATGGCAGTATGCTTGGAGTCTGAGAAAAGGCACATGGCAGTATGCTTGGAGTCTGAAAAAAGGCACATGGCAGTATGCATGGAGTCTGAAAAAAGGCCCATGGCAGTATGCCTGGAGTCTGAGAAAAGGCACATGGCAGTATGCTTGGAGTCTGAAAAAAGGCACATGGCAGTATGCCTGGAGTCTGAGAAAAGGCACATGGCAGTATGCTTGGAGTCTGAAAAAAGGCACATGGCAGTATGCATGGAGTCTGAAAAAAGGCCCATGGCAGTATGCCTGGAGTCTGAGAAAAGGCACATGGCAGTATGCTTGGAGTCTGAAAAAAGGCCCATGGCAGTATGCTTGGAGTCTGAAAAAAGGCACATGGCAGTATGCATGGAGTCTGAAAAAAGGCCCATGGCAGTATGCATGGAGTCTGAAAAAAGGCCCATGGCAGTATGCTTGGAGTCTGAGAAAAGGCACATGGCAGTATGCTTGGAGTCTGAAAAAAGGCACATGGCAGTATGCATGGAGTCTGAAAAAAGGCCCATGGCAGTATGCCTGGAGTCTGAGAAAAGGCACATGGCAGTATGCTTGGAGTCTGAAAAAAGGCACATGGCAGTATGCCTGGAGTCTGAGAAAAGGCACATGGCAGTATGCTTGGAGTCTGAAAAAAGGCACATGGCAGTATGCATGGAGTCTGAAAAAAGGCCCATGGCAGTATGCCTGGAGTCTGAGAAAAGGCACATGGCAGTATGCTTGGAGTCTGAAAAAAGGCACATGACAGTATGCATGGAGTCTGAGAAAAGGCACATGGCAGTATGCTTGGAGTCTGAAAAAAGGCACATGACAGTATGCATGGAGTCTGAGAAAAGGCACATGGCAGTATGCTTGGAGTCTGAAAAAAGGCACATGGCAGTATGCCTGGAGTCTGAGAAAAGGCACATGGCAGTATGCTTGGAGTCTGAAAAAAGGCACATGGCAGTATGCATGGAGTCTGAAAAAGGCCCATGGCAGTATGCCTGGAGTCTGAGAAAAGGCACATGGCAGTATGCTTGGAGTCTGAAAAAGGCACATGGCAGTATGCATGGAGTCTGAAAAAGGCCCATGGCAGTATGCCTGGAGTCTGAGAAAAGGCACATGGCAGTATGCTTGGAGTCTGAAAAAAGGCACATGGCAGTATGCCTGGAGTCTGAGAAAAGGCACATGGCAGTATGCTTGGAGTCTGAAAAAAGGCACATGGCAGTATGCATGGAGTCTGAAAAAAGGCCCATGGCAGTATGCCTGGAGTCTGAGAAAAGGCACATGGCAGTATGCTTGGAGTCTGAAAAAAGGCACATGACAGTATGCATGGAGTCTGAGAAAAGGCACATGGCAGTATGCTTGGAGTCTGAAAAAAGGCACATGACAGTATGCATGGAGTCTGAGAAAAGGCACATGGCAGTATGCTTGGAGTCTGAAAAAAGGCACATGGCAGTATGCCTGGAGTCTGAGAAAAGGCACATGGCAGTATGCTTGGAGTCTGAAAAAAGGCACATGGCAGTATGCATGGAGTCTGAAAAAAGGCCCATGGCAGTATGCCTGGAGTCTGAGAAAAGGCACATGGCAGTATGCTTGGAGTCTGAAAAAAGGCACATGACAGTATGCATGGAGTCTGAGAAAAGGCACATGGCAGTATGCTTGGAGTCTGAAAAAAGGCACATGACAGTATGCCTGGAGTCTGAGAAAAGGCACATGGCAGTATGCATGGAGTCTGAAAAAAGGCACATGGCAGTATGCATGGAGTCTGAAAAAAGGCACATGGCAGTATGCTTGGAGTCTGAAAAAAGGCACATGGCAGTATGCATGGAGTCTGAAAAAAGGCACATGGCAGTATGCATGGAGTCTGAAAAAAGGCACATGGCAGTATGCATGGAGTCTGAAAAAAGGCACATGGCAGTATGCTTGGAGTCTGAGAAAAAGGCACATGGCAGTATGCCTGGAGTCTGAGAAAAGGCACATGGCAGTATGCATGGAGTCTGAAAAAAGGCACATGGCAGTATGCCTGGAGTCTGAAAAAAGGCACATGGCAGTATGCTTGGAGTCTGAAAAAAGGCCCATGGCAGTATGCTTGGAGTCTGAAAAAAGGCACATGGCAGTATGCATGGAGTCTGAAAAAAGGCACATGGCAGTATGCCTGGAGTCTGAAAAAAGGCACATGGCAGTATGCCTGGAGTCTGAAAAAAGGCACATGGCAGTATGCATGGAGTCTGAAAAAAGGCACATGGCAGTATGCCTGGAGTCTGAAAAAAGGCACATGGCAGTATGCATGGAGTCTGAAAAAAGGCACATGGCAGTATGCTTGGAGTCTGAGAAAAAGGCCCACGGCAGTATGCATGGAGTCTGAAAAAAGGCACATGGCAGCATGCTTGGAGTCTGAGAAAAAGGTCCACGGCAGTATGCATGGAGTCTGAAAAAAGGCACATGGCAGTATGCATGGAGTCTGAAAAAAGGCACATGGCAGTATGCATGGAGTCTGAAAAAAGGCACATTACAGACTCAGAGATCGTACGGCAACAACGCAATAAAAGGCCAATAATAAAATGAATGTTGTCACTCCCCTTTAAAAGAAAGCCGACATGAGGTGATCCTGTATAATAACAATACATCAGATATCACATCAGTCTTTCAGATCGCATGGAGCAATACCTCCGCCCCATCAGACTGTTCCAGTCAACAACAGCTACGAAAGAACAGGATCTTGTTAGGGTGAATGATGTGATTATTATTCTTACCGCAAATTACATTAAATGTAGTGATTATGATCTGCTGGAAATCAATATAAACCAGAGCACGATGTCTTTATCTCCAAGTAAGCAAATTGTTCCTTACAAATCTTCTCACAGTAACATCAGATTAGGTTATCAATGTAGGCCACAGTCTGGGTCAATTTTATGTGCGTTAGATGTCAGGTTTACCAAACTATTTTTTTGTGTTGTTTAAATCGAGCTATTAACCTTTTTATCTCTGTCTTCTGTTTGATGTCTCTGAAAGGTAAGGAGTAACAGAGAGAGATATTTATTAAATTTCCACCCGGTCGGCCAAAACAAGCGAGTGAAGCGTTACGTGTGTAAACAAAGCTTCCCCTCTCCAGGCCTCTGCCAATCAAGCCTTATAAAATATTAACCCAATGTCATTGCCCTTTTCAAAATCTCTCACCTAGAATTCCCTAATTGTTCCTTTTCTTTATCTCGGCAGTGCAGCAAGTAAATAAATTAACAAAATAGTTTTTATCGCTCCCGCATAACCTTTTAACTGAGGGATTATCTGGGGTTTATTTTTAATTTCTCCACCTGGCGATAGCAGAGCGCTGCCCATTGATTGGTTTGCTGAGGTGGTGACCAATACCAGCAATGGAAACAAGGTCCTATTGATAGAACAAAAACACAGTTCCTGCCCTTCTGACTCGGCGGTCAAAGGGAGAAAAAAAAATGTTAGGAAGCGTTTTAGATAGAAACACCAGGTCTGAATGTGCTGAATTAATATTTTCTGATTTGGTTCAATCAAGTTGCTCTAATATGCATGCAATTCCCCAAAGGTTATCTCTGTGTTTGTTTGAAGGACAGGAAACAACAAGCAATTTACCTTCCCTGCAGATAAGATAGGATTGTTGGTAAAGGGGATACACCCTCACATGAAGCATTTAACTTCATAGTAATGGGAAGGAATTTAGTAATTAAGTATACCGTCATGTTGTTTATTCTAGTTGTTTTGATCTAAAACCTATTTTCAAAAATTAAAATACACAATATATGTTAATAAAAATAAAAAAAAGCTTTACCTTTATTTAACTAGGCAAGTCAGTTAATAAGAACAAATTGTTATTTTCAATGACGGCCTAGGAACAGTGAGTTAACTGCCTTGTTCAGGGGCAGAACGGCAGATTTTTACCTTGTCAGCTCTGGGATTCGATCTTGCAAACTTTCGGTTACTAGTCCAACGCACAAGGCTACCTGCCGCCCCACAGGTAGGGTGACCAATCAAAAATGCATATTTTGACCAATGGGTGAAATGCATGTGAATTGCATAGATAATCCGTTCAAAACGTAATGGAGTTTTTACACTCGCACCTGTCACTGCAGCCGAGCTTCCTGCCATTCAGGACCTCTATACCAGGCAGTGTCAGAGGACTGCTCAAAAAATGGTCAAAAGACTCCATCCACACAAAGCTCTATGATACTGCATGGCAAGCGGTACAAATAAAAGAAGTCTAGAACCAACAGAAACCTGAACAGCTTATACCCCTAAGCCATAAGACTGCTAAATAGGTAGTTAAATACTGTAGTTAAGCAAATAGCTACAAGACTATCTGCACTGACCATTTTTGTGCTAACCTTTTTGACCCATCACATATGCTGCTGCTACTATTTACTGTCACTTTATGCCTAGTTATATGTACATACTGTATCCACCTCAATTACCTTGTACCCCTGCACATCGATACTTTGTATATAGATAGCCAGGTTATCGTTACTCATTGCACATCGATACTTTGTATATAGATAGTCAGGTTATCGTTACTCATTGCACATCAATACTTTGTATACAGATAGCCAGGTTATCGTTACTCATTACACATCGATACTTTGTATATAGATAGCCAGGTTATCGTTACTCATTGCACATTGATACTTTGTATATAGATAGCCAGGTTATTTTTGTATATAGATAGCCAGGTTATCTTTGTATATAGATAGCCAGGTTATCGTTACTCATTGCACATCGATACTTTGTATATAGATAGCCAGGTTATCTTTGTATATAGATAGCCAGGTTATCTTTGTATATAGATAGCCAGGTTATCATTGTATATAGATAGCCAGGTTATCTTTGTATATAGATAGCCAGGTTATCTTTGTATATAGATAGCCCGGTTATCTTTGTATATAGATAGCCAGGTTATCTTTGTATATAGATAGCCATGTTATCTTTGTATATAGATAGCCAGGTTATCTTTGTATATAGATAGCCAGGTTATTTTTGTATATAGATAGCCAGGTTATCG
Organism: Oncorhynchus masou masou; assembly: GCF_036934945.1. Classification (NCBI taxonomy): domain Eukaryota; kingdom Metazoa; phylum Chordata; class Actinopteri; order Salmoniformes; family Salmonidae; genus Oncorhynchus; species Oncorhynchus masou. The sequence continues at coordinate 1,940,133 of NC_088221.1, read as the reverse complement.
TTACTCATTGCACATCGATACTTTGTATATAGATAGCCAGGTTATCTTTGTATATAGATAGCCAGGTTATCTTTGTATATAGATAGCCAGGTTATCATTATTTATCCATTATTATTTTGTATTATTATGTGTTTTACTTTTCTATTATTTCTCTATTTTCTTTCTCTCTTCATTGTTGGGAAGGGCCCATAAGTAGCATTTCACTGTTAGTCTACGCCTGTTATTTTGGAAGAATGTGACAAATAACATTTTATTTGACTTAATTTGTAGGATGGTCCAAATTCGGTTGACTAAATCAATGGTGGCCAGAGAATACAAAGTGGTCATAAATCAGGAAAATATTTTGTTGTGTTACAAAGTGGGATTAAAATTGATTGAATTGTAATTGTTTTGTCAGCGATCTACACCAAAAAATCTGTAATGTCAAAATGAAAAGAAAATTATAATATTTGTAGGAAAATATGAAATAAAAATAAAACACTAACATATCTTGATTAGATAAGTATTCAACCACCTGAGTCAATACATGTTAGAATCAACTTTGGCAGTGATTACAGCTGTGAGTGTTTCTGGGTAAGTCTCTAAGAGCTTTCTACACCTGGATTGTGTTAGAATCACTTTTGGCAGCGTTTATAGATGTGAGTGTTTCTGGGTAAGTCTCTAAGAGCTTTCTACATCTGGATTGTGTTAGAATCACCTTTGGCAGCGTTTATAGCTGTGAGTGTTTCTGGGTAAGTCTCTAAGAGCTTTCTACATCTGGATTGTGTTAGAATCACCTTTGGCAGCGTTTATAGCTGTGAGTGTTTCTGGGTAAGTCTCTAAGAGCTTTCTACATCTGGATTGTGTTAGAATCACCTTTGGCAGTGTTTATAGCTGTGAGTATTTCTGGGTAAGTCTCTAAGAGCTTTCTACATCTGGAATGTGAAACATTTGCCTATTATTCTTCAAAAAATTATTAAACTCTGTCAAATGGGTTGTTGATCATTGCTAGACAACCATTTTCAGGTCTTGTCATAGATTTTCAACCATTCACTGTCTTCTTGGCAAGATACTCCAGTGTATATTTGGCCTTGTGTTTTAGGTTATTGTACTACTGAAAAGTCAATTCATCTCTCAGTATCTTGGAGAAAGTTTTTTTTTTTTTTTTTCATATCCAATTGCGATCCAATTACGATCTTGTCTCATCGCTGCAACTCCCCAATGGGAGAAGGTTGAGTCACGTGTCCGTCAAAACATGTCCCGACAAACCGCGCTCCTTAACCTCTTGAAACTCTGGGGGCGCAATTTAATTTTTGGATGAAAAACGTTCCCGTTTTAAACAAGATATTTTGTCACAAAAAGATGCTCGACTATGCATATAATTGATAGCTTTGGAAAGAAAACACTCTGAATTTTCCAGAACTGCAAAGATATTGTCTGTGGGTGCCCTAGAACGGGAGCTACAGGCAAAACCAAGATGAAACGGCAACCAGGAAATCAGCAGGATTTTTGAGGCTCCGTTTTCCATTGTCTCCTTATATGGCTGTGAATGCGAGAGGAATGAGCCTGCCCTTTCTGTCGTTTCCCCAAGGTGTCTGCAGCATTGTGAAGTATTTGTAGGCATATCATTGGAAGATTGACCATAAGAGACTACATTTTCCAGGTGTCCGCCCGGTGACCTCCGTCGAAATTGGTGCGTCATTTTCAGCTGCTGGTATTTTTCCATGCGATTCTGAGGGGAAAGCAGGCTTCCACGAACTGCATATCAATGAAGAGATATGTGAAAAAACACCTTGAGGATTGATTCTAAACAACGTTTGCCATGTTTCGGTCGATATTATGGAGTTAATTCGGAAAAAGTTTGACGTTTTGGTGACTGAATTTTCGGTTAGTTTCGGTAGCCAAATGTGATGTACAAAACGCAGCGATTTCTCCTACACAAAGATGTATGTAACTGAGAGTCTCCTCATTGAAAACATCCAAAGCTCTTCAAAGGTAAATTATTTTATTTATTTGGTTATCTGGTTTTTGTGAAAATGTTGCGTGCTAAATGCTACTCAAAATGCTAAGCTAGCTTGCAATACTCTTACACAAATGATTGATTTGCTATGGTTCAAAAGCATATTTTGAAAATCTGAGATGACAGTGTTGTTAAGAAAAGGCTAAGCTTGAGAGCAGGCGCATTATTTTCATTTTATTTGCGATTTTCAGAAACCGTTAATGTTGCGTTATGCTAATGAGCCTGAGGCTTTATTCATGATCCCGGATCCGGGATGGGGAGTATCAAGAGTTAACACCCGCCCGCTTAACACGGAAGCCAGCTGCACCAATCCGGAAGTCAACTGATGACCGAAGTCACCCTGCAGGTGCCCGGCTCACCACAAGGAGTCGCTAGAGCGCAATGAGCCAAGTACAGCCCCGCTGGCCAAACCATCCCCTAACCCGGACGATGCTGGGCCAATTGTGTGCCACCCTATGGGACTCCCAGTCATGGCCGGGTGTAACCACAGCCTGGGATCAAACCCAGGTCTGTACTGACACCTCAAGCACTATGATACAGTGCCTTAGACCACTGCGACACTCGGGGGGCCAATGTGTTTTTTTTTATCCTGAAAAACTCCTGTCCTTAACGATTACAAGCATACACATAACATGATACAGCCATCACTACTGTATGTTTGAAAATATGGCGAGTGGTACTCAGTAATGTGATGTATTGGATTTGCCCCAAACATAACACTTTGTATTCAGAACAAAAAGTGAATTGCTTTGCCACATTTTTTGCAGTAGTGCTTTAGTGCCTTATTGCAAACAGGATACATGTTTTGGAAAATTTGTATTATATACAGGCTTCCTTCTTTTCACTCTGCCAGTTAGGTTAGTATTGTGGAGTAACTACAATGTTGTTGATCCATCCTCAGTTTTCTCATATCACAGCCATTCAAATCTATAACTGTTTTAAATTGGCCTCATGGTGAAAGCCTTAAGCGGTTTGGATGTTGTGCAAGATTTAAGGCTACCTGACAGGCTTACCATTGAAGTTGTCATCTTTCTTCTCAAATCCAGAGGACATAAAACAATATAAAGGTGAGATGGATATCGATTTTGAGACATGACATGTAGCATTTTCATATATTAGTATACACTTTTCATATGAATACGAAGATCCTGTTCTTTTTCAAAGACTTCTCACATAAACAAGCGTATCTCTGTGAAACATCAAAGTCTTTTACATTTCATTCAGCTTATGTCAGGCCAATGTTTCTACTTGCGACCCGCGGAAACAACTTAGAAGACAAAGACCCCAAAATGTAAAATCCTAAAAAGTTTGTGTGATAAAGCTGCACTACTCTGTCAATAGAGCTTGGTGCTTATTATAGGATGTATTAGGTTAGGAAATCTGATATAATTGATGTTAAAGACCCCACTGAACGATTCAGAACATGAATGATCATTTTTGTCTTGGTGAAATGTATTTTATAACATAAGAAAGTGAAAAATCATCACCAAAGTAAGTTTCTACCCACTCCGGGCACAGTGGGTAGGCAGAGTGGGTAGGCAGAGTGGGTAGACAGAGTAAGTAGGCAGAGTGGGTAGACAGAGTGGGTAGGCAGAGTGGGTAGACAAAGTGGGTAGACAGAGTAAGTAGGCAGAGTGGGTAGACAGAGTGGGTAGACAGAGTAAGTAGACAGAGTGGGTAGACAGAGAGGGTATGCAGAGTGGGTAGGCAGAGTGGGTAGACAGAGTAAGTAGGCAAAGTGGGTAGACAGAGTGGGTAGACAGAGTAAGTAGGCAGAGTGGGTAGACAGAGTGGGTAGACAAGAGTGGGTAGGAAGAGTGGGTAGACAAGAGTGGGTAGACAGAGTGGGTAGACAGAGTGGGTAGACAGAGTGGGTAGGCAGAGTGGGTAGGCAGAGAGGGTAGGGAGAGTGGGTAGGCAGAGTAAGTAGGCAGAGTGGGTAGACAGAGTTGGTAGGCAGAGTGGGTAGGCAGAATGGGTAGGCAGAGTGGGTAGGCAGAGTGGGTAGACAGAGTAAGGAGGCAGAGTGGGTAGACAGAGTAAGTAGGCAGAGTGGGTAGACAGAGTTGGTAGGCAGAGTGGGTAGGCAGAATGGGTAGACAGAGTTGGTAGGCAGAGTGGGTAGGCAGAATGGGTAGGCAGAGTGGGTAGGCAGAGTGGGTAGACAGAGTAAGGAGGCAGAGTGGGTAGACAGAGTAAGTAGGCAGAGTGGGTAGACAGAGTTGGTAGGCAGAGTGGGTAGGCAGAATGGGTAGACAGAGTGGGTAGGCAGAGTGGGTAGACAGAGTGGGTAGACAGAGTGGGTAGGCAGAGTGGGTAGACACCCTATAACAGGACATTTGTTTTTCACACATTCCCAGCCCACAAATAGTTATGTACACATAAGACATGATACATGAGAACATATTCATCCATCCATCTTTTTTTCTCATCCATCCATCCATCCATCCTCATCTCTTATCTGTATCATTTATTTGCATTGAGCCTCTGTTGCTTTATCTACATCAACTTTTCCTCGCACCTGCCAGATAGTCCCTGGCACAGGTAGCCACGTCTCCCTTATCACATCCAGATAGCTGCATTATTATTGTGTGTGTGTGTGTGTGTGTGTGTGTGTGTGTGTGTGTGCGTGTGTGTGTGCGTGTGTGCGTGTGTGCGCGCGTGTGTGTGTGTGTGTGTGTGTGTGTGTGTGTGTGTGTGTGTGTGTGTATGTGTGTGTCTACAAAAAAAAAAAAAAAATCCTAATAGCAGCTGCAACAGCTGCATCCGTAGGTATATGGTGAGACTTTTGTCTTGGAACAGTATATCACAGATCAAATGCAGTGGAAAGAAGGGTATAGAGTTAGCAGCATCAATCCCACTAAAACACACTTCTGAAAGGCATGTCTGTCGATCCTGCTTCAGTGCCTGACTCTACTCTATGCGCTCCTTCCATGGGCTCTGGTCAAAAAGTAGAGTACCATATAGGTAATACAGTGCCATTTGGGACAGATCCATGATGTTCAGATTAGATGAATGGGGAGTTCTGAGTGTTCTTCCTTCCTGGTTCCTTTTGTCTGTGGTAACCGACTGATTAGCAACATGGTAGGATGGTGGTACAGAAGAAAGCATGCCCACGTGATGTGGTTCCTTCCTTTGTCTGTATTTACCTGTAGTGTACTCTGTAACGAACCAACCAGACCGATGCTGGTGTGGTGCTATATGCTCAACATGGTCTCATTTGAACTTGTAGAAAAGTGACAGTGCACTTATACGTCATCTGTATGTCACCTGAGCTGATTTATTTCTTATGGAATGTCTGGTATGCTAGCTACTTCCATTAAAATTTACTCAATTTAAAGTACATTACAAAAATAATGTGCATAAAAAAATGGCTGTTTATTCTAACACACCATTAATGGTTTAAAAACTTGTTCCATAATTGAGCGTTCCACAATGGTGATGCCTAGATTGTGTAGTATGAGTTCTATTGTTTTTGATAAGGAGTAAGGAGACGACTTCCTACATCCTGGGAATTGATGAGCTAACTCCTAATTGGTTGACTTATCCATGCCTAATGGACGAGTCTCTTAATTAAAAAGATACTGTACCAAACGTTATAGATCAGATAGGGCTCAAAGTAAAACGTCATTAATCAAATGTACGAGAGTCAACCGTTCCAGGAAAGCCTAAATGAGATTGTGAGATGTTTTTGTTTTTTTACCCCTACCCAATATGTATTAATTGCAATTCCCTTCAGTTCAGCAAAACTCAGCAAGTCTTATTTTCAAACTGTAAGGAAATGTCATCTAACCACACACCGACTGATCTCTCTTTTTCATGAACTGCGATGCATATGAAACAAGTCTTCAAAACAAGGCTTTAAAAAAACGTATCCAGTCAGGGTGCCTTTGAGGATATTTAATTAAAATCTAATCCTGCATTCATTAAGGCTCACATAAATTAAGCTGTCATTCATAAGATTTATGGATTCTCATTTGCATATTGCATACAATTCATCAATTACTCAAGTATGAAAGGAGCACATTTTCCTTGGAGCTGCCTGCTAGCCTGCCAACATTTGAAATGAGAGAAAGAGCAGGACTGTCAGGCATTCAGCACAAACTTTCTCCACAATGTCTGCGCCACTGATTCATCTCATTTCGGAGGCATCCCTTACAAGCTTCTACACAGTCCAGCTGCACTTTTCAATTATTTTTCCTGTCCTCACAACTAACATAATGAAATACAGACCGGGGCAAAAATGGAATGTGGGGGGCAACTTTAGTCAAAGTCTTTATGTATATAACTTTGGATGTTCATAAATGAGAGAGAATGGGTTTAAAGAGAATCTAATGGAAGGGTCATTTAGCTGTTTTATTGTGAATGCTGTCAGGCAAACACTCAGCATGCCGTAATATTTCCTGTCCTATCCGGAGTAGGAGACATCCACCAGGCATGCTGACAGAGAGAAAGTGAGAAGGGGGGAGGAGGGAGAGAGAGAGAGAGGGAGACAGAAAGAAAGCTGAAGAGAGGAGGGAGAGAGTGGGAGGGAGAAAGAGACAGTGAAAGAAAGAGGGGGGGGCAGGAAAGAGTAAAGGTGAAAGAAAGAGGGAAGAGTGGCTTACTGCTAAAACACGTGGGGAAAAAATCATTTTTATGGGACGGGGGAAATGCAGTATGGAGTAAGTGCTTAAAGCGAGCCGAGCATGAAATGCGTCTAAGATGAAAAGGTCAGTCAAAAACAAACAGAGGACCAGTCGGCGAGGAGGAGGAAGGGGAATTAATTAATTGGCTCATTAATATGCACGGCTAATAAAGCAGTGTGCAAATCCTAAAACAAAAATCATTGTCAACCATTTCCCTTTAATGGCCCCTTATTTTCAGCTTGAGGAGATTCGGCCTTGCGGTGCATATCAATCTTCAGGAGGGGTGTACTTCCTGTTCCCTTTCTCCCTTGTTCTCTTTCCTTTCACCTAAACAGGCGAGGGTTAACCTCAATGTTGTGTGTGCATGTCTTCCCCTAGCAGACAAAGGCAGAGCTGTTCTGTGTAGAAGGATTAATTGAGAATTAATCTGGGTTTCTGGCAGGAAACAGGCTGACAGTAAGGAGCGAAAGTCATCCTGAAGGGTAGTTAATTGGTTCCCCGTAGCAAAATATTAAAAAAGCAGCTGCATTTCTACCGACATCAAGCGGCATTTGGAATTTCAGATGAATCCTGATGAATCCTGACCTCATTGTTTTCTGAATATTATTGTCCTTGAGAGTTGACTTTATATCGAGTCAATAATCAAGATGTTTTAATTGATTGTGATTCGACGGGGTTACAATTATGAAACCTGCTTGATTATAACTGTCACACCCCGACCATAGTTTGCTTTGTATGTTTCTATGTTTTGTTTGGTCAGGGTGTGATATGAGTGGGCATTCTATGTTGTGTGTCTAGTTCGTCTGTTTCTGTGTTTGGCCTGATATGGTTCTCAATCAGAGGCAGGTGTTAGTCATTGTCTCTGATTGGGAACCATATTTAGGTAGCCTGTTTGGTGTTGGGTTTTTGTTCCTTGTTCCTTGTTCCTGTTCCAGTTTAGGCTGTTTCGGTTTTCACGTTACGTTTATTGTTTTTGTATTGATCGTGTTTCATCTTCATTAAAGATGTATCAAAATAACCACGCCGCATTTTGGTCCGACTCTCCTTCACCTAAAGAAAACCGTTACAATAACAATATAGCTGTGAGAGATTAATCTATACGAAAGGATGAGAAATTATTTCAAAATCAATAGCTGACAAGCCATTAGTCAACATCACAAATAATAATTCCATCTAACACACTTAGACAGAGCACACACAGCAACTAAATAATTTGCTAGGTTTTCTATATCTCTCATGCAAACACACGTACACAGAAAACGCACATACATACAAACTCTTTCTCCCCCTCTCTCTCTCACACACACACACACCCTATCTTTCTCTCTCCGTCTCTGCCACTAGAGCGTTTGAACTTGGTAATTGTACAACCAGATTGTCGGATGTGATTAATTTCAGGTCTAAATGTACACAACACAGAGAGAGGATGATGTAACCATAATATGGGCAGGCAGGAGAATGACTAACAGCAGAGGGAGAGAGATCAAGCAAGAAAGGAAAGGAGAGAGAGAGAGATCAAGGAAGGAAGAAAGGAAAGGAGAGAGAGATCAAGGAAGAAAGAAATGAGAGAGAGAGAGAGATCAAGGAAAGAAGAAAGGAAAGGAGAGAGAGAGATCAAGGAAGAAAAGAAAGGAGTGAGAGAGATCAAGGAAGAAAGGAAAGGAGTGAGAGAGATCAAGGAAGGAAGGAAAGGAGTGAGAGAGATCAAGGAAGGAAGGAAAGGAATGAGAGAGAGAGAGAGATCAAGGAAAGAAGAAAGGAAAGGAGAGAGAGAGAGAGATCAAGGAAAGAAGAAAGGAAAGGAGAGAGAGAGATCAAGGAAAGAAGAAAGGAAAGGAGAGAGAGAGAGATCAAGGAAAGAAGAAAGGAAAGGAGAGAGAGAGATCAAGGAAAGAAGAAAGGAAATGAGAGAGAGAGATCAAGGAAAGAAGAAAGGAAATGAGAGAGAGAGAGATCAATAAAAGAAGAAAGGAAAGGAGAGAGAGAGATCAAGGAAAGAAGAAAGGAAAGGAGAGAGAGAGAGATCAAGGAAAGAAGAAAGGAAAGGAGAGAGATCAAGGAAAGAAGAAAGGAAAGGAGAGAGAGATCAAGGAAAGAAGAAAGGAAAGGAGAGAGAGAGATAAAGGAAGAAAGAAAAGAAAGGAGAGAGAGATCAAGGAAGTAAGAAAGGAAAGGAGAGAGATCAAGGAAGGACAAAAGGAGAGAGAGAGATCAAGGAAGGACAAAAGGAGAGAGAGAGAGAGAGATCAAGAAAGGAAGAAAGGAAAGGAGAGAGAGAGATCAAGGAAGTACGAAAGGAAGGGAGAGAGAGATGTTTAAAGGCTTGTAAAAAACACAATTGAAATCCCACTCTCGCACTGTGTATTTTCTGCATTATTAATTAAGTACCTTGATTTGATTATTTTCAATTATAAATGGTAAAAAAACAAAACAGTGACGAACAAACACCATTGTAAATACAACCCATATTTATGTTTATTTAAAAAAGATATATAATATTTGTACATAATATGGCATTTGAAATGTCTTTATTATTTTGTAACTTTTGTGAGTGTAATGATTACTGTCATTTTTCGAAATAGTTTATTTCCCTTTTATTTATTAACTATTTCACTTGCTTTGGCAATGTAAACATGTTTCCCATGCCAATAAAGCCCCTTAAATTGGAGAGAGAGAGATAACACACTCAATGTGCTTTTTTTTCTATGCCTATAAAGCCCCTTAAATTGAAATTGAATTGGGAGAGAGAGAGGAAGCGGTTTGCATATTTAGATACATGCACAGTGCCTGTTTATGTGGCCCCACTCTCACGCCGCTATAGTTCACACCAAAGCAGGGCACTGATCAAGTTGTCCAGTTGTGCTTTAAATGCTGTTTACAACAATAACATCCCAGCTAACAGAGCAGGGAGGCAGACACATACGCACATACAAGTAAACACACACACACACACACCAGGGAGTGGGAGAGGTTCAGAAGGAACCCCCAACAAGCGCAACATTCCCAGACGAGCATTCTTGCTCCTGTTAAAGAGGAATCAAAGCCCAGTGCACCTCGTCACAACGAGGAAACATCCAATTACATCTGAGTACTTCTCTGTGATCCTTCCCGGAACAATCTCAGGCTGACTGAGCCCACAGAAGCACCTATGGCAGCCAATGAGAGTCCCCAAGAAGGTTTGTCATATAATTGAAAGAAATTGTCACAAGCAGAATAGATGGTGTGTTTGTTCTGGCAGTTTAGCGGTATTACAAGGCTGGCTATAGAACCGTGCGGACAGCTCAGAGCTTCCAGGAAGGCTGTTTGATTGGCTGGCTGGCATTTTTTGGGACTACGGAGTTCACAGCTACAGTGAGAGAACACTGCTCTTTCAGTTGAGTTGGTAAAAGCAGTGCAATAGTGGAAGATGGTAACTGCTGTTTGAATTAACAGGAACTAAACTAGAGTTTTTAATCTCGGTGCTGAGCTAGTGTATAGCCGTTTATTGCTGTAGACCACATATGTCAGAGTCAAGGCCCGCGGGCCACATCCGGCCCGCGAGAAGGTTTTTTACGGCCCCTGGGATGATCTTGATTTATTATTAGAACCGGCCCGCAGACCGCAGCAAGCCGGCAGCCCGCAGATCTTTTACACGCACCAATACTACATTTCCCACAATGCAACGGTGACGCACCGAGCAGTAGGCTGCTTCATTTCAATATTTATTGGCACAGCAGTCGTCAGCATCACAGTAAAATTAACTTTCAGATACCCATCAAAAATGGCAAAACGGAAGGTGGACACTGAGAACCGGGGTTTCAAACAAGGTGGGAGTCGGAGTATATGTTCACGGAGGTAGCTGGAAAACCTGTGTGTCTTCTGTGTGGAGAAAGTGTGGCGGTACTGAAAGAGTATAATCTGAGACGACATTATGAAACGAAACACGCGGACAAAAACAAGAATATGGACATGGAACAAAGGCTACAAAAGGCAGAGGAATTAAAACGAGGCCTCAAATCTCGACAGGCTCTGTTCAAAAAAGCCAAATCACAAGGCCAGGCTGCTGTCAAGGCCAGTTTTATTTTGGCAGAAGAGATCGCTAAATCAGCCCGGCCATTTACGGAGGGGGATTTCATCAAAAACTGCATGATTAAAGTTTGTGACGAAGTTTGCCCAGAAAAAAGGCAACTATTTTTAAATGTGAGTCTGAGCAGAAACACCATTGCCGAGAGAGTAGACCAGTTGTCCATCAATCTAAAAGAGCAGCTTGTGAAAAAGGGAAAAGATTTCATTGCATATTCCTTGGCTGTGGATGAGAGCACCGACATTTCTGACATTGCCCAGTTGTCAATTTTCATCCGCGTAGTGGACTCCAGCCTAAGCGTGACAGAGGAGTTTTTGGCTTTACGTCCTATGCATGGCACAACTACGGGGCATGATTTGTATGAAGAGGTGTCAAGATGTGTAAATGAGATGGAGCTGCCTTGGGAAAAACTCGTGGGTTTGACAACCGACGGAGCACCTGCGATGTGTGGACACAGGAGCGGACTGGTGGCGAAGATACGGGAAAAGATGCAAGAGGAAAACGCGACAGGTGAGCTGACAGCTTATCATTGTATCATACACCAGGAAGCATTGTGCGGTAAAGCCTTGAAAATGGAGCATGTAATGAGCATCATCACGCGCACAGTTAACTTTATCAGAGCCAAAGGTTTGAATCACCGCCAGTTCAAGGCATTTCTGACGGAGTTAGAAACGGAGCATGGTGATTTGCCTTATCACACAGAGGTGCGATGGCTAAGCCAGGGAAAGGTGCTTCAAAGATGTTTCGAGCTTCGTGAGGAGATTTGTCTGTTCTTGGACAGCAAAGGGAAAGACACAACACAACTCCGAGACGAAATGTTTCTGTGTGAAATGGCTTTTCTGTGTGACATTACGAGTCATCTGAATGCAATGAACTTGCAGCTGCAGGGTCGGGATCATGTCATCTCTGATATGTACAGTACAGTGAAGGCATTTAAAACCAAACTGACTCTGTGGGAGACGCAGATGCGGAAAGAAAATTTGAGCCACTTTCCCAGCTGCCAGACCATGAAAGAGAAGCTCTCTACCAGTGCGTTCCCGAGCGCACAGTTGGCTGATAAAATAAGTATGCTTGCCGCTGACTTTCGACGCCGATTTGCTGACTTTGAAGCACAAAAAAGCAGGTTGGAACTGCTCGGTAACCCATTTGCTGTTGACGTGGAAAGCTCACCACCAAACCTCCAAATGGAGTTGATTGACCTCCAATGCAATGATGCACTGAGGGCAAAATATGCGGCAGTGGGTGCTGCGGAGTTCGCCCGTTTCCTCCCCGACACAATGCCCCAGCTGCGCATCCAGGCTGCTCAAACGTTGTCTATGTTTGGCAGCACATACCTGTGTGAACAACTTTTTTCTTTGATGAACCTGAACAAAACATCACACAGAAGTCGACTTACTGCTGAACACCTCCACTCAATTCTGAGGATTTCCTCAGCTCAGAGCCTTACCCGAACATTGATGAACTTGTGGAAAAGATGGGACACCACCAAGTATCACCCTCAACCTCAAACAAGTGAACATTACTGTGCAATCACATATTTAGAGTTTTTACTCAGTTCAAGTTTAAAAGTTAAAGTTTAATATTTGTTTTCACTGCATGTTACTTCTCCTTAAACAAAGTGTTGTTTTTGATTAATAGATTTTTGCACTTTATTTTATTGTATTTCAATCCAATTATATTTTAAAAATATTTCAGTTGAGTGGATGATAGAAAATTGCTATTATTGTTTTTTTCTTTGAAGTAAATTTAGCCCACTTTTGCTAAAATAGAAAATATAGGCTACTGATGGTGCCTTGAATACCGGTTTCTTTCATTTAATGTTCATGTTATGGGGATTTTTATATAAAGGAAATTTGTCTTTTGTGTCTGTTGAAAATTAAAGATTACTGACAGAGCCATAAGAAAATATTGCTTTATTTATCTGATCATATTGGAATATATTTGTTAGGTTTTCAGTAGGTTCAATTAGGTTCACTAGACTATATGCGTCATTTAAAAATTTTTCAATGAACATTCGAACAGTCCGGCCCTCGGCTTGTAGCTAAATTTTTTATTTGGCCCTCCGTCCATTTGACTTTGACACCCCTGCTGTAGACCATGGCGTGTTTGTTCTACAATGTTACGTATGTCCCTTATCAACTAATGTGAATGAAGCTAAGCAGCCAAGGTTATAATGGCTAGAGTCATGTTTGCGTGTTCTCAGCAATTAAGAGTTTTTAAATAATTGTGTTGAAATGCAGTAAATCAGATTCTTAAAAATTAATTTTTGGTGAGGGAAAGAAAATCGTTGGGAGGTAAAAATCTCACCAAATCTCACCACTGAAAATGTATTGAATTGAACTTCAACATATTTGGAAAAAAAATAGGGCAGATACAAATGAACAGTTGAAACAGGTATTCATTACAATGCATCGTAGTTTAAACAATTTGACAGCCCGTCATTTGTCTGTGTGTATTAATTACTGCATGGCTTTGCTATATAGCTATATAGTTTAGGCCTTGCATTGTAACTGCAGGTATGAATGTATGTATCCTAATACAAGCTTATGTTCATCATGGTAGATAACACGTGCTTAAATCATTATTAAATTACATTAAAAAACAATATTCTCTGTACATGTTGGACTTGGCAAATCTGGTACCGATTGACTACACCGAGTAAGATTTGACGCACAGTTGGGGGTGCCCTGGGTATACCTCTCATCTATGGGAGTAAAAGCTAGGCTCCTCCCCTGGCTCACAGGGAACACCAGCAAGACGAGAGAAAGAAAACAACAGGAACTGAAAAGGACGGATTCCCAGCCTTACGGGGGCCAATTTGGACTTGGCCCGTACGCTGTACTAGTTAACTCACTCCACAATGACTGATTGGTATCAGACTGAAGAACACACAGTAAGACTAAATAATGTTTCTGCCACCGTGTCTTATGATCGAAAAGAGCTTCTAGACATCAGGACAGCGATTACTCACCCCATACTGGAGGAATACTTTTTCTTTAACAAGTCCGACGAGAAGGATTTACTTCAGACGCCCAACAAGGCCCTCATCCCCGTCATTTGCAGGAGAAAGAGACAGAGGTATTGGGGATGAAGGTCTGGGTTAGGATCTGACGGTGAGTGTGTAATCTACCTTTACCATCGGCCCTATTAGCCAACGTACAATAATAAAATAGATAATAAAATAGACGAACTACGAGCACATATTTCCTACCAACGAAACACTGTAATATCTGTTTCACAGTCATGGCTAAACGACGACATGAATAAAATACAGCTGGCATGTTTTACGCTTTTTCGGCAGGATAGAACAGCGGCCTCTGTTTAGACAAGGGGTGATGGTCTATGCATATTTGTAAACAACAGCTGGTGCACGAAATCTAAGGAAGTCTCGAGGTTTTGCTCGCCTGAGGCGGCAGGGTAACCTAGTGGTTAGAGCATTGGACTAGTAACCGGAAGGTTGCAAGTTCAAACCCCCGAGCTGACAAGGTACAAATCGTTCTGCCCCTGAACAGGCAGTTAACCCACTGTTCCTAGGCCGTCATTGAAAATAAGAATTTGTTCTTAACTGACTTGCCTAGTTAAATAAAGGTAAAAAAAATAAAGGTAGAGTACCTCATGATAAGCTGTAGACCACACTATTTACCAAGACAGTTATCATCTGTATTCTTCGTAGCTGTCTATATACCCCCACAGACCGATGCTGGCAATACGACCGCACTCAATGAGCTGTAATGGCCATAAGCAAACAGGAAAACCCTCCTCCAGAGGTGGCTCTCCTAGTGGCCGGGGACTTTAATGCAGGGAAACTTAAATCTGTTTTACCTCAATTCTACCAGCATGTTAAATGTGCAACCAGAGGGGCAAAAAACTTGAGATCACTTTTACTCCACACACAGAGATGCGTACAAAGCTCTCCCTCGCCCTCCATTTGGCAAATCTGACAATAATTCTATCCTCCTGATGCTTGTTTACAAGCAAAAACGAAAGCAGGAAGCACCTGTGACCCGATCAATAAAAAAGTGGTCAGATGAAGCAGATGCTAAGCTACAGGACTATTTTGCTAGCACAGACTGGAATATGTTATGGGATTCTTATGATGGCATTGAGTAGACCACATCAGTCACTCGCTTCATAAATAAGTGCATCGATTACGTCGTCACCACAGTGACAGTACGTACCTACGCACCCCAACCAGAAACCATCGATTACAGGCAACATCCGCACTGAGCTAAAGGGTAGAGCTGCCTCTTTCAAAGAACGGGACTCTAACCCGGAAGCTTATAAAAAGTCCCGTTATGCCCTCCGACAAACCATCCAACAGGACTAAGATTGAATCGTACTACACCGGCTCCGACCCTCGTCGGATGTGGCAGGGCTTGCAAACTATTACAGACTACAAAGGGAGGCATAAGCCACGAGCTGTCCAGTGACACGAGACTACCGGGTGAGCTAAATTACTTCTATGCTCGCTTCGAAGCAATTAACACTGAAACATGCATCAGACCATCAGCTGTTCTGGATGACTGTGTGACTACGGTCTCCGTAGTCAATGTGAGTAATACCTTTCAACAGGTCAGGCCACAGGGCCAGAAGGATTACCAAGACGTGTACTCTGAGCATGTGCTGACCAACTGCCAAGTGTCTTCACTGACATTTTCCAACCAACCCTGACTGGGTCTACCAATACTAACATATTTCAAGAATACCACCATAGTCCCTGTGCCCAAGAACACCAAAGTAACCTGCCTGAATCACTATTGACCCGCAGAAGAATTCACATCTGTCGCCATGAAGTGCTTTGAAAGGCTGGTCATGGCTCACATCAACACCATTATCCCAGAACCCTAGACCCACTCCAATCTGCATACCACCACTACAGATCCACAGATGATGCCATCTCTATTGCACTCAACAATGCCCTTTCCCACCTGGACAAAAGGAACACCTATGTGAGAATGCTATTAATGGACTACAGCTCAGCGTTGTACACTACAGTGCCCTCAAAGCTCATCACTAAGCTAAGGACCCTGGAACTAAACACCTCCCTCTGCAAATGGATCCTGGACTTCCTGACGGGCCGCCCCCAGGTGGTAAGGGTAGGTAACAACACATCTGCCACGCTGATCCTCAACACGGGGGGCCCCGTAAGGGGTGCGTGTCAGTCTCCGCATGTACTCCTTTTTCAGTTATGACTGCATGGCCAGGCACAACTCCAAAACCATCATCAAGTTTGCCGATGACACAACAGTGGTTGGCATGATCACAGACAACAATGAGATAGCCTATAGGGAGAAGGTCAGAGACCTGGCCAGGTGGTGCCAGAAGAACAACCTATCCCTCAACGTAACCCCCCCCCCCATGTGACAAATAACATTTGATTTGATATGAAAATTAAAACTAAAGTTAAGTCTGGCAGGTGAGCAAGAAGGCCTACTCAGCAGATAGAAGGAGAGCAAACTTGGTGTCTTGGCTTTCTTTCTTTCTCTCTTTCTCTCCCTCTCTCTCTTGCTCGCGTTCTCTTGCTTGATGATGTAATTGTTTTATGTATAACCTGACGAGACATATATATTGAGCCAAGGCAACACCTGAGAGTTCTCTCTCTCTCTTTCTGACATTTTCACTCTCTCTCCTGCTCTGTCGCTTTGTGTTCTATCTCTACCCTACGTATCTCTCCCACCCTCTCTATGATGAATTGTTTGCTACATCTCAGTGACTAAAACCCTTCAACATCTTAAAACCCGGTTTTGTAATAAGGCCTAGGTGCCGGGAGACGGGAGACAGCATGATGAATATCACAACAGACAGCTCCAATATGGGACCATTTTGCCCGATCGATATCTCGCCTGCAATATCAGAGAATAGGAGTCTGATATTAGTCTACACAGTGTATTACAGATGACATACATTTCTCTCCGCTCTGCACTTTCAGTGAACCTGGGATATATTTCATTCTGCGGAGTAAGGGAGTCTCGCACGGCGACACTTTACATACTTGGCGTCATGAAGAGCGTGTAAACGAATCATAGCATGGCTCTCTGAACTGTAGCCAGACGCATCTGCTTGGAATTAGCATAGCACGTGACACCGCCAACCGCAGCCACCAAAATGACTTGTTTGACATAGGGATGACTGGCGAATGAATGGCGAGGAGCGTTAATCGCGAGGAGCATGACAGGCCGTTATTCATGAAGTGGCTCTGAAAGTTTTGTCACAATGTTGACAGAGAGTTCAGACAGTTCAGGCTATTAGGAGCAGTGGTAAGTAGTGGTAGGGTTACAAATTGATTAAATATTTTAAATGAGAGTGAATTTCTGATCCCAGAGCAGCTGCATCAGCAAACAGTGCTCTCGACAGTCTTTATCACAATTTAGTTAGGAGCCAGACCGTACATAAGATACAGTTAAAACACTTGCCATATAAGGAAGTCAGTCAAAATGAAATATATTCATGAGGCCCTAATTTATGGATTTCACATAACTCTGGGAATACAGATATGCATCTGTTGATCACATATACCTTAAAAAAAGCTAGGTCGGTGGATCAGAAAATCAGTCAGTATCTGGTGTGACCACCATTTGCCTCATCCAGCGTGAAAAAACATCTCCTTCACATAGAGTTGACCAGGTTGTTGATTGTGGCCTGTGGAATGTTGTCCCACTCCTCTTCAATGGCTGTGTGAAGTTGCTGGATATTGGTGGGAACTGGAACATGCTGTCGTACACGTCGATTCAGGGCGTCCCAAACATGCTTAATGGATGACATGCCATGGAAGAAGGCCTTGCATTATCATGTTGAAACACGAGGTGGCAGATGAATGGCACGACAATGGGCTTCGGGATCTCGTTCCGGTATCTCTGTGCATTAAAATAGTGATCGCAAAAATGCAGGAGTGTTCGTTGTCCGTATCTTATGCCTGCCCATACCATAACCCTACCACCATGGAGTACCATGTTCACAACGTTGACATCAGCAAACCGCTTCCACACACCACGCAATACACACTATGTGCCATCTGTCCGGTACAGTTGAAACCGGGATTCATCCGTGAAGAGCACACTTCTCCAGAGTGACAGGTTAAATCAAAGGTGAGCATTTGCCCACTGAAGTTGGTTACGATGCCAAACTGCAGTCAGATCAATACCCTAGTGAGGACGACGAGCACGCAGAGGAGCGTCTCTGAGATGGTTTCTGACAGTGAATGATGTTGCTCTTGCTGCGGGTGATTCCCTGATCCACCTATACGCAGACGACACCATTCTGTATACCTCTGGCCCTTCCTTGGACACTGCTATCTAACCTCCAAACGAGCTTGAATGCCATACAACACTCCTTCCGTGGCCTCCAACTGCTCTTAAACGCTATTAAAACCAAATGCATGCTTTTCAACCGTTTGCTGCCTGCACCCGCACGCCCGACTAGCATCGCCACCCTGGATGGTTCCAACCTAGAATATGTGGACATCTATAAGTACCTAGGTGTCTGGCTAGACTGTAAACTCTCCTTCCAGACTCATATCAAATCTAAAATTAAATCTAGGGTCGGCTTTCTATTTCGCAACAAAGCCTCCTTAACTCACGCCGCCAAACTTACCCTAGTAAAACTGACTATCCTACCGATCCTCGACTTCGGCGATGTCATCTACAAAATAGCTTCCAATACTCTACTCAGCAAACTGGATGCAATTTATCACAGTGCCATCCGTTTTGTTACTAAAGCACCTTATACCACCCACCACTGTGACCTGTATGCTCTAGTCGGCTGGCCCTCGCTACATATTCGTCGCCAGACCCACTGGCTCCAGGTCATCTAAAAGTCCATGCTAGGTAAAGCTCCGCCTTATTTCAGTTCACTGGTCACGATGGCAACACCCACCCGTAGCACGCGCTCCAGCAGGTGTATCTCACTCATTTGGCCGCCTTTCCGTCCAGTTCTCTACTGCCTGTGACTGGAACGAATTGCAAAAATTGCTGAAGTTGGAGACTTTTATCTCCCTCACCAACTTTAAACATCTGCTATCTGAGCAGCTAACCGATCGCTGCAGCTGTACATAGTCCATCAGTAAATAGCCCACCCAATTTACCTACCTCATGCCCATGCTGTTTTTATTTATTTACTTTTCTGTTCTTTAGCACACCAGTATCTCTACCTGCACATGACCATCTGATCATTTATCACTCCAGTGTTAATCTGCTAAATTGTAATTATTTGCCTACCTCCTCATGCCTTTTGCACACAATGTATATAGACTCTTTCTTTATTTTTTTTACTGTGTTATTGACTTGTTTATTGTTTACTCCATGTGTAACTCTGTGTTGTTGTCTGTTCACACTGCTATGCTTTATTTTGGCCAGGTCGCAGTTGTAAATGAGAACTTGTTCTCAACTAGCCTACCTGGTTAGGAGGCAGCTTAAGGTAGAGAAATTAACATTCAATCCTCTGGCAACACCTCTGGTGGACATTCCTGCAGTCAGCATGCCAATTGCATGCTCCCTCAAAACTTGAGACATCTGTGGCATTGTGTTGTGTGATAATACCGCACATTTTAGAGTGGCCTTTATTGTCCCCAGCACAAGGTGAACATGTGTAATGATCATGCTTTTTAATCAGTTTCTTGATATGCCACACCTGTCAGGTGGATGGATTATCTTGGAGAAGGATACATTCTCAGTAACAGGGATGTAAACAAATGTGTGCACAACATTTGAGATACATACACTTTTTGTGTGTATGTCGGAAAATGCGCAAAGTCCAGGCAGGTTCTATTCTGATTGGAGATGTGCAAATGTCTGCATACTTGACTGGGGGGGTGCTTGGGCTCTCATCGGAGAGAGCAGTTTGTCCGGCTCATCTAGCTAATCCTCGCCCAACATAAGCATAGCATGCCTCAAACGTAAATTGTCTGCCAGTGAAATGGGCTACTTCTTTGTGAATTAATAAGCAGGTTAAATTCACCTAATTTCAGGCAATTGTTTGAAATGTTGGCACATAGCCCATAGACAAGTTGCAGGACAACGTTCCTTGGTTTGAGGGCAGCTTGAGTTAACTCTCCAGTCGTGTAATACATTTTTGGGGGAACCATGAGCGCATTCTGACATCGCGCACATAAAACAAATGCACGCTGGGCAAATTGTTACAAATATTTGGAACTAAGTCGTAAAAAGGCTCAAATTTTATTTTAGGGATCCTCGTTAAGTAAAAGGGTTGTTCTAAATGGAGCTAAAGGAGCTGCGTTAGTGTACAGTTAGCTGCTAAAATAGCTACATCCGTGGTAACCATTACCGTTAATGTGGTAATCTAGTCTTTTTCACCTCCTCTCTCTTCGAAATATCAGGAGCTGGGAGGGATAATTAAAAAAGTGTCAGGTGAAAGTCCAACGAGCCTCTTTGCCACCGAGTGTTCATCGCCTTCCATCGTTTTGTTCATATTATTAACCTGCTCACCGTACCTTTAAATGAAATATTTAGACCCCTACATGTGAAATAAAACTGCTGCCTGCCCTTCAGTGCATTGAATTACTATTTATTCAGAAGGAGGATAAGAGGAAGAACTTCCCATCTTCCACATCCACTTTTCTTAAACACTTATATCCAAGTCCCATTGGTCCTTCCCTTATCCTCTCTGCCTCCAAACACACTGTCCAGGTTGTCATGCTTTACTCCTCCTCCTCCCTCACTCCTCTTTCTTTCTTTTCTCTTTCTTTCTCTCTTAATTCTAACCTTGCTCTGCCCTTGTCATCAAGCCACTGAAGCACAAAGCCAGGGACGAAAGGGAGTGTTTACTAATTTCAACACTACATTATCTAGCTATTAATCACAACCTGCACTGTAGCACCGCGCCAAAAGAACTTCTGGATAATAGGCACATCTCTGCAGCTACCGCTATCTGTGCCATCGATCCTAAAAGGGTCTCTTCAAAATAACTTACATGGATGATATATATCTAGCTGGTGTATATTGGTGTATATCTAGCTGGATAGTCACTGACATGGATAATATACATCTAGCTGGTGTATATTGGTGCATATCTAGCTGGATAGTCACTGACATGGATAATATACATCTAGCTGGTGTATATTGGTGTATATCTAGCTGCATAGTCACTGACATGGATAATATACATCTAGCTGGTGTATATTGGTGTATATCTAGCTGGATAGTCACTGACATGGATAATATACATCTAGCTGGTGTATATTGGTGTATATCTAGCTGGATAGTCACTGACATGGATAATATACATCTAGCTGGTGTATATTGGTGTTATCTAGCTGGATAGTCACTGACATGGATAATATACATCTAGCTGGTGTATATTGGTGTATATCTAGCTGGATAGTCACTGACATGGATAATATACATCTAGCTGGTGTATATTGGTGTATATCTAGCTGGATAGTCACTGACATGGATAATATACATCTAGCTGGTGTATATTGATGTATATCTAGCTGGATAGTCACTGACATGGATAATATACATCTAGCTGGTGTATATTGGTGTTATCTAGCTGGATAGTCACTGACATGGATAATATACATCTAGCTGGTGTATATTGGTGTATATCTAGCTGGATAGTCACTGACATGGATAATATACATCTAACTGGTGTATATTGGTGTTATCTAGCTGGATAGTCACTGACATGGATAATATACATCTAACTGGTGTATAATGGTGTTATCTAGCTGGATAGTCACTGACATGGATAATATACATCTAACTGGTGTATATTGGTGTATATCTAGCTGGATAGTCACTGACATGGATAATATACATCTAGCTGGTGAATATTGGTGTATATCTAGCTGGATAGTCACTGACATGGATAATATACATCTAACTGGTGTATATTGGTGTATATCTAGCTGGATAGTCACTGACATGGATAATATACATCTAGCTGGTGAATATTGGTGTATATCTAGCTGGATAGTCACTGACATGGATAATATACATCTAGCTGGTGTATATTGGTGTTATCTAGCTGGATAGTCACTGACATGGATAATATACATCTAACTGGTGTATATTGGTGTTATCTAGCTGGATAGTCACTGACATGGATAATATACATCTAACTGGTGTATATTGGTGTATATCTAGCTGGATAGTCACTGACATGGATAATATACATCTAGCTGGTGTATATTGGTGTATATCTAGCTGGATAGTCACTGACATGGATAATATACATCTAACTGGTGTATATTGGTGTATATCTAGCTGGATAGTCACTGACATGGATAATATACATCTAGCTGGTGTATATTGGTGTATATCTAGCTGGATAGTCACTGACATGGATAATATACATCTAGCTGGTGTATATTGGTGTATATCTAGCTGGATAGTCACTGACATGGATAATATACATCTAACTGGTGTATATTGGTGTATATCTAGCTGGATAGTCACTGACATGGATAATATACATCTAGCTGGTGTATATTGGTGTATATCTAGCTGGATAGTCACTGACATGGCTAATATACATCTAACTGGTCTATATCGGTGTTATCTAGCTGGATAGTCACTGACATGGATAATATACATCTAGCTGGTGTATATTGGTGTATATCTAGCTGGATAGTCACTGACATGGATAATATACATCTAGCTGGTGTATATTGGTGTATATCTAGCTGGATAGTCACTGACATGGATAATATACATCTAGCTGGTGTATATTGATGTATATCTAGCTGGATAGTCACTGACATGGATAATATACATCTAGCTGGTGTATATTGGTGTTATCTAGCTGGATAGTCACTGACATGGATAATATACATCTAGCTGGTGTATATTGATGTATATCTAGCTGGATAGTCACTGACATGGATAATATACATCTAGCTGGTGTATATTGGTGTTATCTAGCTGGATAGTCACTGACATGGATAATATACATCTAGCTGGTGTATATTGGTGTATATCTAGCTGGATAGTCACTGACATTGATAATATACATCTAGCTGGTGTATATTGGTGTATATCTAGCTGGATAGTCACTGACATTGATAATATACATCTAGCTGGTGTATATTGGTGTATATCTAGCTGGATAGTCACTGACATGGATAATATACATCTAACTGGTGTATATTGGTGTATATCTAGCTGGATAGTCACTGACATGGATAATATACATCTAGCTGGTGTATATTGGTGTATATCTAGCTGGATAGTCACTGACATGGATAATATACATCTAGCTGGTGTATATTGGTGTATATCTAGCTGGATAGTCACTGACATGGATAATATACATCTAACTGGTGTATATTGGTGTATATCTAGCTGGATAGTCACTGACATGGATAATATACATCTAGCTGGTGTATATTGGTGTATATCTAGCTGGATAGTCACTGACATGGCTAATATACATCTAACTGGTCTATATCGGTGTTATCTAGCTGGATAGTCACTGACATGGATAATATACATCTAGCTGGTGTATATTGGTGTATATCTAGCTGGATAGTCACTGACATGGTTAATATACATCTAGCTGGTGTATATTGGTGTATATCTAGCTGGATAGTCACTGACATGGATAATATACATCTAACTGGTGTATATTGGTGTATATCTAGCTGGATAGTCACTGACATGGATAATATACATCTAGCTGGTGTATATTGGTGTATATCTAGCTGGATAGTCACTGACATGGATAATATACATCTAACTGGTGTATATTGGTGTATATCTAGCTGGATAGTCACTGACATGGTTAATATACATCTAGCTGGTGTATATTGGTGTATATCTAGCTGGATAGTCACTGACATTGATAATATACATCTAGCTGGTGTATATTGGTGTATATCTAGCTGGATAGTCACTGACATGGATAATATACATCTAACTGGTGTATATTGGTGTATATCTAGCTGGATAGTCACTGACATGGATAATATACATCTAGCTGGTGTATATTGGTGTATATCTAGCTGGATAGTCACTGACATTGATAATATACATCTAGCTGGTGTATATTGGTGTATATCTAGCTGGATAGTCACTGACATGGATAATATACATCTCGCTGGTGTATGTTGGTGTATATCTAGCTGGATAGTCACTGACATGGATAATATACATCTAGCTGGTGTATATTGGTGTATATCTAGCTGGATAGTCACTGACATTGATAATATACATCTAGCTGGTGTATATCGGTGTATATCTAGCTGGATAGTCACTGACATTGAAAATATACATCTAGCTGGTGTATATTGGTGTATATCTAGCTGGTTGTCACTGACATGGATAATATACATCTAACTGGTGTATATTGGTGTATATCTAGCTGGATAGTCACTGACATGGATAATATACATCTAGCTGGTGTATATTGGTGTATATCTAGCTGGATAGTCACTGACATGGATAATATACATCTAGCTGGTGTATATTGGTGTATATCTAGCTGGATAGTCACTGACATTGATAATATACATCTAGCTGGTGTATATTGGTGTATATCTAGCTGGATAGTCACTGACATGGATAATATACATCTCGCTGGTGTATGTTGGTGTATATCTAGCTGGATAGTCACTGACATGGATAATATACATCTAGCTGGTGTATATTGGTGTATATCTAGCTGGATAGTCACTGACATTGATAATATACATCTAGCTGGTGTATATCGGTGTATATCTAGCTGGATAGTCACTGACATTGAAAATATACATCTAGCTGGTGTATATTGGTGTATATCTAGCTGGTTGTCACTGACATGGATAATATACATCTAACTGGTGTATATTGGTGTATATCTAGCTGGATAGTCACTGACATGGATAATATACATCTAGCTGGTGTATATTGGTGTATATCTAGCTGGATAGTCACTGACATGGATAATATACATCTAGCTGGTGTATATTGGTGTATATCTAGCTGGATAGTCACTGACATGGATAATATACATCTAGCTGGTGTATATTGGTGTATATCTAGCTGGATAGTCACTGACATGGAAAATATACATCTAGCTGGTGTATATTGGTGTATATCTAGCTGGATAGTCACTGACATGGATAATATACATCTAGCTGGTGTATATTGGTGTATATCTAGCTGGATAGTCACTGACATTGATAATATACATCTAGCTGGTGTATATTGGTGTATATCTAGCTGGATAGTCACTGACATTGATAATATACATCTAGCTGGTGTATATTGGTGTATATCTAGCTGGATAGTCACTGACATGGATAATATACATCTAACTGGTGTATATTGGTGTATATCTAGCTGGATAGTCACTGACATGGATAATATACATCTAGCTGGTGTATATTGGTGTATATCTAGCTGGATAGTCACTGACATTGATAATATACATCTAGCTGGTGTATATTGGTGTATATCTAGCTGGATAGTCACTGACATGGATAATATACATCTCGCTGGTGTATGTTGGTGTATATCTAGCTGGATAGTCACTGACATGGATAATATACATCTAGCTGGTGTATATTGGTGTATATCTAGCTGGATAGTCACTGACATTGATAATATACATCTAGCTGGTGTATATCGGTGTATATCTAGCTGGATAGTCACTGACATTGAAAATATACATCTAGCTGGTGTATATTGGTGTATATCTAGCTGGTTGTCACTGACATGGATAATATACATCTAACTGGTGTATATTGGTGTATATCTAGCTGGATAGTCACTGACATGGATAATATACATCTAGCTGGTGTATATTGGTGTATATCTAGCTGGATAGTCACTGACATGGCTAATATACATCTAACTGGTCTATATCGGTGTTATCTAGCTGGATAGTCACTGACATGGATAATATACATCTAGCTGGTGTATATTGGTGTATATCTAGCTGGATAGTCACTGACATGGTTAATATACATCTAGCTGGTGTATATTGGTGTATATCTAGCTGGATAGTCACTGACATGGATAATATACATCTAGCTGGTGTATATTGGTGTATATCTAGCTGGATAGTCACTGACATTGATAATATACATCTAGCTGGTGTATATTGGTGTATATCTAGCTGGATAGTCACTGACATTGATAATATACATCTAGCTGGTGTATATTGGTGTATATCTAGCTGGATAGTCACTGACATGGATAATATACATCTAGCTGGTGTATATTGGTGTATATCTAGCTGGTTGTCACTGACATGGATAATATACATCTAACTGGTGTATATTGGTGTATATCTAGCTGGATAGTCACTGACATGGATAATATACATCTAGCTGGTGTATATTGGTGTATATCTAGCTGGATAGTCACTGACATGGATAATATACATCTAGCTGGTGTATATTGGTGTATATCTAGCTGGATAGTCACTGACATGGATAATATACATCTAGCTGGTGTATATTGGTTTATATCTAGCTGGATAGTCACTGACATGGATAATATACATCTAGCTGGTGTATATTGGTGTATATCTAGCTGGATAGTCACTGACATGGATAATATACATCTAGCTGGTGTATATTGGTGTATATCTAGCTGGATAGTCACTGACATGGATAATATACATCTAGCTGGTGTATATTGGTGTATATCTAGCTGGATAGTCACTGACATGGCTAATATACATCTAACTGGTCTATATCGGTGTTATCTAGCTGGATAGTCACTGACATGGATAATATACATCTAGCTGGTGTATATTGGTGTATATCTAGCTGGATAGTCACTGACATGGATAATATACATCTAACTGGTGTATATTGGTGTATATCTAGCTGGATAGTCACTGACATGGATAATATACATCTAGCTGGTGTATATTGGTGTATATCTAGCTGGATAGTCACTGACATGGATAATATACATCTCGCTGGTGTATATCGGTGTATATCTAGCTGGATAGTCATCGTTTTCCTTCATTAGACAACTTTGTTCCAATATTTCTGTAAATCTGTGATATTTTATTAGTTATGGATACATAAATAAATCAACATCTGCATTTTGAAAGAGTATTTTTTATCATATCGAAATGTGTTCATTTGTTTATTATGCTACTGTGCAGTCTACAATACATACTGTAGTAAACATGGGGAAGTGTCTAAGTCCTTACATAAGAGAGAGCAGGCCATGTCTATACTACAGAATGCAGGGCGTGCGGGAGACCGGTGTAATTTCAAAGTTGTGATGTCTTCACTATTATTCCACAATGTAGAAAATAGTAAAAATATAGAAAAATCCTGGAATGAGTAGGTGTGTCCAAACTTTTGACTGGTACTTGCTAAATTCATGTGATTAATATTATGATGTTTCAATTCCATGAAAAACCCTCTGGGTTTCTGTTAGAATGGAACGGAAAATATGGAACTGTACAATGTGATGGTCGGCAGTACAGTACTGAGCTATTTAGCTAAAGAATCCCTGTGTCGAGCAGATGGGAGACCGGGGTTCAATCCCCGACGGGGAGGAAGTAGTAGGCTGTCCTTGTAAATAATAATTTCTTCTTAACTGATTCCATGTTTTATTTCACAGTTGTGATGTCTTCACTACTATTCTAAAATATAGAAAATAGTAAAAATATAGATAAATCCTGGAATGAGTAGGTGTGTCCAAACTTTTGATTGGTATTTGCTAGAACGGAAACTGACGGTCGGCAATAGAGTATTGGGCTATTTACGAGGAAGGAGTAGGCTGTCCTTTTAAATAAGAATTTGTTCTTAACCGACTGCCTAGTTAAATTAACATTACACTAATTACATTTAAAGGATTGGAGGACTCGATATTAATATCTAAGAGGCATTTTCCATTAGGATCTGTGAGAATATCTGAGAATATCTAATAATAATAATTGCTTTGTTTAAAAAGTAACCATATTTGGAGAGTGAGCGAGAAAAAGGCAATTCCTGAACATGTCAATAAAGCCAGTTATTTAGAATTATTTATTTCTGGAGAAACCTAACTTGATTATTTAGCAGACATCAACACATATCTTAAGAATATCATGGGATTTTTGAACATTTTCGTTGTTCGTACATTCTTTATTGTAACCACAATGTCATTCATAATTTGTATCTACCTTTCCAATTACTTTTCTAGTTTGGGATTTACAAATGTGCTCTTTTAATTATTAGTTACATTGTTTTAGTTTGAATGTGCAGACTTTTTTCTTTAAATTATTGTTTTATGTAGGATCCTACATTTTTGACCAGTTGCAATTGTAAGTAGGCCTAATAAAAACAAATCCTACTTCTACTACTTGTCTGTTTGGAATCCTATCTTGCATCATGCCTATAATTTTGTGAGATTGAAATGCATCCATGGTCAGGATCATAACTGATGTCAACCCTCATCAATTATGTTACATAGTTAGCTAGTAAAATTAGTAATGTTACACGTTTGCTAACACGTTACAAATGTGAGGCAGTGTGCATAACTAGTTAGCAGGTGCCAGTCTAACAAGCGAGCCAACACCAGTCATTTTGGCAGCAGGTAGCCTAGTGGTTAGAGCGTTGTGCCAGTAATTGAAAGATTGCTGGATCAAATCCCAGAGCTGACAAGGTAAAAATATGTCGTCTGGCCCCTGAAGAAGGCAGTTAAAAACACTGTTCCCTGGTAGGCCATTGTAAATAAGAATTTGTTGTTAATGTTCTTTATAACTGACTTGCCTAATTAAAAAAAGGTTACATTTTAAAACATTTTTTTAAATGTGCTATCGTTTGCTGGTAAACCTAGGATTAGGTGGCTGGTTGTAAGCTTGCTGTTTAGTAGCCATATCTATGACGAAAAATAATATATATATATTTTTAATGAAATGTAATGCCATGTAATATTTTTAAATTGTATTTAACTGCCTGAATGTTGCCTTGGCAGCAGCTAATGGGGATCATTAATAAATACAAATACAAACTGGGAAAAAAAATTCTGAACGGTCATCCAACTCGGAATTCCAACTGGGGAACTCGGGCCTCTTTCTAGAGCTTTAACTTTCCGACCAAAAGATCACTAACGTCATGATTTGACCTCTGAGCAGTAGATCTCAGCTTGATTTTTGACTGCGGAAGTGATCTTGACTCAGAAAAGATTGGTGACGATAAGCTGTATACAACACTATTTACCAAGAGAGTTTTCATCTATATTTTTCATAGCTGTGTATTTACCACCAAAAACTGATGCTGGCACTAAGACCGCATGCAACGAGCTGTATAGGGCCATAAGCAAACAAGAAAATGCAAATCCAGAGGTGGCGGTGATTTTGTGCAGGGAAACTGAACTATTTCATTATTTACCAGCATTTCACCTGTGAAACTAGTGGTGACAAAATTGGAGATCACCTTTACTCCACACACAGAAATGCATCAAATGCTCTTAACCGCTAGGCTACATGCCGCCTAAACTACAGGACTGTTTCGCTAGCAGAGATTGGAATATGTTCCGGGATTCATTCGATAACATTGAGGAGTTTACCACATCAGTCACAGGCTTCATTAATAAATGCATTGACAATGTCGTCCCCACCGTGACCGTACATACTTATCCCAAATAGAAGCCATAGATTACAGGCAACATCCGCACTGAGCTATGTGGCAGGGCTTGCTAACTTTCACGGATTACAAAGGGAAACCCAACTGCGAGCTGCCCAATGATGTGAGCTTACCAGACGAGCTAAATTCCTACTATGCTCAATTCGAGGCAAGCAACACTGAACCATGCATGAGAACCCCTAGCTGTTCCGGACGGAATAGTGAACTCGCTCTCCGTAGTTGTGAGAAAGACCTTTAAACAGATTAACAATTACAAGGCCGCAGGGTCAGACGGATTACCAGGACGCATACATTGAGCATGCACTGACCGCTGGCAAGTGTCTCCACTAACATTTTCAACCTCTCCCTGACCCAGTCTGTAATACCTACAGTGCCTTCAGAAAAAATTCATACCACTTGACTTATTCCACATCTTATTCCACATCATGCGAAAGCATGTGATTAGTAATGTTTGCAAATGTATTGAAACTGAAATAGAGAAACATCTAATAGGTATTTACACCCCAGAGTCTAAAATACATAGGTATTTACACCCCAGAGTTTAATATATATATAGGTATTTACACCCCAGAGTCTAATATACATAGGTATTTACACCCCAGAGTCTAATATACATAGGTATTTACACCCCAGAGTCTAAAATACATAGGTATTTACACCCCAGAGTCAATACATGTTAAAATCACCTTTGGCAGCAAATACAGCTGTGAGTCTTCTGGGTCAGTCTCTAAGAGCTTTACACACCTGGATTGTACAATATTTGCACATTATTATTTTTTAAGCTCTGTCAAGTTGTTTGCTGATCATTTTTAAGTCTTGCAATAGATTTTTAAGTTGATTTAAGTCAAAACTGTAACTAGGCCACTCAGGAACACTCAATGTCATCTTGGTAAGCAACTACAGAATATGTGTTTTAGGTTATTGTCCTGCTGAAAGGTGAATTTGTCTCACAGTGTCTGTTGGAAAGCAAACTGAACCAGGTTTTCCTCTAGGCTTGTGCTTGTTGCTTAGCTCTATTCGATTTATTTTTATCCAAAAAACTCCCTAGTCCTTGCCGATGACATGTTTGAAAATATGAAGAGTGGTACTCAGTGATGTGTTTTGTTGGATTTGCACCAAACATAATGCGTCTTTGCCCCCCACACCACCAATAGGTGCCCTTCTTTGCGAGGCATTGGAAAACCTCCCTGGTCGTTGTGGTTGAATATGTGTTTGAAATTCATTGCTCTACTGAGGGACCTTACAGATAATTAAATGTGTGGGGTACAGAGAGGAGGTAATTAAACTCTATTATTGCACAAAGAGTGAGTCGATGCAACTTATTATGTGACTTCTACATCACATTTTTACTCCTGAACTTCTTTAGGCTTGCCATAACAAAGGAGTTAAATACTTATTGACTCAAGACATATCAGCTTTTAATTTTTAATTCATGTGTAAACATTTCGAAAAACATAATTATACTTTGACATTATGGGGTATTGTGTGTAGGCCAGTGAAACAAAATCTCAATTGAATCCATTTTCCATTCAGGCTGTAACACAACAAAATATGGAAAAGTCAAGGAGTGTGAATACTTTCTTAAGGCACTGTACATGTTTCAAGCAGACCACCATAGTCCCTGTGTGCAAGAACACCAAGGCTGATAAGATTTGGCATAGGCCCTCAGATCCTCAAAAAGTTCTACAGATGCACCATTGAGAGCATCTGGCTGCAACACCGCTTGATATGGCAACTGCTTGGCATACCACTGCAATGCGGAACAGAGGGTTGTGCAAACAGACTAGTACAGACTAGTACATCACTGGGGCCAAGCTCCTTGCCATCCCGGAGTTGAAAGTCCGTGTTGCCCAGCAACAGCCCCAAAACATCACTGCTCTAGAGGAGATCTGCATGGAGGAATGGGCCAACATACCAGCAACAGTGTGTGAAAACCTTGTGAAGATTTACATAAAACGTTTGACCTCTGTCATTGCCAACAAAGGGTATATAACAAAGCATTGAGATAAACTTTTGTTATTGACCAAATACTTATTTTCCACCATAATTTGCAAATAAATTCATTAAAAATCCTACAATGTGATTTTCTGGATTTGTTTTCTCATTTTGTCTGTCATAGTTGTATTGTACCTATGATGAAAATTACAGGCCTCTCCCATCTTTTTAAGTGGGAGAACTTGCACAATTGGTGGCTGACTAAATACTTTTTTGCCCTACTGTATGCTGCTGCTACTGTTTATTATCCATTCTGTTGCCTAGTCACTTTATCCCTACCTATAAGTACATATCTACCTCGACTACCTGGTACCCCTGCACATCGACTGGGAACTGGTACCCTGTGTATAGAGCCAAGTTATCGTTACTCATTGCGTACATGATCCTTGCGTTATTATTACTCTCATTTTTTTATCTCCCTTCTGTTGGGAAGGGCCCATAAGAAGGCATTTCACTGTTTGTCTACACCTGTATTTTACGAAGCATGTGACAAACGATGTGATTTTATTTTTACACTTTTATGAAGCACCTGTGTATGCATGCATCAACCACTATAGGGTCATTCTAGCAGTGTTTATAAATGCATAAATGTCTATGATGTACAGTATACACATTGCAGATTAAATATAAAATATTGATCTTCCAGACTGACTGGCCAGTAAAGCAAATAGTGTTGTTTAAAATAATATCTTACTATCTTTTCTTATCTTAAAAACCGCACAAGGAAGTGGTATGCTACAGTAGGTAATCAACTAATATAATCAAAGTCAACATGAGCTGGCTGACATAAAAATGCTAGAAAATGACTGCACAGAATAAGCAGGGGTCAATGGGTCTTATTAATTGCATGAAATGTATTGAATCCAGAGAAACATTTTGCTTTCCTAGGTGGCCAAGCCATCCTTTCAGTTTTACTGCTGCTTCTCGAGGTTGAGCAGGTCACCGAGCACAATGTATTCATTTATTTAATCATTCATTTTCATAATAACTGCATCAGGCTACCACAAGCACAAGCCTATTGAAATCAAATATTTCTGCACATTTGATATTCAACGACATATTTTTACTTTTCTTCTATCCAGTGAGCTTTGATATGGAATTGTTAACAGAATTTGGTGTGAGTTTGATGTGGATTTTTGTTCTTATTAAATTAAATTAGCCCATCAACAGTCAGCAGGTCTGCTAAAGGGCTTGTAACAAGAGCTCTTTAAATATGGAGATGTGTGAGAAGATGGACAGCTACAGGGCTAGTAGATGGGCAGGAAGGCTGTAGTAGCAGCTGGTTGGTTGGGGTAAACTTGTTTGTTTAAATATGGAGATGTGTGAGAAGATGGACAGCTACAGGGCTAGTAGATGGGCAGGAAGGCTGTAGTAGCAGGTTGGTTGGGGTAAATTTATATTTTTATTTTACCTTTATTTTACTAGGCAAGTCAGTTAAGAACAAATTCTTATTTTCAATGATGGCCTAGGAACAGTGGGTTAACTGCTAACTGACAGATTTGTACCTTGTCAGCTCGGGGGTTTGAACTTGCAACCTTCCGGTTACTAGTCCAATGCTCTAACCACTAGGCTACCCTGCCGCCCCAATATGGAGACGTGTGAGAAGATGGACAGCTACAGGGCTAGTAGATGGACAGGAAAGCTGTAGTAGCAGCGGGTTGGTTGGGGTAAACTTGTTTGTGTAACCCTTGCCGTCCTGCCTTCTCCCTCTGCTGCATCTAATGAGGCTTTGGGCACAACAGGAACATTATCATTACTGATTGAACCACATCTCCTCGTCTCTCACTCACTTTCTCACTCTCTCACTCTTTCCCCCCTGTCCTTTTGCAATTAACATTTTGCATTGATGACCCAAGGCGGCAGAGTGTGCGTGGATGTGTGTGTTAGTGTGTGTGAGAGACACACACCAGAATTCTGTGAAATTCAAATAAATGAGCAATGTATATTTGTCGCAACATGCCATTGTTATGAACGTTCTCAAGCCGCCCTCCGCCATAGTGGTGCCCAAAAGTTATGAATGGAGGCTAATGACTTTTTCGTCTAGATTACACAATAGTGGCCTGTAAATACAATGACATTACTTAAGCATTTAATTATTTAGGAAATACCTTTGCCATCACTTTACTTTAGACAGATGGCAATGTTGTCATTAGCTAGCAAAGTTCGTCAAAAATAGCTAGCAATGCTACAGTTATCTAACTAAAATCCGGTGGTCTCCCTCAATCTTAGCTAGCTAACTAACGTTATACTGCATCTAAATGTTTTTGGACCACAGAAAGATAGCTGCTTAGACAGAAGCCACTCTTCCAGTGGTCAAAACACATTTAGATCAGATTGATACTGTAGCTTATTGGAGACCACCTGATTTTAGTTAGCTAACTTGAGCATTGCTAGTTATTTTTGCTAGCCATTGGGGGTCGCTAACCTAATAAATACAAATACTAAATACAAATCTGGCAACATCAAAAGATTGATGACAAAAGGTTGTCCTATTGATTGTGTGCCTCATTTTGAAATGTCATTGTATTTCCAAGCCACTGTAAAGCACTTTTGATTAAATCTTCATCAGTGCTCATTGACAATGCATTGAGTAGTGTGCCAGTCGGGCATCAGTCCATGTTCAAAACAATGTTGTGACTAAACGTGCAACCCTTGAAGTTTCGAGAGACAGTTTAACCTCTGAACAATAAACGCTTATGAGACAAGTGAGAGAGAGAGGCAGAAAGAGTAGAGAAGAAAAGGGACTGATGATGTGGTGTGGGGAAGGGAGCAGAAGTGGTGGGGGGTGGAGAGGGGATGATCCAACACAATGTGTCCTTTCTCCTAAAGCAACTTGTTATCAGGCGCTACACAGAGAGAAATACCCCCCATTCAATCTGCATTTAAATACATTTCAGTCCACTACTGCTCATTTGCATTCATTTATCCCATTATATTGTTGGAAATGGCCGACTGTCTCGCCAGCACAATGTGGGAACCTATCAGCAGCCTGAAGAGCCCACACCTGATGCCAATTTAGCCCGCTTGGCTCTATTCATTGCCTTGGGCCTGATCTGACAACTCTCCATTCCGTCTTCTCTCCCTTCTAAGACCCTTTTCAATTGGATCTGCTTGTGGTGACCCCCAAAAATTGCCCATTGGAGAGTTCTTTCTTTCTTCCCCCTCTCCCTCTTTTTTTTACTCTCCCTCTTTCCCTCTCGCTCCTTCAATATCGCTGTCTGTGAGACTGGGTTACTATTTGGGTGCCATGGGAAAAGGAGAAGCAAATGATTCTCAGTGGCTTCTGATTTCCACTATTTGTTCAACATTAGGGCCCACTTATCTGCTGAAAGAAAAAGCAACATGGGAGAGAAAGTGACAGGCAGGAAGGGCTATTGTGGCCCAGGATCTACATTCAAAGAAGAGGGGCCCTCTCGAAAACACACACACAAACGGGGAACTCAAACACTTGACACACACACATGATTTTTTTTCAAAATAAACAGTTGGTCCGTGGAGTGTTATCCGCCATGTGAATAGAGCGCTGAGGAGTTCATTTACACCATACAAGGGTTGTGGACTGACATTTTTGTGCTGAGAGCAGGCTACTAAAATCATTACACTTTAGCAACAAACTCTTTAAAAGAAAAACAGAAAGGTGGTCTCCCGAGTGGCACAGTGGTCTAAAGCAGTGTTAGATGTGCCACTAGAGATTCTGGGTTTGAGTCCAGGCTCTGTCGCAGCCGGCCGCGACCGGGAGCGACATGGGGTGGTGCACAATTGGCCCAACGTCATACGGGATAGAGGAGGGTTTGGCCGGCAGGGATGTCCTAGCCCCATTGCGTACTAGCAACTCCTGTGGTGAGCCAGGTGCAGTGCATGCTGACACGGTCGCCAGGTGTACAGTGTTTCCTCCGACATATTGGTGCGGCTGGCTTCCGGGTTAAGTGGGCGTTGTGTCAAGAAGCAGTGCAGCTTGGTTGGGTTGTGTTTCGGAGGACGCACTGCTCTCGACCTTCACCTCTCCAGTGCCCGTACGGGAGTTGCAGTAATGAGACAAGACTGTAACTACCAATTGGATACCACGAAAAATTGGGGAGAAATTTTAATTATTAAAAAAATAAAATGAAAAACAGAAAGGCAGCCTACTGTTTATACTTCCTTCTCACTGGTGGGAACATGACACAAACACATACACGCATGCAAGCACGCACGCACACACACTCCTCAACATTCTCCATTAACTTTCTACCAACTTCCACCCCATACAGAACACCACCTCTACCCACCCTGTCCACACGCTACAAAACATACAATCGCTATCTGTGACAGACAGACAATAATTTCCCATCCAACCCAAACAAACAGACTAACTAAGCAGTCTTGGGAGTAGAAATTAGCAGATGAAATAATAAGAGATGGTGAGTGGAGGGCTGACAGTGGGGGATGGAGAGATGAAGAGGAGGGGGAAGAGGAGGATTGTGACAGAGAGAGAGTCTAGCTGTTCATTAATCACTGCGGCATCTTTGACCTTTCATCTGCCAAGGGCGCAAGGCGGAGGAGGAGGCGGAGGAGGAGGAGGAGGAGGCGGAGGAGGGAGGAGAAGAAGGGTGGCCGTCACTGCTTTACCATCCAGGAGAAAAAGATCCATTCTTAATGAAGAGTTAAATTAACCTACTTCATGGTCTGTTGGATGAATCAGGCGTTCCATACCACCAGCCCCTAGGTGGTACGAGCTCTGCGCTCTGCTTGCAGGGCCATGATAGAGACCCCTTGCCCATTTACACATGTTAATAAAATAATTACAAAGATGTCTGCTCAAACTCTCGGCTCCCATGTTTCCTTCCCTTCACACACGACGACGGCTGAGAGGGGGTTTGGGAAATGGGTGCTAGAAATGGCAGCAGGGTGCGGCATGCGTGTCGGGCAGTATTTTTAGCGTTGGGATGCTTGGCTTTACCAGGTGGGGTGTGAGTAGAGCTGTGCACTGTAGGCAGCACCAGAGCCAGTGGAGGTGAGAAAAGCTTGACACTCTAAAGCCATTACATTGGGAGTGTGCGAGAGTGACTTATACAAAAATAGAGTATTACCTTTAGGATAGTTTACTGTAAAATATAGCGTGTCGATTTAAATATACAATTAAGCTTATTTTTAACCCAAGGTTAATCTAATCAGTCTATTTCTACCTCTGAAGAGCCTGCTCCAATTTAATTGGCTATTTCTATTGCCTCAGCCAGACTTTAATTGAAACCAATGGGGATCTAACAACAACTGTGACAACTGTGATCTCTATTGATGTCTGGGGGATAGCTATAAAAATGTGACAAAAATATGTGCATTATTAATGTGATCTCTTAATGCATTATTGTAATATCTACCCTGAAACAGAGATATTCCTTAATTCGGAAAGAGAGAGAGAAAAAAAGAGAAAATGAGGATTTTGTCTTAAATATGTCAAGGAAATGAGACAGAAGATGTTTCCTCTGGCTTAAAGAGACAAGACATCTCGGGCATTGAGCAATTATTTTGGATTTAAAACATCTCTTCATGAATCTATGACAATTTTCATTCATACTGAACAAAAATCTAAATGCAACCTGAAGCAATTTCAATGATTTTACTGAGTTAGAGTTTATTTAAGGCATTCAGTGGGCAAGAGTCAGGGGGCAAGGGTCAGTCTGTTATATCTGGAGTATTTCTCCTGTCTTATCTGGTGTCCTGTGTGAATTTAAGTATGCTCTCTCTAATTCTCTCTTTCTATATTTCTTTCTCTCGGAGGACCTGAGCCCTAGGACCATCCCTCAGGACGACCTGGCCTGATGTCTCCTTGTTGTCCCAAGTCCACCTGGTTGTGCTGCTGCTCCAGTTTCAACTGTTCTGCCTGCGGCTATGGTACCCGGACCTGTTCACCGGATGTGCTACCTGTCCCAGACCTGCTGTTTTCAACTCTCTAGAGACAGCAGGAGCTGTAGAGATACTCTGAATGATCGGCTATGACAAGCCAACTGACATTTACTCCTGAGGTGCTGACCTGTTGCACCCTCTACAACCACTGTGATTATTATTATTTGACCCTGCTGGTCATTGATGAACATTTGAACATCTTGGCCATGTTCTGTTATAATCTCCACCTGGCACAGCCAGAAGAGGACTGGCCACCACTCATAGCATGATTCCTCTCTAGGTTTTGGCCTTTATATGGAGTTTTTTCTAGCCACCGTGCTTCTACACCTGCATTGCTTGCTGTTTGGGGTTTAGACTGGGTTCCTGTACAGCACTTTGTGACATCAGCTGATGTAAGAAGGGCTTTATAAATACATTTGATTGATTGAGTTGTTATAACATATAATATCTCTTTCCGTCATCTGTATATCGTCATCACGTATGGTATTACTTAAGCAGCCTCTACAGCATATCGGTGGGCTCAAGCATAGCATACTGTTATGCTACCTTCAAATAATGGAAAAGCGTTGAGACCTTAAAAGGTATCATTGATTCAAAGGGAGGAGATTACATTGTCTCTGACACAGGTGTGAACGTTAGCATGAAACACCTATATCAAATTCTGCACACCAGTAGCAATAGCCATTGATGATCACAGCCATAACAACTACTACAGAGAGCAGACCTTAAGCTGGCCTACCTTAAGCTGCACTTGTATTAACATCTCCTCATATATAAATCAGTCATGTTGGACCCAATTCTACCTTGAGATACAGTAGGTTCACCAAGCTTAAATATTCATGCATTACCCCAAGGATATTACTGCCTATGTTCCATGTACATGAAAGTTGGCACACAGTTTGGACACTCATCGGTAACATACAAAACATGCAATCAGAGGTCTCTTCACAGTTCCCAGGTCCAGAACAGAGGCTAGGTAACACACAGTATTAAATAGAGCCATGACTAAATGGAGCTCTCTGTCACCCCAGGTTACTCAAGCTAGCAATAAAACCAGATTAAATCAACAGATAAAATAATGCCTTATGGCACAACGGTGACTGTGAATAGACACAGATGTGTTATATATATTAGGGATGCACCAATATGACATTTTTGGCCGATACTGATATTTTTCTTGCCAAAAAAACCTGATACCGATAACCGATATTTAACATTTCTGCTGCCTTTTAAGCATTCTAGTACATTTAAATAGTTGAAACACACAAACACACTGACCAAAAAGTTATTTTGTTGGCAGTTACACATGTTTCCATTACCAGTAAAACATAATCAAAACCTATTTCTTTCACTTACTTGATGTGCTGTTTCGTTGTTCATTCGTTTTATTCTCAACCAGGATTTCATCATACATGTCAAGCAGTGAAGTTTCAGCTCTCTGTCCGTGGCCTCTCTTCCTCGGTGCACTTCCATTTCCATCTTCTTCTCCATCTGTGTCTAATATTTCACATAAACCTTGTTTCTTGTCTGCATCGAAGTAGCGGTCCTTGTACATAGCATCGAGCATGGTGGCGACACAGTAAAGAGAGAGTGCCACCGAATCGCTTGTTCACAGCCTTTGTCAGCAGTTTTGTTGAGCAAGCGTTTCAATGCCATGACAGAGGGTATCAAGTCTGCTGCAGACGCAGTTGATGAGCTTATTTCTCCAGTCAGTTGTTCGAATAGAGCTTGGAGTG
This sequence comes from Oncorhynchus masou masou, assembly GCF_036934945.1. Lineage (NCBI taxonomy): Eukaryota > Metazoa > Chordata > Actinopteri > Salmoniformes > Salmonidae > Oncorhynchus > Oncorhynchus masou. The sequence goes on along the minus strand of NC_088221.1, from coordinate 1,901,294 downwards.
TGTTCATGTTTACGAGTTTCAAACATGTCAAATGCCATTAAAATGGCAGCAGCAGTATGAGAACCAGCACATTCTTGAACCACCCATCCCGGATCCAGTATATTTGTCATCAGCAACTCTGAATAGCATAGCGCAACAGTCAAACAATATTACTAGAAAATATTAATATTCATGAAATCACAAGTGAAATATAGCGAAACACAGCTTAGCCCTGTGTTAATCACCCTGTCGTCTCAGATGTTGAAATTATGCTTTACAGTGAAAGCAATACAAGCGTTTGTGTAAGTTTATCGATAGCATAACAAAACAATAAGTACCCCTAGCATCAGGTAACTTGGTCACGAAAATCAGAAAAGCAATCAAATTAATCGTTTACCTTTGATGATCTTCGGATGTTTTCACTCACGAGTCTCCCAGTTAGACAACAAATGTTCCTTTTGTTCCATAAAGATATTTTTTACATCCAAATACCTCCGTTAGTTTGGTGCGTTATGCCCAGGAATCCACCGGAAAGACCGGTCATGACAACGCAGACAAAATTTCCAAATTATATCCATAATGTACACAGAAACATGTGAAACGTTTTTTTAAATCAATCCTCAAGGTGTTTTTCAAATATCTATTCGATAATATATCAACCGGGACAGTTGGCTTTTCACTAGGACCGGGAGTAACAATGGCCGCCTCTCTCTTTTGCGCACAAATCTTTTGCCCCCACCTGTCCACTTACGCAATGTGGTTGTTCACGCTAATTCTTCAAAATAAAAGCCTGAAACTATGTCTAAAGGCTGTTGACACCTTAGGGAAGCCATAGAAAAAGGAATCTGGTTGATATCCCTTTCAATGGGCAATAGGGATGCATAGAAACACAGGGGTTTCAAAATAAGAGTCACTTCCTGATTGGATTTTTCTCAGGCTTTCGCCTGCAATATCAGTTCTGTTATACTCACAGACAATATTTTTACAGTTTTGGAAACTTTAGAGTGTTTTCGATCCTAATCTGTCAATTATATGCATATTCTAGCATCTGGTCCTGAGAAATAGGCCGTTTACTTTGGGAACGTTATTTTTCCAAACATAAAAATAGAGCCCCCTAGCTTAAGCATGCAATATGGCTTTCCTCAGTATGAAATCCTCATGGACCCACTGTGCTGTCAAACTCAGCATGCTCGTGGGGCTGACATCACTGGTCCAAATGTCAGTTGTGAAGCTAATGGCAGTGGCGCCCATAGCATAGATGTGCGTTTCAACAATACTGTGTAACTCTGGTAGGGCAACATCTGAAAAATAGTGCCTACTTGGCAGTGTGTACCAGGGCTCGAGGTTCCCGACCAGTCGGCGAAAGCCAACATCATCAACAACAGAGAACTGTTGATTGTCAAGGGCAATGAATTCCATTATCTTTGCGTTAACTTCTTACGGCTGAAATCCCGTTAACGGGATCGATTTGACAGCAGCCAGTGAAAGTGCAGGGCGCCAAATTCAAACAACAGAAATCTCATACTTAAAATTCCTCAAAAATACAAGTATTATAGACCATTTTAAATATAAACTTGTTGTTAATCCCACCACAGTGTCCGATTTCAAAAAGGATTTACGGCAAAAGCATAGCATGCGCTTATGTTTGGTCAGCGCCAAGTCACAGAAAAACAGCCATTTTCCAGCCAAAGAGAGGAGTCACAAAAAGCAGAAATAGAGATAAAAATGAATCACTAACATTTGATGATCTTCATCAGATGACACTCAGAGGACTTCATTTTACACAACACATGTATGTTTTGTTCGATAAAGTTCATATTTATGTCCAGAAATCTCAGTTTACATTGGCGCGTTATGTTCAGTCAAGTTTTGCTGAGCTAAGCTTTGATCAGCATGGATATCCAAAAATGGCTGGGCACTGCCAAGAGCAAAAAAACTGAGGACCACAATGTTGAGAGCAATGCCAAGCTAACCAACCAGCCTGTAGGCCCGACCACAGAGGCTGAGGAGCCTAGCAGCAAATGTAATACCCACCCATCCCCCCCACACCGCCTGCTGACTAACAAGGTCGAGAAGGGCCTATCACCAGCAACACAAGGGTAACGTCCCAACAAGCGCCTGCAACTCCGTTGCCCCAGCCACTAGCACCTGACGACCTGTTGAACCTAACCAAAACTGAACCAGTGGAAGCAGAGTTTATTGTGGCGCGCACATTCTTGCAAAGTGAAATTGCAACCACAGCAAGCAACAACAAATGGACCCCACTCAGTGTTCTTCAACAATATGGTGGGCCTTTATCAGCAATGCTGACTGTGCTGTTGGCACTGAAACATGATTAACATTTTGGGGGCATCAACAGCAATGTGTGAAAATTTGTTCTACACCCCAAAGAATATATTAATTGAACAGAGACTCGGAACACAGAGAATGTTACATCAAAGAAAAGCCCAGCTTATCCAGCTGGCATTATATTTAGCCAGGAAGGACGATGGAATCAGAAACTTCTCAAGAGGTTCAACACAGCATCGAGGAGGCTACAACTGTTCTAAATGGTTAGATTCAACCTTAATGATCCTGGTCGCCATGTCAGAATGATTTATTCATTGGTTTTCCCTCATGTAACTGGTTGTTTGGCTCATTGTTTATGTAATGTATAGTTTAGGCCTTTGCTTTTTACTTCATTGCATCTTTTAGGTTTATCTGGGATATTGCCATTAGGCTACTTGCTTTTACGGATCTAATTGCTATTGATAGATATACAGCATTGCGTTATTGGATGGATATGGGGACAATGACCAATGCAGCCTATTTGGCTGTGCTCTGAGGTGAGTCCAAGCGCAATGCTCCTGTTGTCCTGGCTGCCCACTCCGGTGGTGCTGAAACTGGCAGCACATCTACCATTATTTTTCATCGCTTTGACTGGCAATTGTAACGACGTTCTTCATTTGTCGAAAGAGAGTCGGACCGAAATGCAGTGTGTTTGTTACTCATGTTTATTAGTGAAAACAAATAACGAAACTATACATGAAATAACGAATAAATACAAAACAACAAAACGGAACGTGAAACCTATTACAGCCTGACTGGTGAAACTAACACAGAGACAGGAACAATCACCCACGAAATACAAAGCGAAACCCAGGCTACCTAAATACGGTTCCCAATCAGAGACAACGAGAATCACCTGACTCTGATTGAGAACCGCCTCAGGCAGCCAAACCTAAGTAACACACACCCCTAATCAGCTACAATCCCAATAACTAAAAAAACCCACTAAGAATACAACAAACAATAAACCCATGTCACACCCTGGCCTGACTAACTAATAAACTAAAACACAAAATACTAAGACCAAGGTGTGACAGAACCCCCCCCCCCCTAAGGTGCGGACTCCCGAACACACCTCAAAACCATTGGGAGGGTCCGGGTGGGCGTCTGTCCATGGTGGCGGTTCCGGCTCCGGACGTGGACCCCACTTCATAAATGTCATTGTTCCTCCCCTTCGCGTCCTGGGACAATCCACCCTCACCGCCGACCATGGCCGAATAGTCCTCACCCAGAACCCTACATAACAGAGGAGCAGCTCGTGACTGAGGGGCAGCTCGGGACTGAGGGGCAGCTCGGGACTGAGGGGCAGCTCGGGACTGAGGGGCAGCTCGGGACTGAGGGGCAGCCCAGTACTGAAAAGAAGCCCAGTACTGAGAAGAAGCCCAGTACAGAGAAGAAGCCCAGCCAGGCAGTTGAATCCGGCAGATCCTGGTTGACTAGCAGATCTGGCAGATCCTGGCGGATCCTGGCTGACTGGCAGATCCTGG